>NC_136934.1:15356583-15409083 GCF_949987615.1 Pollachius pollachius | reverse complement strand
TTTCCTGATGTATCTGGAGCTCTTGCTGCACTTGGAGTTTAATTAAGGCCCCAGAGAGAACTACTGGGTGTTTCATTTACATTCTGACCTCATGCTATTTCCACCGCTACATATACTGGTCAATACTGTGTTCACAAGTTAAACAGAAAACATAGCAACATGTAGATCCCTACCCCCAAAGGCTACAGTACATGTTTTGAAAACAAATACCTGAAGTGTGATCAGACGGCCATGGCGGCACGTTGTAGGTCTTGGGTGTATGGAATAAATTTATATTCATTTACACATCCTCTAAGAACCATTTCCATTTCTAGTCTGGGAAATGAATAAACCAATGGAGGCTTCTCCAGTGAGGAGAGGGAGGAAGATCCTCCTTAACATTTTTGAGAATAAAAAATGCAGATTGCCCAGACTGCTGTAATGAATTAATGCCCTTAAATATCACTACTTTATTGCTTTTGTATTAGAGTTTAGAGTCTCTGCCCGAGCCCGAACCCGACCCGACCCGGCCAGATATTTCCCACCACTATCCTCGGGCCGGGTCGGGCCGGGCCTTTGATCAAGCGTTTATTTTTTTGGTTGTTTTTTATCATTGCTTTATTGACCTAATCTGAGGAGAAATCTATGCCATAAACAGAAATATTATAGGCCTATATATATTTAGCAGAGGCCTAATTAACAAATGTGTACAAAGTTACACAAAGTAAAAAAAAATAATTAAAAAACGCCACACATGTTGCAGCTCACGTGTCTCCTCCACTCGCACGCATCCCATGTATTAAAAAGAATGTCGGATTGAAATCGGTCTTGGGCTCATAATTACAGTCGGGTCGGGCCGGGCTCAGACAGAATGTGCACGGGCTCGGGTCGGGTCGGGCTTGATTTTCTGGGCCTGATCTAAGCTCTACTTTGTATATATAATGTTTGTCTCCCTGGGTAAAGGGACATTAGCAACTCCTATCGCCTATTGACAATTACTTCAGGGAGCACGCTCCTCCCTCAGCCTCCATTGATTCCCATTAATTTCCCCGAAAGTGTTGGTGGCCGGTGAATAAGGGTGCACTCACACTATGCAAAGTTGCCCTGTACCGTACTCAAGTTACACTGCCCGAAGTAAATTGCCTGCTTGAGCTAGCACCCCAATTTACTCTCCCGGACCCTGCACACATTGGCGGTTTATTGGATGTCATTCTGTTGTTAATGCAACAGCTCCGCGGTTCCAAGGGGGGGGAGCGATATGATCATGAGCAGTTCTAACTGGAGAGAAAGTGAAATCCGCGAGCTGCTGATCATTTGAGAGAAGGTGATGCAGTCATATTAAACAAAGACGTTGAAAGATGGTGCCATCTACGAGAGAGACGCAGAGGAACTGTCCTTACGAGGCTTTTGTCAGGATAAAAAACAAGTGGTCAGCAAAATAAAGAATATGTTGGCGTTTTTGCACTTGTAAATAGTTAATCGTGTTTGTAGCCTACACTCAGACGTGAACTGATTCTTGGTGTGTGCCTGGTGTGTGCTCATACAATTGCATGTGTTTGTGAGACACAGCTGCGGCTCCAGCGAGCTCTCTGCAGGTCCGACCCTTCTCTCCTTGTCTGGTCGTGAACTGTGAAGGCCGAACGGCCTTCTGCACGCCTTTTGCAGGGCTTGGAACACGCACTCTGTAACCCGTTTTAGAACTGGGTTTGGAACGGAACAGCTAGGGGGGATGGCGACGGCGTCTGGCCGGGCCTGCCGTACTCCCCTGGCCGCAGTGCCCTAGGTAGCGCGCCGTTTCTTCATGGCTCCCTGAGTAGCCGGAGGGGCCGCACGGCCCACGCGCCACTGTGCTCCGGCGGCTTGTTCTGGCCCCGGCCGGCCCCTTGGATCGGTTGGGGCTGACGTTTCGGGATGCGGTAAGCCAGCGGAGGAGCGCGGGGCCGGGTGAACACCTGGCCAGGTGCGTTGGTGGGGAAAGGCGCTCTTCTAGGGAGACACAGTCGCAGCGCTTCACCCTCCCTCTTTTTCTCCTCCCAGTGTTTCAGCATGACGCCATATGCTGGGCCAAACAAGCCCTTCGGGTCCACAGGCACGTCGAGGAGTTGGGTTTTTTCCCTCAGAGAGAGACTGGACAGGTTCAGCCACCTTGCTCTCTCTTCTGCGACCATCAGAGCCATGGCCCTGCCGGACGCTTGGACGCTTGGGCGCTCCTGTGAAGGCGCAGGCACAGGTCCGTCACGATACACAGCTCATCCCAAAGGGCAGGGGTGGTTGACGCTGACATTTCAACCTCCAGCTCTGCCTGGTAGGCCAGCAGCAGCGATGATGCGTTGAGTGCCCTCACCGTCGTGGCCATCGCCTTGTAGCCCTTCTCAGTCATTGACGACTGGAAGGAGTCGGCTCTGGACGGCAGTGTAGGACTCGCCGAAGTCATGGCAGACTTCTGCGTGGGGTGAAGGTGCGACGCCAGCAGTGGTTCAACCGGAGGCAGGTGGGAGAACCCTTTTTCCTCCATACCGGCCCAATCCAACCCTGATCCACCCTGGACAGGGATCTTGGCTGAGAGAGGCTTGCTCCAAGACCGGGTCGCTTCATCTAGTCACTCAGGAAAGACCGGAAGTAGCAGGCTGGTTGAGGCTTTTGCCTTTTGGAGTCGCTTGCCCTCGTAGCGAGATATGGCGGGGGCCGGGGGCTCAGGCCACTCGATGTTCCACCGGGGGCTCAGGCCACTCGATGTTCAGCCTCGCAGCTGCCCTTTTGCAGGCCTCGTGGAGGGCCACGCTAACAGCCGGGTTCGGGGAGCCTGTGCACGCTCCGCCTACCACCGGTGGCGGTGCGGGGGGAAAAGGGATCTTCTGCGAAGAGCTTCCTGTTTATTCAGTCGGCGTTTGCGGGTTTTATGCGAAAAACGCGTGCAATGCTCACACGTAGCAGGGAATGCAAGGGCTGCCTTGGCGTTTTCCAGCCAAAGGCAGCAAATGCAAGCGGAGTGGCTATCCACTCCCGACATCTTGTTCCCGCACACACAGAAGGCTTCCCCGAGCCCTTGGTTAGGGTAGGTTCAGACTCTGACTGCATGTTCTCCGCTCTCCGCTTATGAACTGCCGCTGTTTGGTGATAGGCCAGCTAAAACACGTGGATTGCAGCTAGTATGGGTACTAGCAGCTACTGTTTGGTGACAGTCTAGCTTTAGCCTCTCAGAGGTCAGATGTAGCGATGTAAGCTAGTGTCCAATGACCAGTCTGCTAGGCAGTCTACAACTTCTGTTCGAGAGGTGCTTCTAGGAGCGAGAAGAGGGTAAAGACTGAAGAGATGACGCGACGACGGGACTTATGTAGTAGGATGGAGTCCCTCCTCTGCAAGCAGACGTCACGTCTGTTGGCCAGTCACGACTCGCGTAGTGTAAAATTGCTTCTGGGGGACAGCGCGAGGGGCGTGTCCCATAGTGAGATACCGAGCGAATGTTGAAAGAAAACCCACTCGTGAACCTTTTGCCACCATGTTTATGATTAATGGGGTAGAAGGGTCGCATGGACTATACGTCATCCAGCTAAGGTTGCGTATCCGTGCGTGAGTGTGTCGAAGTGTACTCAGGCCACGGAATTGAACTGTACTTGAGGACGGATGGTGGGCTCACACTAGCCAAACGATCTAGACTTAAGGGGCAAACGTACTTGAGTGCGGTACAGATGGCCTAGTGTGAGTCCGCCCTAACATGGGGTTCAATGGGAGAGAGGGGGAAGTCCTCCTCTGAGTGGGTGTGACTAGCTAAGGGATCTGATTCACGCCAAAGTATATTCACAGAGCCCTGGCTGCGCTATGAACCAATAAGAAGGAGCCCTGGCTGTGGTACAGCCCGGAGGGAGGGGTTATCCCCTCAAGTCTAGGCTACAAGAACCAGCGAACCGGCTTAGTCGCATGCCTCGTCTCCACCGAGCGGTGTGCCACTGTGTGTTGCGGTACAGTACGTCACTGTTTGCTTATGTTGGCGTTTCCGCCGAGCGGTGCGGTTCTGTGGGGCTTGGTTCGCTTATATTGGCATTTCCATCTCAAGGACCCGAAATAAAAACGCTGAGCCTACATATTTTTCGACACTACTCCATTGGGTTACCAAGCCATCTGAAAGGGTGGCGAAAACATGGAGCTACACACGCCGTAATTCTGAAATCAATTACAAATATCCTGTTTGGTATGACCAGGTCACTGATATCTTTGCAACAAAAACAGCGAGGACTCAATCTTAATTGGCTTAACACCATGACCAACATTCTGAAACATCCATTAACATCCACATTTTCCTCAAACAATGATAGGCTTATAGCCCATGTAAATAGTTTTGAAATAATGTTCTTGTTAGGGGTCCGAGCAGCGAAGCTGCTTTGCCCCTATTGTTTCTGTAACGTTTTTTTTTTCCCTCAAATTCTGTAAAAGTCATACTGCAGCCTTTACCATAAGTCGAAAACTTTTGAAATTTTCAGGTATGGTTAGCAATATCCCCCCCCCCCCGCACATAAACCCAAATTGGTGGTACTGCACCCAAAGGTGACGCTATTGTAAAAAATCATGAATTAGGCTTATTTCTCCTCACAAGATTGACCTGGACTCAAAATTCTTTCAGAATATTAATCTCTAGAATCAGACACATTTGTAAAACCCTGAAAATGTGTACTTTTCCCACAATTTCATATTAAAGCTAAACATGATAAAAAGATTCACAGGCTACAAAAATAATCAAAAATTCACCAAAATCGCCACGTAAAATCTTCAGACCAAGCCTCACAAAAATCATCAAACAGAATTTGTTTTAATAAGTTCCATTTGAGAAATATTGGCCAATAAAGTTGGAGCACCACTACTAATAAACCCAAATTGTGGTACTGCACCCAAATCTGGCGCTCCTTACGAGATTGACCTGGACTCAAAATTCTTTCATCATATTAAAATCAGGATGAAAGAAATCTAAAATCAGATGCATCTTTTTCACCCTGGTCTTCTGCTCTAAAAATGTTTACTTTTCCCACAATTTCATAGAAATGCCAAACGTCCACAGTCTCAACCCATTTTGCCTATATGACCATTTTGTTATTGTATAACTACCATACGGCTATCATTAGATGGATACCATTAACAGTGCAAATTTTCAGATCTGTATTATTTTAAGAAAGCCCTCAATTCTCTTATGAAATGTGTGCTTGGAGTTTTCTTAGTAGTTCAACGCTATAATGTCATGTACTGGTGGTCATTAGGTTGAGGGTTCGAATCCTGATTAGAGCATTATGAACAAGCTGAACATGACATTCTGTCATTGCCACTCATTTAAGATTCAGAACATTGAACAGCACCTGAAATTCATTGGGCAATCAACATTCCAGCTCATTAGTTTCCAAGAATTGGTCTGCCAAGAAACAGTATGGCATTAAGGGGAACATCTCCGTTAACCATTTTTTCTTCATTATTAACTCTGTCATATTTATATTTCTTTCGTTAGGGTTCTTGAATACAAATGTTTAATTTCCCCAGAATTTCAAAGATTTTTCAGGTTTATGCTTTTAAGAAAGCCCTTAATTCACTTGAGAAATGTGTGCTTTTAGTTTTCTGGATGTTGTGTGCTTATCAATAGACATTTTGACCATGTGAATGAGGCAGCAGTTCAGGTTTATAAGTGGAACATCTTTCCTTAAATATGACAATTATATGTTGCATATATATATCTTCCATTAGTGGGTTCCTGACTTTTAATTTTGCTGTTGTTTGTTTAATTGCTGCTGTTTGTTAATCACCGCGTGCGGTTATATTTGTTCTTTTAATTGTTTGTTACTCTGACCTTTCTGTTTGATATTGTGGAAAGGATGTTAGTGAATGATTCAGAGCATGATGCATTTTAAATGGCATCACTTTTGGTCTTGTCTCTTCATTTTTCTTAAAACAATTGTAGCTGAAAATAAACATAGCCAAATTACAACCAATAGCTTCAGTCATTGAGGGCAAAAATCAGCACAATGATAGGCCCAGATTCTTTTATTTAGTTTTACAAATCAAGAGTAGGCCTGATTTGTCTAATTGGCTTTGCATCCTTTCCTTCGGCCCTTGTAGTCCAATACATGCTACCAGCTTTCAAAGTACAATGCTGCCACTGGTGGATTTGTATCAATTGTATTCACATAATTATCCCTCCCTGCTATTTTATAGTTCACCAAAACACCCTGAAACAACTTGAGTCTCACATACTTATGCCACCATACGCCACTAACAGTGCAAGCAGGCCAATGGCAACCAAGCGCGCAGTCCTTCCTCCCTCACTTTCAACACCACCAGCTGCCACTGAAATATACATGTAGTAAGACTAAAGTAAAAAGTAAACATGGATTGAAATGTGTATGCAAGCACCTCTTTTAGATTGCTAATGGTGCTTAAATCAGATATCGCCAACTGTTATGATAGAGAAAATGAACAATTTCCAGAAGAAATGCACAAGGCACTTTCAAAGTTCACACAAAATGAAAAATTATCTCTCTCAGGTCCAAATTGTGTTACCTAATAGCCGTGTTATTTCGATATCACAAAATAGACAAAAATGAACAACCTCGAAATCAAAGCATTGTCTCGGCCCTCCCTGCGGTTTAAGGCAGACGCCTTTAAAAAAGGTCTGACTATGACAGGAACTATAAAAACCCAAAATACCCTGGTTTGTTAATATACGCCTAAACTCGTCATCAATCGCAGAGAGAAAGTGTATTTCTTTAGTGCGGTGGGCCTGGTCATGAAGCAGTCCAGTATGGGTTGAGGCTCCTCTGGTGAACTGTAACCCCTCCCACTATGATGTGACTAGTGTGGCTGTAGAATGCTTTGATTGATGTCAAAGGATTCATTTGAGCAACGCTGTTGTTATTTTTCTTTCATTTATTTTTATAACTTCACCTCATCTCCTACTATCCAAAGCTCTCTCAGAGAACTCATCTCATGCCTCTTCTCCTTGTTTCATAACCCTCTCTCTCTCTCTCTCTCTCTCTCTCTCTCTTTCTCTCCCTCTATCATATCCTCCTTACCCATGCCACAGAGTGTGAAATGAGAGACAGATGAGTTTACTGTGACAGAGGCAAACCAATAGGCTGTCACAGAGGAATGATGTCATGCTGGTAACACGCATGCAAGCACACACACACACACACACACACACACACACACACACACACACACACACACACACACAGAGAGAGAGACACACACAAGCACACATTATGCAAACATCCAAGAATGTACACTCCATCCAAATGATACTCCTCTGAATGCTTACATTAGTATACTAAATAAGCCAGCAAAGACAGTTATTGGATTTTTGCTTTGTGGCTATTTATTGCCTCTTAATGGCAGTTTTTCAGCTTCAAGTGGCATAAAATAAGAGTATATAGTGCCGTCTTCTATATAATTAGCAATTTAAAATGAGAACTGGCTGGCGAGGAGTGAATTAAGAAAGAAATAATGAAAAGGAAGAAATTAATTTATGAGAGAATTATAGTTTCAGCGGTATGGAGAACAACTTTGACGGAGATATATGCATCCTCTTTCTGAAACCAAATGGATTATCGTTTTGGGTCCTGTGTAAAGTCTAGATAAGTGCGGGTAGCAAATATTTGAAGTAATTATATTGGCACCTTAAACATCATTACATTTTGTTGACCAGTGTCTTTATATATTGAATTCTCTGACACCAGGATAGCATTTATATATGTATCCAACAAACTAGTTGTTTTATTCAAACATTTGACACTGTTTTACAAATATTTTCATTTATACACCATCCAGGTTAATTTGAAATATCTAATTGCATGCTTTGAAGGTTTAAAGATTATACAAATGTTAATACAAATCCAAGTAGCGTTACTATCTACATATATCATCACACAGTTCCCTTCTTATTGTGATTATATAACAGGAAGATGATATGAAAATTATATTATCTGTTCAGACTTAAAAGGTTCCATTTTTATCTCCACTTCAGACAAGCCCATCTCCAGACATCTTTTGGGCTATATTAAGAACGTTGAGCTAAAAATAAAACGTTAACAAATAAAACAAATGTTTTCTTATTCAATCGACTGCCCCTCACATCCCGCCGATTAGCACTGACGTTCTGAATAATTCCACTTCCTCTGACTCAGGCACAGTCAGTGCAATTCAGCTAAAACAGCTGCTCAATGTTCTTGAGCAGCCCTTCTCAAGCGGTTTTAAGCCAGGGCTTAGTCGAGCTTGCCCCTTAGCCTCAGGGACCAACTGAGAACCACGGAAATGAGACGCAATCAATACAAATTTCCACTGCCAAGTTTACATTCATGTAAAGGGTAACATTCATGTAGTGGGTTTCAGTGTTCAAACAGGGATGCCGACATGTGATTTGTGGACTACAAATACCATGATCTGAAGGATGAATGAGTATTTTGCAGACACGTAATCAAGCCCGAGGCCCAGGTTTTAGACTGTGTAATAACATTATTATTTGAACAGCTGGACGCTGAATACATGGTTGAGTGGCAGCTCCACAATTCGTACAGTGAGTGCATTATACATCAAACATTAAGTGGACATAAAGTCAGCGTGCGTTTGTCATGCAGTTTTTTCTACCTTTTTTCCTCACCTGCTGTCAGGGGAAGGAAATTAATTGTCTTGGTAGGCTTCGAACGTAATATTGAATATTGAACCAGAACCAGTTTGTGTAGTATTACAGAAAGGGTCAGAGGCTTATGAATCATAAGGCATATGGTTACTTAAAATACATAAATATATTTAATGCATTTTAATAAAACGTGTCTGTGTGAGTGTGTGCGTGTTTATGTTTTGTGACAACCCCGTTCGTCGGCGGCTGGGATTCTCGAATCAAACGCATGGATGCGGTGCAACGGTTTTATTACGTGCAGCTCACTTAAAAAAGGGAAATCATGAAGGAACTTAGGTTTCTTCTACAATGGGGGAAAAAGGTGAGGCGTCTCCGGGCCCGGTCCGCCGTTGAGGTCCGCGTGGATTTCGCACCCGGCTTCCCGGCTTTCCTGTGGGGAAGCGTTCCGGCGTTAATGTGGTATAGTGCGTTCGTCCATTATCGCGACTGCCTCCAACTCGGCTTCCTCCTCGTCTGCCGCGTGCCCGGTCCTTAAGACTCATCTGCTGTCTCCCCTCCCCAGGTGATCCCAATGCCCATGATTGCCCGGGTCTGCTTGATGAGCGATCTAGCGCAGCCGCGC
The DNA here is from genome assembly GCF_949987615.1 of Pollachius pollachius. Taxonomy (NCBI): domain Eukaryota; kingdom Metazoa; phylum Chordata; class Actinopteri; order Gadiformes; family Gadidae; genus Pollachius; species Pollachius pollachius. The sequence continues at coordinate 15,399,871 of NC_136934.1, read as the reverse complement.
TGAACGGTATGTACCTCCCTTGGACTACCTGTCCGCGGAGAGGGCGCTGTTCAGGGTGCTGGCGCGGTTCGTCCAAGCCCGACGGCGGGGGGTTGCCACAGTTTGTTTAAGTGTGTCTATTGCTGCTAAGACTACATATATGGAGATAGGGTTAACGATGTGCTATTATGCAATGACTTTTCCTTGGCATATTCCTGCCGTTTCAGCTTACTCCAGCCAGGTGATGTAAACATAAGTGAATGATATGAACAAACATATCATTATCATATCATCAAACATACCCCCCCACACCCACACACACACACACACACCTCTGTGGTTTTAGTGGGGGCCTCACAGTAATACTGTCACTCAACTCAGGCGTGGAAAAGGCACACCGCCCCATTGATTATTTTTAGTCGCTGCTTGAAACTCCTGTAATTGTGAGTGGAAATTGAATTGAAGAGAAAAAAATAACATAAAACTGAAAATAAGTAATAATAGATTGTGAGGGAGAAATACAAAATAAATGCTTATTCTACGGAACAGATAAGCAATGCTATCATCCAAACCCACACAAATGGATTCAATTTATTTCTTGTATATTTCACTTTTATATTCCATTTGTTATCGCTACGCAAATAGTCTGAAGTCTACCTCGCCCCTACCTTCTCATGAATGCCATCTTGGTAATTAAGTCGCTTTGGATAAATGAGTCATATATAGCAAATAATAATATTCATGATATGTGATTTAGTTTCACTCAAGGGTTCACTGGCCAGACCCTGTCTATGTACGGGTTTAGGATGATGATGATGATGATGATGATGATGATGATGAAGATGAGGATGTTCATACACAGCTTGTACTTAACCCAAGCTTCCGTAATCAAGTCTCCTCGTACACTCATAGTTTCTGTTTGTGGATAATACTTTCTTCACCATCTCCATTCCTCGTTCTTCCAAGGGCGCTATCTTCACTTCTCATGAACGGCTTGATCGGATCCCTCTGAAGGCAGTGATCTTCATCCTTCAGGCAAGAGAATGCATTTCCCTTTTTATTTTTTTCCCCATTTTCTCTTGATGTTCCATGCGCTCCTATCAGAAGGGGGAGGCGTGTGCTATTTCAGTCGTGCACTGAGGGAATTGAGCGGTACAACATCGGTGTGATATAATGTCCACATGCAGATAACAACATGTTAAAGAGGGTACAAAAGGGAATTGCATGTATGTAGGCATCTCCCAAACCCCGCTCTCTTGTTCTGAGAGCAAAGGAGAATATGATGTGATATGTGACTCGGGGCAAGGATTTAGCATTCATCTGGGCTTACATAACATCATATGCGAGTAAAAGATGGTTGGATGATGGAAGATAGAGATAGCAAGAGAGCGAAAAAGTTTTTGTTTAGAGTTAATGTGTGTTTTTCTATAGTGCAAAGTTTGGTAGACTTCAGTGTATATTTCTCCATGTTTTAACGTTTACTTTCTATTGTTTGCCTCTGACCCTTTCTCTGTGTAAATGAAGATATGTCCAAGTCCATTTATCATAATTTCTCTCTCACTCTCTCTTTCTCTTTCTCTCTCTCTCTCTTTCTCTCTCTCCCTGCGTGTGTGTGGTTGAGGGAACGCTGTGATATAATCCTCTCTTTTTTGACTCACCTGCATTGCATTTCAGACAGTGATCGAGAAACATCTGGATGCTGTATATTTACAGCGCTGCCTACTGCGATAACACGACTCCAGGAGTGGAGCCAGGACAGAAGGTACATCAGAAGAAATGGAATATAACAGAAACTGTTTTCCTATTCCATAAACACTTAAACATACTCCAATATCTTATATCCCGCAACGTGGCTTCTTTCAGTTTTAATCCCTTGTGTGAATAGCATAATACACCCAGTTGATTGAAAAATATAATTCAAAGGAGGTTTGTGTAGAAAGACAGACCTATCGTAGAACAGCCACAGGGTGATTTAGGCATAGAGGAGATGGATATGCTAATAACATGGGAGGAGTGTGATAGAAAAAAGGGGGAGAAAACACACACATACGTACCGCTGTGTGCAAGTAGTGCCACAGATTCACATCTTAACCCAATCATTTACACCTGCATTAGGGTTTTCCAGGCCTTGGGTAGTGTAGTCATCTAGAAGAACCATGTGTCTAGCTGGGATCTGCTCTGTACTTGGACATTGAAACATAACCAGATTTCAGTGTGCGTAGTACACAGCAGCTTCTTGAGAGAGAGGTTTAGGAATCATAGGCATACTGTATTTCTACATCCATTTGAATATGAATATGTGGTGTGTATGTGTGTGTATTTGTCTATTGATGTTAAGACTATGGGTTTTTTTTCCTGTTATATGCCTCCATTTTCAGCTAACGTGATAAATATCTTATGTGCACAGATGTGTGCTATATGTATTCATGCGTTTACCTCTTACATCAAAGGGCATTTAGTAACGCAAAAAAACAAATCCATTCTTCTCCTACGCAAATAACTCACAAAACACAAACACACACACACACATGCACACACACACACACACACACGCACACACACACACACACACACACACGTATTACTCTGCACACACTCTCATACAATCACATGCATGCCTCCAAATGTGTTCCTTGTTTGACTCTCTTAATCACACAGCCAATAATAGACTCGGCTGTCAGCGGGGGGTTGTTTATGTGGATGCTGTGTTTGTTTTGTTATTGGCATGAGTTAGAGCAAAGTCCCTAATAATGTGGCCGTTGCAAGATTACAGCATCTATGCACCCGTGCTAGTGAGCGTCTCTAAGTGTGTGTTTCTTTGTCTGTGTGTTTCTGTGTTTGTGTATGGGGGGGTTCTGTGTGTGTGTGTGTGTGTGTGTGTGTGTGTGTGTGTGTTTGTGTGTTTGTGTTTGTGTGTGCACACACAATTGTGCTTTTCTGCCTTTTTGTGTATGTTTGCATCTGACGTTGTATGTTCATTGTATGTTTGTCAACATGAAGGCATCACTCCGCGCACTGTGGGGTCAGAGCAGTATTGGCTAGGCTATTAGATACGGCACCTCATCATTAAATACAGGGGGACATGGAATTGACCGGGGGAGCCAAGAGTGGGAGGGCGCTGAACAAAAAGGGTTATTTTATTTGTCACGTCCGCAGAATTTCCCCATCAGTGATCTTTGTCTGTCCTTAATCATCAAGTATTTAGTAATGTTGTAGTTCCTTGTCAAGTCAATTAAGGCAATATTCCACATTATCTGCAAGAGATTTGGTTAGGTTATATTTCCGTTTCAGTCAATTTGTTTTTCAATATCAGTTTTCATTTCAGTTTTCTGAAATGAATTTTTTTTGGCTTGATTATGTAACTTTTGATCTGTTTTGATAATGGAACTTAATTGAATCATGAGCAGTGGGATGAACTAGCTTGGGTATTAAGCTTGGTTTAGCATTGCGCTAGCTTTAGATTGAGCTTTGAACTAGCTTCAGCATTTGGCTAGCTTCACTAATGACTTACGATCAGCAATGACCTAGCTTCAGTATTGCCCTAGCATCAGCACTGACCTAGCTTCAGTATTGACCAAGCATCAGCCCTGGAATATCCTCAGTATTGACCTAGAATAAACATTTAGCTAGAGTCAGCACTGACTTAGAATCAGCACTAAGCTAGCTTCAGTATTTGACCTAGCGTCAGCAGTGAGCTATTATTTGCATTGAGGTCGCTACATACGTGAGCTTGCTCCTGTGCTCTAGTGAAACCGGCCGCGTTGTGTCTAGAGGAAGAAGTCATGAACGCTTTACCCTACAAAGCCGAGTCAAGATATTCAGCCATCTTCACTGCTGGTGTAAATCAAATCAGACATGCTATGAATGTCATGTTCACATATGACTGAACACACGGCCAGTGCAGGCCTCATCACTGACAGCGATGAGTCAGCCTACCTGAGAGGAGGTCGGTATCCTGGCAGCATGGTGTCATGCTGCCAGACAACAACCTCTCTCTCAACGTCAACAAGACAAAGGAGATGATTATGGGCTACAGGAGCCAATGGGAGGGGAGCATGCAGCCATACACCCATGATACGACCTGCCGGGGGGATCAGGTGGGCTAGCTCTGGTCTTCCTTCAAGTCTCTCCTTAAAACATCCTTTTTTCAGCATTGCTTTCTCTGGATTTGGTTATTCTTTTGTTTTTACTATGCTAGCTTTATTGGGTTGTAGTAATTCAAACCTCGCAATGTCATTACTGTATCCATCCTACTTTTGTTTTTGTCTAATCATTTATCTTCTTTGTATGTTTTTTAAAGAGCTTTGCAACATTCTTTGAAGAAGTGCTTCAGAAAGCACTTCTAAAGATTGTTTAATCATAAATAATACACATCAATGTAAATGTGTTGGAAAGGGTCGGCTGCGTTGGGCGCACATCAAATATGACCTCAGCTGGTCTGCCCACATGGACAAGGTGGTCAAATCAGCTCTCAAACGTCCCTTCTTTCTGAGGAGACTGAAAAAGATTCCTCCACACTTTTTACAGGCGCGCCTTCGATAGTATCCTGACCGACCGCATCACAGTGCGGTAAGGGAGAGGCACAGCAAAGGTCCTCAAGGTATTACGCAGTGTTCCCAGGAGGACTGCAGAACAAATCATTGGCAGGGACCTCTCAGTCCAACAGGACGCGTACCACACATGCTGCCTCAGGCAAGCTCTCAGGATTATCAAGGACTCCCACCACCCAGCACGTAAACATTTTAGTCTGCTGCCGTCTTGTCGTCAATACCGCAGCATCCAGTACCCACAGGCTGAAGGTCTGTCTATTCGTGAGGCACCATGTTTCTCTACAGTCCGGTATCTTACGTTCGGATGTCACTATAAAGCTGAAATAACCTTAATCGTTTTATAATTTATATTCTACCTCATATTTGCATATCATTTCGACTTTTGCACATAAATGGATTTTTGTTGGGTAATATTATTACCCTGCAATATACTTATTCCTTTCTCGCATCATTTATCTTTATACATCTTTCTAGCCTGTGACTATATTTCAATGGCCATTCTGACTCAGTGTTGTTCTGTGCATCTGACTATGAAGAACTTTAACCTCAACGCCAACCTGAAAACCCTGTCTAGTGCGCCTCTCCCAGGTGCCGTGTGGATGAGGGATTCACAAGAATACATTTGGATCAATGATAAATGAACATCCATATGGCAGGGGATGACACACTGGATAAGAAGTAGAACAACATCAGAAAAGAACATTGATCTTTACAATCAAATAGATTCACATACAATTGTCTCAATCCAGCTACCTCGCTTTGACCTTGAAGCTTGAAGGTTAGGCCTACTGATGTTACTCACGTGTTGCACGTGTGTGTGCGTGTGTGTTTTTGTGTGTGTGAAGCTAACTTGTGTTGACGCTCTATTACATGATCAAACAGCCTTGCGTGCTTGCGATGCTCAGTAGGGTGGCCTGTCGCTCCTCTTTGACGTCTTTTTGTTCTAAGGTATTGCGAGGCAGCCCCTGTGGTATGGAAGACGTTGTGATCTAAAGCAAATTTGCTCTACAGGGTGCCTATTTACATACTCTGTTTAGTGTTGTCGAAGAATTGAAAGCAAAGGAAAAGAAGAAAAGAAAGGACTAATCAAATATTTACAAAACCAAGATGCTTTGGTTTTGACGTCACTTTCACTTTGAATACATTAGACAATAATACAACAACTGTATAACTCTGAACTGCCTCATGGAAATCCAATTCATACATATATACAAGTGTGTTACTGCCAGCATAGTATCTCAGCTCAGATGTGATCCCAAATTTGACCCAATTCTAACACTGTCCATCTTATCGAAATGACCCACGGCCATCCCATAATCAAGGATTCATGTGGAACTCTATTCCTTTGTGTCCCCCCTTTGTGGTATTTCTTTGATGCAGATCTTACAGATGAATGTGGGAGATCTGAACTAGAAAAATGGTAAGTTACATAGTCGTTTTATAAGATTGGGAAAGAAGCAACATTTCAATATCAGAAGGTACTTAATTTAGATAGGGTAGCCGTCTCTGAGTTCACAGCATCAAACCAGCACAGCCCCATCTGAGGCCCTCTTAGATGGGATGGATACACTTGATACTTGGTCATAATATTCTTAGGCATGACATTGCCTTTCATCCAAGACCTGATGATGCCAACAGCCTTTAGGGTTTGAAGTACTGGATTGCTCAGCACTCCCTTTAACTAAACTATGTTTGGTTCCCCAACTTCCCCAGTCGTATAAACAGCCTATCAGGCATACTATATGGTAGCCTTTTATGTCAAGCCTTACTATCTCACTGTGAACTAAGACTTCTTGACCAGTTTTGTTACTGGAATTGCAGAACTATGTCAAATGATGTCATCATTCCTCACACAATACAACTGGGAAAAATGTTCTAATTGTCCTAAATGTCCGGATCGTCTCACAACACACAACAATTGCAACCTCTTCTCTTCTCCAGGAAAGGCACTCTGGTGTTCTGGCAGATCCCAAGCTATCATGCAGATAGCTTTGGATTGTGCTATTGCATTCAGATACCTGATTAACTCTAATCAGGTAGACTGGTTCTACAGATCAAATCTCCAGAATTGAGTGTGCTTCAAACGGAAGGGTTAGTAGTCGTATTGGGATTAGTTTTAGTAATTTAGTAAGGCATTAATCTCACTTCTTGGTAGCTCTAGATAAAAGCGTCTGCTAAATGACTAAATGTAAAGGTACATTTTTCTCCTCTCTCTACTTTCTCCTCATGCTCCTGTGAGTGTCTCTCGTGAGGGCTAACAGGAGTTGGACATGTTCCCCCCACATGCTGTGTGTCTTTATCACACCCTATTTCACATCAGTGGGCTGTCTGTGTGAGCGACATTGTGTTCTACAGATCAGGCTTTTCCCTGGCTGTGGGCACATGCTCTTGATTCCTGATCTACCAGTAATCTATTCTCGATCAAACCGTTTCACCTTTTATTGTCCCAGTATTGTGTACATTGTCCATACACTTTGTCTGTAACCTGTTGTATAACATTATCCAAACCTCTGTTCGGAGAAAATCTATTTCTTAAGTAGTTGTAGTTTTTTATTGTAATTGAAAGTGTTGTTTGATTGGAGGGGAATCAAACAACACTGCTCATTTGCCAGCATTGAACTGCAATGAAGATCAACATGTTCTCATGAAATTCCGTCTCCGCGGACTATAAATAATTTTTGAGTGTTTACAACTCGCTCAACATGAAAATGTCAACGCGACTCTTAAGGGAGCAACATTGCAATCAGCTTCCGAATGCCAGAGAGAAAATGTCAAGATGTAAGGTTCGAACTGCCTAAATCCCCTCACGGTTTGATCAAAGCTCATTATAACCAATCTAAATGAACAACCGCCAAGTAGTCTCCATAATTCGGGCGTGAGTCATTACATATCAGTGGACGAATGCCCCGGCCGACAGGCGTTGGGCTTGTGTGAAAGGGAGAAGAGAAAGTGAAGCCCCCCACAGGCTAACTAGCCTGTCTGTGAGTCATGCATGATTTAACCTCCCTAGAGACTAAGTCAACATAAGTCTTCAAAAGGCCCTCAACTCAAATGACTTCCCGGTACGCCAAGCAAGCGAGGGGCGGGAATGTAGCGGAGCCGAAGTGAAATATTGATGAAACATTCTGATCTTGCCGAATCCTTTAAGATGGGAGGAAGATTACATTTGTATCATTTACTAAGGTCTTCAAACAAATACAAGTTTGAGCTCTCACGTTTCAGGCAACCAAGTTGTCAGGGATCAACTCTAATTCAGGGACAAGGTGTTTGTCCCTGAATTAGAGTTGATGCAGTGTAATCTTTTATTGTGTTACTAATAGGAAACTCTTCTCTTGGCTTTCCTTCTAAAGAGTTTCTAATCATGGAAACCTTATCACTGCCACGGGCATGTCACTCCTCCAGATGCTAGCTCCCAGTCTTTATAAAAGATGTACGACAACTCTTACTACTACTACCACTACTACTTCTACCTCTGCCACAATTCTTTTGCATTGAGATACAGTGAGTTAGACAGGAAGGTATGGGAGGAAATCCAGCAAATGACAACGGGCAGGAAAAAAAAGAAAAGGAAAACAACAAATTGAAAACCATAGTCTGGGTATAAGGGACACACTTGAGCCTTAGCCTCCCTCCTCTCGGCTGATTGAATCCAGGTAATTTCTGCGGGGAGGATGATGTGTGTCTGCGTGTATAGGGGCTGCACTGTCAAGCCAGCCTTTGCCATCTGCATGGAGCCCAGCAGACTCCAGCCCCACCTGCCTGCTGAATAGCCTTGATTCCCCCTCGTGTTCTGATGCTGGGTTTGATTTTGTTCCTCCTAGTGTGGTCGCCTGTCTTTGATGTCATCATATAATTGCTCCCTTTTGATATCGGCAAAGGGGCACTCAGCAGCCCCGGTGTACGGGTAGGTTTCCACGGTAACCATCTTTGTTATGCTGTGCCGGTAAACAACTGTTTGCTGTTGTCTGCCGCGAGGAGCGCTGGCTGGAGCGGAGCTGCGGGAACATCTGGGTCCGAGGAGAAGTGTGAAATCAGGAGCGCGAGGAGGTGAACAGGAGGACGTGAGGGCAAACATAAGAGAGACAGAGGGAAGGAGGATGAGAGACAATGAGAAAGAGAGCGGGAGAGAGCGCACGCAGGGATGGCGAGCCAACAGAGAAATCATGTTTGGATGTATGTGTGTGTGTGTGCGCTTGTGTGTGTGTGTGTGTGTGTGTGTCTGTGTGTGTGTATGTGTGTGTGTGCATCTGTGTGTGTGTGTGTGTGTGTGCATGTCTGTGTGTGTGTGTGTGTGTGTGTGTGTGTGTGTGTGTGTGTGTGTGTGTGTGGGGGGGTATCTGTGTGTGTGTGTGTGTGTGTGTGTGTGTGTGTGTGTGTGTGTGTGTGTGTGTGTGTGTTTGTGTGCTAGAGTGTCAGGATGCCTTGGTAAGGCTCAGAGTGGGATGAATAAACAAAGGAAGGGAGACAGGAGCCAGATCTCATATGTCCCTCAACTCAAACCAAACAGGACACACACGCAATATCAAAAAAGCATGCACGCACGCACGCACACATACACACACACACTAATTGGTTAAATATCCACGACTTTTAGCACAGCTGCTGCACCAGTCTCTATTTCCGTGCATACCATTTCCTACAGCTTTTGTTCCTGTCAGTTCTGTCACTCCTCACCAGCCCCACGCAGCCCTGACTTCTCCTGCTACGTCAATGATTGATGTGCGACACGCCAGCCGGGATGAGAAACAAGGCGGTTAGAGTTGCCACCCCCCACCTCCATCCCCTGTCCCCCGTCGAGGAGGCGGACACCACAACCTATAGTGCTGATAGTCCAGGGCCTGTCGCAGAGCGACTGTTCCACCGGAGAGAGCTGGATAAGGACGGTCTGGCCAACCACCAGGCCGAAGGGTGATGTCAGCCAGGGGTGGTCATCATGAGAGTCAGCCAGGGGTCTTTCCTCAGATGGTGCCTGCAGAGGACGGCTTTGACAAGTCCATGGCAGGCTTGTTTCGGGGTTGGTGCGGCACTTGCTTGGCTGATAATGGGAGAAATCATCAGGGGTGAAGCCCTCGCCCTAACCCGACCTGTTCCTCTGTGGTAGACTCGAACTCGGGCTGAAGGACAAGCCCTGTCTTGTTCACAGTGTTAGACAATAGCGACTGCACAGGGTTGCCATCCACTGATTCACATTCGATAAATAGATTCTTCTTCTGTCTCGTGACCCCCCTCGTGACTGAAGCGGCATGCCGAGTGCTGAAAACCAGATAATATAAGAAGAATGTGAGCGACTGTGATATGACTTACCATGCTCCTACTAATAAAGGCTAACAGGCTATGGGCCGTGATCATGCGAGGATGACTAGCTTTGGGTCGATCGGAGGAAAGACAGGAGAGAATAAATAACAGCTGTTGTGCAGCTGGATTTTTGCTGATTGCAGAGTGCCAATGGGGATGGGGGATGTGCCACTGTACCTCCTTTGAGATGTCCCCTATAGTGGGTTGCTGACCTTCATTGTAAGAAATCAGTCCCCCCCCCCCATGTAACTATCTCCTTGCTTACATGCTCACTTGCACTAGGATTTGTGCCATGAAAGTTAATAATATCTCAAACCACTTCTGTACATAAAGTGAAATGGTTCAAGGTGACAGCACAAGGAAAATAGTTGGACGCACCTCTAGGTTTTATTTGCCTTTTGTCAGCTCAGCCTATACGAATACTTTTAAAGGTGCTATAAATAAGATTTTAGAGTTGTAAAGAGAGAATAAGAAAAGAGCATGTCAAACGAAAATGATCAAGGACAAACAAAGGCCCTCACTGTCTGCTCCCTCCCAGCCTCAATTATTCAGCACTGGGAGTGTTCCATTCACACGCTTGTTATTGGCAGGCAAAACGACAACCAATCAGGGGAGAGATGCCCTGATTGGTCAGAAATGATCCGTGCGTTGCCTAAAATCGAAACTGTCCCTCACAGGGGCAGGAATTTAGTCTGCTACGAGCAAAGATATTCTCACGCTGGATTTCAATCACTTAGAGATGACTCTGACATTTCTAACCAGTTACACTCAAATTGTATCATTTCCATCTTACAGACAGCACCTTATAGTTAAAGGAAAGAAGGACAGAAATCTTGCATGGAGTATGGCATTATTTTGGACAGAAAGTCACTCACAAATAAAACGTAAGGTTCATGGAAACGATTCCAGCATCACTCTTGTCCAAGAGAAGGTTCTCTTCCGTTATGAGCTGGCAGTTTCCCAGAGATAACGCCTCCAGGAGTGGATGGCCAGTGCCAGTTTACCAGACCCTCTAGACCAGGATGTAGCTCAGATGAAGTTCCGATGTGAATGCTCTTCTGCTCCGGTGAACAGACACCTATCCAACTGGGCATTTGAATGCAGTGTCAATAGAAAACAAAATGATTTTACATCCTTTTTATTTGTTATATAAGTATTGTAGTTAATCCAATGTGAAAGGGAATTCTAACTGATTCCTCTGAAACGAATGGGATCATGCAGAAGTGAGCACATGCATATCAGCTGAGTGCGACTTCAAGTTGTGGGCTGAATTGACTTGTCCTTATTTGATCTTCATGTAAAGATTCTAAAATGTTGTTCACTTTGTGAATCACAGGTAAGCCCTTCAATCATTTCACTGGCGGTCAGAGATACTGAACTTTTAAATAGACTTTGGCAGAGAATTTGATTTTTTTGATTGCTGCCGGGATGTCAACAGAATTGCAACAAATATGACAAAACATGCTTCTAAATTGAAATTGACCCTAGATAATGTATGGAAAATGTTTGGAAAATTTGTGTTTTTTTATGCCAGCTACTTTATCAAAACATTTTGACATAGGACATCTGCAATGGCAGCGGTATGGTATTCTTAAATTCTTTGCAATATCCTAAATAACCCAGCTCAACTCATGATTCAGTGCCTTCAGTTTAATGCCCATTTATATCCATACCCTCTCCTTTATCCCAATGCATGTAGGCAGGCACTGTTGTGAAGAACAGCAAGGCAATAATACATACAATGCATACAATGCATGTATGGTTGCTTTGAAAAGTGCTAAAATATTTGAAGCTGTGTATTGATTCCGCTTGGAGATCAATTTTGCCCGTCGTGTCGATAAGGACCTCACTATAACACTGCTTGATTGTATGAGACATCAATATAGTCTGGGCTGCAATTAACTTCAAGCAATAAAGTGTTCAAGCCTTGGATTCCGGGACATATCTTGTTGAAATAACAAACTTCTAAGGGAGAACACATAGGTTGACTTAACAAAACAATACGCATAATATATTTGGGTAAAATCAAAAATCAAAATAAAAGTGACCAAATCTGAAAACTTCCTTATAACCTCCAAACTCCAGGTTGTTTGTCTACCGCATTGGGGGACATCCACCGATCTCCTGCCAACTTTGCAATGCTTGTGCTACTTGCCCATTCATTTACTGCACCACTTATTGAGTGCACGCCCATATGTTCCTATGAGCTTTAAGAGGACACTGCCCTGCATTACGATGGGAGAGTGGAGGGGAGGAGTGGAGAGGGGAGGATAGAAGGGGAAGTGGAGGAGCGAATGTGGTGAAAGAAGGAGAGGGTTGGAGAGAATAGGAAGGGAGAGGGGAGGAGAGGGGAAAAGAGAGGAGAGGAGAGGGAAGGGCGGCGAATGCTTGAACGTGCATGTGTGCGCGTGTGCATGTGTGTGCTTGCGTCTGTGTGAATTGATATGTGTTGCGGCGTGTGTTGTTCCTATACTGTGTCTCTGTGTGCATTCCGTGAGAAAGTTTACATTTGACTCTGTCTTGAGGAAATTACACCAGACACAGCGTCCGTTGAGATCCTAACCGGGTGTACTTGTTTTTTTCTGGAGTCAGGCAGCCTTGCCTCTTCCCTGGAGCTCCATCTGAAGAATGAAGAATTCCAGTGCAGTGTTTGCTAGGTCATGTCTCCAGGGCAATCAGCGAGGTGCATTGTACACACTGCTTTGATTGGACCGGGCCAGTCGGCCAGGGCCAGAATATCTGATCTGAGCTTTCCTGAGCTTTCCAATTCTTCTCTGTTTATATTCATATTTGTTTCTGAGGAGAGTGAATGCACAATCGCCGTCAGAAAGTAAAGTAATCCAGGAAAACGAGAGGAAACTGTAGAAGTGCTGCGCTGTCAAGCTTAGCCTTAGCGCCTCCTTATCTCCTCTGAGACTCAATTAATTCGGATTAGCACTACGTGTTAGTCATTAATAAAATCTAAAAAGATAAATGTCATTTATGATGAACAAGTAGGATTTTCACATTTTACAGGTCTGCCTCGGAAATTGGGGTTCAAACCGGGAACTCTTTCGGCAGGGGGTTCACACCTTAACCACTAGAGGGAGACTATCTAGACCGACTTCAAATAAATAAATAAAAGACATGCCAATGCCTTGAGACAAGCAATGACTAGAGACCAACCGAACACTGAAACCATGGCAGCTGACTGCATACATGTGCTTTACAAATCTGCATACAAAGTATAACAATGTGACCGTTGGGCCATGCTGGGCCGCAGAAGCCCTCCATCAGCTTTGACCTTGAGATGACTCCTGTGTCCATTCCAATGTGTGGCTGAAGCTCAGTGACAGCGGATAAATATATTTAGACATTGGACTTCAAATGGCCGGACTCATGATCTCAGTGGTTAACCCACTGGCTACTTCAATGTAGAGTTCAACCATATGTCACATTCGTCTACTTGAGCACCTAACACATTAACTCTTTGGCCTCAATGGCGTGTTCCTAAAGCCCCCACCGGCTATGTTACAACCTGGGTACATCCCAACACTCCCACTGTTTATACAAGCACATATCCAGAAAGCATCACTTTCACGCATAAACACAAACACACACATACAGACACACATACATACAACAACATACAGACACACACACACACACACACACTACCCCTCTCTCCCTCTCCTTTCCTCCCCCTTCATCTCTTCCACTTCCCTCCCTCTCCCTCTCCCTCCCTCTATCTCTCTCTCTCCCCCCTCTCACTCACTCTCTCTCTCTCTCTCTCTCCCCTCTCTCTCTCCCTCCCTACCTATCTCTCTCTCTCTCTCTCTCTCTCTCCCTCCCTCTCTCTCCCTCCCTCCCTCTCTCTCTCTCTCTCTCTCTCTCTCTCCCTATCTCTCTCTCTCCTTCTCCCTCGCCCTCTCTCTCTCTCCATGAGAGGTAAGGGTTAGGGTTATTATTTATGGGTCCAGGGCTCTTTGTGTATTGTATAGAAATGTGAGCATGATTGCAATTTACATGCCTACTTAGGGTATTGGGTAAATAAAAATAAAAGATTTACAAATCGTCTATAGAATAACAATTATTATCATCATAAATGCATTGTGTGGGATTTGCCTTGCTCTTCAGGACATCCATTTGCTCCGATTATCGTGGAACAGGGCTAGTGATTTTACATCACATTATGCAATCTCGTGTGTAAGCGAGCCGTCAGTCTGACTTCATCACATTTGACCATGGGGAGTCATTGTCATGAATCAAGCCGTGTGCCCTTTAATGGGTGTGCATGTGTGTGTGTGTGTGTGTGTGTGTGTATGTGTGTGCGTGCACATGCGTGCGTGTCTTTTTCTAGCAAAACCAACAAACCCTATGGAAATCTATTGGCCGTGCCCGCGCATGAAAGTCCCAGTCCAGAGCCGGGCCTCCGGACCCTGTGACGTGGCCAGCCCACAGTACCGTAGGCTAAGGCCCGTGTGTTATCGACGCCGCTCCCCCCTAATTGGCCTCTTTAAGGAGCTCTGTGTGTGAGTGATGAGTAGTTGGGGAGCTCTGCTGCTTCTAGGTCAGCACTGCTGGACCCCGGGCCGTGACAGAGGCTAATGGAGAGTAGTAGCCAAAGGGGGCTGCGCTGAAGCTGTCCACTAGCATTAGTCAAGTGTGCACTAGTATAGGAACGCACCCGCACGCACGCACGCACGCACGCACGCACGCACGCACGCACGCACGCACGCACGCACGCACGCACGCACGCACGCACGCACGCACGCACGCACGCACGCACGCATGCACGTATGCAGGCCCACAGGCACATGCAGGCCAGACGCTCACACACATGTACAAACACACACACACACATACACACACACACACACACACACACACACACACACGTACATACAAGCATGCAAGTTCACGCACAGGCAAAATTCTCACACACACACACACACACACACACACGTACATACAAGCATGCAAGCTCACGCACAGGCAAAATTCTCACACACACACACACACACACACACACACACACACACAGACACACACACACACACACACACACACACACACACCTATATATGGATGCGAATAAACATAGGCAATGCTCCAACCCCAAAGAACACACATTCGCACCCATACAGCAGCACAACAGCAGTGCTTTGCCCTCCCTAGTGTGATTATGATGTGTGAAAACATTATTACCCCCAGGGGGTGTGCTCAACCCCCCACGCCTCATATTATAACAACCACACACACACACACACACATACACACACACATACGCACACACACATACACTCATGCACACTTATACACAATTCACACACACACCAGGAACACCAGACCCACATGAACACACACACACACACACACACACACACACACACACACACACACACAAATGGCAAATGCACAAACACGCACACAGAAGCGCGTACACCAGACACACACACACACACTCACACACACACACACACACACACACACACACACACACACACACACAACAAACAACCTTTCGTAACACAGCTGTAATTGTGGCGCATATGTATTCCACGCTTGAGAAAATCAAGCATGCGATTACAGTACAGCCACTTCCTCAGCTGCGCTGCCTCTGCTTCAGCCTTGAGCCACTTCCACGCCTCACGACTCCGAACCACTTACCGTTGAGAGGCCCCCGTCTCTGCTCCTTCCGGCAGACGGCGAGCCTCCACAACACGGGTTGGGAGACGTATGCAGCGTTCTCTTTGAGCCCCGGGTTTCAACGTCGGGCTCGGACAAGTCTGAGGTTGTTTTCCACGCTTCTGAGGAACTACCCGATATTTGCTAGAGCTCCACTGCAGGCTACAGAAGACAAGTCACACTGATCAAACATTCATCGCCCAACATGAATTAAACACAGCATCAGTGCTGCTGCCTTCCCGGGCATCTCCGCTACTTATTCCAACTGCTCCTGGGCAAAGGCAGGATGGATGAACGTGCCTTTACAAATCTCAAAGCGAGGGCACTTATTTGGTTTCATTGCTACTCGCAGGGGTGTTTTTTTTTGCTTTTTTGGATTTAATGTACAAAAAAATTTGTTTTACAATTGGATGGAAAATTAAAGACGTATTCCCAGGATGGGCTTGCATAAATTGGTGAGTGGGTCGGTTTGAGAGGTGCTGTCGGTTTGAGTTTTTGTGTGTGTGAGAGAAGGAATGTGTGTGTGAGTTGACTACAAACAATTAGTAAAACGCACATTCACTTCCAACATCAGCATCTGAATCACAATAAGGGCAGAAATAAGTTATCTCCCTGGCCATTAAAAGACACTGAGAATAATAGAATGCTGTGATTATTAGCAACGATCTAAAAAAAGTATGAAGCATCAATCAAAGAATATATAAATTATTGAATACTCCTAAAATATTGATAAAATGTCTGGATCTTATAGACACACAAAGAAGTAAAAATGATCAAACATATGTAGAGCGACATATAGCAGCCCCCTTCATTCTTTTAGAGCTGAATGTTATATTGACAGACAGGTAACGCATCAAAATACACGCCAATTAAAGCCTAAATCTTTATCACACTCTTATCACTTTATCTTTCGCTCAATCATCCTGCATTCTCTCTCTCTCCCCCCCCCCCTCTCTCTCTCTCTCTCTCTCTCTTTATCTATCTAATGCTTGATTTCGCCTTGTTTTCTCACACATCGTTCCCCTTATCTTTCGCTCAATCATCCTGCATTCTCTCTCTCTATATCTCTCTTTCCCTCTCTCTCTCCTTCTCTCACGCTCTCTCTCTCTCTCTCTCTCTCTCTCTCTTTCTCTCTCTCTCTCTCCATCGCTCTCTTTTTCTAACCCTTGATTTCTCCTTGTTTTTCGTGAACATCATCCTCAAGCGGCGAGGGCCAGTAAATTAAAAACTTAGTTGACTCTTCCTTGTTTCAGTAACAGTGCAATAAGCTACCACACGGCCAGAGAAAAACAGACACACACAAACAAACAAACAAACAAACAAACAAACAAACAAACAAACAAACAAACACACAGACCGTCCGTAATTAATTCCCTAAGAATAGAGAGTTCACAACCACCACCTCTTATGACTTTAAATTCTCAAACTTCCTTGCTTTGCACACCGCTCACCTACCCCTAGACCCCCTGACTCTGAACAGGGTGGTTTTACTGGTTTACTTGCCAGAGTCTTGATGGGGTGGGGTACTGGCTGCTGCCTTGTGCAATCTTTGAATTGTCTCCTGTATTTCCTGTTGGAAGCTCACACTGTCTGCAGGTCTGCCATGGTGACTTCAGTTTACCGTTAGCGATGCACCGATGGGCGGGTCTTTGGGAAACCCCTTCAAAAAGGCTTTGTGGGCCCTCCCTTGTTTGTCCAGCAGTTCAGCAACACACACACACACACACACACACACACACACACACACACACACACACACACACACACACACACACACACACACACACACAGATTGAGCAATAACTGCTCAACTAGAAACCCCCAACACCATTCATCTGAGGGCTGATCGATCAGGACTCCAAACGGTGATAGAGAAGCACACTGTATTTACATTTCTAGACGACTAGAAATGCTTCTATATACCTTGAGTCCAGCTAGGAAAATAGTAACGTATAGGAGTATAGAATCAGTTTAGTGGTATAGCATAGATAATAATGCATAATTTGTAAACACATTATTACAAAATTACTAATGCTACCGATGCACACCCATTAATCGATTCTAAAGAAGAACCCCTAAGTATCAGAACATTCAGATTTTTACATCCAGGTTCACAAAAATAAAAGAGCTTGGACTATGTTGCATTGGTTTGTGTTAAAACTTCAGCAGCATCACTGATTCAACTCAGCCCATAGGGAGCATCACATCGTAGTAGTAGGCCAACCGTCACGTTGCAGTGGCACCAAATAATTCCATTCCCCAATCCCAATGACAAAGCCCCCTGGAACACAATGTAATCATCTGTGTGTATGTGTGTGTGTGTGTGTGTGTGTGTGTGTGTCTGTGTGTGTGTGTGTGTGTGTGTGTGTGTGTGTGTGTGTTTGTGTGCCGGGGTGGGGGGGGGCTTGTAGACAGACAATAAGACATACATATCTTGAAACACTTCTGTGTGTGTGTGTGTGTGTGTGTGTAAGAGTTTGTGTGTGTTTGTGTGTGTTTGTGTGTGTGTATGCCTGTGTGTGTGTGTGTGTGTGTGTGTGTGTGTGTACGTTCAAGTGCGCATGTGTGTGTCCATGTCTGTCTTACACCTGTCAAGGAGAATAGGAACGTTAGCATAAGAGGAGGGACCCAGCAGGCTCTAAATCAGGCGAATAGCTTTGTGCTAAGACAAAATAGCCCAGTCACAAATTAGCCCAACTTTCAATCATTTACGCCACAGAGAGGTTTGAAGGAATTTGTCTTCCCTCTTGTATTGCTAAAGAGAGAAAATGTGGATGGAGGGAAAATAAGATTGAGTGACAAAAAGAAAGATGGATAGGGAATCGTGGAACAAGCGGAAGGGGAGAGGGAGTTAGTAGGTAGGTAGGTAGACAGACAGACAGACAGACAGACAGATAGACAGATAGACAGATAGACAGATAGATAGATAGATAGATAGACAGATTGATAGATTGATAGACAGATAGACTGATAGATAGATAGACAGATAGACAGATAGACAGATAGATAGATAGATAGATAGATAGATAGATAGATAGATAGATAGATAGATAGATAGATAGATAGATAGATAGATAGATAGACAGATAGACAGATAGACAGATAGATAGATAGATAGATTGATAGATAGATTGACACATCGATAGTGTTTTTAAAGTACAAATTATAGATCGAACAAGAGAGAGAAAGATAAAGAGATTATTGTAATCAGAGAGAGAGATGAAAAGAAGACTTAGACAGAAAGTGATACAGAAAGGGGATAGAGAGGTCGAAAAGGGAGAGAGACATGTAGAACGAGAGCTAAAAAGATAGAGAGAAAGATGAGGAAAGGAGGGATGATCAAACAAAGAGCGGAAGATGGTGACAGGTGTTAGGAGAGAGACAGAAATGGAAGTAAAGAGATAGAGATAGAGAAATGGGAGCTAGATAGAGAAGGCAGAGAAAGCAAGAGGGAGGGGAGAGAGCGAGTGATAGAGAGAGACCGAGTGATAGCAAGAGTGTGAGATAGAGAGAGAGGGAGAGAGAGAGAGAGAGAGAGAGAGAGAGAGAGAGAGAGAGAGAGAGAGAGAGCGAGAGAGAGCAATCGAGCCACTGGCGTTTGTGGGCTGTGAATTCTAAGAGCCCAGGCAGATCAAGTGGGCCCTGGAGTGAAGTGTAGCAGAACACATGCTGAGTTCAATGTGTTGCTTCTGTCCGTCACTCTCTAGCTCTCTTTCTCTCGCTCTCTCTTGTTCCCTCTCTCTCTTTCTTTCTCTTCCCGGTATTGTGGATTCCTCTCTCTCCCATTTGCCTCCTGCGTCACCCCTTTGATCATGTTTAGGTGTGTTGTCCCGGCACTAGCTGTCTTCTTTTCCACCAGTGTTGAAAGCAGACAAATTATGATTGTTTTATGACAGTCATTAGTTGAATATGCTTTTTCTATTGCTTGGAATTACAGGTCATGATCATGATGCTCCATGAAAATGTAACAAAGAAAAATACACTATATCGGTATATAAAACACAGCAATATAAATGCAAATCAAACCTGAATTCCGAAACACTTGAATTACTGAACACGCGCTTCTCGTAGTGAGCCGCGTGCCTGGGCTCTTAGTGTCCATCAAACTAAAGCATCCTTCATTTTCCCTTTGTTAAACAATGTCCTCTTCTCCACATCCAATTTTCAAAGGGCACAGAGAAGTGTCAGATATAAAAAAGGAATCTTTTATTTCGCTCTGCTCTATGGTCACAGTAGTGAGTATTTTATGTTAATCAGACCATTACTTAACAGTTATATCATCATCTATAAATTTGGCTTAAATATCTCAATACAATAGAACTGCGGAATTATATATGTGTGTATTTAAAGAATAAGTATACTTAAATTAAGATGGCTCATTGGTAAATTCCATGTCTTAATGTTATTGGTTCAAGCCTCACATAATTGCAAAAAAAAAAAAAGTATTTTCTTCTTAACACCTGATTATCATAGGTATTAATATGGAGTTGCATTGGAAGAATATATTGTATAGTGGTAGTGTGTGCATTGCACAAACTGCATGAATGGATAAATGGGTAGTATGTTTGACTCCTAGCATAAGATAATAAATTCAATCCCCGGTCTAATTGCTAGTCTAATTTGATTCTATTTTTTAAATAACAGATTATCAATAAATTAACTTATCAATAAATGTACTTCTAAATGTAATTAAAATGTAAATTATATATTAAACTTTAAGGATTGAGAATAATGCTTGAATATGGAACAAAGTTTTCAAATTGGCCAAATGTTTAATTTAAGAGAAGCATAATTAAACTTAGCATTTCAAAGTAGGCTGCCTGTGGCCAAGCAAAGCAATAAAAGTTGTATCGTTGTTTAACAACAAGGCTTTGCATCTCCCGAAAAAACAGGTCATATAAACCTGTTACTGAAATATTAATTTACATAACATTAGCATAATAATTGTTTTCCAAAACCAATCAAAACCATTATCACAACCAGCGCCATCTGACTCACTTCTATAACTTTCACAATTCACCCACCATCTGCTCCTAAACCTTTCTTCTTTTTTCTACAATAATTGGTTTGAATTGCACTACGGTTTGTTGTGAATGCCTGGAAGCACTGTATTTTCAATTTTACATGTAGGAGAAACATTGTGCAGGGGCCAAGGCAACATGTAGTGTGAGACAGTAGCTGTCATTGTAGGGACCCCAATCATCAGCAGAAGCATCCTTTAAAAGTAATGCATAGATGAGATACTCCCTTTCCGTATGCAGATCATGTCCTCTTGCATAGAGTGCACAGATGTTTTGTGTGTCATGTTTTGTATGGCTACATGCATCACTATACTTAGTGATGCATGCCGCCGTTTTACTTAGTTACTTAGTTTGGCTTTAAGCTTTGTTTTAAAGAATGTTTTCAAGAATGTGGCTTTGCTTTTGCGTGTGTTTATTAAAACAAATATGCATTATATATCAGCAGCAAGTTAGTTTTTTTTGTAATCTTGTATTTGGGGCATCACAGTCTTTTAGAGAGTGCTCACCTAACTGTTGCATGCCATGGGGGATTTGAATGTGATGTTTATTGTTCATTTTCAACCGTTACCATTGGCCTAATGCAGGAGCTTGGTCGGACTACATTCTAGATACTCAATAGTGAGGGGCCAGAGGGCAGTGGAGCACATGTGGTATCAACCACATAATCCCTAGGGCTAGTGCCACTGATTTGTATAATCCGGATCGGAGGTCTTGTCTCCTTGCCTTTCCTTTCTTTTCCTCTCCCCTCCTATCATTTCCTTCCCTTTTATCTCCTCTCATCTCCTCTCCTCTCCGTTCCTTTGCTCTTCCCTTTTATCATTTATTTTCCTTTACTTTCATTTAATCTCCCCTTCTCTCCTTTCCTTTCTTATTTTCTCCTCTCCTCTCCTTTCCTTTTGATTATTCTCCCCTCTTATCCTTTCTTTTCCCTTATGTTCCTACCATCTCTCATCCTCTCATTTTCTTTCCTTGTTTCTCATCTCATCTCCTCTCCTCTGTCTCCTTTCTTTTCCCCTTGCCTTCTCTCCCCTCCTCTCCTCTCTTTTCTTTTCCTTTTCTTTTCATTATCTGGCCTCTCCTCCCCTCCCCTCTCCCCTCTCCCCTCCTCTCCAATCTCTGTGCCAAAATCCCATCTCTCATCTCGTCACTCCCCCTCCCTCTTATTTTGAAGCTGCTTGCAGCCATGTTCCTGCTGATACAACCCTCCTATGCCAAACCTTGCAGCTATACCTGCTCTTAAGGACCTGCAGTGGGAGCGGGATTAGCGTGGCCAATCCTTTCCCGCAGGTTCAAAGCAGGTCAGCTATTAGTAATCCCAGGGTCCTACAACTAAAATGTAATGTCATTAATGGGCCTGGCTGACTGGGTGACTCAGGAGGAACCAAAACACAACCACTGCCTCAGTCCACTAAGCTTCATGTAGCCTTAGCACTTCCTCTCCCCCCATGAGGATGTCCACACACTAGACCAGGCAGAATATTTGGCACAGATGGGGGAGAAAGAGGCATGGAAAGGCTTCAGCGACGTAGGGCTATCGTTGCGACCGACTCACATATCTGATATCTGTTCCTCAGAAAAAGGGATTCACAATATTGCAAATGGACCTCATAAAAGCTGGAATCACAATAATTGATAGGCCTGGAGTTTGAGAAATCAATCCATCATTAAATGTCTATAGTTTATAGTTCAGTAACCTGCTGAGACCTAATGTTCATAGCAGGTTGTGTTGGGGTCTCGACCCCTGTGTTGGGGTCTCGACCCAAAGGTAGAGAAGCACTGCATAAAGGATTATCTGAAGAGTAAGTAAGTGGCTAGAGAGTTCAACTCCCGCCACCTAAGATTCTGGGTCCAATCCCTGATGGCCTCAGCCCACCTAAGAGAACCCTTGAGCATAAGCCTAACCCCCACCTCTTGTTTTTGATCCTATGTGATCTACTTTGTAATTTTTGTTGCATTATCATAGCACATTCCTCCCCCTCATTTACCTGTCAAGCACTAAGTGTTCTTGATAAGCTGATCAGCACCTATGGTGTGTGTGTGTGTGTGTGTGTGTGTGTGTGTGTGTGTGTGTGTGTGTGTGCGTGTGCGTGTGCGTGTGCGTGTGTGTGTGTGTGTGTGTGTAGACATTTTAAACCACTCACTATGGTCTCCAAAGAAGTCAGAAAATAAAAAAAGAGATATTATAGTGTTATGTATGACTGAAAAGTGAGAACTGCAAATATGGTGTCATTGAACACAGTTTGTTAGCATTTGAAGTGTGTTTTATAATATCAGGTAATATAGCTATTAGCTATAATAGCTAACATCAAATATTGATGATATTGATTGGTGATTGTGATAACCATAAAAAAGTTTGAAGCTGCCATGACAAACAGATTGCAGGCATCGTGTTTCAGCTCATGGGTCCAGCTTAAGGTGCAAGTTGCATTTAAGGTTATCTCCTCAAATGCAATTGAGATGTTGTTGCCTTTGTCAACACTACTCCATGCTATAGGTTATTTTTCAGTTCAACTATAACTACACCATCTTACCAGAAAAATCTGGCTAGATGTTTTAAGAGGCACAAATATTATACCAGGTGTATTTCATCGTGGATGTGCAGCACTGGAAGCAGGTGTCTGTCAGTCTGCTGTATGCTGCGTTTGCATACCAGCTTTCTGCATGCTATCCTGCCCACCTACATAGGGTATCATGACAAAAAGCCAAAACCCCTGGCTGTGAATCCAGGAAGTGGAGACAGTCAGACAGGCAGGAAGACATTCAGCTGATACTGAGCTAGTCCAGAAATCACAGAATATCTGCAATAACCTACTTAATTGTAGACAGAAAAAAAAAAACGTGTTGGAAATATTATACATCAACTCTGATGATGGTTCAATAACCATCCATATTTCAGCTGCAATACACCCTTATTACCCAAGCAGCATCTTATGCAATACACCCCTGCCAAAATGAATTGAGTGTTCCCATTTGTTGATCACACTTCAACATTGACTCATGATTTATTGCAACATGGAAACGTGTGGCTGCATTCGATATCATGTAGGCCTTATGTGTCCTTATACGCCCCCCTCCCTATGTTCTTTTCAGAATAACTTAGTCCACAGTCAGACTTCTCATTGATAAAGTTACATTGCCTTTATTTGTTCAGCTCTACAAAGCTCATGGTTGACTAGTCCCGTATGGATGCATGATGGAGTCAGCACACGTCATGACATGTATCGCATGAAACAACGATGGTAACTGCTGCGTATAGGCAAGAGCTACAACATCGATTAAACCGGAATCTAAACCGCGGTCAAACCTTCTGGGTTCCCTCTCTCTCGTCCGCCAATACAAAGACGTGGTCCCTCATCCATCCAACTCCGCAACGTGATTGTCCTTGTATATTCTTTTTATTTTTTGCATTTTTTGGCATTTTCATAGTCGATACACATTTCCTTGCTGTCTTTCTGTCTTTGTTTAGTCCATACAAAGTAAATGCAAAAAAAACCACATTGCGTTCATTGTGCATATCAGCATGCCACGTCAATGTCTGTGAAATTTGCACTTCATGATTTTCTTGAAAGCGCTCTGGAAGTCCTTGTTGAAGTACGCGTAAATGATGGGGTTCAGGAGGGAGTTGGAGTAGCCCAGCCAATTGATGACTGCCATCAGCTGATCGGGCATGAAGCAGCTCTCCGCGCAGAACGGCAGCACCAGCGCTACGATGAAGAACGGCAGCCAGCACACGATGAACGTCCCCATGATGATCCCCAGGGTCTTTACCGTTTTGCGCTCTCTGGCCATCGCGATTTTTTTCTTGGCGTCCGACGCCTTGTCGTTCGTGTGATCGCAACCGTGGGACGACTGCGGGGTGTTGGGCAGAGGGAGATGGGTTTTAGAGTTGCTGATCACCTCTATGATCTCCAGCGACTCACCTTCCTCTGCGCGTCTCGCCGCGCCGTTTACGCACGGGGAGTTCGTCTTGGACTCCGCGCCGAGCTTCCAGCCCTTGTCTCGGGCCTCTCCGTTGGTCTTCTTATGAAACAGCGCCGGAGACACGCTGAAGCTTTTGTCCGACACTTTAACTTTCTCAGTCTTCTTCACCGTCTTCCGAATTCGGAAGCGGGCCGCTTTAAAGATCTTTCCATATAAGACCAACATGAGGATGAGCGGGATGTAAAAAGCCCCAAAAGTGGAGTAGATTGTGTACCCCGGGTCCTGGCTGATGGTGCACGCGTCGGGGTTCGCCCTGTCCTCCGCGCTCCTCCAGCCTAACATAGGCGGAATGGAAATGGAGAAACCGATCAGCCAGGTCACACTGATCAAGATCGCCGCTCGCCGGGGTGTCCGCTTGTTGACATAGTCGATGGGGTCCGTGATGGCCCAGTACCTGTCCAAGGCTATGGCGCACAGGTGCAGGATGGACGAGGTGCAACACAGTACATCCAAAGAGATAAATATATCACAAATCGTCTGCCCCAAAGTCCACTTGTTCAGCACTTGGTAGAGGGCCGCCATGGGAAGCACGAGCACCGACACCATCAAGTCCGTCACGGCCAGGGACCCGATCAGGTAGTTGGCTACATTCTGGAGGGACCTCTCCAAGGCGATCGCCGCCACGACGCACGCGTTGCCGAACGTGGAACAGAGGATGAGGGCCGCCAGCAGCAGAGAGGTGACCACCTGGTAACTCAGCTCCATGTCCTCCGCCGTAGAGCCCGGAGCCGCGCTGCCGTTCTCACTGGAGTTCCAGCGCGCGACCATACCGAGACCCCCGCCGGGGGACCCCGAGGTGGCGTTGCTGTCGTTGCCGGTGGTTGCTGGAAAATCCATAATTCACCCCACTCCGTACGCGCTCAGAGAGCACTATCCCGGGACAGCTGAAGGGGGAGGGGGGAGCTTCTACAGGAGTGGGGGGTCAGTCGCTCACATCTGTTTGGTGGCGTGTTGGCTACTGCTTGGGTCCATTGGAGTCACCTCGTCCGTACCGTCTCTGTCTTTAGGGCGCATGACGCAGACGTGTTTGGGTATGTGTTGTGAAGTGCGCGCGTGTTTGGCGGGAGGGGGGTGGGGGAATGTGCGTAAAGCGTGCTGTGGATGTCGGCGGAGAGGGGTGCTCACTGGAACTGCGAATGTTTCTGAGCCCAGTGACGCTGGGAATTCATTTATAGCAGAGGCACCGGGTACGTCAGACCGCGAGGAGGTCGTCCCGGAGTTTTGTTCCCCCGTCCTCAGTGCTGCTCTGCCCTTCGCTCCAGACACCTGCAGAAACGACGGGGTGCTCCTCTCTCTCCGGATCTTTTTCTTTTAAACTTGGTTTTGTTTTTGCGCAAAGCTGTGGACGGGTCAGATTGAAAAGAGTTCTCTATTGGAAACATAGAACCGTATGTGGTGAAGTGGAGAACCAGGAGTGTCCGCTGTTACAAGTCGTTACTAAAACAGACGTTACAGTGAGGACTTGTTTTTATGGCAGTTATCGCAGTGTTAGGTAGGTCAGGTAATTTAAAATTCATCCGGGTGTAGTTTTGGGGTCTGAATCTGAAAAAAATAGGCTTGATTCCAAAATATATAAAAAACAATGTAGGCCTACTAAATAAATCTAATTAGAAATAATCGAATTTATTTATTTTAAATGTCTAAAAATTAGAACGCAAAGGCAAACAACACGTTGTTGAAAGCGCAACGTATTTTAGCACCACGGACAGCTCTTAGCTGACCCCTAACAGGGGTCTCCTGCCATCTGGTGGTCGTGGCGGGTACTGTTCTGGTCGCCGCCTCATCTGAAGGGGATAGCGCCAATTCAGACAAATAATATACCAACAGGGACAAACAAGGACGGAAAGAGGGTAGTGAAATGAAATTCACACTGGTGGAGAAAGAACGAAAAGAAAGCAAGGAAATTTTAAATATTGTAAAAATGCAATACATTTTTACAATATTTACTACAATTCTTTCAATACATTTACAAGCGATGCAGCCATAGTGAAATCAGGTTTGCCGTTCATCCACAGCTATACTATTCTAAATCATATATATTTTTTGAAGTCCCATAATACAATCCTTAATACTATACGTAATACTGTAGATGTATGTATATTCGAGGATCAAAACCCAACTTTTCATAACTTTGTCTTTCATTCAACGAAAACAAACACACACTCACACACACACACACAAACACACACACACACACACACACACACCACACACGCACACACAACCCCCACCCAACACACACACACACACACACACACACACACACACACACACACACACACACACACACACACACACACACACACACACACACACACACACACAACCACACACACCACCCACTGTGTGAACCAGAGAGTGAAAGGGCTGACTTGACATGGCAGCAAGGGAGAGAGAATGGCTCTGGTTAATTCTATATATTTTTCACAGATTGTATTCTATAGATTACCTGAAGAACAATGGATAGGGTGGGGGGGAGGACAAGGGCATGAACAGTGGAGCCATTGTGTACGGGTGGGTGGGGGGTAGGGGGGGGAGGGTTGGGGGATGGGGCAGGGTGCAGTGGCCATGTCAACAGTGTGGAATGTCCCAGGAGTTGACAGAGAGAGACGTGTTGGGAAGTGTTCCTGTTCTGCTCATCTCTGTTATCTGCTGGTGGACACACTGAGCACTCCCCTCCTAGGGCCCAGAGTAATTCCGCCAACACCACCACCACCACCACCACCACCACCAGGGAAACATAAGTGTGGCGAGGGGCGCGGGGGAAAAACATCCATGGAGGACCCACTGGGGAGGGTCAAAGGCTGAGCCAGCGGGGGGCTGGGATCAGGTTTACTGACCGGCCGACCACAAAGGAGTTGAAGGGGTCCCGTCATGAGTGACGACAGCTCAGGTGTATTTGGTTCGCGTGGAGAGCGATCCGACGGAGCCGGGGAGGCCAGCGGAGGCAGCAGTGCAAGCCGACCGGCCGGCGGTCTGGATCCAGAGAGGCAGGGCCCTCACCACAGGGGCAACTCGAGCCCAGAGAGCGCAGGGACGACCGGGCGCATGGAACGGCTGGCCGGGAGGAAAGTGACCAGGAAGGCCTGTAACGTGGACCGACGAGAGAGGGGGGGCTTCGCCCGGAGCGAGGGCAGAGAGGAGAGGACCCTAGCAGGCAGGAGCGGGGAGAGTCTGGGGAGGCTCAGGGAGGACGAGAGAGACGGGGAGAGGAGCGGCAGGGAAAGGACGGGGAGAACAGAGGCATCTAAAACGGCCGTGCACGACGAAGGGCAAAGCGGGAGCCTGTCTACTCATGTGTGCGCTGGCATCCTGCAGCCCGGTGTGATGGGAGGGAGAGCGCGTTCCGATGGGCCCCGGGCAGGGATGACCTCCTCCACCCCAACCACCAGCTGTCGGCCAGCCCCAAGCTCCAAGTCCACCTCCGCCCTCCAGCGCCCTCCAATCAGAATCTGGGCGACGCCTCCACATCCTCCTCCGCCACAACAGAAGTCCTCCCAGAGGCCTGCTCTCAAAGCAGACCCGCTCCACCGCACGCCACGTACACCCGCCAGAGGACCAGACCCGCCGTGGAGGTTAGAGGCCAGGCTGAGGTCGAGGTCAGGGGCCGGGCGGAACCGTCTGCCCTCGGGCTGCAGGACAGTGCCGGGAGACGAGGATGATGAAGACATGCAGGAAGGAGAGAGAGGAGAGGAAGGGGTAGGGGAAGTGGAGGCCGGGTCTTGGGCCGGGGCCCGGGGAAATGGTGCGGTGGAGGTGATTAGTCCTGCCCTCGCACCAGCAGCGCTGACTTGTTCCTCCGTGGTCGAGAGCGACAGGAGCAGGAGTAGGAGGGAGAAGAACAGGGCGAGGAGTCAGAGAAGGAGGCAACGGAGGAGGGAGATATGGAGACAGAGCCGGCAGCAGGACAGCAGACAGGTAAACGGCACACATTACGACTGAAAGTGGTGATGCTAAATTTTCAGTCTCGTTAATTCTGTAATTCTTCACAGAGCTACAAATGGTTTCGCCATCAATTCCCGGTTTGTAGGATTTATAATACTGCAAAATGCAACAGCTTTCATCAGTGGGCCATAGAAGCCATCACCATTGGGTTACTTCATTCGCTGATAGATAGTGACTGAACAGACATTTATTTACATGAAAATCTTTGAGACATCCACTTTAACTTTAAACCAACATAACATGATGTCAGACATACTCTTCAAGCATGTTCATGTTCAAATATTGTACCAATTTACATATTCAAAGGAGGAATAAACTAAACTACAAGTATATATATTTTTTAAATCAAATACCCGAGAGAGCGCCCTCTCTGGTTAAACAGAAATAGTTGACATTATTCTTTCTTATTGGGGAGGCATTGGAGAAATTAAGACTGATTCATAAATTATTAACTCCTGAATCATTAATTATTAACTGCCATTTTTGACAAAAAAGAAATGGCATTTCTCCATGCAATCCTAATGCCACATGATTTACAAAGTATGAAGGCTGAATCTGCTAAATAGTTTAAGAAACTTTTTTTGTACCTAGGCCATCCTTCTAGAACAACTAGAGTTTTCTCAACCTTTAGTTGTAATTAAACCCATAGCAATAATGTGGAAACCCCAGTCGATGATGTAACAAATTTCTGAGCGCATAATATAATAACATTTTGCCTATAATTTTACAACGTATAACATTCGTTCACCACAAATTACTCTTAAAAGCAGTGCCAACATTTTAATATTTTTTAACCATTCAGCGAACAAAAGGCTGATTATCATTTAGGGGGCCGCTCAATGACATGCAGAAGCGTCATCAACACGCCCACTGAAGTGGTGTGAGAAATACAGACTTTCTACTCCTCATTCACATATAAGGTAATTTACATTTCCTACAGAGAAAATACTACCTCAGGGAAAGTATTATTCAGGAGATTTTCAGGGTACAAATGTCAGGATACGTTGTTCACACATACGGCCCATCAGGAGAATATCGGGGCTTACACGTGTATCTGAAAGAAGCTGGTGTGTGAGCTTTTGATTACATTAAATGGAAAGTGTAGTATACTATGCATGCAAATCAATTATTAAATAGCTTTTACTGTTATTCAGGGCTGAAAAGTGCAATGACATTTTAAAATGCAAGGCAACTACTATTGGTTAGTGGAAAAATAATAATCATCATTGTGATTAAACCTCTCTTCCAGTGTCCTGGCCAAGACAGGCAGCAGTAGCCTACAGTCACACATAGGATACACACAAAATATAAGAAAAATAAAACAACTAAAACAGTCCACAGGGGGGAGGGGGGGATATCAATATCGCAAGACATTTGGGGAGGCTCAAGGAGGAGAGTAATATTACATTTGAGCAACAAAGTGTAGTCTTGTGGTGAACTCATAATTCACCATATTGTCTTATTGACATGTTTTCGTTCTGTGTTATAGGGAAACTGTCTCTTTAAGAATCACGTGACTTCTGTGTTGATATGCCAGTCGGTGCGATGTTTGAGTTTAAAGGTCCCATGGCATGCCACCAGGTGTGGTGTGATTAGCCGGCACAAGCCATTTTGGAAATCTGCCCCTTATTGGGTGGGTGTGTCCACCTAGGTGTGTGACAGATAGATGAGCAACGTTTGCTACAGTCCACTGGGTAGGCTGGTAGACTGATCTATCCAGCACACATCTAGGTGGACACGGCCACCTGTGATGTCATAAGGGGCAGATTTCCAAAACGGCTTGTACCGGCTAATCACACCACACCTGGTGGCATGCCATGGGACCTTTAAACGTTTTACCTGTGCGTGTGTGTGTGCGCGCGCATGTGTGTGCGCTTCCGTGCATGTGTCGCTGTCTTTGTGTTGACGTGCGGTGTGTGCGCGTGCTTGTGTGTGTGTGTGTGTGTGTGTGTGTGTGTGTGTGTGTAGTGTGTGCGTTTCCATGTACGTGCCCATGTGCGTGCTTGCGTGTGTTCTTACCTGCCCGTGTGCCGATGGCGGAGCCGTTAAACGTCTTACCTGTGCGTGTGTGTGTGTGTGCGTGCGTGTAAGTGTGCCTCCGTGTGTTTGTCGCTGCCTTTGTGTTGACTTGCGGTGTGTGAGCGTGCTTGTGTTTGTGTGTGTTGGTGTTATGTGTGCGCATTTGTGTGCGTTTCCGTTTATGTTCTTGCGCATGTGTGTGCTTGCGGTGTATATATGCGTTCGCGCTTGGCACATGCGTACTTGAGTAACTTGAGTAACTGGTGTGACAGGCCTGCTATTATAGTAGTAAGATTAATCTTTTTCTAATGGTCCCAATGGTCAAAAAGAATCAAAGCTGTAAATTTGTATCCTG
Organism: Pollachius pollachius; assembly: GCF_949987615.1. Classification (NCBI taxonomy): domain Eukaryota; kingdom Metazoa; phylum Chordata; class Actinopteri; order Gadiformes; family Gadidae; genus Pollachius; species Pollachius pollachius. The sequence continues at coordinate 15,369,059 of NC_136934.1, read as the reverse complement.
AACGTTAAACAGCTTAGGCTTTGGGGTAAATAGAATAAATTGCACACCAAGCTTGACTTTACATTGCTGATAATTTTCTTTTATACTTTTATATATCTAGTTGATTTCATGTCTGAATAAAGTGTAAGTATGCTTTATTGTGTCTGTTTGTGTGTGTAGCGGTACAAACAACTCCCAGTAAGAACGGCAGTGGTTTCTGTTCACCAGAACAGTGTTATTTTATACCTGGTTATGGTGCTGTAAGTCAGGTGTGTGTGCCCATGTCCAGCAGAAAACGTGGGCCTATTTTTGACACTGACTCTCGACAGGCTTATCAGCAGCCGGCTCTTCTCAATGGCTATTGTCTGTGTGGTTTTAAGTGGGGTTAGATTTGAATTAGTTGCATGATGAGGCTTGGACAGAGAGCTCTTCAAAACTGCCCAGACAATGGAACAGGTTCTCTGTTGATTGGCTGCTTGGACCGGCAATCACATCATTGAACTGGAATTATATTAGCGATAGCAATAGCCAAAGTCAAATTGATAGCCGGTTGGAAAGAATGTGGTATCTAGTATGAATATCATTGGTACTGTAATGTAGCTTTAAAAAATATATATATAGTCAATGTTTTACTGTTCTGTGGTAATGTAAATATAAAATAAACATAACATGATTCCAGAGAATAGCTTTTGGGCTTTCTTTTGGGAAGAAATCTGTCAAAGACACATTCATCCATTTCTGTCCACTAGAGGGCAGAAATACCCTCCAAAGTAATGTGGTTAGAAACACACTGATTAACTTAGACCTACTCATTGTTTATTTCACAAAGGGAAAAGTGACATTTTTCTATAGCACTAGTTCATAAGGCGATTTGCCATTCCTGACCAGTAAATCTACCAAGTAAATGTACCATGTAATTATCACCTCCTTACAAAGCCAGCATAAAGATGCATACAGTGATGCAGGCCAAATCCCCTCGCAACCTTTTCAAAAAGCATCTGGGAGACAAAGTGTTATCGTCACGCAGATCCCTACTGGCTGGTGGCTTCCTCTGTTACAGCGAGGCAGACAACCAAGTGATGTACCCAGCTGTGTTGACTCCTACTGGGGTACCAAAAAAGGACTCAAGGATGCCTACTGTGTCTTAGGTCTATAAATACATAAATCGTATTTTCTGATGCATTTTTCAAGATTGTTCACAATTGAATCAGTATGCTAGCAAAGGCTACTGGTCAAAGGGATACATTCTTTAGATACAAATCTGCAGGGATCCAGGCCAGTCCTACCTCCATTTCGGACGACTCTGTGGTAACTTCTCTATACCTTGTGTGGTGGTCTTTGATGTCACTGGGGATGGGTTGGGGATTGGTTGCTACGATGTCGCAGTGGTTTGATACCAGGGGAGAGAGGCACAGCGGCCATGATTACGTATTGTGCATTGAGTATTGTGCCGTTGAGTGTTCAATGTGTGTGTTTTGTTTTCCTAATGACACACATCTAGAAGCGCCACTGGCGTGACAGGGAGGTCCCAGGAGCTCCCCCTGAGTGTCAACGTGGTAATTACACTTGGAACCCCCTCAGGGCTCAACAGACTGGCGCTATATAGACATGGGGGGGACCCATGGGAGAGACCACAGGAGCCTGGAGAGGGGGGAGGAGAGAGAACATGTGGGTCCTCCTGGAAACAAAAATCCTCATTTATATATAGATGTGAAGCGAGTGAGAGAGAAAGAGAGAGATAGAGAGAGAAGAGTGAGAGAGAGAGAGAGAGAGAGAGCGAGAGAGAGAGAGAGAGAGTAAGCAAGAGAGAGAGGGGAATAGAGAGAGAGAGGGGAATAGAGAGAGAGAGAGAGAGAGAGAGAGAAAGAGAGAGCAAGCTTTGGACAGGATATGTAAAGGTGTGCAGAATCTTTTGAATGAAAGGGAGTTGGATGTAGCAAGTTCTCTTGACCGACTGACAGGTTAGAAGAGAGCGGGATTTAGGTAAAGAGAGTGTGACAGTGGCAGACTTTGAGGGGATTGATTTATTGCCAACTGACCAGATGGAGAACTGAAAGAACAGCATATTTGTCAGTCTGTTCTTCCTTGTGGAAACATTACAACTGAATCATAATCATTAAAGCTTTGTCCATGGTATAATATGGGAAGAAAGAATGCTACATTTTCAAGGGGAGAATAGGTATTGCATAATCCTAAACTCACAGGTATCCCTCTCAAGCTTTTCACCAATGTTCTATTCAGGATGTTGTAAAGGACTCATCAAATAAAGCTACATGAATTGAATACCTCAGACTTATCAAAGGTATTATCAACGAGATGTTCAATAACGTGTTCAAATATATCTACGGAATACATAGAAATGTTCTTTCTTTTTCATCAAATATTAAAACTCAGTGAGAGCTGGTAGAGAAAGACAGGGAGACGGGCCGGGAGAGTATACTTGTTCTACTATCCACCTCCATAAATACTTAACTCCTGACGTACTTATTCACAGTAGTGGATCTCAGACATTGGGCTCGGTGATTGGTTGAACACATTTTCACTCGTGATCTCAAATGAATTTATATCCGTGCTCTGTGAAGCTAGACCTGTGATCGTTATTCGAGAGTTTGCTGCAGTTGTCAAGGCTAGGTTGAGGTGCTGAAATGTACATTCTGTAGACGTTTGCAGTAATGTACAGGTTTTCTTTTCTACATTTCTAGTTTTTACAATTTAACACCATACTAATATCTAGTATCAGCATCTGCAACATGAATTCTGCCTGAACAACAGAGCACTTACCTTGACCTCTATCTGTGACCTTGAAGGGAATTCAACTTTTCTACATTCCCTTGAATGGGAATTTACCTTTTATCACTGTCCTTGAAGGAATTGAACAATTTATTCATTTTCTTGAATGGGAATCATTCCTATTATCAATGTCCTTGAAGGAACTGTACCCTTTCTACATGCCCTTGAATCAACCCTTCATCTATGTCCTTGTAGGCATGTAGGCTACCCTTTTTCGATGTTCTTGAACAGGAATCAACCTGTTATCTATGTCCTACAAGGGAATGTCCCTTTAAAAGTCCTTGAATTATAATTGACCCTTATCTGTGTCCTTGAAGGGAATGGACCCTTTCTCTATGTCCTTCAATAACATTAACCCTCTCTCTACTGCACACAGAGCTCCACAAGCAGCAGCAGTAGCAGCAATGGTGAGGATGAGGATGAGGAGGAGGAGGAGGAGGAGGAGGAGGAAGGAAGTACGAGGAACAGTGAAGGCCTCATATGTGCTGTGTGCTTGGACGTGTACTTCAGCCCGTACACGTGTCACCCATGCACCCACGTCTTCTGTGAACCCTGCCTGAGGACTCTGGCTAAGGGCACTCCTGCCAACACCCCCTGCCCCCTCTGCAGGACCACCATCACTCATGTTTTCTTCCAGAAAGGTGAGAGCCAATAGGAAGCGCCGTCCTCTTAAAGGAACGGTGCACATCATTAGTTTTTCACTTTTGTCGCCAGTTGGAGCTCTGATTGAATACACACTGCCAAACACATTCAAATGAAGACATTATAAGGAACACATGTGGAAATAATACAACAATACATCTGATATAATTGATATGAATGTACGTCGGGTTGGTGTATCCATCTTTGAGTGTGGCTTTGTGTACAGCACTACTAATAGAAATCTAAACGACAGTGTTTGAAGAGCCCAGCTGCTGAGGGTCCATAGGGAGCAGATTAAAACCTTTGGCTCAGTTCTGACCAGATGAGCCACACAAACCTAGTAGACATTACTTAACCCCCTTGCACACCTTCTACTGGCCGCTTTTGGTTCGGAACATGACAACAAATTATTTGCATGTTAGGGTAACAGGGTTGTATTTTTTTTGTGTTTATTTGTTTTTGGTGACTTGTGATCCATTACGGTATTGAAAAAAGTATTATTTATGCATCATGTTAAGTTATGTTATGTTATTAAGCAGGAATGGTGGAACAGTTCACCATTAACGTTTTAGATAAATCGATGAATACATAACGAGTAGCCATGATTTCCGTTGACCTACTTGCGTATACTTGTGATGGCGAGGAACAAAGGGCCAAAACAAGGGAAAAGTGCTGGCTGAATGATTCCTCGCGACATATTAAGGAGTCTTGTTTGATTATTAGGGGCCTGTGAGGACTTAAGAGAAGATTCCTCTTGTTGCTGATTACAAAAGCAAGGTCACCCCAAAGGGAAAGTGAAAGCTACATGTCTACAATCAGAATTTCACTTTAAATATCAACCCCAGCCGGACTCATGACACAACGATTAGTCGGTGACTCAAGAGCTTGTTCTTGTTCATTTAATGTTTTTTTTGTTATGTTCTTATGTCCGTAAAGAGCTCAATCAAACAGTGAAGACATTATTCCCCATGGAATACCTCTCCCGGAAACAGAACTTTCAGAGGGCAAGTTGTGCAAAGTGGCCCCTTCCAAGCACAAGGAAGCTGTTCCGCATCTTTGGAGGCAAGTTAACCAATCACTTGAACTGTAATAATATTCAAGCGAACACAGCGATGTGAAATCGTTAAACACCAATTTGTGTTGGGTGTTTTAAGTGTTTAAGTAATGTTAAAGATGGAATTCTCACGATATTCTTGGGGCATCATGACTATTGACATCTTTAAACTATGGCGAGGGTTTTTCACTACCACCCGAAAGCTTATGGGTTTGAAACTCAATGTCAGCAGTCTACCTATATAGGCATCTTTGGGTACTATTCTTAACTCAGAACTGCTATTAAATGGCATGTTTCTGCACATGTGCTTTGGATCAGCATCTGCTAAATAACTAAACAGTTGTGAATAGTACAACCACTACATAGAGATTCCCGATGATCACTCAATCGTTTCTTCTTTGTCTCCCTGACACAGGCTTCCAGCGACAGACCAGTTCGGCCAGGCGCCGGTTCACTCATGGAGGAGGGTACCGCCGGGACGACCTGGACTCTGACGACGAGACCCGGGGATGGCACCTGGACATGGACATGGCCGTCATTTACATCTACTCGGCCAACTGGGTCATCGCCTTCTTCATCTTCTTCTTCCTCTGCTACCTCTTCTTTCCCTCTTTTTAACAGGAAGAAAGAGAGAAAGATGAAAGAGAGAGAGAGAGAGAGAGTGAGAGGGACAGAGAGAGTGAGAAAAAGAAAGAGAGAGTGGGAGAGAGAGGCAGAGATAGAGAGAAAGCAGGGGAGAGAGAGAGAGAGAGAGAGAAGGGGGATGATGGGATGATGAATATAAAGAATATGTTGTACGAGGGGTAAAATGAGCAGAAGAGTGATACAGTATGAGAACTAAGATGGTCACACAGTATGTAGAAACGTATAACAAACACTAAGACGGTTATGTTTTGAATAACTAAAAAAGGGAGATGTGTGTTGAATAACTAGTCGAATAAGTAAATAACATTCAGGTTGGCCGGCCCTGAGAGAGTTTTTAAAACCATGCACCAGCTCTTGTTGTATCTCATCAATAAATCATTCAAATGTGAAAGCAGTTGTAGTAGGTAGTTTGGGAATATCAATTTGACTCTGTTAAGTGTCTCAACATGACATATATATACAGCACTTCCTTCCTGCCAAGTGGTGACATATATCCAGGCGTGAAACAAATCTATCTATCTATCTATCTATCTATCTATCTATCTATCTATCTATCTATCTATCTATCTATCTATCTATCTATCTATCTATCTATCTATCTATCTATCTATCTTTCTATCTATCTATCTATCTATCTATCTATCTATGGCGATAGATAGAGCAATACATCAAGCAGTGAATCAAATAATTTGCATATCAAATGTTGAATAATGAAGAATAATTTCACGTTGAGGTATCAAACAATGACCAAAGAGACACTCCTACTAACATAATTAATAACCTTCCAATGCTCCTATGCTTTCAAAATGGAGGCGGTTGTTGCGATATGACTTTGTGATGGGCAAGCCCTTTAAACCTGTATTATTATTATTTTTTACATAATCTCCCTTGCAACAATCTAGGCTATGTATTTATATGTATTGTGACATTTTTGTAAAATGACAAATACAATTTGTAACAACCTCGCATGGGAAATGGATGTTTTATTTTTAGATTGCCTCTGAAAAGGTCAATGTGTTATTAATTTTTACCAAAATAAAGTTAAACTAACCTCTTTCTTCCTTTCCTGGTTGAACTGACAGTTTTTCCTTAGGCAAGCTCACTTTGACCACTTTCCATTTGTGGCAAATGTATGAGAAACAATGCTTAGGAAGTTGGTGGCAGTGTTGGGTCCAATTTACCAGAATTAATTACATAATTATTCTGTTTTACCAAAACATAAGCCATATATATTACATAACATTGAATAATTATTAAAGGTGCAGACAAACACTATAATTTACACTGAAATACAAATATTTTAAAAATCTATAAAAAGCCTATACATCTGACAATGTAAAGTTTCTAATCACACAGAATATCCTGCCCACCTCTGACATCACGGCCACGCCCTCTGTCACCTCATTGTCTAGGGGCTGAGTAGTTGGCTTATAGTGTTCATTCATATCTGCCAAGTGACCTGAATCAATGATTGCTGATTGACTGGGTGAATGAATGAAAACTAGAAGCCCTTCAAGGTCCATTCTGTGATTTGCCTCGCAGGACTTCATACCGTTGAACATGTCAAAAGACTGGCTGATGAGGATGGTTTACGGAGGCTCTGTCCACCTTTTACACTTTGAGTAAAACTGCCTTACTTCGTCACAACATAACCATTGTTGGTTTTAAAAAGAAAAGAATGGTCAATTGTATATATTGACTTCAAAAATGTGTAACCTAATTCTAATTTATCCACACAGATGCCTGCAAGATACCTTAGTGAAATGACTATGCTATTTTACACAGATCGATTACCCCTATGCAAGAAGAAAATTTGGATTAAAACGCACACACACACACACACACACACACACACATACACACACACACACACACACACACAGCTCAAACTAGTCTATATATCTTGACTATGACTTCATATATTTTCTATATTCTAGTTCTATTCTTTTATTTGTGCAAATTTTCTGGTCCTCCAAAAACCGAGAGACGCATAACTCAAGCTAGAACCTACATACAAACATGTAGAGGGATAGACCAAAAACAAAAAATCTAAAGACAAAAATAGGGTTAGGGTGAGCATTGAAAGAAATAAACAGGGAAAAGACAAAACAATAAATACGTGAACAACAATAGCAAACTAGAATATGTATTTCCTGCCGAAAATGTGTGGAGGGCTGTAGTGCATAGTGAGGTTGAAAATATGTTTTTAGTAAAGTCACATAGTTAAAGACGTAAAGACGAGTCTAAATAGAATCAACAATCTAAACATGCACACCCTTTAAATAATGTAAAATTGTTGGAAACAAATATATTGAAGAGTTAAACAGATATTTAATGTGATAAAGTTTGAGTACATTTGAGATAAAATATAGAATAGCTGAGTTGTTCTGAGAAAGTGTGTGTGCGTGTGTGAGTGTGTGTGTGTGTGTGTGTGTGTGTGTGTGTGTGTGAGTGTGTGTGTGTGTGTGTGTGTGTGTGTGTGTGAGTGTGTGTGTGTGTGTGTGTGAGTGTGTGTGTGAGTGTGTGTGTGTGAGTGTGTGTGTGTGTGTGTGTGTGTGTGTGTGTGTGTGTGTGTGTGTGTGTGTGTGTGTGTGTGTGTGTGTATTAACTTGGAAAAGTATGTTATTGACCTTATTCCTTCACAACTAGTTGATTGAATTAAGCTCATAAAATGATGAGGCTTATACCATTGGACTCCTTGAAGTCTCAGCTTTCATACGGTATATCTTTTGTGTAGGCAGCATGAAGTGAAAATATCGTTTAAGAATTGTTGTTAGCATTTAGCTTCTAACCGGAGTAAATCGCCCCGTAGAGTGAGTAGGCCTACAAAATGTAACTGATTCTTAAAAGTGTAAATTGACCAAGTTACGAAGCCTGAAGTAGTTGAAGTGTCAGAGAAAGGGTCCGCTGTCCACCAATTGACTTCCATCCTAGAAAATAATATTTTAAAGTAGAATATTTTACAAAGTTTAAAATAGTAAAAATCGGAATGATAGCGCACCAAACTAATCGGATAATTGGAAAATTGAAATGGAGTCTTTCGATGGAAATTGTGGAATGAGTAGGGTCCCAAAGTCTGTAGAGAATAAGAAAGATAAAAAGAAAGAAAGAATAAAGCCTAAAAATAACAATATTTGAGCGCTGCTAGCACTCACCTAACTATTAAAAGCGTTTTTACATGAAAACGTTGAATGCAGAGAGGTGGTCCTCGGGGCGGGAGGCTGACGGGGAGGGGGGGGCATTAGTATTCGTGTCCTATGGGTGCGCAGTGTTCCCAGCCACCCGAGCAACGTCAGGCCTGTAGCGACGGCTCGTCTTATATCGCCTCGCCAAGGTTAGAAATCCTTGATTGGAAGCACGCGAAGAACCAGACCCTGCGAACCAAATTAGCCACCGTTTACCCATTCAGCCGAGTTTCAGCCTCCGATCTCCCCCTCCTGTATAAAGAGATGAATGACGATTGATCCGGGCGGTTGTTAATCGACCACAGTGGGACTGGAACGTTTTTTTTTTTTTTTTTTTTAATCTCTTCGGGGAGTGCTTTCTATTCAGTGGCACAACAAGATTCATAGAAGACCGATACTAGTCGTCTTCTGGGTACTTCATGGAAACGCGCAATCCTAAAAAATGGTTGCATTTGCAGGTGATCGTCCGTGAACGTGGTCGTATTCTGCCTCTCACCACCACGGCATCGGTGCGTCAGAAAAGACATCTGAGCTAGCCGGACTCCGGGCTGGGTGTGCAGCAGCAGGCAGCAGGCAGCAGCAGGCTTCATAACCGTCTGCTGTAGTAGAGAGAGGAGAGAGGAGAAGGTGACTCGCAACCCCCGTTCGCAAATCCAGCATCGATGCGCTCACTTCTGCGCGCTGAGGCTTGTCTGCGTCTTGGACCACCACAGTAGCACCCGATCGACGGGAGCGCAGGAGGCATCAGACGGACCACCAACACGCGTGTATTCCAACCTCGATCGCTGCAGCAGTGGTGGTGGGACCTGCATCGATCTTCCAACGTAGAGAACCGTGGTGCTGCGTGGAGAAAAATACGGGGAGTCGAGGAGAGGGGAAGGAAGCGTGTTGAAGGAAGGAAGGGGCTGAGATTTCGACATCAGGCAAGGCGTTCTGCGTTAGAGCTGTTTTATTAGTGGATGTGTATGCATGAGTTCTGCACCGAATGGGCGCAAAAACCGCCCCAGATCTGCCGGGAACATTTTCCAGATCGGCAAGCCCGCTGCTCACCGCGAACCGGAGAGGCGGGAGAGCACCGAGAGCAGCCGCAGAGCCCAGCGCGCCGTGGCCGACTGCAGGATGGTAGGTTTGCGACACCTTTATGCCTGCATGGAGGGGGGTGGGGTGGGGGGGCTCTGCTAGATTGGGGTCTGTTCGGATATTATCCCTCTTTGTTCTATAGTTCGATCCACTATCCCTTTGCGTGCAAGGCAGCAAAACCACAGCATGTTTTTTTTTTTTTTAAACGACCGATTCAATAAGAAAAAGACGAGGGCATCCTTCATTATGAGCGTCAGAAGGATGCAATTGCGATGCTTTTTCTTCTTCTTCTTCTTCTTCTTCTTCTTCTTCTTCTTCTTCTTCTTCTTCTTCTTCTTCTTCTTCTTCTTCTTCTTCTTCTTCAATCGAAATTGTTTTTTGGTGAAGGCTTAATGTTTTTGCCATGTGTATTTCACACTGTGTTGTACTGGGATATAGCGATGACTGGACAGATCCCGGGCTGCTGCTATTATTATGGCCATACTTTACCTCTTCATGCGTCCACGGACGTCACCGGGCGCCGCGGTCCGCGGGATGAAGGCACCCCGTGTTTGACTCGCACACACCGAGCGGGACGCGCGTCCCAGCGGCGGGGGGTTTTAGCCCGAGCAAACAACCAAACTTAGCATAATGGGCCATCATAAATAAAATCCATTCTTTCAACAGTCACTCTGAGCAGGCCTCAGAAAGCCAATACGCTGTGGCAGGATATCGTGATGTCAGCACTTGTTGTTTTTTTGTATGAATGCAGATTTTTTATTTTTATTTAATCGGTGTGGGGGGACAGGTCGTTATCATAAGTTTCATGTAATAGTTGGCCCAACAGCACATGTTCCCAATCACTCTACGGTATAAGGATTGAGCATGTTTTTACTGGAGTCCAAAGTTATCGCATGAGACGCGTTGCAAGGGGCTGTTTAGTACTTTGTACAGAAGCATGCTCTTATAAGGTTCTTTCCTTAACTTTTGTTTTTCCTCAATGGCTTTATCTTGCAGATCGTCCAAGAATTCAACACTCTCGTGGCTCTGTATCGTGAGCTTGTCATTTCCATCGGTGAAATAACAGTGGATTGTCCCGCCTTACGGGCCGACATGCTCAAGACCCGAAATAAAGGCTGTGAAATGGCGAGAGCAGCGCACCAGAGTCTGTCCCTGATCTCGGGGTAAGTGCATCATTACGCAGATGGAACAAGCTGGCCATGTCGCTGGAACGGCAAACCGCCCCTCTGCGGCGAAGTTTGTTTTTGCTAAAGACAAGACTTTGGCTATAGGGAATAAAGCAAAAGGCACATGCGTTTTATAGATTGCAAGCATTTTTGAAACGACATCAAATGGATTTCTTTATTCGGCAATGTGTTTAATGAACTGTCTTTCAAATATGAAGTATACCGTGAGTTCATTACAAACGATTACATCGGTTTAGCAGATATGTGTGTGCATGTGTGTGTGTCTGTGTTGATTTTTCTGTGTGTCCCTGTGTGTGTGTGTGTGTGTGTGTGTGTGTGTGTGTGTGTGTGTGTGTGTGTGTGTGTGTGTGTCTCTCTCTCTCTCTCTCTCTCTCTCTCCAAGTCTCCCTCTCTCTGTCCATGTGTGTAAATGTGTACATTTTCACTGCAGTCCCCACAGAGCCCCTCACCAAATTGAATACAATGCAAGTAAAACACAGCAACGGCCTGACTAAAAAAAGTCAGGAGTTTACAGGATAACAGCATTTATTCTAAAAAGTATGGTACTACCCTAGAAACAACAGTTTGTACACACAGACTGGTACAGATAGTGTTTGTGTTACATTATGTTCACGTCTTTATCCTGCATGTGACAGACTCACAACTCCTACGGATATAATATTGACATTATCTTCTTACACTGTTTGCCTACTTTCTCACATTACCCGTGACATTAAGTGATCACATGACTCCCTACTCTGCTTCGCTTTCCTGTACAACCGAATACATTCACTTAATAATTCATTCCCCTTCGCATGCTCTGAGTGGCTTTAGAATGTGTGTGTGATGTGTGTGTGTGTGTGTGTGAGTATGTGTATGTGTGTGTGTGCATGCGTCCTTCGTGGTGTGTTACATGCATGATGAAAAGTGTTTGCATCACATGGCAGGGAGCCTCTGAGCTATGCATGCGTGACAAACTTTCCACAGACACATATGGAACATGCCTGCTCCCCTCTCGTCTAAGAACACCATGCATCTCACAGTATGGTGTGGTGTGTTTAGGAGCCAAGCCATTAAACAATGGCTTGGCTCCATTAAACATTAAATAATGTCTTTGTATTTATTTGTATCCCAGAAGAAAACCAAGCACATTGTATGAAAGACATTCTCCCCTCCCTCACGTGCATAGACTTTAATTATACACTTACGTGTAATTACACAATTACAGTTTCCCCGGCATTGCCTGGTACAGCATTGGCTGCATTTTCTCTTACTGACGCTTGAGAAGCAGCTAATTTGTTCTCAAGTTTCAATCATGGACAAGAAGCACTGGACCACATCAGCTCCACTCAAAATGCCCCCCCAGCCCTAACACACACACACACACACACACACACACACACACACACACACACACACACACACACACACACACATACACACACACACCCCCCCCCCCCCCCCCCCCCACACACACACACACACACACACACACACACACACACACACATTTACACATAGACACACAAACACCCACTCCACCCATCTTCCTCCATCTAATGTTTGAACTTAAACTGCTAATGTGTGCCTGAATTGGTTTCAATATTCCATTAAAGGGCGGGCTATATTTCAAATGATGTAACTATTGTTATTAATACAATCTACAGGAGGCCCGAAAACACAACTTAATCCCATACTTGATAAAAATACGTCTATACCCTGATGACCGATGTCCGATGTTTGTTCACATAAACCGAGGTAGTGCTTGGAAAACGCAGTAAAAGGATTTCAAAAGAACAAGTGGATAGAAGCACTAACCACGGCAGGTTGTTTACACTCACACCACAGTGCTCCATGGTGGGGAGAGACAGTACTCGCTGGTGGGAGAGAGACAGTTCTCCATGGTGGTAAAGAGACAGTACTCACTGGCATTAG
>NC_136934.1:15346583-15351583 GCF_949987615.1 Pollachius pollachius | reverse complement strand
TCCATCACAACGACCCGCAAAAGTGAAGTGTTTCGTTGAGGAGCACCTGGAGATTTGGAGCGAATCAGGCGAAATGTATTAACCTATTCAACTATTCTGTTGAAAAACATTGTGAAACTGCTCTTCTCCTTAATAATTATATAATCTATGTTAAGCAAATGGAGAGCCATACGAAGATATAAGAACCCGGATTCACTTTTGAATCATCAGTAGGTCTATCACTAATAGTCGTCGCAAGTAACATATATATTTGCTTCAGGTCCATGCTGGCAAATGTCCTCGACTGAACCCCCTTGTTTAAGACGCAAACGTGGACGAAACGAGACTGTGCGTCTTTCAGTGTTTGTCTGTGTGAGAGAGGTAGAGAGAGGTGAAGTAAGTGCAAACGTGAGAGAGAACTTCTTCTGTGTTGAGCACCACAATAACCTGCTGTTGGCAGCGTTAGATATTTTCCTATTTTGGTGTAGAGGGTGGGGGCTGAAGTGGCTTGTGAGTGTGCACACATTCACATGCGCACAGGTTGGCAAACACCCTGGCACTCGGTCACACAGTCAGCACACAGTACAAGATGCGTACTCTCAGTCAAGCACACACGCGCAAACACACATGCACACACAAGAACTCACATGCACTCAGACAAGTACATACAGGGACGTTTAACACACTCGTATGCATACATGTACACACAAACACATGCACACACATCCACACCAACACACACACACACACTCTAACACACACTCACACACATGCGCACACGCATACACAAGCACACACACATCTAAACACACACGCACACACACACACACACACACACACACACAGATACACACACAAAGCAAACAGGCGGCGAGCCAGAGGCAGAAATAGTGTGCCAGCAGGGCCTTCAGTTGGCAGGCCGAGCCATGTCTAGCTTAGTCAGGAGAGGAAGCGTTCACACCGCCGCATCTCTCTCCAACATTACCATGCCTTTTATTTAGTGAGAGACACACTTTAGTTGTATTACTCTAAACCTAGGATATATATATATATATATATATATATATATATGTGTCTGCTTTTCAAGTATGAGCCAACAGGGTGAAACAAAAATAGCTGCTACATGGAAAAAAAAGGCAATAATAGGGAATAAATGTTGTAGCGTGGCAGTTTTTCTTTATTAATCCTTGTTGTTAGCATCGATCCTCATACATTGGCGTGCATCATCATTTGTGTGTGTATGTGTCGAGAGATGTTAATACATATGTGAAAAAGAAGTAATGGAATAACACAAAGGAGAACCAGACAGCTTCACATGGGGCCACAGGGCTGCAGGCTGCGGACCGTTACTTTCTCCCCGGTACACCTCCGACGGCCCGCCTCACACTCACTCATCGTGGCAGCAGGTGTGCCGTCATCGTCTCCGACGAGCGCACACACGCTGACCTCGGGACCCAAGCACTCCGATGCCTCCTTGCAGCGGCACGTGTTGGTCTGATCTGTACAAAACAACAAGGTAACACTTAACAATTAGGGTACATTATCAACCATTAATTAACATTAGTTAAAGCACAAAGAAGCATTATTATATAGAATTTGCATTAGCATTGGGTTGGGGTTTGGGTTACTGGGATAGGGTGAAGCATAAATCTATTACATAATGTATACATTAAAACCATGAGTTAACATGAATACCATAAGTAAACATGAACACCATTAGTAAACTTGAACACACATGAACTCCACTAGTAAATGACTACTAGATTACTAGTAAACTAATCATTAATTTTTACATAATGCTTATTATTACATTTATTTATTTGCAGTTAACAAGTTGTAGTTGACTGACCGATTGACTGTTTGCTGTCTTTCTCTGTTCGATTAAGTCATATTAAGTTATTTATTTATGTATTTATTGATTGACATATGTTTTTAGCCTATCAAAAGATTCTTCCTCTTCCCTTCAACCACTCCATCCACAACCTACCGATTCTAAAAATGAGACTTACCATCACAGGCCTCCCAAATGCCACAGCTGCCACAAGCGTCTGCGGTATCCCTCACCGGCCACTCGCAGAAACTGTTCTCGACCAGAGTGTGGTTCTTGCCGAGACACTGTAAGGCGTGCAGTTTGCATACGCTCAGCAGAACAGGCCTTCTCTGATTAAGGGCGGCACATACTTCTAGGGAAGGCCTGAGAGCACAAGTACAACTCATCAAAGTACAACCTGTGGTCAACCAACCAAACAATGTTGCACAATGGAGAATGTTTCAGAGACAAAGGTTTGATGAGTGATAGTGAACGACTTAACACACATGCACTCATAGGGGAACCGGCAGACACATTTGCCTCTGGAAGACTTCTCCCATGGTTGACATTGTGCAGTAGAGGCTCTAGCTGTCACAATGGTCCCTGTATTAAAAATAATATGCATAAACATAAATATGTTTTGTCACATTTGGTTTCCCCCTGTGATCTCAACATATATACGAGCAAAAGAGTATGGATTTGGAACCCGAACCGATTATCATTCAAGTTAAGAAAAAGAAAACATATTAACTAGCAAAAATAGAACATTTTGGAATGGATGTCATTAAAACAATACATTTTTGAGTAAATGTAATTTATTTTATTTCCCTATATATTCTATATTCTATAAGGATTTAAATAAATGTGGTAAGAATGAGTCATACCCTCGATACAGCGGACCCTTTCTGGGCTGGGTGAGAAGAGCAGACTGGGGTCACAGATCATCTCTGTCTCCCCCAGTATCTGCTTGCCTGGTGGGCAGGACAGGGTCACCTTCTCCCCAATGTGGTAGAGTCCCTTCAATGGAGAGGCCATGACACCCTCAGTGAGGACTGCAGCCATGCAATTTGAGGCTGAAAAATAAGGAAATAGAAGAGAAAAGAGGAAAATCACATCCTTCATCATAGGATGCACCTGTCAAGTATTTAATCACTATACTGCAGATTATTAGCAGATTATTATATTTGATTGTTACATTTTGCTTCTAAAGGTCATCACCATCCGTAATCCAACACATTAACTTAATTTAAAGCTGCACTCACTCCGTGTTCCCATTAGCAGCCTCTAGTGGTTTGAGTTGTAGCTACAGTTTTTAGCAAAATCATTTTCAGAGTGCAGTAAGTAGAAACAATCCCTGTATGGATTGACTCGTGAATGGGTGTGTTTAAATCCGGAGAATGGCGTAGTTAGTTGTGTTACAAAAGTGAAATAGTGCCAGTTAAGAAGCCCTTTTTAAGGTTGGTAAAAGAAAGGTTTACTGAGCTTCAGCACGTACCTTCACACGTGCCTGGACGCTGAGACCATGTCTGATCCTCCATACATTCTATGATAGCGTTACCCACCAAATGGTGTCCAGTAATGCATCTGTACTCGAGTTTCTTTCCCACAAGGTACACATCCTTAGGATCCTGCAGCACCAAATACAAGGCAGTGTTTTCTTTTTCTTTTGCGTTTCCATTAAATACCATAACACAAATTCTGCAACTTCATTAAAACAACATTGAATAAAAATGCTTGCTCAAAACAGTGGACATACAAGTAATTAGCAAATCACACATTCCACAAACTGAATATAATTGAGTTAGCGTGATATGGTAAAAACATATTTACCAAAACAAAGCCATTTATTAAAACAGGTGGTGGGCCACACTTCTTTTTGGGGGGCATCGAAAAGTCAAAGCACTCTGGCTCCTGGGTCCTGAGAATGAGGACACACACACAAACACACATATATAGGATGCACCGCTACTTCCCTGTATGACATACAATAAGAAAATACTAAAGGTTGTGCTTACCTGAAATACTCTAGATCTTGGTCCTCACACTCAGACCTCTCAGAAGTCTCACCGATACAATGAAGACCACCGTTCATGGGACTGGGGTTGGAGCACACCCTGGACCGTGACCTTTGATTCCCAGAACATGAGGTCCACTGAGACCAACAGGACCAGCTGCCGTGGATCACTCCTTCAGAGCAAGAAGAGAGAAATTGTTGTTATTGTGTGTGTGTGTGTGTGTGTGTGTGTGTGTGTGTGTGTGTGTGTTATATTAACATAATATTATAACCAATCTAGTAAAATCGTCCTATATACAGTCAACGCAAGATGCTCAAACAATACAAGATAATTATACGAAGTTCAAACACATGTGGTCATTCAATGTTGTTGGCATCAGCAGGAATCACTTTTTGAAAAATATTTAAAGGACAATTATTTTTGAGATCATCATTTAAAGATGAATGTACAATACATAATACATATGTCATGAATGCAGAGCAGAGGGGACATGATTTAGTGTGGATTTAAGCTGTTGAGGCCGACTTCAGATGTTCTGGAAGTTTGTACATAACAACTCAAAGCTGTGCTCCGTTTGAACCCTGGGAACAGAAAGTTCCTCACTAGACCTGAGGGTGGTTTTATACCCCCTTTCTTTGAGATCATCTAAAAAGTCATTTATGAAACCCTTTTAAAGTCAAAAGTGTACATCTCAGCCCCTCTTTCTGCACCTTCCTTTGTGCGCTTTTCAATGTTTTACCTTGACCTTTTATCTATATTTGATGCTTTTCAACCCTTGAATTTTGTCGCCATTGTAAGGCGTCTATGAGTATCTTGAAACGCACTATATATACACACAAAAAAATGAATTAAGGATTATAATGTATGTTTATAAAAGAAAGTACACACTAAGAAAGAAAATAAATTACCCTGCTGGCCCTGCAATTCGCTGCCCTCTTGACAGCCCAAGCCCGAGGTCCCCGGCTTGCAGACACATGTGCACACAGAGCCCTCTCGGACCGGCAGGCCGTTGTTCCAGCAGGGCTGACAGTGGCAGGGGTGTGTCTCTGCATCATACTGCTCTATGGCCCTGCGCAGGTGGAGCTTCTTCACCCCAGCACACGGCACTTCCTTCACCAGCTCGAACAGTGGCCGAAGCTGGGGGTTAGCGCATAGGGATGTGTTTCAGCGAGACGAGACGGGAACATTTGGGTATC
>NC_136934.1:15269083-15339083 GCF_949987615.1 Pollachius pollachius | reverse complement strand
GATACAGGCACGTTGAAGCATCAGAGACAACAGGTTGACCACTCACTCACTACACAGCTTAATAACCTTTTCACATATTAATGGAATTTTGGTTTCTTCATCTTCACAGGGCTAGCAGACCAACATATAGGAGTAGTGGGGACTCAATTTTCCTTCATAAAGTGGTAACATTAATTCATTAACAATAAGGGTACAATAAGTTAACATTAGTTAATGCAGTAATAAGCATTAATATACAACAGTTAGTTCGACCAAGTAATTTGATTGGACCAGAGGCATTCCATGACTGCTGAAATAGAGTACAACATTGTTGGGACTTATATGTATCACTCTGCTTTTCAGGTGTTTCAAATAACAATTAATTACTTTGACGGTCGTAAGACTTTAACTCTCCGGACTCACACATGGCACCAATGCGCCCGTCAACAGACTCTTATCAAACTGGTTGCACAATGAATGGAAAACTACAGATAAATGTACATGAGTAGCTGTCCTGCGGCAATATATAGACCTACCCAAAGTAGCAAGCTAGTGTGCAGATTTATTTGTGATGCTTGGCAACAATGCAGTCCAGTCCAGATATGCAACTATTTGTGTTGGAGCATAATCGGTTTTCGCACATTACTTTCTGTGTGATATTGGTTAATTATATAGCCTTAGCATAAGAGTTAGGGTTAACCGCAACCATAACCCTGTTGCTAAAGGTGTTCATGTTAACTTAGTCTGCATGAACACCATTAGCAAATGATAACTAGACACATTAGTTAGCTCTTATTTAACTGTGAGTTGATGCTTATTACTGCATTAACTGAGGTTAATTAATGTACACTTATTGCAGACGAGACACCAATGTAAATTCACCTTTAAGTCAAATCGACATGAATGTAGAGCAGATACGTCTGGTTCTATGCAGAAAAAAACAACAGTGGAAAAAGAGGATAATTATTTTTCAACAAAAGTACCATTTGGGAAGGCTATTGGCAGTTATATACAGCAAATAATAAATGTTTTCTGGCAGTAAATTACTTTGCCCTTTAAGTATTTACAAACTTTTCATAATATAAAACATTTTTTGACGTATATAGACAACGACATTAAAAAAGCTAGCGTCACGCTTCAAGTTTTCAATCGTAACGTAATTGTATTCTACAAAGAATCAAAGTTAAATCTGTGGTCAGTGTTCAGTCAGCCAATCACTTGAATCAGGAATGGCACATTGAACCCACGTGACATACATACATCCAAGGATTTCTAAAACACTTACATTTCCATCTATAACATTGATAAACTGATAAACAACATGTGCACAAAGTACATTCTCTGCCAAAAATGCTTGTGAGGGATTTGCATCTCCCAATTGCATAAGATGTAACATGTAACATGTGGTGACAATATGGGTCCCTTTCTAGAAGTAAAACAAATATCTATAAAGCAAAATAACTTCAGTTTGTTAGGAACTTATTTTTAAAACATATATATAATATAAATAGTCGTATTTTACTTGGTGCAGGTTTAGTGGAATAACATATGTGAATATGAAACACCTATAGGCTGACATCAAACAGCTGCAAAAACCACTACATCTTTAATGAATGTGGTGCTGCTAACGTATGTGCATTTCAGAAAAACAACAAAAAGTCAGTTTTAGTGATTTTTTGACAGTGACCATTGTTTTCGTAACATTCTCGATTCAAAGACTTGACAGATCTTTAAAAGAAACATTCAGAAATGTGATGCCGACCATTGGCACAGCAGTAAATTCAGCAATTGGTTTCAATACACACATGCCGAGAAGAGAAATTACACCTTCTGCTATCGTTTGGCCCATAGATGCCCAAATTAAGCTCAAATGTAATATTTTATATGTACACATCCAAACAAAAATATTGAATAAAAGAGCTTTGACGTTTTAAACGTGCATACAAAGAATACAAACTATATGTGTGGGTGCACTACAACGTTTAAAATATACCATCTTGGTGTGTTCGTTATGTGTGAGAGGAATATATCCACCCAGTCCTTTCTCCCTGTTGACATCCACTCCACAGCGCGATGTCTTTGAAAAGGGCGGCTGAATCAGTGTCTCAGACGATACACAGCCTTCTGATCAATGTCTGAACCATCTCCTGACTAGGGAATAGACTGTTAGAGGTCTCGGCCTCTAACCGCTTAGGTCGTTTCCTGGGTCAATATTAATGATTTAAAAAGGAATCAAAAGGGTCCATATCTTCTATCGTATCGGTATGTAAATACTCACTTACAGGTATATTAAAAAACAAGGAGTTGAATCAATTCTAGATTGATGTTATTTGTATGGGGATTTTCAGCTAAACTAAAGACATTAGGCAAATGGAAGAAATTTCTTAAACTTGTTATGCAGCTGAACTGCTCAAGGCTTTTTTTAGAAAGGCCTTTAGTGCTTCAAGCAGGAATCTATATAAACCAAATCATTAAATGCTATCATTTAGCGCCCTTAGAACGGCTCCTTACAAAATAGAACACATCTCTGAAGTGCGATTCATCATGATCAAGAGCACTATACTTCCACTTTGTCGCGGTGGTGATTTGAAATGCTGTTAACGATGCATATACTGCGTATTCCTATATGTATATATAATAATCTGCATTAAAGTTGCAAGACTTCAAAACACTGATTCGATTTTTGGATGAATTGTTCTATTCACAGCGTATGGGGAGTGACGTAAACAAAAGCGACATCTTTTTTTTTTTACACCAAAACAGAAAAGAAACAAAACCTAATAACCAACTCCTGCCATTGAAGCTAAAACTCAAGCCATCTGCTGCGACGCCCGCCCCCCCAATCAACCCCGCCCTCAACAACTACAACGACGATGACGACTTCTACGGCTAGCCTACTACAATCCGCCCCCTGACCCTCCACCCCCCAGGGCCACGGGGATCCTCCTTGTCCCCCATCGCCCTAAATAACACCACAGGAGTGGCGAGCGAGCCTCATCCCCTAGACTCCTTCCTTTTGCAAAAATCCCCCCTCCCCCCCCCCCCCCCCCCCCCCCCAAGAGGCAAGAGACAGAGAGCGAGAGAGAGAGAGAGAGAGAGAGAAGAGCCCTCGGGCGGCAGCTTTCAGGTGGCGTAGTCATCCTCATCGTCCAGGTGATAGTTGAGCGTGATGACGGCGCTGATGAACTCCCCCAGCTCCACAAAGTCCGCCGTGATGATGTTGATGCCATTCTCGCCCGGCCGCTGGGACCGGATCCACTGCATCATACCCGGCAGGGCCCTGGGAGGGAGGGGGTAGGGAGGACACAGCATGTGAAGGCGGATGGACAGACGGGCCAGATGGACAAGTGTCTTCATCAATGAGGCTGCTGCTACGCCGGCTTCATTGATGAAGCCAGCTACCAGTGGAAATACAGTTTCTTTGTGAACTCGATCACCGGGAAACTAGAAATGTGTACGCGGGCGTGTGTGACACGCATGGATGTGCTCTCCATATGTCATTGTTAGCGTGCTGGACGTATAAGCACCCAGAGCACAATGCTGCTCAACAATGGTGATTGGACTGCCATACCAGAGTCGGCCAATGGGAGATATTTGCTGTAGTCGGGGGTCTTTCTTTAAATATCTTTCTTTAAAAACAAATAAAGATATTTCAAAAGGAACACCGCTGTAGCACACAGGCAGGACTAAACCCTGCCGGGACAGACAGCCCCGGCACGATGACATGTGTGGAAGAACAGGGCAGGGCAGAGGCGGCTTTGACGCTGAAGGTCACTCACACAGCGTGTGTGCACCACGTGTACCACGGCTGGGCTCTTAAGCGCTGTCTGCTTGTCTCGCCTTTTACACTGGCAGAATAATCAGGACGATTACTAAATAAATAAATAAACCC
Source organism: Pollachius pollachius (assembly GCF_949987615.1). Classification (NCBI taxonomy): domain Eukaryota; kingdom Metazoa; phylum Chordata; class Actinopteri; order Gadiformes; family Gadidae; genus Pollachius; species Pollachius pollachius. The sequence goes on along the minus strand of NC_136934.1, from coordinate 15,335,212 downwards.
GCACAAAGAACGGGAAAAAAAAATATGTGCAAGACACTGTGGCGGTTCTGAGTATGAATTATTCATGCCGGTCAAATTGGCGGCTTTACTGTTTAGGCTTTCAACCGACTGGTAACACTAAGAGTAGCGAAGAGGGGGGTAATCATGAGAACAAACGGAGATTGAACTAAAATGGGGCGCGGAAGCACTAGAGAGAGAGAATTGGAGGGTCTAATTATTTTTTCTGCTTCTGCTGAAAGCCTGCATGAGGAGAGTCCTACTGCCGTGTCTTTAGGTTTAGCTTTAAAATGTCATGTTGCTCATTTGTCTGTGTCTGTGTCTCTGTGTGTATGAGTGTGTGTGTGTGCGTCCAATTGTACATTTAGCATTATCAATGTGCATCAATGTCTTATCGGTCACATCCAACATGAAAAGCAAATGCTGCTCCCCATTCTCTCACACACACACACACACACACACACACACACACACACACACACACACACACACATACAAACACACACATACACACACACACACACACACACATACACACACACACACACACACACACACACACACACACACACATACACATACACATACAAACACACACATACACACACACACGCACACACACACACACACACACACACACACATACACACACACCTCTCTGTGATGGTTTCCCTCAGACCGCTGGCCACTCCTTTCATCACGGTGCTGGCTTTGGGGGTCAGCACCACCTGGGAAACAAAGAAGGTGCCCTTCCTCCTGCAGAGGAAATGCACAACATTACACACTCTGCCCTTCCCTTCACCTCTTGCTCCTCCGTTGACCGGGCTTCTCTTAAAGGGCAAGACAACGTGTCATAAAGGCTATCTTACCACGCCCACACCATTGCAGCAAAGGACACGATCCCATTTCAGGAATACTTAGACGGAATTTGTGTCGTTCTGAGTTGCGTTCCACACGTGTTGTTGTGTTCCAATGCTGATTGGGTTTAAACTGGAGCGTGACTAAACAACATTGTTAAATTGCCAATGTGCTCAGATTTTTCATTACATCTGGGAACCCCAAAAAAAGTGTTTTTCACTGTGTGTGCCAGATGATTGCTGCTATGTCTGGTTAGTCATCTCTTTTGCATTGAAACACTTTTAAATATAGCTGTTACAAGGCTTTGTGGAATACTAAATTCTTATTGGTCAATTATTGTATTCAGCGGTCTGTTATTGTCTGAATATCAGACCACTGCTATGAGTAACCGTTGCTATGGACACTACAGTATTTCCAATCAAATGGACCTTCAGGTTGGTGTAGGACCCCAACGTGAAGCTGGGTTTATTTTGCGATAAGGACCAGCTCGCTGTACATTGTCCCTTACCTTATTTAATCATCTATTAAATATAACTAACAAATCAACAGGGTATCCTAACAGAAAGAAAGAAGGAAGAGACAGACACATCAAGTATATTCATGTTGAGTAGAGATCCCTCAACACCCCAACAAATAATAAAAGAATGGAACTTCAGCTGAACTGGTTCAGGTCAATGTAGTGCAAGGGCATTTTGTGCCAGCCAGAAGGCCCTGGGTTCCAGCCGCCCATTTCCCCAAGCTAACTACAGGGGTTATCAAATGGCTAACCCCTACTCTGCTCATTGATTATTATTCATCCGTAGACAATGCTCAGGGCTTTGGATAAAAGTGTCAGCTGAATGACCACACAGTTAACAGAACTGAAATCCAAGAGAAAAGAGCCCTCGAAGAACAAGCTAATGGAGAAAAAAGAGACCGTGGCACAGCGCGGCGATGCGTGACATTTACAATCTGCGGTTATTTAATGTACGATCGCCTCCGCTTATAGAAAGCAAAATAAGGAACAAAACGAGAGTATGGGGCGGCTGACCGACCTGCGATCGGTGATGGAGGCCTGGAGGAACTGCACCAGCTTCTCCGGGTCGGTGGTGTTGGCCCAGGGGGAGGGCATCATCTGGCCGGGCCAGAGGAACGGGACCTCCAGAGCCATCGGGTGGTGGTAGAACACAAGCACCTGGAACTCTTTCTCCCACAGATACTGCAGGGTCACCTGGACCAGAATGAATCCCATGTTATCAAGTGGTGCAGGTAAGTTTTAACAGCTACAACTTAAGAGTAAATCATTTCGAAACGCCACAGCCATCCGTCACGTCACAGTGAGTGTAATGCCTGCTGAGAAAATCTGTTGTGGTTGCACCACTCCCGGCTCATGTCTGACCAACCAGGGCATCTCTTCCCTGATGGGTATAGGGGGGCATCGATTTTGCCTGTCAATCACATGTGCGGCGCACCCATAGCTCAGGTGCATGACTGCAAAAGTGGACTGTATTCATAGTGCCCAATAAAGGCACTGTGCTGCAATAAAGGTTGTGACCTTTTTTGCCTATGTTGACTGAGAGGAAGGAAAAACTGCATGCCTTTATGAATATTGAGTGTCCTCTTCCTTCTTAGAGACATCATGGTCACCAATAGCGATGATGTATTCCATGGTGTACCTTCTTTGAAGATCCCTTACGTGCTTCTCTATTTTAAGGATTCTTTCAATTCCCCCCCATGAATTACAGAAATCCATGGCAGGGCAACCATTTGAAAGCGAACCCGACCAAATTAAAATAATGAGAGCAGTACTGTATAAGGTTGATAAGGAGAGTTCAACCTCACGGCAGCCATTAATCCGTTAATCCCAACAAAGGTGTTCTCCTGTGGGGAACTCGGAACAAAATCAAAATGGCCCCAGAACACATTAGTGAAATTAATATTGGAAGTTTTGCGCACGTATTTGCCAATAACTTTAGAGCAGGTGTTAATCTTGTAGTCCTCGACGAAGGCGATGATTAAGCTTCTATTTCATTGTTAATTATACTTTAATGAAAGTTTAGAGGGTAATAAATACCTCTTGAGCGAAGATGACGGGACACAGTTTGTCTCCAAAGATGTCTTTGAGCATGGTGACCAGCTTCTCATGGTGGAGGTTCTGCACCCCGTAGAAGTGGTTGAAGTCCAGGAACACCACCTCTCTGGCATGAGATGACAGGTAAGTACTGATCTGTTCCAATCCCTCCCTGACCTAGAGACACACACACACACACACACACACAGACACACACACACACACACACACACACACACACACACACACACACACACACACACACACGAGACAAACAGACAGACAGACATTCACTCAACATCAACAAGACACACAAACACACAGAAAGGCAATACAAAATAATGAATCGCCTTCAAAAAAGGTAGATATCACCATTTGGATTAACTTGTGAATGTAACACACAGGGTGGGAGATGGTGTTTAAAGACGGAGGTAGGAAATACATCACATAGCAGCCCCATCTATCTAGGACTAAGGCGCGCTCTCTCTCTCTCTCCACAGACCGTGGCACTGAAGAGCCCATGGGCGAAGAACAACTCATTGTCGGGGTCACGGGGCTTGGTGGAGATGCGCAGGTCGAAGAAGCGCACGCCCGACTCCAGCTGGCAGGTGAAGTTCATGGTCTGCGTTGCCAGCCACTTCCTCATCAGCTTCTTGGCCACCGTTCCGAACACGGACACAAAGTTCTGCACCGTCTCGGGCTGCTCCGGGCCCACCGGGGACGTCTCGTCGATATAGAAGCTGAAGGAGTCATGGGAACCTGCAGTGGAAGGGGGGGGGGGTGTCACGTTGTTATTGATCATGATAGGGATTATCGCCGTGACGTCTCTGGGATGGAGGAGAGGTGGTGGGTGTTTAACTCCCAGCTGAAGTGCTCTCGGTTTGCAGTACATTGAGCAAGGCACCTAACCCTTATCTGCTCATCAATGACACAGCTATGCAACAAGGAATTAACAGGAAAACATTGGAGTGTTGTTGATATCATTGAATATCATGATGGATTATCAATAATAATGATTGATTCCTGCGTACCACAGAAAGGTTCTCCACCTGTGCTAAAATGCTATACTCATGGGTGTACTCGTGTGATCAGGCTTCGGACCTCAGCCAGGAAGACGAAGCGACATTGCTGCTACACCCACCCCGATTGGAAACAGCTCACTCCAAATACAAAAATGTGTTTTGTTCACACCAACAAAAATAGAAAAACCTTACACTTTCTTCCTTAGAGATGAGAGCAGGACTTCCAACATAAGTTGTGCTAGACCACAAAAAAGCAAGACGGTTTCCTCGGCCATCTCACCAAAAACCGTCAACGTCGTCGACCAACGGTTTTGTGTGATATTCTAAACTTAGCACAAAAAGTAAGGAAATTTGTGTTTGGTAGAGTATTTTTCTGTGGTAACAATGATTTTCGGCAATAAATCTTATACCGTTGGAAAGTCTGTTTAGTTCCCTTTCAAATGGTTCCCTTTCAAGATTTGGCAAAAAAAAATTGTCAAATATTTTCAGCCATTGCCAAACAGGTTATTTTGCTGTTGCTATTGACACTTGTTTTGAGCTTCTGGTACCCCCAGGTACTGCCAATCAGGTGCCTGATTGGCACCTGATTGGGCAACTTCAAGCTGGTGTTCCGAAAACCAAGTTGTGGCATTATTTGGAGTGAGCCCTAGTACCCTCTCCAAACTGAAGGCCAAGTTCCATATAACAGGGGATGTCAAAGACAGGCCGTGAAGTGGGCGTCCCAAGAAGACGACACCCCAAGAAGACCGTTTCATCACACTGTCAGCACTCAGTCTTCTACAGATTTGCAGTCAAGGTTTGCAGGACGATATGGCCAACGGCTCTCTGCCCAGACAATCCGGAACAGACTACACGCAGCCAATCTCCGGTCTCATAGGACTGCCAGGGGTCCTGCCATGACTGCCCTTCACCGTCAGGCCTGTTTGCGCTGGTGTTGGCAACACGTGCACTGGAACCTGAACAGGTGGAGGAACGTTATGTTCAGTGATGAGTCCAGATTCTGCCTATGGCAGTTGGATCATAGGTTCAAAGCATGGAGAAGACGCGGAGAACGCTATGCTGATTGCTGCACCGATAGAATAACATCTTTTGGTGGAGGCAGTGTGATGGTGTGGGGTGGCATCTCCCTCACTGGAAAAACGAGGCTTGTCATCATTGGAGGCAATCTCAATGCAGAGAGATGCAGAGATGAGATTCTGCAACCAGTGGCAATCCCATATCTCCACAGTCTGGGACCGAACTCTATCCTCCAAGGTGACAACGCTCGCACCCACAGGGCGGGGTTTATCAGAGACTACCTCCAGAATGTGGGAGTGGAGAGGATGGAATGGCCTACTAGCAGTCCTGACCTCAACCCCATTGAAAACTTGTGGGATCAGCTTAGGCGTGCTGTTCCTGCCAGAGTGACCAACACAACCACGTTGGCTGACTTGCGACAAATGCTGGTTGAAGAATGGGATGCCATCCCACAGCAGTGTGTGACCAGGCTGGTGACCAGCATGAGGAGGAGGTGCCAGGCTGTTGTGGCTGTGTATGGTTCTTCCACAGTAAAGGAAGGGCTTTTTAGCTCCAGAGACGTGAAGTGAAACATATATCTCCTGCTCTTTTAAGCCAACAGCAGATATATCTTGAAGAGAAATAAAACACCTTGTTTGAGCCGTCCCCTGACACGGAGATCGGGCTTTTAAAGGCATTATCAGCCATCATCTCGGGCAGCACCTTGTTTCAATAGGTCATGGGCACTTTGAGGACCCATTTTCTGCCCCCGGATTAGAAATGGGAGAGTGGATTTCAAAGACATTTTCTTTTTGTTGCGTAGCGGGTGGAGGCCACGGTGTTTTGTAACGGGTGAGGAGTTTTTTGGACTTTGCATGTTATACTCTGAGGTCTATGCACAGTCTGCATAGACTGTGCATAGACCTCAGAGTATAACATGCAAAGTCCGAAAGACGTACTGTTTGTTGTACAGTTCATTCAAATAAATCACTCAAAGCTGGCTCTGGAGGAACTTATTTCTCCCACTCTTTCAAACCGACAGCCTTAGGGATTATCGCCATGACGTCATTGGGATGGAGGAGAGGTTGTGGTTTGGGTGTTTAACTCCTAGTGCATTGAGCTGGGCACCTTATCTGGGCTTTATACAAAATACATGTTTTTGTATCAATCCTTTTTTAATGTGCGACCAGCAAAGTGTATTTTTGGAACATATAAATACATTCCAAAACAACATCCTCCGTAGATGAATGTTAATCTCTCTCTGAGCTCTAATCCAAAGTACCACTACATGATGTCTCGATCGACCTGTAAAAATGACATTGTGCTTTGACACTAATGGTTCTATCTGACCGCTGTTTCCCTCTCGCTGCAGGTGAATTGCTTTCCAAATACCTGTTGTCTTGCTGGTAATGCCCAGGGGATGCTATGGCAACAACATATCAAACCAGCCGATGTGTTATAATGACAAGACTCATAGCCTTTTGTGAGGAAAAAGCTTGGCTTTAAGTTTACACACAGCTGAACCAAGTGCCCTTCTCAACATCCTGATTTATTAACCCTTTTAACAGCTTATCCAGTCATAGTCTGAAAATAAAAAAACAGTAGAACAAAACCTGATAGCAAGGTTTAACTCTAGCCGACTGTGATATAAAAATCGAATTGAAATATGCTGAAAAATGTCTCTGGTAGTCGTTCTTTCCTTGAGCAAACAAATGTGAACACACTGGGTTCAGCATGGTACCTGTTCATCTGGTAGTCTCCCCCCCCTCCCTCTTTATCTCTCCCCCCTTTCTCTCTCCACAATAAGACATAATGACTGCTGCTCATCCCCTGATCATTACACAAAGAAAGAAACCCTGAAGCAGCCCCACGCAGTGACTAAACCAGAAGGGACCTTCGAAACAATTGGATCACACATGGAATATAGCGAAGAAACATTTAGCGAACCCATGTGTACAACGTGTCTTACATGTACTGTGAGGGATATTCAATTCACTACACCATCTTTCATCCTTGCAATTCTCAAACAATATGCCGTGCCCATTATAGAGCTAAGTTTGTTTTGTCCTTTCATGTCTATGTATGCGTTTGGTTACATTGACCTGATGCACGGTATCCTTATGGTATTCCACCGGCCTTTGCTGTGTGGTTATTATCTCATTCAACTCTTGGGTGCAAAAAGCCAGGCTTGATTACCCACACAACTCAAACATGAAATAGGTCCCTGACCAAAGCAGTTATGAACCTCACCTAGACGAGAGCAAAGGTATCTTTCCAAAGATTTAAAATGTCCTCTTTACACATACAAACTTTTTTTCACAGGTGCCACGTCTGACATATGTCGATATGTCGTTTAAAAGTACAGTTAAAAGCATAGGGGGAGGTCACAGTGAAATAGAGGGTTACTTCTTTGTTGGTGCACATCACAGCATCTCAATCCTTCAGTCGCTGACCATCAACTGCTGTAAGCGTTGGTGGCCATCTTATAAGTGTCACAACACAAACAAGTTACTACAAATCACTACAAGCTAAGAAGAAATTAAAACTTTAAAACACACACAACAAATGGTATAATGTGAATAAGGGTTAAAATAGCTTACAGGTTAATGGTAATAGACATAACTATAAAGGATAAGCACAAAAACTAAATCTTTATAATGTCCACATATACACACTCTGCCTGAGCAGCCCCAGTGGGAATAGAACCTCTGGTCCCTGCAGCACTACCATGCTCTACTAATTGTGCTGTAGGACCAACTCCAAACTACATGTAGGCCCTTGTCAAATATCTTCGTCTTATAGCCTTGAGTCCTTATGCATTAGAATTAATATCAGAGTAGTTCTCACTCTGATATTCCTTAAATTAAAAAAAGGTGAGCACATTATATTGCATCATCAATTGTACTCCCCGAGAGGCCAAGCTATTTCCTTTAGTGATTATATATGAAGTATGCGGCTATTACGCAATTACGGCAATTAACCTTATAATCAGAACAATTATTTTTAAATCGTCAACCCTGGTGAACTGAAAAAGTCAGAATGATTGCTAATAAATAATAATTGAGCATTTGCAACTGTTTTCCGTCTGTAAAAATGGCTAATGAGGTTACCAAAGTGTACTCACATGGGTACTACGCATTGTCCACTTACTTACAAAAGAATACCATAAATTTTTTAAGTTATATTCTCCAGTGAATTGTGGTATGAGAGTGGATGTTGACTCAATCTGTGAGATTGCAGTGAATATTTACCAGAACTAAGCTGCTAATCTAGAACCTTAGTGTGAATCCAGTACTGGCTTAGTTCAGTGTTGTTTCAATCAAGTAAAAGACAAACATTCTGGGGGGAAAAACCCTGAGAAAGCTGTTGCAGTTGAATTTGGTGACGCATCAAAATAAATTAGAAATACACAAATAGTAAGTACAGACTGAAAACTCAAAAGCTAACACTGCTAGTCAGAGCGGCACAATCATCGACAATATTAAAGTCCCCTGAAAGAAAGGAAAAAAGAACAGACACAATTCACCCTGCATAACACAAAAGCAGCCATTCAAATTGAATTAATCCTGTCTTCAAGTATTGCAAGGGAAATGAAGTGTGTCTGTGTGCTTTTGTCTGTTCATCTATGGTTTCTACATGTGTCGCAATGAAATATCAAAACAAGGTCACTGTGACTGGGCAGTGGCGAATACAATCATACAAAAGCCACTTTCCCCGATCAAGCGGCCAAGACTAAATTGTTGTTGTTTTTTACAAAACCGGCTGTAAGGAACTCAATTTTTTTAATTTCTGCATCGCAATTAAAAACAGGAAATCCTATTTCTGAGTTGATTCATATTATATTGACATAAGGAGACATTCAATATCACAATCATTGGATACAAAAATAATTCAGGGAGAAGAAACTTGCTTCTACATTCAGAATATTGGTGTTGGCACTATATAATACATTACTACATTTTCCATTTTGAACTAAAATTGTGTTGGCAGCGCGATTGTGGTTATTCCAAGATTCAGTCATTAAGTCTAATTGCTTATCTGTTCTTTTATCAAGGGCATTGGTAATCCCATCATATTTATTCAAGAACTAATTTGACTGTTGTAGTGGTGCACATTAGAATAACCCATTCATCCGACCGCATCTAACACTTAACACTTACAAATTTTCTTTCAAATTAGATACACAAAAATAAAAGGGATTTAACCGATCGAGACTCAGGATCAAAAATATGGATCCAAGATTCTGTCAGAAACAACGCATTACATTAAGACGTTACTCAGACTTTCTCTTTCCGCAGTGTCATGGCTGCCACACGGTTGACGAGGTATGTCAGTCTCAATAAGGACAGGGTTTTCCTGTTTCGGTATGGAATCAAAAGCAGCCCGTCCGTGCTATCAGGGGTGGCATTAGTGGGCCTGCCCGCCCTCTGAGAGCCAACATGCTTTTGCGCTTGTCAAAGTGGACTTAAGTGACACCTTGGGTTTGAACGAGCACTTGGCAACACAGTGGACCTAACGAATGGTGTTTAATGTGCTCCGCTATAGGCTGTAGTATTAGGTTAGGTGAAAAGCCTATACATCTTTTGAGTTTGGAATCTGAACTCCATACTCTGAGCCTTGACCCCTCATTTATGCAACGGCCTATACACGTTCAGCTGTTCCCCAACGAGCAAGTGATTATTGCTATTATTTAGGCCATGGACTTAAGATCTGCAATACTGAAATAATCTGTTGTTGACACATACTCTCGCTCTGTCTTGACGCAGGTCAAAAGAGAGAAGAGAGTGCCAGTGATAGCTCTTGAAGATATAATATCTGCTGTGAGCTTGAAAATTGTAAAAATATTATTTTCTAAGTTAAATCGGCGTGCAGAAACAATATGCATCGTACATAATATTATCTATCATTATGGTCAAACATATGATCAAGTAGCCAGTATGCGACCCAATCGGAAGGCCCATTTCAATCCCTTGTTCATACGAACGCCACCTAACCGTGAGATGCAGGGACAGAGAGGGAAGGGAGGACCGTTTTGCCAAGAAGGTTCAATTCGACCAGGAGACGCAACCTCTCGGTCTATTGATGGATCATCAGAGCAGAAGCAGCTGTTGGGGTGAATAACAATGCGATTTGGTTATTCAATCATAATAATCAGCAATAGTCCCTGCCTTGGGATGAAGGCCAGTTGGTTTGGGTGATGGCTTCAGGGAGTCACGCAATCAAAGGGAAAGCGTTTTGCGGAATTTGTCGACTGCCTGGCGTTGCTGATTACAGTTTATTTGATGAATGTTGATCTCTGTAGTGCGGGATGCGTGGAGTATGTCAATAAGCCCGCAGTCGTAACAGCAGACATGATGGTATAAGAGGAGAGTGGTCACAGGCCGCGAGACACAGAGACCCGAAAGCCGCCCATCAGAACCGTTCTGCATCCGGGCCTGCTCTAAAGTCAATAGAGGTGGAAGAGACTGCAGCACAAAGGGCCTTTAGCTGTCTTGCCAAGCTGTGCCCAGTGATGAAAGCTGTAATTTTTTACTTAAAGTCAATGGATTTGACAGGAGGCTACATAGAAAGCAAGCACCACTGGTTAATGCGCTTTCACCATTCATTACACCACCAAAAACAGCACACTCCATCTTTAGCCTGCTAAGAACACACACGAGAGAGAGAGAGAGAGAGAGAGAGAGAGAGAGAGAGAGAGAGAGAGAGAGAGAGAGTGTGAAGAGTGTAAAGTGACAAAAGGCGTCAACAAAAATAAACTAATGTCAAATAGATTCCGTGGTGGAGGGTGAGGGAAAGACACACAATGGCCTCAGACACCCTGTCACCCTCTGCTCTCCCTTCCTCCCCCAGGTGACTGTACATTGCCGATAATTGCACACGTCTGTCTCGGTATCTTCCTCAATGCTACTCCTTCTGGCATCCGGTTACCTTTCTGGTCCTAAAAAAACCAGAGCTCTGTTCCTCTCTGTCCTCATCTCTCCGTTAATCAATCAGTCGGCCCGTCTTGCCTCCCCTGGTGTTATCGGGGCAGAGCAAGGCAAGCAGAAAATGTCTGCGGGGGCCAGCTGTTGGTTCCTTCCGATGACGGGGAAATATTGAAAACAAATTTCAACAACAAAGATAAATGTCCTCCCACTGGAAACTCAATTAAGCACCAGTGGTGAGGCAAAACCAGGCCTGCTGAGAATCCATACCCAACAAATCAGGGTGTCCTTTGGACCACAGATGTCAAACGAACTGTGCCACATGGATTGAAGTAATTCAGCTGTCTTGCAGGTACACAGAGAATAAGGTGGTGGTCCTGAATTGATGACGAACTGAAAACAAGGTTGCCTTACTGCAATGCACAACCGTGTTTCAGTTGATGCTTCTTATTGACAGTTACTTACTGTGCAAGCCATTTTGTCTGCAAACGTAAGAGTTACTCTAATACCTTTAAGTTTGTTCTAATAAAGTAATAATAGAATGTATATATGTAATAAAGATGGTAGAAATTTATTCAAACTGGTACAAAGATCGAGTTCTGCCTTCAAACTGTTACATAAGAACAATTGGTTTCCCATCGGCACATCCTTTAACAACAAGCCAAAACTAAGAGTGCAGAACTTTTTTATTTTTAGATTAAACGAGTTGCTGGAGGAACAATGTTAAAGGATGTGCACCTGGTGAAACCCATTGTGCTAATGTAAATAGAGTTTGATGGCACAACTCAATCTTTGAACCAGTACAATTATTTCTGAGTTTACAACTTTTGTTTTACATATGCACAGAATATTAGCACATTATTTTACAAGCAAAATCTTAAAAAAACAGCACATGCAAACAAAAGGAACAGGGGGGCAACAGGGGTGTCATTTCTGGTCTTTTTTATTTGTATATATTCGGTTGCCAGCTAACTAAATACATATATATATATATACCTACTTGCTATGTAGTGATCCAACCCCCATGATAAACCTGCACCATAGCCATATAACTTTGTTTAAGACAACTTTTTAGTCATCTTCTTTTGAAAGGTTGACTTCTCTTGTCGTTTGTCCTGCGCTTGCCAAAAGCCAAAACCTTCAACCATTTCCCATTCTGTTGCACATATCTATTTATCCAGCCTCATATCTGGCCACCAGTCTGTCCATTCATCTAGCAGCCCATCCGTCCATCTGTGTCTATATCTCTTTGAGTCCCTGGACTTTAAGGCTGCTTCTATTTGCAGGGTTAGTCCGGAGAGTCCGGAGGGACTGTTTATCGTCCTTGTTATGGGGCTGAAGGACCAGTGGACCGATTCCAGCCAAAGCGCTGGAAGAACAAACTTGCGGTTGAAATCTTCCAGCAGGTTGTTTTTCTTTGTTGCCCAAGGGAACCTCAGTTTGTTTCCGTTGCGCCTCTTAGGTCAGCTTAAGTTAATAGAATATACTTTCACCATGTTGCCTGGCACAAGTTAAATTATTAATTAGCTAGCCTCCAATGAAGCCTTAAGGCGATGAGCTTTTGCTAGAACCATGGGGAAGCAGGATTATCTATAATAGCCTACCTATGCTGACCATCATGTATGCTTACCACCACCAGGCTTATCGGTGAGGCTCAACACCACCCAACTGTCAAATATTGACTTATAGACATAATAATATGTTATAGACATATGTTATCATTGTTGTAATTATCATGTAATCAGCTTGTGAGTCAGGTTGTTCATACTCAGGCTTTCTGTGACAGGTTACCTAGACCCACTCTCTCCCGCCCTTTTGTGACAAAGAGAGCCCCAAAGGTCACACCCTCCACCCAATACGTCGTAACCCCACCAGAGTCACTCGCTGCCACCCCTCGCTGCTACTACACAAGACAGCATCCTCACTGGCCGGAGGTCGTAGGGATGGGTAGAGGGAGATAGGGATAGGGCTTTTATTTTGTGTTTGTTTGTAAAATGTTCTGAATCAATAAGATTGTTGAAATTAATTTTTAACAACTGAAATTACATTTTTTATATTAACGAGTAAAGTACCAAAATAAGGGGTAAAAAGGGGAATTAAGTGGTACGGTCGAGTACCGCTCCCGAATTCCAGGTACCATTATCAGGTTCAAATGTGATCAGTACCCCACCCTAAACACCACCCACACAACCAACATCCCAATCTACACCACCGACTCCAGCACCATCAATATACCAATCTCTCCCACCACCACCACCACCACCACCACCACCACCACCATCTCCACCACCACCAGACCAACATCAAAAGCTCTAGGTCAACCTCTATCCACAACCACAACCATCTCCACCGCCTCCAAAACCACAGTCACAAACTCCACCCCCACTTCCACTCCAACACTAACCACATCTCTACCACCATCGCCGCAACTGGCAGCTGCACCTCTACCACCACCAAACCCCCGTCACGTTGCCACTCCAACTGCTTCTTTTCTATTCTTTTCTATTCTCTTTATAGGCTCTCTCCCCGTCTCTCCTATTGCTGAGGAAGGCCAGTGGTATGTTAACCAGAGCATATATGCTAATCAACAAAACCAATGGATCCTTGTAGAGCTGTTATTAAATAAATAGCAGTTCTAAGGAAAAGTATCGCTATATATAAATATTTGTAGTTGCATTGTTTTGAATAAAGATATTGTATATATTTTGTAGTATGTTGCACTGGAAATCTGCCTGCCCATTGATCGAGGACGTAACAATCCCTAAAGCATCATTGCTCTCTGAGAAACAGCCTGGAGCCAACAAAACACATTAAGAAGCTTACTCATAGCCAAACGGACACATTTGTCTGTGTATGGCGCAGTGTTGCATATGTAGCACACATATGCAAATGGTTATTTATTATGGTTCTGAATAGCCTGACTATACACCACATTTCAGGCTATGTTCCACCCTGGATTGAAGCTGTGTTATCCTCTATATGCCGACAATACACCTAGAAGGGAAGAACGCTCGTTTCATCCATTCATCTTTGTATTCCCCATCCCTCTTTGGATATAGATTGATAGAGATAGAAGGAGATAGAGCTAGATAGATGAAGTTGTAAAGCCTGATTGACAAATGGATGCCATTAAAGCATCATCTAATAGAGATATCGATTTAGCCATCTCAAGGTGTCAGTGGGACAAAAAGGGCAATCAGACAAATGGTAAGGGTACGAGTCTTCATTATAATGGATGCTAAAGCACTTAAGATTACAGCAGTAAGAAGCAGCAGGTGTAAAAAATAAAAAATAACAAAAAAGACAGAAATCGTCAAACATGGCCACCCACACATCTCTACAGTATATATAAAGAGCTTTCCAGACCACCAGACACACACTCGTCATGGTGCCAGCCATTTAGGCGCTGTTGGTTAGCAAACCAAATCCCCTCCTCCCTCCAGAATAATGTAGCATCAAAGCACTTAATGCAGGCATGGTTGGATGCAGGCCAGCGGCTGTTTGAAATTGAACCTCATGAATATTAAATCTCTCTGGGTAAGAGAAAGAATGCACTTGTGGCTAAAAATAAGAGACGGCTCTTTCCGACACACTGTCAGGATTCTTTTAAACAAGAGTTTTGTGTCGCTGCCTCCTTTAAGACAAATTGAGTAACAGCATTACAAATAAACCCTATGCATGTGTGACTTCTCAAAACACACTTACACAGAGATAACCATTATATTAAATGCAATCCTAAGCACAGAGGACTGATGCAAGTACACACACACACACACACACACACACACACACACACACACACACACACACACACACACACACACACACACACACACACACACACACACACACAAACACACACACACAGCCACATTTGAGGATGTGTGTATAAATCTTGCCCATAGAAGAGCGACAGTAGACCAGCTGAGATGTGGGGCTTCTGGGCCAACGAGGAGTAATTGTACCTAATTAGATTGAGCAGGCAGTGTTTCCAGGCCTGGTGCGTGCATGGCACATGCTAGGTGATTCAGCAAGACGTGCTATCATGATAGAAGCTCATGCCCAGTCATCCATCCACTATACACTACCAATGCTCGATTAGTGTGCGTGCATGCGGCGAGCGTGAAATGTAAATATTAAATGATGAGTAATTAAATCAGTGAATTGGCAACATGTTGGCATGGGCGAAACATCAGAGAACGGAGCCAAGCTATTTCATCTCCCCAGGGAGACTGATCGGAGAGGAAGAAGAGAGATAGCGCGGGAGAGGAAGGAGAGAGAGAGAGAGAGAGAGAGAGAGAGAGAGAGAGAGAGAGAGAGAGAGAGAGCGACATACTGAGAGATAAAATGAAATTACTTTCTGCAAGTAACTTTGTAAATACGTGATGATAAATGTGTCCCTGACATTAAATTTACCCCCTGCTAATCGGCCGTTTCACCAGAAGTCAAATCAGTGACCGGTTATTACAATCAACGTGCCCAGTGATAACACCAGACTTTCTAATTTGGGGGAGAAATTATATCTTACACATCCAATAGAGGCAGAATCTGCAATCATACAATGAAAAAGATGAAAGACAAATTGTATTAATAAAACACTCCACTCAATACCCAATTTCAAAACGACATGCCGGTCCCTGACAAGTAAATTACATTCAACAATCTATTCTTTGAGTTGAAATAGTAAATATTTAATGCACTTTTCACAGACGGTGAGTGACCATGACAAGGATAAACACATGGCTTTGCTCGCGTGGCGCAACAGGTCCTGTCCTCGTCATCACCCTTACAGTATAAGGCTACACATTATATAACCGTCATCGTTTGTCTACCCATCCGTACGCCTGCATTAAAACATGCACATGATACATTTGGTTGTTCTGTTTCCCATGCACACAACGTCGTCGGGCTACACATCGCGCGCACGGTTCTACACGGACGCTCATCGTACAACGCACATACCCAAAAAATGTGGTTGTTTTACGCATAACTTAAACGACGCGACACCTTACCGGGAATGGCCAGATTGGTGAGCGGGATGGTATGCATGGTCTGCGGTAAACTTGACATCCAGTCGGCGAACCTTAGGTCGCATCTCCCGTGAGACGAAGCCATGCTGCCGCTGTGTAAACACTACAATGCTCGCCTGGAGTGCGCTCCTTGTGCTGCGCTCGCTCCTCGCTCTCCAAATCCACGCACGCAATAAACACTCTCGCCCACACCACGTACACAGCCCGACAGATAGGCTACCCGGTCCTCACTCACACACACACACACACACACACACACACACACACACACACACACACACACACACACACACACACACACACACACACACACACACACACCACGCCGCACCAAACCAACACCCCCCACCCCCCCGCGCGCGTACACGTGGGTGTGGGGGGCGGATTTGTGCTGCTGCTGCTTAGGATGGATTGACAGGATGGATCTATGCATTGCATTGCAATGTCTAGGCTATTTAACATGTCTATACGTTGAATCAATTATATTTATACAGTGTTTTCCAATCCATTCATTTCTGCTCGTCTAAAAGGAATCAAAGGGTGCACTATTCGGACTACAAACCATGAGGCTGGATTGAATCATTTACAATCCAGCCTGTTCACCTAGAATAGCATACTTGTGTTACGTTGGGTTATTCCAGCCCCGCAGTTGAAGGTTGTGTTAATGAATAAATTTAACATCATTACAAAGTGAAAGGTTAAATTTCCCCCTTTGTGAAAGGTTAGCGGATGGGGTATGAATTGAAAAACATTCACCAGTAAATTCAAGTAATTCACTAGTGAATGCAAGTCTTTTGATGAGTCTTTCAAGAAAGATGTGTTTATTTTATGTGCCACCAAAAATGACGCAAATATATCTGCATTAATGAGATAATGGAATAGGCCTACATAAACACACGCAACAAATGGGTTCAATTAGTCCCTTGTCCTGTTGATTCTCAAAACCTAATAGCGGTGTAAACCTTTCCGTTAAGATCCAATGGTTTTAACTGGAAGTCTCTTAAAATATATCCATGCTACACACAGATAGATCGCTGATTCGAATAAGGCACTGCCATCGTTTGGGAGATGGAGGGTTTGAATGAATGGCATATATTGGATTTGGAGCCGCTGGCAAACAGCCGTCCTTTTCTAAACCGTTTGGTGATTCAACCCGCTTAAACTAACCGAGACCGGCAGCTAATTGGTCTAATTCGTTGAGCAAGTAAGCGCCCTCAGGTGAGAGCTGCGTCTCTCTACTGAAGTGAAGAAATCACATCAAGTATGCCAACATAAGTCCATCACAGTCCATCACGCCTCGCCCTCCCACACATCCACACCCACCATCGTTTATAGGGCAATCATTTGACTTGTTGAACTGAATCATTCATAGGCCTTCTCACCATTTGAAACCATGAAAATAAATGGTGTATTTTCTCCAATATACATTTTATTCCGAGTGCAAAAAAGAAAACACTGAACCCACATTCACACAGGTCTACCAGAATAATCACTATTTATTTCCAATATTTCCAGCAGAAACCATTTCATTTCATATTCATAGGGCACAGAAGTAGGAAATGGCTTCACACTGTAACACCTCAATGTTTTTTATGTACATGAAGTTTCGGAGAGAGGCACCATATCCATAATACATCACGCACAGGTGATATTTTCAGTAACACACTTTGTGGTCTTTCTTCACAAGAAATATTATGTGTTCTCCTTCAGTCAGTATCTGTTTTCCTCTAAGCATAAATTACAATAATAGTTGTCCCACATTTGAATGCATACTCTGCACTTAATAAGAAATGGAAGCACAAGTTGGTTTCACTATTTATAAAGCCCTTTAAACATCCGGTCACATCAACAATGGCTAATAAATGCTACAGTAAAAATCCAATCCTTATTTTTCAATAAATAACCATTCAATTTTTTGCTTATAATTGATAATCAGTTTGCTACTTTACGTATATAAATTAACTTAGTTTTTTTTTTTACAAAATAGTCTAACAGGTCTCTCTGGAAACAGATAATGACATGTATTTCATTAATTGGAAATCATTGTTACATTCAAAGTCCAAGTTCCAACATTTTACCAAAAAAAACATTTCAGCCTCTTGTTTGAATCTCAACAAATACAAAGGAATTATCTAAATAAAACCACTAAACCATTCATTCGGGCACTCCTCAGATTTCAGGCTGTCCCTTTTAGACCTGCTGCATCGGCTTCAGGTTGGGGGAGACCTGGTGGAACAATATAAGAGACAGTAATATCAAATCAAAAGAAACAGAAATGTTTGCATATTTGGAGAACCAAACAATCATTGAAAATTACCACAATCTGATATTACAAGTTTGACCTTAACCTCAAACATCCACTCTACTTCCCAGATGTGTGAATACGTGTTGAACATTGGAGATGTAGAGAGCAGATCGACACATTCATTATTCATTCCACTCAGCTAGAACAAACTATTAAGATCGGAGGATGTCATCCTTCTGCTATCATGCAGCGTTCAAGAGATTTGAGGCACAAGGAAATTGCAAGACCGAATCTATTAATTTCCTACTTTATTCATACCAATATGAAGGGAAACGTGCATCCCAGACCGCCATCAGTCCAAGTCGTATGTCATCTTATATTACAATGCTAACATTGTTTGAGTATTTCAATACCACAATGCCTGGGTTTTATCAATAGCCCCACAGAGGCCAAACCAGAGATATTTCTGTCTGGTCCTGCGGCTGTCCGCAGTGCCCTCTGTGGAGGGTGTGACGGGGCTTACCTTAAAATGGGTGCCCGTGCACGCCTGGATGTCTTCTGGAGTCAACCCCTCCCACACCTCCACCAGCGTCAGGCCCGTCTCCTTATCCACGTCAAACACCGCCTAGCGGTATCCACGCCCCGAGAGAGAGATGGAGAGAGGGAGAGAGAGAGAGACACACACATATCAATAGAGGTTAAACAACCAGGAAATAAATAGAAAGTCCTGAGGAAGAGGAGGCGAGCACTGTTTTTGTCGTTTGCTCCTCATTTGCTGTTTGACATTTGATGTAAATACAACATAAAGCCTAACCAACAGCAACAGCAGGGATTTAATCACCATTTAGACCTTCAATCTGTCAATATTACGCCACCGCGGCTTATGGAGAGAACCGTTTTGCCGCAGCGCCAACCACCAATATCCACGCTCCCCATCCAGACATACTAGAAGTCCCTGCTTTTCATCAGGCCATTCAGACTCTGAGTTGATCCAGAACCATAGCATGGAGAGCACGGCCATTCAGCATCTTGGCACATAATCTCATTTCCAGACCAGTCAAGGTGTTACAATAAGTCAAGTTAAATAAGACTAGGTATTAGTCTCTTATGTGGAAATGGTGACTAATGTGGGGGGGTAGAAAACCTTA
This sequence comes from Pollachius pollachius, assembly GCF_949987615.1. NCBI lineage: Eukaryota > Metazoa > Chordata > Actinopteri > Gadiformes > Gadidae > Pollachius > Pollachius pollachius. The sequence continues at coordinate 15,315,942 of NC_136934.1, read as the reverse complement.
GACATAAACTCACAGTAGGTTTTTTAATAATTGTAAGGAAAGCCACATTTGATAGTCGAGTGGCATACACAACTTGGCACATTATATCACAATCATGTACGTATGAAGTGCTACCGCCTGGGATTTCTTGGTTTTCCAGAGTTTCAAAGAGGAAACACTGCCGCTGGTAAGATAGCGTCTGCCGTACTGTTTATGCCTTTACACTACATCGCCCAGCCCCAACCCTCACTGTATAATTTGAAGGCAAAGGCAAAGTTCCCCCTAAACAGTGCATTCATTTCCCCCCCGAAACCTGTGGATATCCTCAGATAGCACCCGTCCTCCCTCAACTAAACCATGGTCCCGGGGGCCACGTTTTGGCCCGGCACCCCCAATTACACTGTCACTGCTCCACCTTCGCCAAATTCCTCCCTGATGGACAAAGTGACGGAGCCGTCCACACCACTGTCCTGAGCAAGGCCCGTCAGAAGCACACTGAGCTCATAAGACATGGGCGCACGCGCATTCACACGCACACACACACACACACACACACACACACACACACACACACACACACACACACACACACACACACACACACACACACACACACACACACACACACACACACACCCGGTGGCAGCACAGGAGGCAGACATCTCACTCAAATCTCGCCACGCAGATTGAGCGAGACAGGGGGGGACGGGGGACTACTGATGGTGTGGACGTGTGAGCGGCGTGGCGCGGGAGATTTTGAGGGAAGAACTGCGGCTGCGACGCCTGGAGATGCCGAGGGTGTGACAGCTGATATTGTTTTGTATCAGGGTGTCACCGCGAGAAGAGCGGTCTTCATATTCCACGTCGAGATGCATGTAGTACTAGGCTAGGATTAGGGACGGCCCCTAATCTAGATGCAGTTTGACACAATAAAAGGGACAGAACTTTAAGGGCGGGTACCGGTTCCCCGTTTCAGCAAGTGAAAATCCAGTGATCTGATTTTCTCAGTTGTGTTTTGGTGTTGACCTCAAATCTCAAGTCATTGACTATTTACGCTCAGGCGACTTGTCTTAGGGTGAATACAAAGAAGTAGCATGTAAGGGTTAGGCATCTTGGTCAAGGAAGCTTACAGTTAGGCTGAGGACTCTGGGGATTTAGCCGAGAACCTTTTGGTTGGAACTCAAACATCCTAGCCACTAAACAAACCCCCATGTCCCATTTAAGACATTCAGTAGCATAGCTGCAGTAGCATGTATCCTGCTGTATACGTATGCTATGAAAAAATGTTCCACTTTCAGCTGCTTATAAGTTATGACGCAAATATATCTTCCTCTCTAAAGCATGGCACCACATCTTTCCTGGAAAATAACTCCTGCATGGTGCATGTTTCGATGAAGGAGTGCTGTGTTGTTGAATGATACACCATGGGGAAAGGCTCATTTAATGAATGGTCGTGGCCTCATCTCTCTCAAAGGGTCAGTGAAAGTCTCATTGGCGAGTGAATTGAATTTCAATAATAAGTTGAGTAATGAAATTATTATAAAGCGCCAAGGCTGAGGTTGCCAGTTTCAAGAAGGAAAATGATGGGGAGGATAATGGAAATTTCTAGATGAGCACTATGGCATTCCAAGAGTGCGTTGAAGACTTCCATGTAGTCTTTCACTTATGTGAATGTGAATCGCCCAGGGATGCACATTATAAAAAAATATTGAATAAAAGACCTATCGCTGGAGGCAAGGCAATCGAATGAAAAGGAGTGAGAAAAGCACAATTCCTCAAATATGTGACGATAAAGACTAGCAAAGCCTCCTTTGCGTTGCTTTGCCATGTTGGCTTGTGTCGTGTCCCGCAACACATGGTTGTGGTTCTCTACGCACCCACGAGGAAAGACAAGGAAACAATGTTTTTCTCTTCTAGGAAATCTACAGACTTAACACCTTGAGGCTGTAAGACAAATTGCCCATAACAATAGAGCAAAAATATTGCAAATATCCGAAAATACGCCCCTTGAATGGACATATGATGCTTTAAGATGAATTGGACAAAGTCAATGTGTTTCAGCGTCTATATCTCCCTCAAAGAGCACCACTGTGTAATTTATTCATACCAATTATTAGAATATAAATTGTTCTAAAGAAACAGAAAGAGAAGAAAACAATTAGAAGGAAACCAGGTCATTCAGAAAGTAGACGGTTACGTGTTCAAGAGAGAAGGGGGGCAGAGGAAAGACGGAGTGCTAGAGGAGTGACAGACGGAGAAGACTTATATATAACGTGTATTAATGTTGACAAGATTCCTCTTGTTTACCAAAATGATGTTGCGCAATCACGACCACAGCCAGTCGGGGAGAAGAGTCGGCACAGGAAAACGTGTTCAAATAAAATTCATCGGCTTGACGACAAGCCATTCTGACAGCTACAGTTTCTATAGGGTGGTCCGCAGGACTGAGTGACCCCGAAACACCGGGGACATATACAGCCCTTCCAATGCAGCACACACACAATCAGTAGGCTCCAAGACCGGCTCCTGGAACATCGCCTCAGGCCACTTTACATGCTGATCTACCACTCCTTCCACCAGCACTCTCTATTCTCTGTGGGCTTCCATTTCCTCCTCATCCTCCTCCTGCATTAGCTTCTGTTCCCTCGCCTGCCCATTCAACTCTCCTGCTCTCACACATCTATGTGATGGGACAGAGCAGGCTGTTCCTTCAGCTCAGGTCCATTGATGTGTACCCTGGGCTGCTGCAGGTGTTCTGCCAGTCACACAGTGGTAGCCAGCACACTGTCCTTTGCTGTGGTGTGCTGGGGGGGGGCAGTTTTATCGATCTATCCATCTATCCATTCTTCCGCCACCCTCCTACCAACGTTACTAACATCCAAATATTAATAAACCTATCCCTTTCCAAGTCAAGGCCAGCTCCATTCAGTCCAATGCAGCAATGATGCTGATGAGAGTTGGATGAACTTGCTAGCTGCCAGCCTGTGTGTCCTCGGAAGACACCCCTCCCCCTGCCCGCCCCCCCGTCCACAGAAGCCCTCGAGGACAACAAGGCAGACGGTACAGAGACGCTCTGTTGAGACACACTCATTGAAGCAGCCCCCCTCCTCAGCCAAGTCGCTGGGAGTTCAGGAGGGCATTGTGATCAAAAGACTAAACTCTACGAATAACAACGACGGCTCGTTCTCGGGAGAAAGTGCCTGCACGAAAACAAACACGGCCTCTTAACGAACGCAATGTTTATGAAGCCTGGTCCTCTGAGCTGCTCTAGGCGAGGAGGTCATTAGGTTTTGTTGGCTTGGGGAAAAATGGTTATTTCCATCTGGTTTGACGTTGGGTATCCACAGAAAATCGATATATCCGCTCCTAAATGAGTCTTGTGGGTGTTGTTCGATGGTGCCGGGGTCATGCATCAACAGCAAATTACCAGAGAGATTTGTATTGAGTCCCGTAACTGCCAAAAAGCAAGTAAGCAACACATACATACAAACACACACATTAACACAGAAGCACAAACGCATACAAGTATTCTGCTCTCAGATTTATATTTTACTCTAATAACATATAGTATTACTGTACTACTATATTACGATACACTTGTAGAGTATGAATCTGAATACATGCAAGTCAACCAGGGTCCCACAGCCTTTCCCTTTGGCCAAAGATAAAATTACAGATGACTAACATTTACAAGGAACAGTGCCTAGTATATTGTAAACATCTTGGGGGTTTGCATTCAAGCAGCTCTTTAGGGTAACATAAATGAAATAGACATGTTCATCTAGCGTATGCAGCATTAATAGCGCCATGGACATGTAGAAAATGTCTTTACGATACACCCTCTTACGACTAGCGACCAAACCATCGACCATTAAAACAAATAAAAATCAATAGCTACCCTCAAACCCCTTGCAAGACTCGGCTGATAAGATTAAGGATAAACGAATAAATGTAATTTCCATCTCCCCATGTTGCTTTGCTGCCTAAAAGCCATCTATCACTAACATGGAGCTGGGTTGTGTGTGTGTGTGTGTGTTAAAGAAATACTAAATGAGCTGGATGAATAGAAGTGTCTGAGTATTAATTAATGAACTATACAGACAGAGAAGTCAAAGGTTTATAAAGAGACAACAGGGAATGACTTCCCCCTGCTAATATTGTCCTGGGAATCATTTGATTACCCTGTTTTACAATGGAAGTGAAATAAAAACATACTGAAAACTTCAACAATCAGCCTGCATGTCTGAAAACTCAATTGAAGCATTAACAGAGTAGTTTGGTTTTCCCTATCCTAGGAATCACATTAATAAAACAGGACATCCGCACATCATCACCAATGAGTAAGAGCTCTGCTTCTCGCCTCATTAGAGCGTTGGTTAGTGGAAACAGATTTCTCCTTCCCTACTGTAACAAATTAAAGCTCTGCTCTCGGAACATGTATTTTGTGTGAGAAAAGTGTTGGCTGCGTTCCCATGCTACTCAGACGTTAACCGGCAGCTAAGCACTGACCTTCTCCGTGATGATGCGATCCACACACTGCTTTCCGGTCAGCGGCAGGTTGCATTTTTCCATAATCTTGTGCTTTCCACCCTTTAAAGAAAAAAACATGAATGAGAAGAGGCCACATACGAGGGCGACAGGTTTAGCTATAGCTTAGAGATGACTTGATACCAGGCGGAAATAGGCTACTGGTATCTGAGATCTTTGTCAAACATGTGTGATTATAACGTTGGACATGTTTGATAAGAATCCGAGCACTGAATATTTTATAGAATAGCGACATGGCATGCATGTTAGATATCTCTGGAGGGAAAGCGGGTTTCTTACCGCATATGAAGACTAAAATGTGAGCGATCACATCATTAAATGGGCGATATTTGCAGCGTGCATGAAACTGAATTAGATATGGTCGGGATGAAATGGATAGAAGTAGCCCCTTTCGTTCTTGCAATAAATGCATACAGTTGGCCTAATAGCTCCTTTAAACCTTCCACACACACACAAACAGCGCGCCCACCTGTTTCCCCATCTGGCATGCGGCCGGGCTGTGCGCCATGCTCATATTGTCACAAGGAAAACGGCGCAGCAGTGAGCATAACACTCCTGTGAATGTCAAACATCACATTGCCCCCCCTTTCGCTCGCTCACACCATCCTAGGAGACATCGTGAGTGTGAACGGCTGCAGCTGGATCACCCACCCACGTTCTCTCTCTCTCTCTCTCTCTCTCTCTCTCTCTCTCTCTCTCTCTCTCTCTCTCTCTCTCTCTCTCTCTCTCTCTCTCTCTCTCTCTCTCTCTCTCTCATATCCCACTTCTCCAATCCTAGGGGCCTGGGAGTTAAGGCCTAGGGGCCTTAACTCGGCCACAGCCAAAGGCGATACACCGATGAGGCGGTACACCTTGTCCCGGGGCGAGCGGAGGAAGGCCAGGGGGCGGGCTGGGGTGGATTAGGAGTGGGGGAGAGTCATTCGGAGGATCGGTGTTACCGGGGCTGCTTACACCTAATCGTTATGGGGACGAGCTATGGGGAGATGAATTGGCTGGGACGGGGCTCATGCCTCATGGGAGATGTGCCCTATTTAACGTAATCATGAGTCCTGCGAGAAGGAGCCATAGCAGTGAGTCACTGGACGGGCAGGCGTGCAAGGCGCTTCTAGGGATGCATACTGAATGATTAAATACACAAGGGAAGGTGGGCACATAGACAGACACGCGCGTACAATCCAAAGAAAAAGCCACCCAGACAAACACGCACTGTCCCACCCAAAGAGACACGCACACATGCAGTCCCACTCATACAGACACACAAACACATATAGTGCCACTCATGCAGACACAGATACACACACACACACACACACACACACACACACACACACACACACACACACACACACACACACACACACACACACACACACACACACACACACACACACCTTTGCAGAGTGCTCCATGGTGACCACCACCTTCGTTCCAGCGCTGGCGACCAGATCCATGGCTCCTCCCATTCCCTTCACCATCTTACCCTGGAAGGGGAGGACAAAAGGATTATCAGCAGGGTAACTGGTTCATTTTAGTATTGTTTTGACATTGGTTTCATCTTTAAAAAAAAAAAAAAAGGGTTTGTGAGGGACAGATATCACAGCAACGTTTTAAGTGCAAGCTTTGTTAAACTTGACGACACAGTGCTTGAGAGCGCAGAGAAAGACATGCTACTTCAATATAAGAGCCGAGGAGAAAAGTTTGCTTGTGCTAAGCCTCAGACGAGGATATCTGTTGTTGCTTCAACTAGGAGAAAATGACTTTTTAATTAGCCTTAAGCGTGCTGAGGTGCCATACAACAACAATACAAACGCACAAACCATAACAATAAAAACCGAAAAAGACTGTTTTCCAACCGATAACTCCAGGGTTTATACATCAATTCTACCCATTCGAAACCAGTCCAAAAATGACAACACACGTCAAGATCGGTGTGCAAATGTCATACTGAAAACACTCGTCGTCAAACGGCGAACCACATGAACGCTTTGACTCTGGGCCAATAAGCATAGAGGGCCTCCCAATGACGACGCCGGGGCACACAAAGATATAGCCGCCGGGCGGGGGGGCGGCGTAACCGCATTAAAATCACTTTCACTCATCCATCAGGGGGAGAGGCTGCCTACGATCTGCCTCACCACTGCAGGATACGCAGGGCTAAGCCGGGCACAACGCGGTGCATACTGCACCGCAGGGGGGGCAGCTGGGGGAACCAGATACCACCATGGAGAGATGAAGGGAGTATATTAAGATTCTATAAAAGAAAAAAAGGGGGCCGACTTTATGGGAGGGATATGGCAGAGGAAGATGAAAAAGAGGTTTTTACTTTTTAAAGTTTTTATCGTAATTGTACTAACTATATAGGGGGGCGTGGGTTCTGCTTTTGGCAAATTACAGCCCGCCCTCCCCCCACGCGCACACACGCACACACACACACACACACACACACACACACACACACACAACCGTTGTCGATAGGCTAGAGCTCAGCAAACCCTGCATCGATTTTCTTTCTAAGATTAACCTTAACGGGGTCTTTCCCTGTATAACACTTATGTTAAGTGGCCATCTTCACACCTTCCCGGTCTTCTGTGGGCATGCCCAGACAGTGTTGAAGGTTGCTCGCTTCAATATTTTGATACACGATAGTACGGAGAGCAAAAATACAACTATAGAAGTCAAAGGAAGTACAGGGGATGGGCGAGGCCTGGGCAGCACGGGGCAGGGATTGGCGACTAGGGCTGGACCATTAATCAAATTGAAACCGACATCTCAATGTAATAGAACGTGATTTTCAAATCGCAAAGGCTGCGATTAAAACAATTAGAATATCTTATTTATTTTTATTTAAAAATTCAATAGTTCAATAAACATGTTATAATTTCAATTCATGCATCATTTCTTCTCAACACATCGGCCCGACTTAAAGGAAAGAGAAGTTTATATGTTGACTGCTTCCAATGTTGTGTTGGTCATACTATAGAATGATTTATTGCTTGTTTAGTATGCGATTTTTCGGTTTAAAGTTCCTTATGTTCTGTATTATTCACTAATTGGATTAGTAGCAATTGCAATATTGGTTGAAATAATCGCCATAAATGGAATAAAATTCCATTATTTCCCCGAATCGTTCAGCCCTAGTGGCGACAGACGGCATGAAAGCCTGGGCGCCGCCTTTAACGCCATCGCCAACATTAATTAACTCAGTTGCGCTCAAACAGCCTGGAGGTGTGTCTGTGTTGCCCCCCCAGGGCGGAGAGAGTAGGGGGACGGGGACGGGGGGGGACAGCATGTGACCCGAGAGCAGCTGGTGCTTTAATTTACAGCTGCATTAGGCGAGGGGGGCGGGCGTTTGTCAGCGGACTAGTAAGTAAGTAAACAAAATGGTAAATGCTAACATTTAAACCAGGGTAAAGGAAATAGGCCAGCTGTGAAAAAGTGTGGCACTGGAAATAAATATAAAATTGTGGCCTATATTTCAAGGCTGGACTAAAGCCATCAGACGGTTGATAAACGCCTATTGTTCCTTCTTTTTCTGAACAAATCTCGACAGCGGCTCAGATGTGTGACCGAGTGGGTCTTCCTCACATCCTGCGGTGTGTGAATACGGGGGCAGCCTGCCATCTAAAAGCCTTTCAGTTAGTTTCCCTTTATATGCATACACTGTACATATCACCATAGACATGGTGTCCAAGGGCGAAACAACCACACCCTGCACATTACAGGGCCATTTAAAGTGCAGTATTTGTGACGCAAACCTAGACCACCACTGCCAACAGGCAACATCCAGCTCGTAACAGAAGCCCACTGAAGCTACAAGGTTAGAGGTCATCCCTCGAAGCTCCTTACTGACCAGTGATAATGTGAAACAGACTATGCACAACCCCATGTAATATGCGGCTTTGCTGTCTGATAATCAGTCCAGTCTTTAATTGCCATGCTGCGTGCTGCGGCAAGGGCAGAGGAGTGCATTGTGCCATCCCACTACGAGAGGCTGGCGAGAGCAGGGGAATGGGGATTATCCAATAACATATTCCATCACGCACACTAAAGCAATTTCGTCAAATCCAATCTAGCTTCAAACCATGATTGGTCACCGAATAGACTTGTTTTGTCTGACAAAAAAACAGGCATGGTTGCTAGGCTACTATTCACTGGCTCACCTGAGAATTAGCCATCTAAAAATGTGTCTCCGCTGCCTCTAGACGTCACATTGGAGACCTGTTTAACGTATTCTGACCCGCAGTGGAGGGGATCACAGCTAGAGGAAGCATCACAATCGTACCCAGGGAACTTTCATTGTTGAATTTGGATTTCCTCTTTCATTGGTCACATCCCCGCTTGGGAAAATAATATATAAAAGGTATTTTAATCTGTAAATCAAGACCGCCAGAATGCTTAAAATTAACACAAGCACACATAACAAACGTTGGCTTACCCATTCAGGTACACAAGCCAAGTCAAAATCCTGGAGGCAACTCAGGATTAACATAAGTCATGTTCATCTACAGAAAGGTGAACTAAAATTTCCATCATCAGTATTTTACCCAAACCTGCAGCCGCTTTCCCATTTCCATACTTGACTGAGATATTATTATTGTAATAATAATAATTATATTGTAATAATAATACTAATACTAATACAATTTGTATTATTAGATCTAACTGTAACAATATCTTCCATTGTGTTTTCTTGCAGAAAACATCCATTTTACTCTAGCAGGACCATTGAACTCTCTCTTTGACGTTACTTGAATCCTAATTAATTCCATGCCCACTGCAGAAAGCAATTGCCGACAATAGTAATGAAATGGCATGTAATATGAAAAAGAAAAAAAAGGAAAGGAAAAAACGTGTTAGAGAAGGGACAGTGTTTTGGCCCAACGATATAGATAGAATATTTCAGGTGGGTGTGTGTGTTGTGTAATAGACGTGCTAAAATAAGCCCTGCTATCCTTGCCTGGCAGACTTTTTGGGCTGACACCTGCCCCAGTCTGTGAGGGTAGAAAGCCTCCGACAAACCAAGTACCAGTCATTCACCAAGACACTCAGCCACCAAAAATAACATCAAATATCCATCCTGCTACAGCCACACAAACACAAACAGACACACACATACATGCCAAGGACAAGGAAATATATACTGTGGCACTTGTGTGAGTGCATGCAATCATTTAGGACACACAACACATATATTTTGACTGCTAAATGCCTTCAGCATTTTCCCACGGCATGCAGCCACTTTGGAAGATGCACACCAAATGAAAACATGATGGAACATATACTCCTGAAGACCACAACACTTAAGATGCTCGGCCTGTATTTGGCCGTTTTTTTTGCATCACCATGACAACAATCTGCTTGTTGTGTGTCCACAGCGGTAAACATCCTCAACCAAATATTTTATTTTTATAATCCACTCTACGAATCGAAGGGTTCTCTTCTGAATGCTTCTCTTCCTCTCGTGTGCCTTGGCAGTCTGAAACAAAATACTCTTACTATATATCAAAATACACTTTCTATATAATAACACGGCTACATACTGCCAAGAGCCTTTGTTACCGTGACAACTAATGAAAAGCACCAGGCGTGGAGACAGGCCTCAGAGGAACACAATTGGCGTTTAGCGTAACTGGACCTCATGTCCCCAAGTCCCCCTCGTGTGGACGTGTCTGCTGAGGAAGGTGGTTACAATGCATTGTTCATCTCCACAACAAAAAAAACGAGAGTCAAGCCGACCTCTGTTTAGCCAGAGATTAATGTCATTATTAATATTGTGATTTCAGGCAATTTAGGGGCAGAGGCAGCCAACGGTCACGCCGCAAAATGATGTTTACCCAGGTAGCATGTGAGTCACTTGCGGTTAGGTAACGGCCATGTCAAGAGCTGTGTGACTTCATTAAAAACTCTAAGTGCTTAATAATTTGGGGGTCTGGCCGTGATGCTTCTGAAAAACGGCGTGTGTGGGGTAAGAGGCTGCAAGCTTGGTTGTGTCTGTGCGTGGAGAGGCCTATTCAGAGACGCATTGACCTGCGGTGACTAAGCCTGTGTTTGCTCTCATCAGGTGGAGTACTATCTGGTGGCTGCTGCCAGTCTGAGTGTAAACAAGCACACTCTCAGCCGACTTATGAGCGATTATATTACGTAGGCCTCCAACAAACACCTGAATCAAATCACGACCAATACGATTAGCGGGGGCAAATCCCGCCGGGGACACGACAAAGGTAGAAATTATAATTAGAAACCATCTTCTCTGCATCGTATCAATATCTGGGAATGGAAGTGAGCGAGAGTGAGTGGAATTTTGCCACATATAAAAACATCCAAATTAATTAAACTGCAAACCGTCTCAATAGGAGTTCACAGCCCACAGTCACCGCCCGCCCCAGCGACCTCTCTTTTCATGCCGTTTGCGGGGGCACGTCACTCAGGGCAATGAGTGAAGTGTCCGTAAGCCTTTTGGAGGGAATCTGAGTCATGGGTCAAAAGCAAATGCTTATCATGTGCGATTTGGAGCGTTAGTGCTTAGCTTAGCCTTTATTCAAATTGACATTGTGACCAGATTTGATGAGCTTTTGACCAAAAGCTTGGCCCACTTCTTTGGCCTCTATGCAGGTACCTAGTCTCTGGGCCTGACTTGTACACAAGTGGAATGTGATTGGTTGAATAGATGCATACACACACACACACACACACACACACACACCTATATATACACAGTATATATAAATACATTATATACGTTATTTGCACTTGGTTGCTGAGGAAAAGATTTTTGCAGTTTTTGCACTGTAAAACAAAATCCACCCGTCCCTTATTGGTCAGAGAGGCAAAAACAGTCAGCACGCAAATTGAGGCCTGGGCACCAAGTTTCACAACTGTTGCTCCATCGGGGAGGCGGGGCTAAACCTTCAACCTTGACCAGGGGTTACAGCGCACCCCATGGACGAAACGGGTACCAACATTCTTGGACACCAATTTGTAGGTCAAATATGTTGGACAAATTCGAAAACGTTTGCGCTGTCGGGGCACAAACTATGAGTGTTTCTAGGTCAGAATAAGAGGAAGGGTTCCTAGGAAAAAAATAGTTATCCACGGATCCTCTGAATACCAAATTAGCTTCTGCTCCATCGACAAGACTACCAGACTCACTCAATTCTCTACAGTCAAAAGTAGAAAATCGTACAAATCAGCAAGCCGCCTTGGTCCTACTCAACGAGCTCTTTGTGCATTGCTGCTTAATGGCAGCGACACGCTGTCGCCTTGAATCCTGAACACCGTCATTCCCCCCAAACGTGTTTCATAAGCCCGACAATTAACTGAACGCACACACTTCGGTGTCGTACACACCGCGACTAGCTACTCCAGTGTTCTGTACGACACAAAAGAGCAAAGTGTTTCGGTGTGTGTGTTTGTGGGTGTGTGTGGCTGTGTGGAGGAGTTGGGGATGTTTTGAACTGGAAAACCAAAAGCACACACATGCAATGGAAGATTTGGAAAAGCAGGCAAGAGGGATAAAATGAGATTGCAGTTTAGAAAATAATGAGGTTAAATTCTTAAAATAACAATCGTGTTAATGGTGCATGTGAATTACTATTGAATGTTGTTCAGATAAAAAAACAATTCTGTGGCTAAGACTAGGCTACTTTATTGCTTGCTGATGCGACATTTAAAATAATTAATATTTGGGTCAATGTTGGTTCAATATGGTCATATTCACCATACAAATAAATAATGAACCTCAAATAAATTTAAAGGGTATAATATGTACTTTCTGCCGCTGGAGATCTCAATCAAACCCAAAACAAAATACATAGTTTGATTATTTTGTGAAGTAACTGTTGAATCCAATTTAATGTTCATTTGATTCAGTACGGATTGATTTCAGTACTTCAATCAGCCGATACATATTCAATCCTAGACAACAACAAAAGGCTGAAAATGGTACGTGCATATAAAGGCTGTACCTTTAAATCCAATGAATATAATTAAAATTATGTGCAACCAGTGTATAAGACTGGTTGCACATAATATATAAATTATTATAGAATGCAATTACATTTTGCTCAGTTGTGTCCCATATAAAAACCTGACAACAGCAGATAGATTTTACCATTTGTCAGGTAGAAAATGCAGGGTTACATATTAAAAAAAATTGCTTGGCTGCTAGAATTTGCCAGTCGGGCCTTAAAAAGACAACATTCTAGAATCAATTTTGGCTTGCCGTGAGGATTACATTCAAAAAACAATTTACTGTTAAGACTTGAAGGGTTGAAATAACATTTAAAACATGATTTACATCAACTAGTGGCAATATTCAAGTATATGTACTGTATGTATAAGTACTTTTATGCTCAATGGCAACGGAAAAAAAAGCACAGCATTGCTAAGAGTAAAGGGCTCTTTATGGTTCCACGTTCACGCAACGCGAGGGGGTTACGGACCCCTTACGTCCTTGCGGACCCTGCTTGCAGACGTGCACCTCCCAAAAATCGTAACCTTCCGTAGAGGCGACGCAGCAGCAAGGGCTGTGATTGGTCCGCTTACTAAAACCGCCACAGAACCATAAACGTTCACGACTGCGTCGAATTGTCTGCGTGGTCATTGCGATGCGGGAACGTGTGACCATAAAGAGCCCTTAAGGCTTGCTCAGAGTTAGCCTGGGTAGGTGCCATGACAAAAGCTTTAATAAAAACAAACTGAAACTTGGGGCATTTAAGCGCCAAAATAAACAGGTTAGCACAGAGCCAGTAGACCTAGAGTAACACAAGGTTGCTCTTTTGTTCAATGTTGGCTAAAATAAAAATCAATCAAACTATTCCCAACCCTCTTATAAAGCTATGGAATGTGACAAGCAACTGCTAAAACCTCCCCATTAGACGAAAACACAGGACATAGAGTCCAGATTCTTCGTTAGCTCCTATTGTTTTTTGCAGATGTTCCAGCATGAGTGGATTGGCAGCATCACCGGTAAAAGTATTAGAAGGCAATCGACTGGAAAATGGTTTATCTGCATTTTACAGATTAAAAAGGTGTCTCTCATAATAGATATAATCGCAGGGAGATGATAACAGCTCCAAACCGCAGAAACATGTATGCAGGTTTTTTAGAAACACTTTACCATAAGGGTACATGAATGAACCAAAAAATTACCTTAGTTAATTAACTGTCAAATAATGGCCTTGTAACCATTATTTAACATTTGTTATGCAGTAATAACATCGAAACTAATAAGTAAGCAACTAGAAGCTACTGACCATTTGAAGTCGTATAGCTACTCTGCAGTCTTTCCGGACATATTTTTTAGGATCTTGGTTGTTCAATATGTTTAGTTTGTCCAATATTGATTGTATGCTCTAATTGTTGTTCGACTCATCTCCCGGCTAAAGGACCAAATAAAAATTCTGTAATGTTAGAAAATCTATTAAAAAAATATCGGAATCGGTCTTACTGCAACAAAATAGCCAAATCACAGCTAAAGCACTGCCAGCAAGAAGCAACACCCCATGTAACAAAAGAAACAAAAGTGGGGGCTTAAATTGTGTGTCCATCAAGACAAAGAGATTTTATTTACAAGGTAACACAATGGAAGCGAAGTGTTATGCATTCACTTGAGAAAATCAATTCTGCTGCTGTTGTTCTGAATTAATCAGATCATTTTCTAGAAATGAATTCCGAGAAATGTTTTAATGGCATATAAAAATGCTCCTCCGTTTTTCTTAATTACCGAGATACCTCAAAAGGTTTTGTGCCAGACACTGAGCTGGAGTCCGGTTGTTGCTGCTGATCAGCCTTGGTCGAGTTTGATATAGATATGGTATTCAAGATATTAGTTACATGGAACATGCCAAATTATGTAATCTGACGGTTAGAGAATGCATTTCTTATATCAGTGAAGTGTGTCATAACGGTTCAACTGATCCTGGAGAAAAAGCTGCAATGTCTAGCAGATCAGAAGGGGCTCTTCCTCTGAAAAACCCCAAAGGCCTGAGGTGCAGGTAACAAAGAGGACAAACTAATAACAATACCATTGAGATGACCATCTCCTAAAGCCTGAAACATAAACCTAAATAAAACTGGAGTAAACTCAACAGGGTGGCTTCGATGAAATCAAGCTCTCAGGTGAATGAGAGCTTCTCTTGGGATTTTGAGGCATTTGACTAATTTGAAGAAAACAACAGCAGGTTCTTTTTTTCTATGATAACTTTTTAGGGAATTCAGAGATAATAATGTTGTTGATTCAGAAAAACAAGGCAAAGTATTTTCTCTTCTCGAGTGAACGCATTACGCTTCTGTACAACACTAACACTAAATAAATCGATGTACCATTTTGTTTCAACCTTCTCAAGCACAAAGTGAACACAATGTGATGCGTGGAATGCATAAAAACATGATATTGATCTGGCGAGAGTTAAGCGGTAGAGAAATATTACCAAAATAATTGAGCTGTCTTGTGCACACGGCACTCTTGAGGATCTCAGAAGGAGGTGAACACTGGGTACTTACTGGAATCATCCAGTTAGCCAGGTCCCCGTGCTGCGACACCTGCATGGCCCCCAGCATGGTCAAGTTGATGTGTCCTCTGCATGGGGTGGGCAAGAACACTGTTAGCCTCCACTTCAAACCAACACTCTTTCCATACACCCCGTCCTATTGTATTGTGAATGGAAACATGACACTGTTCAATATTGCTGAATATTCCGGAAATCAAACGGTTCTTTGGTTCAATTTTGGATTTCGTTTTGATCATAAGATCACACTACTCTTAATAAAAACCTTTCTTATTCAAATGTTTCTGGCAATAAGGCTTGTCCTCACAACTGTGCAGTTAGTTTATACTTATTCACTGTATTTTTACACATTTGTGTTTTTCCACAATAGCAGAAACAAGAATCTTTCTCCTTTGTCTATTTGTCTGCATCAATGGCTAGCATGAAACTTAATGTGTCATGAATCATCTCTGTCATCTGTGACATAACTATTAGGATTCACTGATGTGTCATGAAAACAAAACTGCATGTGGAAATACATTTTTTAAATATTGAAACTTTTCTTTTAGACACAGGATGGCCTGTTAAACATAGTGTCAGTGAAGGACTGCACATCTGTGTGCACAGATGGAAACCTAAACAAATGAAGTTTAACTATGGTTCTTCTGTTGAAAGGGATGGAACAGTTCCGAAAAAATTATCATAGTCGTCTCCCACGACTATGATAATGATGAATAAGTGATATGATACAGCAACATTTTGTGATAATTAACAAGATGCTAAATTGTATGTGTCTTTCTGTCTGTGTGTTCGTGTATGTCTGTCTCATCCTGTATATTTGTCTGTCTGTGTGTCCGTCTGGCTCTCTCTCCGTGTGTGATGGCTGAAAGTCACTATTTATGAGTACTATTGGATTGCCTCTAGGTGGACAAACAAAGGTAATGCCCTGGGAAGAGTGGGCTGCGTCTTAGACAGCCAGCAGATCAATACGAGCCGGGGCAATATTGGCCAGTCGTTGCCTTTGTTGATATCCACAGGGTTATGAACCATAGCGCCCCGCTCTCTGCTGACATCACACACAAGTGGTGAGTTAGTGGAGGAGACCTTTTGATGTGATTCATCGCTTTTCATGTATTCCGATAAATCGAGTGGTATATTTACACGTAGCTTTGGACGTGACTTTTGTTTTTGTGGTTGATCCGCTGGGTTGTTATGATTGCGCAAGAAGTGCCACAACAGCGGCGGTTATCCACAGTTTGGTTTTACTGTTCTATCATGTCGCAATATAATATAACCGTAAGGTTTTACAGGGCTTACCCTCTGATCATGGCGAAGGACTCGTCGCTGGAGAAATAGGCAGCGCCGGGTAGCACCGTCACCGTCTCCTTTCCTGTACAGACATCAGCAGACAACGGTTCAATCAGCACGGGAGGACGGTGAACTTTAAAAAGGCCACTTGTTGTCACAAAACATGTCAAAACCCATTATTGTAGCGCCAATCTCGCCGGGGCCTCATTTGTCTTGAATACAAGAACAAGCCGAGCAGTGACTCGACTGTTATCGTTCTCTGAATGAGAGGCCGACCAAATGTGTGAATGAATTCCTGCCTTGTATACATGTCCTTGCAGGGGGATTATGAACGGTGGTGTAAGGAGAAGGGTGAAAAAAAACACACACACGTACCGGCATTGATAAGGTCAGGGTCTACGTTGTCCTCTGTGGGGTACGGGCCCTGCACGGAAAAGGACCAGCAAACGGGCACACGTGTGAACACACGCATACACCCTGACACACACGCACAACACAACACAACCCGACCCGCTACACTTAATATAAATCCCCACTAGCCCGATCTCTCTAGTCATGAGACGATGCCGCAGCAGCTCTTTTGGATTCGACGTGACGTTGATTTTTTTGTCTCCGCTCGACAAAGAGGAGCGCCCTTTTTTGAAAGGAGGCCGGTGTGAGGGGTGTGGATCTGGCAGCTCCGCTCTCCAGCTGGAATAATGAGAGGGCGCTGACAAACGGGGCATTAGCATAGTCACCTACCCTCACCTGGAGAACGCAAGTGATTGTTAAACGTGGCAGAGCTGCCGCCGTTGTGGAGCTTTTGTGAGGTTTACGAAGCGCGTAAATAATGATTAGGAAAAATGAGGCGCTGAGCTGTCCGCCCTCCACAATTGCGTGCATAAAACTAATTGCCGCACATTTCAAACAAGGGACTTCATTTACAGGCTGCTATTAACAAAGATTGGGCATGAATCTGTAATCTGGGTGCCTGCGATGGCACTTCAGCTGTGGGGGTGATTATGAAAATGACAAGCTTCACAAGGGAGGAACAATAGCGCTGCTCAGCCAGGGTGGTTACCTTGACTCACGGTGAAATGGCTAAACAAAAATAACAGCAGCAGGTCTTACCAGTCCCAGAATGCCGTTCTCGCTCTGGAGGTGGACGGTGATGTCAGACTGGATGAAGTTGCTGGCCAGCATGGGGATGCCGATACCCAGGTTTGCTGAATGAGCGCTTTGTCAAGGAATTTGAGATCTAAAAATCATGATCATCATTACTCAATCCACATATATTGTGGCGCTGTAAAGGCCTTAGCAAGACATCAACACATGGGATTCATGACATTTGTATTAATCCAATTCAAGCACAAGCATGTAGGAAAATATTGTAACACGCCGTCATTTATTAAACATTTTAAGGAGTGGAAATGGATTCAACATAGGAAAGGCGTGTTCAAATGTGTTTCTCATTGATAGATTTAAGAGTGGGTGTGACACTGGAAATACTGAAGATTTTGCATGGCATCTGATGAAATCAATGAATAGAAGAAGACTACAATACATAACATACGTTACGATCACCATCTCCAAATGAGCATGTTTCCAGGAGCATTGTGTGAGAGGGGGCACCATAGATAGCAGTTGAAAGAAGATGCATGTTGAAGAAATGCATGTATAAATTATATCCCCGAATTATTCATGAACAATATTATTCATTCACCATGTATATTCTATCAGAACAAGGCTGGCGATGTATGTTTCCATCCAATATCCAGCATTGGACTCATCGTGGGCCAAAATAAATCGCCCACAGAGGGAATGTTCCCATGGACTCTGGCGAAATGTCGTACACGGACGACGGGGTAGAACATGAGCAAAGAGGAGGGGAGGAAATGCTGCCTGCTGCTATTGTGAACCAAAAGGTCAGGATCAGGTCAGAAAGCTTTTGCAACTGCAGTGGAACATGCTCCCCCTACACCGGTGCATTCCTCCAGGCGTGCGAACCGCGCCCAGTAAAGGATACCGTACATGCCGTCCTCAAACTCCAGCGCTGCTCGCCGGATGATCCGCTCCCGGACGACGTCCGAGTCCTTCTTGGGTTTGGGCTTCTCCGTCTGGCTCTTCTTCACCGTGCGTTTCTGGTGCACAACGCACGTGAGCGATTAGAAAGGGTGAGATGGGGGGGTTCCACCACCATTTGTGAACAATATCCATTTGAAACACTTTGTAAATTGGTAGTGTGAAAGTGGCTTGCAATGAAAGTCACAGATGTGTGTCATTAGGGAACAGGGCCGGTGTTCCGGCAGCATCTTGCTGACGGATGCTTAAAGACAGGCCAAACACCCTAGCTATTACACTGCCCCTGTTCCACAATTGAAGAGGATTTAGTTCAAGGAGTTAAACAAAGGCTTGTCTGTGACCGACAACGGCCGCTTAACAACATACACATGGAAAGGGTTTTCATTCAGGGCACACCCCTGTGTACCTCTATTCTCTTCTCGAACCCTGTGCCCTGCACCACGCGGTGCACGTAGATGCTGGGAATGTGGATGTCCTCCGCGGCAAACGTCCCCACATTCACCACCTCCTCCACCTGCAACAGAGACAAACACACACACACACACACACATCATGGCGTGACCTTCAGACAACCAGGTGAGCCAATCACTGTCCCTATAAACATGCTCCAGTGCTCCTGTTGATGACTGGGGCATGAAAACCATATTGTGATAGAATCACTGTAGCAGGAAATAGCCATGGCCCACCCAACTGTACTGTGGGTACAGCCTTTGCACATTTTAGTTCGGCAATGCCAAGACTTGAGGCTAAGTTTTGTCTCCTAATGCCTCGTCTCAGTCATGCCTCAGTTGTCACCGTAGCCCACGCTGGTAATATCCACATTTAAACTGAAACAAGATCAGCCAATTGGGTTATTGCTTTGTCTTAATTGGCTTTCTGTGTCACTTTGCAAACATCTAAAAATACTTAGGGGTAAATGGAGATTCAAAAAGCATTGTCGCCTAGTCGTCTCAAAATCGACATCTTGATCACAATTGATGATTTCCAAATAAACCAATGGGGAAACTGTACATCTAGAATTATAAAAAGACGACAAAGATGCAGTCTGACATGGATTTGAGTGAGAACTGAAGATCTGATTATTTTGCACTTCCTTTAACTCAAATGTGAAGTGGAGAGCCATTCATTTAAACCATTAAACATAATTTCTAATATCATAATCCATGTAATGGAATCCCAATAATTGCTAAGAGTTTTTGAGGAAATGAGAACCAAGATGGCAACGAAAAGAGAATATAGGTCAGGGCCTTACACTGCTCAATGCAGGCGTTTATTTTCGACACTCTGGGAAGAAAATAAATACAAAATAAAGAAAGAAATACTCTGTAGAAAGCCAAATTATGGCAACTCCAGATAGACCTTAATATCAAGTGAGGAGGGAGAGAGAGCGAGGTAGAGAGAGACTCTTGCTGAAACATCTGCAGCACTTGTTCGAACAGCTTGACTGCTGAAGCCCAGATGGAGACAATAGATGTTCTGTTAAGTACGCAGGCCCTAGGAAACCACCACAGCGAAAAAGGGTACAAATCACACCAGTGGGCTGAATTTCCCACAAAAAAAATCCCACAAAAAATAAAAAAAAAGCAACCAAATCACTTAACCCATTCCCAAACTGGCGAAAAATCCATCCTCAAATCGCAGCCAGTGTATCCATGACAACGCTGAGAGGGGTTCTGCTGGCGGCCACCGGCTCCTCTCCGTCGGCATGGTGTGCCGAGGAAGGGGGCGGAGATAAGAAAAAGGGACTTGATTCAATTTTCCTGAAGGCACACTCGCGCCCGGGCCTCACGTGAATGCACTAAGTAGCCTACGCTCAGGGCTACATGTGTGTGCATTAAGAAGAAGAGGGGGTGATTTCATAGGGCCTGTTTGATCTGGAGCAATCTTAGTAGTAGTGGGGACTTAAAACCACATCTATTGTCTCCATCTGGGGTTCAGCAGTCAAGCTGTTCGAACAAGTGCTCCCGATGTTTCAGCAAGTGTATCTCTCAATCTCCCCCCTTCCCACTTGATTTTAAGGCCCCCCTAGAGTTGCCATCGTTTGGCTTTCTGCCAAAGTATTTATGTATTTATTTTGTATTTATTTTCTGCCCTGAATGTCGAAACAAACGCCTGCATTGAGCAGTGCATGTCCCTGACCTATATTCTCTTTTCGCTGCCATCTCGGTTCTCATTACCACAAAACCTCTGAGCAATTATTGGGATTCCATTACATGGATTAAGATAATAGTAATTATGTTTAATGGTTTCAATGGATTACTGATGGGGGCATAAAAATATTTTGGGAGTGATTGGTAACACCTACCCCCCCCCCCCGCAAATATTATATTATTATTATATATTAATTGTTATCTACATATGCACATACACTCATGGTGGCCAAACACAATTGAGCAGGTGAGAGCGTGTGTGCGAAGCTCTGCCTCTTTTGATGTGTCTCCATCTGCAACCACATGTTCACATCAGGGCAGGCCCGGCCACGGGAAGGCCTGACATGGCAGGCAGAGCCCAGCAGGGGAACAGAGTTCCTCAGGGGCGCATGCTCACAAACGCACCGTAGTGAATAACAGTGTTCCATGTGTCGGTCCTACCGTTTAAGTACAAGTATCAAGGCTGTTCAAGGATCGATGTTGTCCAAATCCATAAATACGAGTCAAAGGAAAACGGATTAGGAAACGACTGTTCTTTGTTTACCCGGGCAACGATGCATGGTATACACAGCGAGCACCGTTTTAATCGAGTGTGTGCAAGTGTGATTGCATGCCGCACGCTGGGCCTTCCGTACATTCAGAAAGAACAACCTATTTGATGGGCTGCCTCCATGCTGGAGACAGCGTTATATAATGCTTAAATCGTTGGCCGTGCTCAGGATCTCTCTTTGAGACGCAAGAATTCTTGTATTATTTATATAACGTACCCATACGTATACGAAGGAAAAAGACCCATAAGCACCAAAATATTAGGGTTCATTGGATTGAATATGAAGAATTTAGGTTTCACATTGTTAGCTTTGTTTCCTATCACACTGTGTTCAGACATTGTCACTAATACTATATATATAAAATATATGTTTACCTGGGCCTCTAATCCACTTGGCTGAGGTGTGCAAGACTGGGAGCCTGTGCCTGTGTGTGTGTGTGTGTGTGTGTGTGTGTGTGTGTGTGTGTGTGTGTGTGTGTGTGTGTGTGTGTGTGTGTGTGTGTGTGTGTGTGTGTGTGTGTGTGTGTGTGTGTGTGTATGTGTGTGTCCTCCTAGACAGGAGGATGAGGAGGAAGAGACGACAGTGCTCCGGGGTGACAACGACACCACACTCTTATTACTCTGTATATTTATAGCATTCCCATTTCCCTCACAGTCTGTACTGGGCTGCCTCCATGCATGAATGTTTACATTTGGAATGACTTAAAACTAGTTCATAGAGATCATCTTGTGTGTGTCTATGTAGTCCTAAATGTTTTTATTATTTGTGGCAATCATTGATTTTAAACACCCATACTGAAGAGATTGTCATCTGATATATTGAGGTTTCGTCTTTTCATTAACCTGCCAAGGAAACTAGTCCCATGTCCAATTCTAGCAAGTCTACCCTATGTCTATAATGTAAATCGTTGTTGGTTTTTAGAAACAAGTCTTCAGATACATCATGGTTTTCCCCTTCAAGTCCTCATTGCTTCCCATGCAATTCAGGTGCCATTGTAAAAATGCCTTTCATTGGCACCATCATCCATTTCAAACACCACCGCTTCGCTCACCAACAAAGGCTGTGCAGAACCCGCTGTTCTCCTCTCATCTCTGTCCCATTGTATGGCGTACATTTGCCCCAGATTATTAACCTAATTTGTGAGCCCTTAAGCCCATAGCAAAGACTAGTTGAACAACACAGCGCGACGGTAGCATGTGCACCTACCTATAGAAAACACATGACTGCACGACAAAACCAATTCCTTCCACTCCACAGCTTTGTTTTGGTTTCCAATACCACGTTTAGACTCACATTTCTCTCCCACAATGCCGCCATTTAATTCAGATGCAACACTGGTAAATTGGATCCCACACTAGCCTAATGAATGGGTTTCACAGTTTAAAAAACGATGATCCCCTGCAAAGTAACATGCAAGCGTTGACAGAACCGTTGGTTGTTTAGATTAGAACATTATTCGCTTGCTGTTCCATTCATGGATTCAAACTACACTATTGTTTTGCATTACATTCATATCGGCCTCCTCCGGCATCACCCACACCTTCACCTATCAAGTCCCGCATGCTCGCTTTTTTTTTTTAAATTATTTTATTTTTTATCTTTATTTTTCATTTTAAAATCCTGGATCTTAATTTTTTCAGGTACCAAATATCAAAAATTACAGCTATGCATGTGCTAATGTCTGCTTGTATTTTTTGAACTGGATATAGCCACTATATCTGGTCAAAAGACAAAAGACTGCAGTTTTGGGGAGACCTGCTTTTGATCAGGGACCGGCTGCTTGTAACACTACACACAACTACATCCCCGTGTGGTACGTGTACTGAAAGATACCAAATACTTGAGAAAAACGGACTTGGACTCCTTTCAAAATGTGAAGGCAACCGTAGAGTACACTAACCGGTCAGCATGGACTGAGTCACCGAGGCAATGACCCGTGGTTTTAATGCACCACAGTTGGACAGCAGGAGGCTAATGCTCAAACACCTAAGGATGGAACTCATTCATATCCAATTAGACCCCTGCCCTCTCAGACGCACGCACGCACGCACACACACACACACACACACACACACACACACACACACACACACACACACACACACACACACACACACACACACACACGCACACACGCACACACACACACACACACACGCGCACACGCACACACCTCTCTTTGATTTGATTCACACCAAAGAGAATTGTACCTCACAACGCGCTGGGGCCTTTCAACGTACCTGCGGCCACGCAACCAGCTGGAAAGCATGGATATGGAGCAATCAATTAATAGGGCTTGGTTACCTAGCAACCTTGGAGGATAGTGGGTATTTGGTAATTACGAATGAGTGTATAGCTCATTTGAAATCGTGTAATTACAAATGACTTTATCGGCTAATTTCTTTGTAAAACAAATGGCGATTAGACGCGACCAGGTATGCTTTGTGGTTTATTGATCCCAAGCGATCCACAACTGTTCAAATTGATTGATTAGAACCATTAAATGGTTTATTTACCATTTATCATGTGACCCAGTTCCCCAACACGATTTATCTATCTGTGGCCCCTCCCTTGGGGCCACAGATCCTAAAAGGATAATGAGGGAGGACACCTTCTTCTGTGCATTGCATCATGCTCCAAGTGCCATCAATCCTAAAAGGACGATTAGACACCTTCTTCTGTGTATTGTATCATGCTCAAAGTGCTAAGAATCCTTAAAGGACGATTATATCCTTATGTGTA
Source organism: Pollachius pollachius (assembly GCF_949987615.1). Taxonomy (NCBI): domain Eukaryota; kingdom Metazoa; phylum Chordata; class Actinopteri; order Gadiformes; family Gadidae; genus Pollachius; species Pollachius pollachius. Next base: position 15,292,116 of record NC_136934.1, on the reverse strand, counting down.
TTCTATAATGCTCAGGTAAAGGAACAAAAAATAGGGCATTTTAAGAAGCAAGAAAAAAAAAAAAATGTAAAAAAAGAAAACCACTGCCTCGACCATCCAGTTAACTTTAAAAGTCTTCAAACCCTGGTCTGGAGGAGAAATAAATTGTCCTTTGAGAGTAATCAGTTAACCCTTCTCCAAATGTCATTGAGGAGTAAATCAGCAATGAATATCAGCCCACACTGGACGGGTAATGGACAATACTCCCCAGAAGGCTGTGGCGAGGCCACCTGCGTATTCACCGAAGGGTTACAGTGAAGCCTGGGCACACAACACTAACGGCAGGACTAATATTGACTATCTCGTTGCCACATTCATGACTGTCCATGCTCTGAATGCTAAAGGTCGACTTATCTCCGCGGCGCATAAGCGCTTCATTTGCAGCGATAAAGGCCAGCTGATATTCAGCGCACAGGCCACCAACGATCTCTTCACTGCACTGAGGGAGCAGGATTTCCGCAGGCCTACAAGATAATGTTACCGGTCACGTTAAAAAACGGTATTAGACTTTGTTATGTAACTCACAAGAAATTACAAAGAAATGAGAACGTAATTTCAAAGCAATAGCAAAGGATGATTGGAACGTCGATATAATTCCCAAATTACTTCTTTAAATGCTGTACTTTGATAGTGTTGATTAGCCCAGAATGGTTTCTTTAATTCCCGAGAATGCACCACTCCTTACATAAAATGACAAATAAAAATAATGAGCGTACCCATAATATATTTGATTGTACCATTTGATACAGTGGATGTGTGTGTGGCAGTGCAGTTTACACGGTCGGCCTGGATAAAAGAATGTGTTTGATATGCAAATATCTCCATCTGAATATACAAAAAACAGGTAAACGCACAAAACCTCAAAGAGTGAATCGATTGCAAGAACCTACAGTAAAGCCTCAGCCATAATATCCACTCAAACACTGTTTCAAATGGGCTCTAGAAACTAGGCTCGGTGCACATACTCCATCCACAGATTTGACACCTATTTAAGAAAATAGGCTAAAATGGTAATAGCTAAATCACCCCTGGTTATATCTTTTGTCCTATTTAGACACAAAAATCCCCCAAAACACTTATTCAGTGTCCTTATTCATAATTGCCTTTGCAACAGCAGGCTATTGGTTAAAGTAGGTCAGTGGTTCATTTAACTACTATAAGTCTATAGCTTTGACTCAGGGTTGGAGGAAAGCCGAGTTTTTAATGTACCTAATATGTTTTTGCGATTGATTTTTACATTAATATCTAAGCCTATAATAAAAATTCTGTTTGATCCATTTATCTTTTCATTCTCTTCTCTGTAGCTTGTCATTGCTATGTCATCACTTTACATCGCCCCCAAGAGTCATGGCAGACTGTTCAATACGAGAGCCAGCCTACCAAGTCCTGAGTGGCCAGGAGCAGCACTCGCTCACTCAAATGCTTGATCATTCATGATGTCACCCCTAAAGCAAATTCACAATTCCCCCCAACGTCACTTTAAAAAGGTGTTGTAGGTAAGATTTAAGAGTTATAATTTGAGTGTAATTTGTTTGAAATGTCATAGCCGTCTGTCATCTATTAGTGAGTGAAATTCTCTGAGAGAATCTCTGTTTCTAACTGACCCCGGCTCATTTCGGACAAATCAGGGTATCTCTTCCCTGATCGGTTAGGTGAATCCAGATTTTCTGTCAATATCATACCTGTCGTTGCCAAGGTTCACAAAAATTGGGAACATGCAGAGGACAAAGGAGCATTATTTTTGGTTAATTATTGTCCAAATCTTGCTCTCTATAGCCATCGTTCTTAACAATTCTCAACTTGGAGAAGAAAGAGAAGGCCTGGTATATTGAGAGATGCTCTTCAAATAGTTTTCCATATGGAGGTGTTAACTGTGAAACTAGTGGCCATGCTGAGCTGCTCAGCTGCTGTGTGTAAATAGAAAAATGTAAAGCTGGTGGAAAGGGTACGAGAGAGAGAGAGAGAGAGAGAGAGAGAGAGAGAGAGAGAGAGAGAGAGAGAGAGAGAGAGAGAGAGAGAGAGAGACTTTGATTCCTCTCAGATGACAGGTTGGCCAGATGGAATCAAATGAGACGTGTAAAGTGGGGATGATCAGCATTCCCATTATAGTCACACAGATTCTAAGTGTGCAAATCTGACTCTAAACTCTAAAGGGCTTCAATTGTTGGGAAAAATGTGTTTACCTTGTCAAAGCAAGTGGGGAAAAGTAAGTATGGAAGCCTGAAAGTCAACAAAGACTGTTGATGCAACAACATAGCGCAGATTTGTGATACGAGTCAGTCTACTTGAAAAAAAAGTGAATAATATGGTTGTGCCAGTCCCAAGTAAATCTGTAACATAGTTATAGTATTGAATATATCAACTACGTAGACCGTAGTTAGTTCTAGCAAAACACTGTGGACATGTTGACAATTCTGTCCCTCTGAATCCCTCTGTCAGGCTGAATGTTGCAAGCATCTGAGAAACCAATTTAAGGTAATGCTTTATATTAAGATCCTTGTAATAAGCCTTTGTCAATAGGTAATAAGACACTTATTATATGCTTATTAACATTAATTGGTGTTAAGACTATCTATAAGTGTTTATATAACATAATAAACATGTTTATTGCGATATTATAAGACTTTTATAAGCACTTATAAGAAACGTGCCATTGATTGCTTACTAATATTAATAGTCTTATGAGTTTCTTATAGTTGTTAACAAAAGCATTGCAAACCCTTTTATTGAGTCTTACTAGCTTACCTATTATGTCATTTTTAAAACTTTACTAAGCATTTTTTATGCTTATTAAGGTTAATAAATCCTTTATTAAACTGCTAATTATGCATTTTGCAGGTACGGGATCTAAAGCGGGAACAATGCTTATTAAGGTTAATAAGTCTGCACATGTTGAGCGAATGTGATCTGTTTTGTGCCTCATAATATATCCTTTAAAGGCTTTTATTTAAAGGTCATTTTAAACCGGAAGTTCTGTTTATGCAAGTGGATGATGGCTTGACGCATATGCTTGATGAAGTGTTTGACGGACGTTTGAAGGACATGTCCGAATCGTCGGCACGAGCACCCCAGACCAACACAGGGCTCTCAAGTTTTGAACTGAGTTCAGAGTGAGATTTTGTCAGCGGGGGGCAGGGGGGGGGGGGAGTTGATAACATGTGACTGCATAAAAATGTGTCCATAGACATGGTGAATAATGTGTGATAGTGAGCATTATTGTCCCTTAACACTAATATTCAGAAACAACACTGCCTCAAAAGGCTATTGGCCTAAGCAACACCAGTAGAGGCATATACTTTCCCCTGAAAATTTAAACGTTGCAAACGTGCAAAAACACAATTATATATTTATGTGGCATTCAGTCCAATGCTTAAAATATATCTGTGGCATTCAGTATATTAAAGGACCTATTAACCTTAATAAGCATTGTTCCCGCTTAAGATCCCGTACCTGCAAAATGCATAATTAGCAGTTTAATAAAGGACTTATTAACCCTAATAAGCATGGTTCCAGCTATAGATCCCATACCTGAAAAATGCATAATTGGCAGTTAAATAAAGGATTTATTAAACTTAATAAGCATAAAAATTGCTTAGTAAAGGTTTAACAGTGACATATAGGCAAGTTGGTAAGACTCAATAAATGGGTTTGTAATGCGTTTATTAACAACTATAAGAATCACATTATTATATATAGGACCATTATTAATGTTATTAAGCAATCAATAAATAGTTAACAAGTTTCTTAAGTGCTTATAAAAGTCTTATAATCTCACAATAAACATATTTATTATGTTATATTAACACTTATTGATAGTCTTATTAACACAAATGAATGTCATAAGTATATAATAAGGCCTTATTACATATTAACTAAAGCTTATTACAAGGACCTTAATATAAAGCGTTACCCCAATTTGTTTAGGACATACATACCTCTACAATAGTGGTTTTCGCTGCCTTGCACATGGGCTGGTTGAAGTTCCTGGCAGTTTTCCTAATAGGGCAAGGGTAGAGCAGAGGTTCCACTTCATTAGCGTTAGTGTTGAGTTGTTATACTTTCACTCTACATAGTAATTTTTTGGACAATGCAGCTTTAACACTACGTGAATTAACGTGAACAGCTACGTGAATTTTATGGAGTTGGTATACTGCCCTCTAGTGGAAAGAACAAACAACCCCAACCACTAGCTGATTGGCACACGGTAGAAGGTTGTTCTTTGACGGCGCCTTGTTTAGATTTATCGGGATAAAACGAAGTCAAGCAAATCATTATCTGTTGACTCACTACCCCTATGATCTCCTGCAGCCCGCACTGGTATGTTCATTCCTCCTTCAGAACCATGTTGTGACAACACGCAAGGTTGTTCCAAATGTGTCCGCATGACAGCAGCGAGATCTAATTTGATGACATGATAACATGTCCCTGCTGTTCTCGCCCTGAGGGTCTGTTGTCGCTCTAGCATCGAGTGGCCCTATTTTCCAGAGCATTTTCTTCTCTTATTTTCTATATTGCCTGAATTCGTCTTTGCGGCATTTACCTGAAGATGATGTTGCCGGCCCGGTCAGCCTTCCAGGCCTTGATCAGGGCAAAGTCTCCGGTGATGGCCTTCTCCATGATGTAGTGCCTGCCGTTGAACTCGCGCACCTGGAAGCCACCACAAATGAAAACGGTTTTGGGAACTTGTTAAACCATGAAGGAAGGATAATAAACTTTCAGCAAATAAAATAAGCTGAATTTCAACTACATTTATTCTCTTACCAAACTATAATTAAAATATATATTATTTCTTGTATTTTACATTTCTCCATTTTTTAAAGGATATTTTAAGAAAGAATTTTACATGTGACTTCTTCCGTTTTTAAGTTCTATATATGGCGTTGTGTGAACGGTGCAATAAAGATAAAGCTGCCGTTAGTGTCCGTGTAGAAATTATCCACTGCATTATAATCTTATCAGGGACCAGTCTAAAACCAATGCCATGCAAATGGTCTTCATACACTTCAAGAGCTGATTAGCTGTGAGTCACACATAATCTGTTTAAACCCAGGCCCGGTCAGGTTGTATAAATTATGTTGGTATCCAGTGGTGGAAGACAGGTTGGGCATTAAAAATCAGGTATCTGAGAACGTGTAACACTCCCCAATTCAGGGTAAACTACCAAAGAAAATTTGGGTATGGGTCACATATACAAGAAGATACACATTGCATGATATAAATTGTGTGGTGAATTGAAAAGAAGGCTACAGAAACAAGCTTCCCACCTCTCGCATTTCACTGGCAATGGCGATGGTGCCATCCTTGTTGTATTTTATGGGGGAGCCTCCCTCTTGGATGAGGGTACCGTAGCCGGTAGCGGTGAAGAAGGCTGGGACCCCAGCCCCACCTGCTCTGATCCGCTCTGCCAGTGTGCCCTGAGAAAGAGTACACGGGAAACCGAATGCTTTTATGTTTTTCTACATTCAAAAAATGAACTTCCCCTCGGTAGAGTTTGCCAGTCAAAATAAAGTAGAAGATTTTGTATTATTTTTATAAGAAAAGTGTGCGTGTGCGTATATGTGTGTATATGTGTGTGTGTGTGTGTGTGTGTGTGTGTGTGTGTGTGTGTGTGTGTGTGTGTATGTGTGTGTGTGTGTGTTTGTATTATTGACAAAGCAAGTCTTCAAGCAAGGTATTGGTGAGTTCTTAGAGAGCTTTCCCTGGGTCAATGGAGTCCTGAATAGATGACATTTATTCTATACATTTACTCCAGACATTTACCTACTTATACATGATCTATTATCTATTATCTCAAAGCCAAAACGTGCAGTGACATTGCAGAGTTTTAGAGATAATTAATGAATCCTTCTGGTTAGGTGGTTGTTTGGTTGTATATTGGTGCGAATGTGTTGTGTTTTGTAATAACCTGAGGTGTGAGTTCCACTTCCAACTCGCCCGACAAATACTGCCTCTCGAACTCTGCATTCTCGCCAACGTACGAGGAGATCATCCTCTTGATCTGCTTGGTTTGTAGGAGCAGACCCAGGCCGAAGTTGTCCACTCTGGGGGGAGGGAGGTACAGGGAGAGAGGGGCGACACACAATCTATTAGTATTTCGAAAAAAGGACGATCATCTCGTATTCAATTTGCTCGCCAGGAACACAAAATAAAGTCTTTAAAAAAAAAAAGTTAATTTAAAAGAACTATCAAGTAATAACTAATAATAATGAAGGCTGGAAAATAGAAAATCTCTATCCTTTCATGGCCGTCATAACATTTCCATTGTCCAATCAAACTGGATTTTAGCATTATTCATTACTGTATTTCCACAACTTGTTTTATTATCTGTTTCATGTGCCTTCGAAGTAGGCCAAGATCAGCATGTGAGCCTTAAGCACTAGTAATCACCAGACATAGTGATTCATTGTGGTTATTATTAAGGGTTGGACTAGACTCTGCATGTCTGGAAAATTTCTCAGCAATGCAAAAAGACAGCCCAACCCTAAATAAAATCATTAGAATTTTTTTGAAGCTAAATACTGCTTAAGGAAGCAGGCAAAAGCAACTGGTCTGTGTGTTTCGGTCCCGTGAACACAAAGCGAGAGAATCATCACTGAAAACAGAATGAATAAAGAAAAAACTATATTTATTCATGCAGAACATTCACTCACTTTACTGCTGTACTGTACTGTGGGCTATGGCTGGTTTGACATCAAGGTAGATTTTGACACCACACTGTTACCGATACTTGGACCAAGCAAAAGGCCAGGGGGAAAAAACAACCCCAAACTCCTCTGTTCATCAAAAAAGAAAAAGAACGTCACCTGACCTAACTGGCCCTAGCCCCTTTAGAGGCATGAAAGGTCCTAAACACAGAGGACAACAATGGGGACACTGTGAGGCGTGCAAAAGGATAGGCCCTTGGGAAAGAAGTCTTCCTGCAGCATCACAATTGATGTATTCAGGAGTTTTCAGGAGGGAAAATGTAGTTTTAAGAAACGGGTAGAATTTCGGGATTTTATTCAGCTGTGTCTTTAACGAACAAATGAATATATTCAATGCCGTCCTTTGTTCCATGGTCAAATCCATTGTAATGGTCAGGTTTATATTAGACTTTAGAAAGTATTATAAGTTGGTTGATTAATAATATTTAATTAATTTAACAATTATTGGCCGAAGGCAAAGTAAATAGTGGGGAAACACCCCCCAAGACCGAAGGTAGAGGGGACTATTCCCCAATATTCACGGAGCCTGAGGTGAATAATTGTTTTAGTATATACTACACGTGAACACTCCAAAAATAAACAAGACTTTTTGCCGGGATTTATTTGTTTTTATTAGCGATTTATTTGTTTTTATTAGCGTGATGAGACGACCACCACGCGCGCTCCCCAATATCCCGAGTTTGTGATCTCAATCATGGGATATTACCCAATGTCCTGAGATAGCGAACCAATCAAATTGCGCCATCTTGGGAGGTTCACGTGTAGCATATACTAATGACCTATATTGTATGTTTTCTTCAGTCCCCAGAATAAATAGCTGCCACTATTGGAGCAACTAATGGCGAACCAAATAGATAGCTTGATTAATAAAGCAACAAGTACTGGAACTGGGAGAAATCAGTACCGTTTAATTCCCACTACCTGAAGGGCTGCAAACACTAAAGCTCTGCACATCTCTTTGACTAATGGCCTATTAGTTTATCTTGACATTATTGCAAATCACTGATTAGATAAGCCGAACAACTGCTACTGTGTATGCTAAACTCAGCTGATATCAGTTTAAAGATTGCCAGCGCTATATTTATTACTTTACGACTTCTTTGTTGTACCGTTCGGTGACTCTGTCTGTGGTAGCTGTAGTTATGTGTGTGTCCTTCCATGATATAGTAGGTTTGTCTCATTTTACATATATCCAATGATTGACTCATCTCTTCGATCAAAGGGATCATTATCAAATTGTTCATATAACATACCAAAATGTACATTATATGGAGGTAGTTATCTATCTGCAGTTTTATTATTAAAGACATTAAATCTGGAAAATAAAAGTAGTTCAAAAGGGAGGTAGACACAAGATTATCATTGACAATAAAAGGCATGGTTACTGTGTCACCAGGGGCTGTATAAAAAGGGCAAAACGCTCTGAATTGTATTACAGTTATGGCAGCCAGGAATGACATTGTAGAAGGTCGGTCAGCCATTAACCTTTTGAAACGGACATGGCAGAATCGACTGAAATTATATTAGACTTACTTCATCAAAGGGATGGCAGCAAAGCAATGCAGTACATCTCATCTAGCAATCTATAACTGGGGCCATACTCTTTTTTATTGTTTAGTACCAACCAACCAAAAACTAAACCTATGAAATTAATTAAAATACCCCTCCACCCCCAACCCCCCTTTACACACACACAGACACTCACACACCAATTTTATCTACTTCTCTGCATGTGGGTTTTATAGTGGTGCCCATCAGTGTAGAGAATGTGATTTGTAGTTTCCATGGTTTCACTACAATGGTCACCGCACATTCTAGTGCCTGTACTCCAATGTTTTGTCCTTCACTGCGATGTCACCTGACTCTAAAGGGCACCAGGCTAGACATGTGGGTCAGGAAAGTTAACAACAGGAGCGCTGTGATAGATAAGCTTGCTCTATCATTGCATGACTGCCATTCAGAAAGCTTTCTGCAAGCGCTCATTGTTAAGCTGCCCTTGTATCTCTCAAGTCCTTCTCAAGGAACACTATACCAAATAATAAAACATAGCCAACTGTCTGTGTCTGAGAGGACACGAGTGAACGTCCTTAAAGAAAGTGTTGAATCATCCAGCAATATCTTGTTCTTTTGTGTTTGCTTTGGTTTCCTAACATGTTTGATCATGAAAAATATAATCCAAGTTATGCATATTCATTCTTAGCATTCATAAATAAAGCATTTAAACAAAGGTTTATCATTATTTAAATGTGTGTGTGTGTGCGTTTGCGGGCCTGTGCATGTGTTATGCATAACTTTTGCATGGCAGAGGAAAGCAAGTAAGTAACATTTTTGGCTTCAGCTGTAGCATAGCAAATAGGACAGCAGAGAGAACTATTGGAATGACTGGACTTGTTGGGAAAGTATTCATTGAGGTGCAAAACACGATTCCCAGAGATAGTCAGCATGGAGCCAGCAGTGGGACGGGAGGGGGGAGGAAGTTTTCCATGGCATGTGGTGTCCCTCTAAAATTAACTGTTACATAAGTGTGTCTTCCTCGCTGCAGCTCTACAAAGGCAGGAAATCAAACAGGGGACTGGCCAGTGGAATTAGTGAGGGGAACTAAATGCAAACACGCAGGTTGCTCCTGTTGCTACATTAAATGAAAGTGGTCTTAGAATGGTGACCTTGTGCACGCTCCTGTAACGTAAACATGTGGAGCATCTGTGCGGAGTCCCACTGTGATAAAGTCCAGGTTGGTTAGCGAGCAGTATTTTTCTGCTTGCAATGCCACTGGTATGATCTCAGGCATGTTCAGGTTACTTCAAAGATCAGCGACCTTCACTGAACCCTGCTGGTTAAGAAATCTGAAAAGAATAATCAGGCTGTGTAGAATTTGCTTATCCAAAGTAAGCTTTCCCAACACCAGACTTCAGAGTGCATTCTTGGTAAACACAAACTGTCTACTGGTACAAAGTGATGACATTTGTATTGACTTTATGGACAATCATAATCAAGATTAATTTGCTCATGGGGCCTCTCACGCCAAAAAAATGTCAGGACGTTCTGGTGTATGTTTATTGTCACATACTTTACCGGAGTGGCTGGACAAGAACATGCTACTATAAGGGGGTGGCAGTAGCGCCGCAGAGAGACCAACACACATGTCGAGAGATGCTGGTTTGAATCCTTGGCTCTGTAAGGTGCCAGGGTGCCCTTGAGCAAGACACTTAACAACTAACTCCTCCAAATTAATCGTTTTTTCCTTGCATGGCTGACAATAATGCAGTCTATTTGTGATTATGTGTACAAGGGTGAAAGAGAGTCAGTGACCTGTGAAGTTTTTTGAGTAGCTTATGCACAGCAAGCAGGATTACTACATTAAGACTACTAGTGACTAATCTGCTAAAGAAAGCACTGCGACAGAAATGACACATAGTCAAAGGGTATAGGCTATAGTGGTAAGAACCAACACATCTTCACCTGGGCTCAGCATGACTCGGGCCGATTTTCAGTTGAAGAAAAGCATGAAATGATTCATGATAAGAAAACATTAAATTTTATGAGCACACACATATGAACATTTGTTATAAGGTCTCAGGTCATGAACACAGGAGAGAGTCAATTGGAAAGGAGTGCCAGACCAAATAAAGCACTTAAAACAGACTGCATGGATGTGCAAACATGCACTTACCCAGCATTGTTGCTGACGGCTGTTAAACCCTTCACACCAGTTTTCAATAAACTTTTGATCAGGTTCTCCGGAATTCCACAAAGCCCAAAACCTGCAAACAAAGAAAAGATGGAATAGATATGGAAACTATTTTAATTTGGACTTTTAATATTTTACTTACATGAAACTGTTTAAAACGAGTAGAGACATGGTGTCATATTATGATTTGTACTGTCCGTCTTAATCATATTGTATATTTGATTATTATTTTACTATGATTGCCAAGTTACTATCACAACTTTATGCTAACTCATAGCTTCATTCAGGCCATAGACGGGGCCACTACCTTTTCAGAACTTAGTGGTCGGTTAACAGTTGAACTCACCTCCGACCAGAACAGTAGCTCCACTAGGAATATCTTTCACTGCCTCAGTGGGATCTGTGTAGAACTTGGAGTTTCTCTGGCCAGACGTGGAAAAGTAACAGCCGGAGGTCTGTGGAATACAGTCAAAAGCAATGAGGATATAGAGTTTATAGAGCTTTGTTAATTGCACTGTATTGCTGCACTGTAAAATGATAAGTTAATAAGATCCTTGTGAGAGTTAACTGGTAGGGTGTGACATTGAACAAGTATAGCGGAGAAAGGGAAACCAAAAGAGAAGGGGCGGAGGACAATCCCACATCAAAACAGATCTGAAGGGGAGTTGGTTAACGTTCAAGCTGGCCAACGGCTTATGGCAGACTTAAAGCCACCAGCCACTTGACTATTTTCTAATGTCCTGGATGATGCAGCATTCAAATAACCTGAGGGGCAGTACATTTCATTGTTTACATTTCTTTGATTGGGTAGATTGCTCAATTATATGGATCAGCTAACAAAAGACAAAGTGTTTCTTCCAAAATACATTTATTTTAATGTAGTTTTATGTAAGCAGGACAATATATAAAATGATATTTAACATGTACATTAGATTGACTTCTTACAAAGGAGGAGAACCGGTAGCTATTGAGGTTTGGCTTAAGGATAATATGTACATGTATCTGACATCATCATTTGTTGAGATATTAAATACAATGTGGGTTAAAAGCAGTATTGTTGGGCAACACTGACAAACATTCAACGGACAGTATTTACACTGTGGGCTTGATGAGGTTTCGGATACTTGTATATTATGAGTAATATGAAAGCTATGCAATCAATGTAGGCCTATTCAAAATACATGGACTAAGACCTAGATGCATAGTTTGCGTTCGTTTTAACAAACGTTACAACATTGAGTCACACAAACGAATGGTATTCGATCTGTTTGTGCGTCTGTGTGGTTGTTTAAGTTTACATATACTGTACTATATATGTTCCGAGCTGTTAAATCATAAGGGGATTTTAGCTAATTTTAATTAAGTGTACTACTATACATCAATTAAGAAAAAAAAACCTCCCTGGTTATTTGCCTGAACAAGATAAGTATGCGAAGTAAAAAGCCATAAATGCCTAATTTACAGGGATAGTGCTAACATTCATAATGAGGATACACATGCATTAAGAGCCACATGGTTAGTCTGTTTGCTAACGTGTATGTTTCATTCATTAAAACGCATTTCAATACTGACCTTGATCAAGTCATGCTTAGCGAGGTATGATTTGGATCTGCATGTGCCAAATACATTTTTGAAGAACACATTTTCCGCTCGTGATAGTGCTTTAAATGCCGCCATATCTGAGCTATAATGTAAGCTATACCGAGCACCCGATGTTTAAATTCAAGTGGCTATGGTGTAGCCTCTCATGAATGGCAGCCGACGTGTACAGCCGTCGACGTTCTCTGCACTGAAAATACGTCAGTCGGGACCTGAAAGGGGCGGAACATATGCTTAAAGGGGCGTGGTGACCAAAGGTGTGAAACCACAGCTCGGCTATGAGCGACGGAGGCTCGGCGAACTCATTAGAATTTAACCGTTTCGCTGCCGACGAAAGAGACCATTGAGCCCGTCCGAAGAAACCACAAGAGTTAATAATAAAACAACAAAAAGCATTTGTTAAATTGTATTTAGAGTTGTAGAAAAAGGAGTTCCAACAGACATAGGTTTATGATTCCCTACCAACTATACTACAGCAATATGCTTTGTGTATACCACACAGTTTGGGAAAATTCATCAAATATAAATGCTAAAAAAATCATCAAGGTTAATTCAAGGTTTTATCAGATATTGAATTGCTCTGTGTTTTTTGTATTTCTTACAACCTGAGCAGAGCAATTGTAAAACAACATTAAACTTTCCCGGGGATTTATCAAGTAATCTGTATTAATCATAGGAATTAATCTGAAACCAAATTTGACGCTAAAATAAACACACACACACGCGCGCACGCACGCACACGCACATACACACGCGCACACACGCGCACACTTTGAGCACGTGAATAATCCAGCGCTCACGTGACAAAGGTTTTCAGTCATGGCTGACGACTGCAGGCGACAAGGCTTCGAGCTGGAGCGACGGATATTTGAGTTGGACATAAAGTGTGCTAGCCTGCGATCGGAAAAACAAGGTATCGGTTTTAAGTCCCCGTATGGATATGGGACATACAAATAAACGTTTACACTTCGAACCCTGTTGCGGCTGACCGCCCAGTTAATACGACTAGCTAGCGTGCTAACGATATGTAGCCTAGCTTGACGCTACCATAACAACATCTGTTCTCCGGTTAAACGTTATGTGTTTACATTACATTCGCATAAACCCAGATGGCTTACTGCACCTCTTTTGGTTGTATTGTTTGGCTCGATGCAATGCAATTGTGATGGATTACCAGCTACCGAAGTGAGTTTTTGGGACAGCTGTAGGCTACATTGCTAAGGTTAGCTCAATAATGCGGAGTGGACAGTTATTTTATTTGCTGATCCTTAGAATTGGTAGTTTCCCAGCAGCAGTGTGAGGACCACCGTAATGTTAACTTGGAGAATGCGCTTGTTCTACCAGTCAAGTTAGGCCGCTATGGCTGCTTTGTCTTCGAAAGTGTATGTCATATTAACAGTCAGTTACCCTCATAGCATCAAGGGGGAACAAAGTGTGGACAAAATTTCTTAATGTCATATTCAAAAGAGTTGGTCATCAGCAGACATCCATTACGCCGTACATACTCGATTCCATCCGGTTAGGTCTGTAATTGTTATGTATGATTTTTTTTTCCTTAGATGACGACTATTTACAGAATGCGTCTACCATACTAGACAAGTTGAAAAGCTTCTACAGACAAGGAGGAGAGACGAGCAGTCTTCCCAAACTGCTTCAGGATTACACACAGGTAAACACAAGGATATCACTTGATTACCCCTCTTGTCTTATCAAGCAGTGATTTATAAACACACAACACACATGTGTTGAATTTGTTTATTATTACTAATGCTTTCAAAATTGAAAGTGTGTATGCAGTGTGTCTACATGCTCATAATCACATTGGAGATTAGATTTAAGGCGTACAAAATAACTGATTGGATGCAAGTGGATATATTGTATGTAGATATGTGCATGTTATAATGTTTAAACATACAAACCCCTTTTATGATCATTGTCACATTCTGGAAGTGTACTGCCTGTTTTTAAAGAATATAAGATTATCTTTATTAATTCTGGTTGACTATATATTATTTATAATTGTCTTAAATACATTGCTATGTTCGTTTTTAGTTGCTTTACAAGCAAAGTTATGTAGGAAATAGTAGTCTATTACGACTAATACTACCATAGTACAGTGTTACTGAATCATACTACATATCTTTTTTGTGTGGGTAGTGCTGGGAAAAAACATTTAATTCTGTATTTTGTGTATGTAGGTGATCCTAGACATCACATTTTATGAGGAAAATAGGCTTGTGGACCAGGAGTTTCCTGAAGACAGTTCCCCATTCAAAATCCAGCAGCTGCTGCAGGACCTCACAGAGCCAGAAGTGTTGGCAGGAAGACTGGCACCAGCACAAGAGGTGTGTGTGCTTGTGTTGGTTGAATTATCTAACGGCTATATAAGAAAATACTCCACTTTTTGAATCAACATCACTGTTGTCTGGGAACTGCCACCCTCCCGAAACACAAATGGTTCTTTGTGGATAAGGGTTTCCTCTTAGAGAGCAGTGATGCCGAAGGAAGTCTGCAGTTTTGTTGAGTCACCCACTTAAGTGAAGTCAAGCGTTTGAGGGTCTATTATAACCCCTCATAACTCGTACCTAAAGTGAAATGCCCTTCTATCAGCCCTACACTTGCTACTTTTACTGCAAAACATCTGCAGTAGTTTTCTTTGGTCGATGGTTAAATCACAGTCTAGCAATCGGCAAAAAGAAGCACTTCTAAAGTACTTAAACCAAGTCTGCATTGCTATCATACCGGAAAATAACCAAATTGATTTTAAGGATGTAATCTGTTGACCAAAGTTTGGCAAATGAATTTGGGCACCAATGAGAGTCTCTCATGCCAGGGGTTGGCGTTTGTTCTTATAGCTTGAACGAAAACAAATTGTGAACTGGAGTAACTGAATTACTAGTGATTTGTCATAAATGATATCAGAACAAACAAGCCTCTTACTTCTAGATGGAAGAGAAATTGGTTTTGAACATGATTTAAAGACGATGCTACGATGGCATCTCTTTTGCGTCAATACTGCACATGTCAAATCTATGAACATGCATTCATAGCATTATATAGATATTCAGAAATGGCCATTTCATTGTTCTGCGTGTGTATTTGGTCTGTTGGGGGACCTCAGGTGCAGTCTGTGCTCGGCCTGGAGCTCTTAGAATGCCTTTACTGGAGACGGGGAGCCCTGCTGTACATGTACTGTCACACTCTGCACCAACGGAAACAATGGATAAAGAAGAACAAGGACACATTTCTTAAGGTACACCATCCTATATGACCGGACGTGGATGCATTTTAATCCATTCTGCATAATTTGGAATAAAGTGCTATATATCCAGAGCAATGTGCAGTGAATGATGCATTTATAGGTCATTACGGACCAAATAATTGGCTATTTAACTTGCTCAAGGGAGCCTACAGGTAGACTGTGGGCATTGGGGGTCGAACCCTGTACCTTTTGTCAGGGAGTTGTATGTAACTTTTGTTGTTGTGTTGTGCGGATGCACCACAATGCGTCTGAGAGTCTTTGGCCTCTCCATCAGTGTATCCAGGAAGGTGTGCGCTACCTGATGCGAATGCTCCAGGTGCGAAACTCTGTGAAACTCAACGACGGGGTGGTTCTCCACGACACTGCCACCGCCAACTTCCTATCTGAAGGTACGCATGTTGTTACTTATCTTCACCCTTCAGCACAGGTACTTGTTACTATTTGTATGTAAAGAAATGTTACAAAGCCTCTGCTCTGTAACATGGAGGACTGCATCCATAACCAGTTAAAACAGTAACATGACTATAATACTCTGCATAGTAGGAGTTTAACAAGATATTTGATTAACTCATTTAAGAGTCTTAATTTCCATTCGGCATTATGTGAAGTAGAGCTATGTCCTCCACCACAGAACTGCACTGCTAATCAGCTTCTTGGTTTTCTCATCCTCTGCTCAGGTATCTTCTCCGACACTCACCTGCTGACGATGATGTACATCGGCGAGATGTGCTTCTGGGCCGTGAAGTACGAGGACTGCAGTGTCGACATGATGGACCGCAAAGAAGACCGTCTCCAGTTTCGGGACATTGGAACACAGATCCTCAACAAATACGTGCTGGCCTGCGAGGGCCCGCTGCAGGGCCAGGGCTGGAACACAGAAAACGCCAAGGAAATCCTTAGTATCTTACAGTAGAACACCAAGCAGCTCCCGCACTGAAGTTGCCCTCAGGCACAAGTCCAAGATCAAAACATACGTGTACCGCCTCCAAAATAAAACCTTAACCCAACGGGGGGGAACCATTGATGTGCATAGAGTGATTTTAAAGTGGGGTGGTTGGGGTATCTTAAGTAAGTGAAGTAAAACAGTCTTGGGTTTGTGTTTAAAGGCAACCTCATTCTATGCCAAACAGCTCTGGCCAAAGGAGAGGTAATAAGGGGCTAGAGGGTTTTGGGTGTATAGTGTAAAAGTGGGGTAAAGGAGAAAGATTAATAAAACAAAACAAATGTTCTCTCTGTCCCTGAAACACTTATCTTCCTGACTCCAGGCAGGTCGGAGCATATGTTCTGCTCTGAGAATGTGGTAAAGTAACATTAATATTAATATTAGAAAGACTATTAAGAAAATAACCTTTTTTAAAAAAAGATTTAGTTAATGATAATCCATTTGGGAATGAGACATTGCACAGCGACTTTTTATTTATTTTATTTTATTTTTTCATTTTTGTTATACTTTTGTTAATATATTTTTAATTAATTGCGTCTATATTACAAAAGGTAAGGATATGTCACAATATGTTGATTGAGACTGAAGTATTCTTTGAACTTTTTAAAGTACAGTTTAAATATCTGCTTTGTAATGCTTCGTTTGTGTCATCCCATCTTCGAGTTCATTTTTTTTCTGACACATAACTGATAGTATGCCTATAATTGAAGTGTTCTTTTCGAGGAGAAAAAAAAATCATTTTCTGTTTTTTATGTCCTCAATGAAATTAAATACGCGCGTTGGTTTAACAAAGATTCCTTTATTACTTACTCTTACCGAATAATGACTTCAAATGTTATTGTGTATTTGGTGATTGCCTAAATACGTCATACAACATTCCCAAAATGCACTTGGGTATTCCAACAACAAGGAAGTGTTCAAAGGTTGGTTTAAGAAAGTTTCATTTTAAAAATCAGATCCCAATGGTAAATATGGAAGCGCAAACGGAGAAGCTCAGCGAATCGCTTGTCATTCGTAGCCTTAAACGTTTCAGAGATCGATTCTTTTACAACACCTGTCAACTAGAAAGTGATTCGAATCAAAGTCCGAAGATTCCTGTGGAGGATGCATCTCTTCTAGATAGAATACCGGTGAGATATAATTTCACACGCTAGTTTTTCCCACCTTTATTTCAGGATTCTAACAAGTTACATTTTAACTATAAGTTAATATATGAACATTAGAAATCTAAACACATTTCCTGCTTAAGGTGGACGTACAGTTTCTGATCCTGACGCTTCTTCCTCCTGAGGATATCTGCCGCCTAGGAGCTTCCAGTCGCTACTGGAGGGCTCTGGTTAGGGATTCATTACTATGGAAATACATTCTGCTCCGGGATATGCCTCATTGGTCCTCCATAGATCACGTGACAATGCCTAAACTAGAAGCCCTGGCATCTCCCCTCTGTAGCGATGACCTTCAGCTTGAGGAAAGAGTGGAGGGTGAAGAACAGGACGTATCGAAATATGACTACATGGCAGAGTGGGTAAATCAGGATATCAATAAAATGTTGTATATTGTTATTCCTAGCTTTTTGAATATATTCCACCATACTGTCACAGGTACATGAAGGGCCATCCCGCCTGCAGACAAAAATGGCAGTTTTCAAGACCCCCATATGAGGTTGTCACTTCCTACCTCACCTCCTTGCTACCGTCTTCTGAGCCACGCTACGCCATGTTCGGGCCCGGTATTGAACAGCTGGATGTCTCCATGGTGACGAGGCTCATGCACGCTCCAGATGTGCTGCCTGTGGCTGCCATTCCCAGTGGGAGACAGATAAATGGTAGAGAAATGTACTACATTAAACATGACACATTTTTTGTGTAATTATTATTAAGCTGTAATAGTAACATGAAATCTAATCTTAGTACTTTAAACCAGACATGCTATAAGCTTTTTTTTATTTCCACATTCATGGCATGAGTTGTTAATCAGCAGAAGAACTGTGCTCTTGATGTGCACTTAAAGATTGATGTGTTCCAACATGATAATTCACTGAAAAACTAAATATGTGTTGGAAGATTACAGGCAAACCAACAGCTCAAGTTATATTCTGTCATGCAGGCATGGAAGTGTCCATGCAGATTCATACAATTGTGGATGGAGTTACTGGCCATCCAGGCTCCAAAACAATATTGGGTTTTCAGTTGTTTGTTTTTGAATTGTCCTGGTAATTATTCAATTACTTAGCCAACCTAAACCCACCCATTCTTCATGAATATAGGAATTGGCTCAGGAATCAGTTATACATACAACCATCAACACAAACTAAACATCTTGACTCTCTACTCAACCAATAGGTAAGTGTAACGTAACAATACTCCTGATTTTAGAGTTCCCTTCCTTTTATAACTTGTCGACGTGGACATCTCTGTGTGGCTGCAGGGCTGAGAGGGACCGAGCCAGAGTTGGCAAGTACAGCGTCAATGATAAACTCTTCACATTGGAAGACACGGATCCACCCAGCTGTCCGATGTTTGTCCCCAACCCTCAAGTGCAGGAAGTGTGCCAAGCAGTGAGCGGCTTTATCTACGTAGCCAATGCAGAGCCTGGGAAGGGTAAGACGATGAGCAGCGTCAGCTTAAGGTTTTAGTTTAACTTCCATAGTGGCCCACACACACGCAGAAAAACTAATCCTGCCGTGCTTGATGCTTTTACGTTTCTATAAACTACGTCTTTGATATCACAATCACAATCTCTTCATTGTTATTGCATATGGTACGACGGAATTTAAATGCAAACAGTATTGCACAGTTGCGTTGTCCAGTTTTTTGTTAGTGCAAATTGGTACATTTAGGACATTTTAAAGGTGCTTGTGAAAAGAGCAGTCGAATGTGAATGCATAATTCTTGTTTGTGCATGGTGATAGGTGATGGGCAGGTGGAGGCCGCCAAGATCCAGGCAGTGTTGAGCCCTGCCTGGGGTTCCACGACCAGGCCCCTCCTGGTGCTCTCCTGTGTATCCAGAGAGCGACTGGAGGAAGACCTGGAGCCTGAGGCGGCCTTGAGAACCACCCCCACTGGGGCACGGTGTAGGACCCCCAGTGTTGAGATGGCCCAGAGACTGAGACTGCCACAGCTGCCTAACCCGTGGATGGTAATGCATGTACCACGATATTTAGCTTTCTCTGTGTCTGCCTGTTATGGAGTTGAAACATACTACAAATTCATGTGTTTCAGTGTATGAGTGTGTGTGCTTATTTGTGTGTGTGTGTGGGGGGGGGGGGGTATGCACATTTATGTACATGCCAACTTATATTGTGTGTTTTTTAATCTATCTCAAGGTACAAAATACTGTGGCGGAATCTCTGTCAGGTCTGCTGGATGGCATCTCCTGGTTGCTACGCTACTCTGGCCTGAGAATCTAAAGCATCCAGAATATTCTGTTGTGTTCTCAGAATCTAGTCAGTTCCTCCACTGATCACGGTATTCATTTAATTAAGGTGTAGGGTGAATGTAAGCTGTATGAGCTCATAACAGTTGATTAATGTTTTTAATGTTTTGTATGTATGATTTATATATATATTTACCATTCAGTTTTTTATGTAAAATGAATGTGCTATCCAAATAAAATATGTCTATATCTACATGTTTGGCTTTGTTTGACCTCAAGTGTGCAGGATATTACTATATAGTGTTGAGATGTAAAGCCGAATAGGACATACAAATTGACTGAACTCAAGTGGGTACATGTGCAGTTGCATTCCATCACAAACGGCCAACCACAATTTTAATTAGAGGGGAACCACATTCACAAACCTCTGTAATGGTTAGATGTTGGATTGGACAATAAATAACCTATATTGGTTCAGGAAATCGAACCTCCCATGGCATCTAGTCATTGATTTTAATGAATCACCAACCCTGTTTGGTGATTCTACCACACTGGAAGCCAAGCTCATGTCTAAAGCATAATTATCGATGCTTAAGCCTTGGCACTTGCCCTTTTCTACCAACAGGTGGCAGAAAAGAGCTCTATCTGCCATTGAAACATGTGCGGCCCGTGGTTAGTTTGTGGTCAAGTGAGCCGACGTTCATATTACTCTGCGCCTTTATCAACGTAATAACGGCCGACTTGTTTGAAGAACCAGAATAAACTTGACAAACTCTCGATTGAGTTAAGTTCTTACCCAATATCCATCGTTTTACATCTACATCTACCTTTAAATTTACATATTTCTACATGTTCACAAATATATATATTATAAAATATAAATATTTAACATTTCACTGTAGTTTATTTAATAACAAGTTTATACTCATTATTTCTTATTGAATAATATTGTCACTGGAAAAATAGACTATTGGTTGACAAATATCCAAAGGAATGTACATTTAGCCTATTCAATAGTAATATAATGGCATAGTAGGCCTAATGTAATTACATGTAAAATAGAGTATAAATTGGACGTCGAGTTGAAATGCTATTAGATTATTGTGCGTTTCTGACATTAAAAGTATCCCTCCATGGGTTTGTGAAGGAAACTAGTGCAGGCTTATACAGTTATGGATGGTGTTTTATTCTCCCAGAGAAAGGGATACTCTTAATATTTTTTAATTAATCCAAATCGTATATTTTATTTGTATTATATGCCTTTGCTGTTCAATTATATTGCACGTATTCGACTTTTTCAAATACAACCTAACTTGAAACAACACTTTGTTTGTTGCTCTTTATTATTAATATTTAGCCTTGATTTAGATTGTTCCACTTGCATGGAGTTTTAAATTAGGAAATTGGATGAATTCTTTCTCCAACTTCAAAACGTTGTTTTACGTGATTTGCAAAAAAGATTTAGAATGGAAGCATTATTGCAGCAATTCCAGCATTTCCTTTAGCTTTAGTCTATCTGAGAATCAGGGACAGATTTATCGTATTATATGTATTATATTTACAGTATGTATCTTTTTTCTACAGGCTTTTCATTTAATCTCTTAAGTATAAATAGAAGACTATACAGAAGGGACCTTTAATTTCATTGATACAATTCGCTGTTCTGTGTAAACAGGATGTCTATGCTTTTGACCATAGGCCTACTTACGTCAACAATTTACGGACACCATCTCCCCGGGGGAAATCTCCTGCAGCCTTTGTGGGAGGGTGTAAAGTATTGTGAGGTATTGTTCAACAATGAAGGGGGAATACCATGCCAATGCCTGTGAATAAACACCACTTAAATGTAACTGTTCAATAATCCAGCTCAGGAGTCACCCAGGCCAAGATGGCCAGGAGCCATATGAATGGCTGTGCCGTGGGAACCTATCTTTAAAGTATTAACTGGGAATAACAATTACAAATCCCCTGTCTGTTATTGTGGTTGCAAAAGGGAAAGACTGCATGATTGTGTGGCCAAGAATGAGTGAAGACTCATGATAGGTTTGAATTCAGTTTCTGACCTCTCAAAGTATTTTGCAGTAACAGTAATAGCATCATAGAAGGCGTTTTCCTTAATCTAGAACAGGACAGATCAGATACATATCAGGGGTTTCAATCCAACCGGTGCATGCACACACACACACACACACACACACACACACACACACACACACACACACACACACACACACACACACACACACACAAACCCACACCATTATTCCTCACACTTGAACAAAAGAATACCTACATTTCATGAATTACATATTGTGTGTTGCAATAAACAACCACATGGGAGTTTTGAACTAATTGACCTACATAGAGAATTGCAGCAGTATTTGCCACAAGTCATTTTCCTTCTAATATTAAAACCTTCCACCCAAATTGTGAAACTTCAGAACCAGATACTCGTTGTTGAGGACTGAATCAGGGTTAAATAAATAGATATAAAGTACTGCATGCCTGGGTAGAAGGCTGGCTTCAGAAAGTGGCTTCCCTTAAGATATTTTATTGCCACAAGGACAAACGATTTTTTATATATGTTTTTCTTTGCACATGTTTGTGGTAAAAGCACCAGAAATATTTGGACGCCCATATTTTACATTGAATTCCTAGTCCACCTAAAGGTAGAATATGTGTGTGTATAATATGTTGAAATACATGTGCCTCAGACACATTGAACTTTTCTTTTTTAAAGATGCATACATTTTTACCACAATCAATTGATCAACCTTGTTTTAAGTGAATCCCGGCTATAATTGCACTCCATGCCAACTGAGTCTTGTGCAGTAAAAACACATTGGAGAACCAGTTGATCCTCTTCCGTCTTCTCCACTTTTCTTTTTCTTCCTTTGCCTTGACTCTCTTCCTTTCATCAGTGCTAAATTCCTGATTTGTATTCTGCGTTGCAGCCACCGTTAAAGCTGCCACACATACGCGTGAAATACTTGATTTGCATGATGCATGATGCATTGAGTGATTAACTGGGCGTCTCTCTTAATTGGCTTGTTTTGCACCTGCAAGGGCTCTCATGCTGCTCTAGCCAGATTTCACCGATCCCGCCCATTCCCCACAATTTACTCTCATTTCCTGTCCTCCCACACTCCCCCTCGCCCAGCCAGCCCCCATGTTGTCTTGTATGATGAGAGCCACACAATCATGACACGTACGCTTCATAGACGAAGTACGCCATGCTGCTTACTCCAACAGGAGTCGGCACTGAAGGAGGTGGTAGAACCCTTCCTTCTGCTTTGCATATGTGTTTGTATGTGTGTGTGTGGCTGTGCATGTGACGTTTGTAAGTGTTTTGAGTGTATTTGGTGTGCACACACACATGTGACTAGCATGTGCACAAGTGTTGTGTGTGTGCATGTATGTGTG
>NC_136934.1:15186583-15264083 GCF_949987615.1 Pollachius pollachius | reverse complement strand
CACTTTCAGACAGATTTGTCGTTAAATAGACAGTGCCGGTGTTATTAGGAGTGGCTGGGAAAGCAGGCGTTTTCGGCTCGCTAGCGTGGATCTCTCCCCTCCTCCCTCTCAAAGCTGCAAATTGAGCAGACTCATGTCAAAGCTTCTGCTGCAAGTACTCAAATGCTTTTTATTTGACAGAAATGCATATTTGTTAGTCATGGGTTGTGTGT
The DNA here is from genome assembly GCF_949987615.1 of Pollachius pollachius. NCBI lineage: Eukaryota > Metazoa > Chordata > Actinopteri > Gadiformes > Gadidae > Pollachius > Pollachius pollachius. The sequence continues at coordinate 15,263,871 of NC_136934.1, read as the reverse complement.
GTGTGTGTGTGTGTGTGTGTGTGTGTGTGTGTCTGACGTGTGTGTGTGTGTGTTTGTCTGTGTATTCCGGAGAGAGTTATTTGGGCAGATTTTGTGGGGGTTTATGTCTTCCTTGTGCAACTGGAGAGCAACGGTGTACCATGAACCCTCATCTAATACACAATGTGGTTACCAAATCTGCAAGCCAAATTGTACCTCAAATTATGAAAAAAACTCGTCACCATTCAAGGTAATTGTATTGTTGTAGATGAAGTTATAAAAGGTTTTGAATTGATATTGACATGGATATATATTATTGACGCAGTAAAGTGAGAAAAAGCCATTTTGATTAGTTAAATTTTCTTTTTTATTATTATATTATCAAAAACATTTCCCTTAGTTTTTCATGGTAGGTTTTAAATAATATTAGTGCTATATATATATATATAATAGATATACTTTAAAATATCCTGTGCTTACAAACCTGTACCCACTCAAAGCATTAGCTGCTGTGTTGTGTCTTCTGTGGAAGCGATAGAGGGGTTGGGATTAGCATTACTTCCCCCACAGACCAACCTGTGTGCCCACCTCACACAGGTTTCACGTCCTGCCTGTTGTTCAACCATTGGGTTAGGGTTAGGGTTAGGGTTTTTTTGTAGGGCTTCTTCAAATAACGGTAGCCCAATGGAAATATAGTATAGCCTAAAGAACAGCTAACGATTGGACGGCCTCCAATAGGACCACCATTCAAACAGTGATGTGTTCTTAAACTGTTTTTTTTAAGAAATAAAAATCGAAAAATACAGCCAATCATGTAGCTAGATGGAGTCAAGACAAAGCTAGGTCAGTTATGAATCCAATTATTCTATTTGAGTTGAATGTCAGCAAACCAAATCGATATATTGAATGGCATAAGAAAAAGAGCACAGCTAGGTCTTCAAAATGAAAAAAGAATTTGTTACCTGAACTTAAGGACAAATAGTCACTAACATTTCCCCCCTCTTTTTGCTTGAAACCCTTGCTTTGATTATTATTTAATGAGGGAAAGTGTATTTCTGGTTAGGCGACCATCTTTTGTTTTTATAAACAACCAGAATTGGAGATACAACATTATGTCCAGGACCCACTATAACGTTGGAGGTTTGATTCTTGTATGTGTGTGTGTGTGTGTGTGTGTGTGTGTGTGTGTGTGTGTGTGTGTTGGGGGGGGATTGTGTGCGTGGGATTGTGTATGTGTGTGTTTGTGTATCCTATGCTGAAAAACATGCATGTGTGAAGGCTTGCTCCATGGACGATCCTCACAAAGCAATGTCCCGACCTCCCACCCCGTAACCTTTCCCCACCCCCTCCTCCTCTCTCTCTCTCTCTCTCTCTCTCTCTCTCTCTCTCTCTCTCTCTCTCTCTCTCTCTCTCTCTCTCTCTCTCTCTCTCTCTCTCTCTGTACGCTCACCCCATCATTTGCTTGTCTGTTATCTGTTTATTTAGCGCGCGCACACACACACACACACACACACACACACACACACACACACACACACACACACACACACACTGATTAGTAATCAGTGTTTGGCACTGGGTGGCATGGTTTTGCAATGGTGGTCTAGGTTTGAATGTTTAAGCAAGCTTGCACCCCTATTTTCCCACTGCAGAGTGAAGTCTGTTTGTGTGTGTGTGTGTGTGTGTGTGTGTGTGTGTGTGTGTGTGTGTGTGTGTGTGTGTGTGTGTGTGTGTGTGTGTGTGTGTGTGTGTGTGTGTGTGTGTGTGTGTGTGTGTGTGTGTGTGTGTGTTGTATGTCTGTGTGTGTATTAGAGGGGGAGCGATCGAGAGAGCACTTGGCCAGAGGTAGAGGGAGGAGGGTTGACCACAGATGACCTTATTCTTTACCAAGGGACCCCAGAAGGCTGGCCCTAAACCTCCCTCTGTGCCGATTGGCTCGGGCAGCCTTCCGCTCTGTCGAAGGGGCCCTTTAATTGGCAACGGGAGGGAGTGGATGGAAAAAAAAGGAAATAGAAATATGCAGGAGGAGACAGAAAAGGCACTGATTTTTGCAAGAGTGTTCACAGGGGCCTTTCACATGATAGAGGGGGAGGAAGCAGGGGAGAGCAACACAGGGATTAACAGGGGGCCACGTGTTGGAATGAGGGGGCCGTTTGGTCCTCACCGTAGCGGTGGTCGGGGCTCTCCACCGGGTTGTCAATGTTTGGCAAACAGAAACACACTGGAGTGGCCAGAGAGTGGTCGGTGGCAAAGGGGAAACATGTGGTTTGGCCTGATATCTGAAATTAATCTGTTGTCCAAAACAAAACAATTGTTGCCTTGAATAGACAGGTCAGAGATTTGTAAGCAGAGGTATGCACACACATATGCACACACACAAGCACGCACTCACACACAGATACACACTTGCACCCACACTCTATTGTTTTTATAAATATATCCACATGGTTTATTGCATCAGAATGACTTTTTAGGGTAATACAAGGACACTGCACTGCACATATCAGAACATATTTCATTTTTGTTGTGTAATGTATCAACCACATATTTGATGTCTTGCTTAGTACACTCATGCAGAGCTTAGTCTGAATGCAAATAGAATACCTAAAGGGCCTAAAGGACAACATAAAACCTTTCATTTTAAATGTTCACTTGTTCCTTGTATGTGGTTATTTTTTGCTTGAACCCCCCTGCATACCTTTGCCAAGATACCCCTTTGCCAACCTTTGCCATGATATCCTATTGATGCTTTCAAACCGAAAATGAACGGCAACTGGCAGGTCTTCCCTCAGGATAATGTCTTACAGGCTCCCGGCTGCAGGCTGCTGCAGGCTGCACAGAGGGCTCGTGAAGACAGGGTTGTAAATAGCAGCCAGGGGTACAGACCGAGAGGTTATCCTATATTTAGAGACTGGAGCTCAGCTAAATCTCACTCTGTCACTGTTTGTCTCCGTGTCTTCGCCTGTGACCAGTCCATAATATAAAGGAAATCATGTTTTAGTGAAACGGCTTGTATTTGAACATGCACTCATGCGACCTTTTGAGTGCATCCTTTGCTTTTGTTCTTACACATTTAAAAAGATAGAATCAAGAAGTGATAGAATGAAAAGCATAGCTCCCTGTCCACAGTGTCCACCTACGTTTCAATCAACCCGTGGATTTATTTTCGTAAATTGGGGTTTAAAATATTCCAGCTGAAAATGAACAACAACAACAACAAAAAAAATGCTGAACGAGAGAAAGAGTAGAAAATGTTGGGAAGATAGAGAAAACCCGACGTGAGGGTTTTATGAATGTGTTAGCAACGTCAAATCATTAAGGTGGATATCCCTTCCTAAGGACATCCTCTTGACTGTGATTCTTCTCTTTTGCAGTCTGTGCAGAATCATGTGGTCCTCCTCCCTGGGTACCCTCCTCCTCGCCACCTCCCTCGGTTGGCTGTCAGCTTTCCTGATGGACGACGATCACATGACATCGTCAGGTAGGTCAATGCTGCTGTGTTTGTGTGTGTGTTTATTTTTGCCTCTCTGTCTGTCTGTCTGTCTGTTTGTCCGTCCCTCTCTTAAAAAAACAAACTGCTAAGTTGCTAAGTTGAGCAAATATAGATTTAAAAGGATAATGTTAGAGAGTCAAGATGTTTGTTTTGACCCATACATGTCGCAGCTTGTCTAAGTGTGTGCTTGCATGTGTGTGTGTGTGTGTGCGCGCTTGCTTGTCTGTGTGTGTGTGCGCACGTGTATTATTTTTAGGTCTTCCACTAATATTTCCCCATTGTTCTTATCCTTCAAGCATTAATGATCGTATGTTTTTACTTTTGTGCAATTTACACTTTATTGACCCTCATTATCAAGCCTTGCAACTGACATCAGTTGCACTGCAGCAGGGCTGACTGGGCTGAGACGCAGGTAGAAAGGTTCACTGTTAAGCAAACAAATGCTAGTTCCTGGTTTAGCTCACTAGGCAAACATGGCAGTGATCAACAGCGCTAGGGTAAATATATGGACTGGACCCGATTGTCAAAGTCCAGGGACTCACACGCACGTGATCCAGCATGTTCAGCCAGCTAGACCCAGCTGTCACCGAGGCATATGTGAAAAATTCGTCCTAAAGGTGGACCCGAGTGAAAGTGTGGGAAGTGCTATAGAACGGGCATGGGATGATGACTTCTGCCGTGGTCAGGTGTGGTCACCTTTGAAGGACAACAGACATTTCTTTCTATTTGCAGTGGAGTCAAGACGCAGATGTTTGCGTATGGATGGGAAAATTGGAGAGAAAATAGTATTTGGAAGCTAATCCCCTATAGTGACGATGCAATAAATGATGCTAACGTGCTTTGAACTTAATCTTCTGTGTTGATTGGATTGAGGCTGTACCCCACTATCCTTTTTTTTTTGCATTTGTGGGAACTAGCTATGAACTACATATGAACAATGAGAATATAAATGATTCCATTATATTCTATTCCGTTCCTCTCCATTCCATTCTATGCTGTTCTATTCGGTTCTGGTGTGCTTCCTCCTCTCTTGGATGTGCTGTGTTGCTGCTGATGAGGGTGCACCAAGAGGTCATTTCCTGGCTGTGAAATGATTAGGCCACATAGAGAAGTACAACCGGGCTGATATTGAACTAGAAGTCAAATCAGGCGGTATTATTTTACATACCTTTAAATCCAAGTCCCTATCTCATCTCTGTTTTAACTACCTCAGCTGGACGTCTGGTACCGCCATCGCTAAGACCAAGCAAAGGTCGATCAGTGAAGTCACAACTTTTCTCTGTTTTGGGACCTCAGTGGTGGAACGAGCTCCCTACCGATGTCAGGACCGCAGAGTCGCTCACCAGCTTCCGCAAAAGACTCAAAACTCACCTGTTCAGAGTTCATCTCGACTCTGCATAGACACCAATGCACAGCCATCATTGAATGTTGTACGTCCTGGCACTTGAACATTGCACTTATTCAAGGTACTTAATTGTGTAGCATCTACAGTAGCTGCTATCGCTGCTTTAAACGGGGAATGGGTTAGCCTAGCGATTGTAATACTTGCACTTGGTTCTATGAACATCTTTACTGTACCGACAGCGATATATTGTTTCACTTCTTATGACAAATGTACTTATTGTAACAAATGCACTTATTGTAAGTCGCTTTGGATAAAAGCGTCTGCTAAATGCCCTAAATGTAAATGTAATCTCTGGGCTCCACAGGCCCACATAAGCCAACCCCCCCACCTCACTGTAAGTGTTTATAGAGTTGGTAAACACTTTGTGTAAGCCCAAACTGTAAACAGTTTGGGCTTCAGCTGAAGTTCAAATCAAATGTTCTTACTGTCTTTGTACAAATACTCTGTGCCAGTTTTATAAAGTCGGTCAACAGGTAAAAACAGATGTTTTCTTGTATATAACAAGGATGAAAGAGTAATGGTTGCACCTTTTGAATCAAGCACTTTGTATCCCAACAGTTTTTCAGCTAACCTTTTGGTCAATTAGCTTACTTTGGACAGTGCTCAGCCCGTGTTTATATCAACCTTATTTCAAGCAGTGACATTCAACTCAACAGCCCCCACCATGCAGGTTTATAGACTGATTGATTTCCAACGAGCGCATATTACCATAGCCCTGGTATTTCCCAACATTTATTTAACACCTGTAAACTCCTGACCGGCCACTGATAGCATGAGCAAACACACGCAGCCCCTTCCATTCTCAGAGGGACGGGCTTTGTCAATGCCTGCATAGAATACCTCTCGCCTGGAAACAAGTTTTCTCCGTCACGTGGTCTCTATTTGAACATTCTCGTCATCCCATCATAGTCTCCTTCGTCTCTTTCATCTCAATCCTGTTGTAGAGAAGCTGTATATTTCTAACGTGTATTTTAGAATCATTTGGAGTACACTCCCCTGGTTGAACTGAAAAGTCTCCCTTCCCAGTAGCCAGAGTCCTTTCTGTCCTCTCGTTTGTACTCGGATGTATTTTTTGTTTCTTCTTTTTATGTTCTTTCTTGAAAAGCAACCACAAGGACAAGGACATAGATTTGGTGTTGGAATCAGCCCTCTGTGTTTAAAGGTTTACCAGCGTTAATTATGGGCCCCACTTGTCATCCATCTTATCCCTCTAAATCTCCTCCTGCTTCCCCCCTCCTGCTCCCTGTTGTCTGTCGTTTGAGGGGAATCTCGACAAAATTGCGCCTCACAGGCGGTAACCCGTGGTTACGGAGCAAAGGTGTGGTACCTTGGTCCAAATAAACTATAATTACACTCCTTTTATAGTGACACAGTTTATGGTTGCAATGCATAGTTAAGATCGCCTTTTTTCCCCTCTCCAAGTTCAACCACCAGGGATATACAATAAGCTTGCTGTAGCTACAGAACAAACATGATGAGCACAGCAGAGTCTCATTGCTATGCCGCTCGGAGGCTGTGAACGCTGCCAGCGTGGATTACAGAACGGCAAATGATAAGAGTTTGATATCCAAGCGCCTAAAAATGGAAAAACGTGTGTGTGCCTGTGCGTGCGTGCGTGTGTGCATGTGTGCGTGTGCATGTGCAGCGTTTGGAGGGGTCTTGCTTGGAGAAAAGAGAAGCGAACAAGGCCTAAGGAGAACGGTTTACGCCCCGGGGTTACGTAAGGGAGGGCTGATCTGCGTGCTGTGTTGATTCAGCGAGTGAAGTGTCGGTTGGAAGGTAAGCAGCTGTAGCCCCGCACCGAGGACTGGCTGTTTCTGTAGGAGAGGGCTCTTAGCCTCCTTATCTCTCTCTCTCTCTCTCTCCCTCCCTCCCTCTCTCTCTCGCTCTCTTTCTCTCTCTCTCTCTCTCTCTCTCTCTCTCTCTCTCTCTCTCTCTCTCTCTCTCTCTCTCTCTCGCTGAGGGCCCAGGCCGAGTGCCTTGTCACCAAGAGAAGCCATCATGTGTACAATTTCGGACACAGTTATTCAGGGGGTGGTGCATGTAACACTTTTCTTACTGTGGTCCTGTATTTCACATTCCGTTGCTTGCCGAGCAAACTCGGCTTACATTGTAAGGTCACTATTGGATGCATTTTGTGTGTACTACTATGCTATATATATATATATATATATATATATATATATATATATATATACACACATACAACTTTCAAACAGTGTAGATCTTTTAGCATGATAATTTTTATGTCAATACAAATTCCATATAGAACAGAGTGACGAGGCTGCAAGGGTCAAGCAAAGAAAAAGACTACACCCCCGCAAGGGTCCAGAAACCTGATGCTTGTCATTTGTCTATACTTACCCTCACTATGACATGATATGACAGAAGTGAGCCAACACTCTGGGCTGCGGGCGGCTTTAGCTTTACAGATTAGCATCGATAACGCAGGCTAATTCATGACTACGGCCGGGCTGAGATAGCTGGCTCACCGCATCTCTGGACCTCAAAGTTAGTGTCACCACGGGTCAATGGAATCAAGGAAGAGAAACACAGAGAGGGTGAGAGGGAATGCAAGAGAGAGCGAGTAAGATTGAGAGAGAGAGAGAGAGAGAGAGAGAGAGAGAGAGAGAGAGAGAGAGAGAGAGAGAGTGCTAGTGCTTGTTGAAGTGCTGTGGAATTTAGGTTGTGTGTGTGTGTGTGTGTGTGTGTGTGTGTGTGTGTGTGTGTGTGTGTGTGTGTGTGTGTGTTTATGTGTGTGTGTGTGTTTATGGGTGTGTTTATGTTTGTGTATGTGGGTGAGTCTGTGTGTGTGTGTGTGTGTGTGTGTGTTTGTGTGTGTGTTTATGGGTGTTTGTGTGTGTGTGCAGTTATTTCTATCACCTGTTTTCATTCTCTTGTTTGTATCTGGTTGCATTCTGGCCCCTCCCCCCAAACCGCTTCTGTATCACTTATTGCCGTCTCACTGTCTCTCCTTAAACAGCTCTCTCTCTCCCTCTCACTCTCTCTCCCTCTCTCTCTCTGTAGCACTCTCTCTCTCTCTCTCTCTCTCTCTCTCTCTCTCTCTCTCTCTTTCTGTGCCTCTTTCTAGCGACCATATTGCCTGCCCACCTATCAGTCCCTATTCTGACGCTACTCTCTCGCACAGATGAAGGAATGAGGGATAAGCGACAATATTCATTTCGAAAAAGATGATATCATTGCATATCAATATCATGTAAAACAAATTTGATAAGCAGCTCTTAGCTAAGCTATTAGCTTTGATTCAATACTAACTAAAATGTTATTATGGTGGGGACTTTCTTAAAGGCTTACAATATGTGGCTCACAATATGTAACCCTCACAAATAAATGATGGTAATGCTTCAGTAAATACTAAGGTCTGCAACCTTACTAGGCTGGTATTGGGAAATCTCATGTATGGAAAGAATTAGAAGATAAAGCATCCAATTCTCTCTCTTTCGCTCCATCTCGCTCAGACATCCTGCTCTGTCCGCACTTTTCCTTCCATTTCATCAGTAGAGGCTGTGTGCCTGTACGACCAATGGCAGTTAAATGTGCAAATTTGCACATTCTCAAAGAGGCACACACACACGCACACGCACAGACGAAGATATACGCACACACACACACACACACAACCACACACACACACACACACACACAACCACACACACACACACACACACACACACATACATACACAACCAGACAAATACACACAGGCACATACATACACAGACAAACAGACTCACACAGGTACAAACACAACCTTTGAATAAAGCTTGATCGTAAAGAGAGTGAATCACGTTTGGGGCTTGTTTTAGGTAATTGTATCCATCTTTCCGCCAATAAAAACGATTCACTCCAGCTATCAGGGTTTAGCCGGGAAGCAAAGTGCAGCTGTGAGGCTGGGATGTATGGGAAAAGAGACTTTCTAGAAAATAACAAGGCTGAGAACTAACTGTATGAGACACTGCACAGACAGACCTGTATAAACTGATGTGGTGCTTAGAATTGGCAATTGAAGGCACAAAAAAGTGTGACAGAAAATGGATTATTAATTGTGTGAAGATTTTCAGTAATGTGGAAATACACCTGATATGTGTGCTTCCTGATATGAAAGCACACATATGTAAACCCTAGTAAACATTTTCTTTATTTTTAGGAAAATAACACAACCATGCAAACACACACACACACACACACACACACACACACACACACACACACACACACACACATACACACACATACACACACACACAAACACAATCCCTTAATTTACCAACCAAGAGTTATTAAATCCACAAAGTAGCGGTCATATTGGCAAATGAGCGGGAAGAGGTTGTAATTAAGCCCTTCTGTCTCCTTGCGGAGGTTAGTCAAGCATTAAACAATATGGCCGCTGACAAAGCTTCATTGGCTTTTTTTTTCTTTTTTCTCTGCAGCTCTTAGCAATATTCACAGGCCAGGAGCGTCAGCAGCAGAGTGCTTTATTTAGGCCTTTTAATGGATTTTAACCCTTAATGGGTGAAGCTGATGTCTAGATGGGAGGACACAAGTGGTTACCGAGCTACGAGGAGGGAACTCATGTGCACAGAGTAGGACTGTTGTTCACCCTCTGAAGCTCTCCAGGGACAAGCCTGCCCACACATGCACACATGCACACACACACAGGCACGCATGTACGCACGCACGCACGCATGCACACATGAACACACGCACGAACACGCACACTCACACAAGCCCTCACACATGCATGCACACATGCAAAAACACACACACACACACACACACAAGTTTGCACACACACGCACACACAAAAACACACAAGCATGCGCACACACACACACACACACACACACATACATGCATGCACCTTCCAAACACACCCACAAAGAACGGAAATTAAATGCATTTGCGGATAAGAACCAGAGGATAATAAGCTCAAGGAATAGCCCCCCCCCCCCCCCCCCACACACACACACACACACACACACACACATTAAAGGTAATTATAGAGGTATTCAGGAATATAGTGGGAAAGGGTACATTTTCCATACTGCACAGAGCATAAATGTACATTTTTAACATTTTGTCTTACTAATCCCAAAGTAGTTGATCCCAAATGAAAACTACAATTAAACTATTGGATAGAAAATTACTGACTTGAAGGTCTAGTATGTTCCAATTCGTGCTGTAACATACTTCTTGATACAAGAGGTTCCCGCCTGGCATGTGAGCCAGTTGGGACTTGCATAACAGCAGTTGTACTTTCCAGAAATAGAAACTACTAAGGTATTGTGAAAAAATTGTCTAGTGAGAACAAGTGGTTTTGAAATTGTTAAACACAATGCTATGTTGCACTTTGGAAAAGCTAAAAAAATAACATTAATTACATGTTATTATGTATGCATTATTAAGTTTGCACCTCGCACCTTTACCTTTTATTTGAGCATATCCCTGGCTTACCGTTGAACTATTAGAGGATTTGCCTATTCTTCAGATCCTCATAATGTAAGGCATGATGTCAAGCTTGTATTATGTAACACAACACAACCTTATTCATCCTCTGGCTACAAACAGGGGAGATGTCCACCCTACACCATATCAAGGTCAGACAGTTTTGTTTGTAAAATATAATATACCTCAATGATATTAATATTGTGTTCAATGTTTTGTTTAACTTACACATGTCTTCCACAAAATGGGGTTTATCAACACAGTTCCATATTGTACGATTATAAATTGGAAATATTATGAATGTCTTTCGCGATGTTTGTGTAGCTCTTTCAGCTGCGAAGGACCATGTGTCATCAAGAAAGAAAGAGAGACACTGAGGCATTTTGAAAAAGAGAGAGAATGTCTGCAGATATTTCTGCCTAACCTTTCACCTACGGACTTGTTTTTCAGCACAAGCCGGTTGAAGGCCTATACTTAAACATACAGAAACATCCAGGAATGGTCATTTCAGACTTATAACTTGTCTGTAGTCTAGTCCTAAACACAAGCCTAAACATTGGCTTAATAACTTTATTTGTAGATCAGTGGATTTCCCAAAAGTTAGAATTCAGCATTTTTCCAAAGCAATGTACAGTTTGTTTTTTAGATACATATGATTAATTAGGAGGTAGGGGATATGTATTTTGCTCAGGGAGGCCTACATGTAGAGGGTAACCTATGTTCCCCCTGTGTTCAACAAGAAAACAAGGCAAGCAAAGGTGAAAAGGTCACGTCTAAATGATGTAATCATTTAAAACAATGAATAGGAAGATTGAGTTTTCAATTGACCCCTTACTTAAGCTTCTCCCTGGATAGATTGATCCAGGAGAATGATATCCATTAATTTCTGTGATGTAATCTTTCTCCCCTAGAAGCACGATTCGTTTTTTAACAAAGCAAAAGAAAAAGTTTCTAAGCCATTTCTACCAAAGTTTCCAGATGGCATCAAGTTTCTGCTGCAATCCAGCAAGCTCTTTGATGGCGTTAGCAGGAATGTGTGGAATCAGGAGGGAGAGAGGGAGGAGCTAGGGCCAGAGGGAAGAAATGGAGAGCAGGAGATGGAAAGAGAAGCGAAAGGGAGAAAGAGAGAGAGTGAGAGTGAAGGGGTGGTTGAGGGAGGGGGAATGTGTGAGGGAGAGGCAGGAAGGGAGAAAAGAACATAGTGCAGGATGACGGAAAGGACGGAGGGAAATAGGGAATGAGAGAGCAGAGGTCTTGACAGAAGCAGAGTGTGTTGGCTGTGAAGATTGAGATGGAGGCATGGCTAGGACAAAAACATACCCTTGAGCAGCAGTAAGCCATTAACAATAAAGACACGTTATAATTGCAATCGGACAGACATTCACAATAATAAAATGCAAGAAAAGAACCACAATCTCCCAATTCCACAATGAAAGAAAAAAAATAATGGATTTTTTTGAAAGCTAATGGTTTTCTCTTCGATGCTTCTTTGGGAGGTTGTTACTTACAATTGGACTGCTTTTAGAGCTGAGCTACCTTGCTATGAATAAACCCTTATGGGATGATGGCGTGTTCACCCGGAGGAAGTGAGTGTGTGTGTGTGTGTGTGTGTGTGTGTGTGTGTGTGTGTGTGTGTGTGTGTGTGTGTGTGTGTGTGTGTGTGTGTGTGTGTGTGTGTGTGTGTTTGTCTGGGTGTGTGTGTGGGTGTGTGTGTGTGTGTGTGTGTGTGTGTGTGTGTGTGTGTGTGAGAATGAGTTTGTCTATGTGTATTTGTCTTTATGCGTGCTTGTACAACCTTTTCTTCTTCTCTATTGCTGATGCTTTCATCTGTCTCTTCACCCTGTTCCTTTGTGGTCGTGTGGGTGTGTATGGGCCTGTGTGTATATGTGTTGTTGTTGTGGTTGTTGTTGTCTGTGTAGGTTGAGGTTGGTGGGTAGGGTGGGGTCATCGATGCAGGGTTTGTTTGTGATTTAAACTGCAGTGAGAGAAAGAGAGTGAGGGAGGTAGAGAGAGAGATAGGGAAAGAGAGCGAAAGAGAGTGAGAGAGAGAGAGGGGGGGGGAGTTGCACAGAGAGAGAGAGAGAGAGAGAGAGAGAGAGAGAGAGAGAGAGCAGGAACAGCAGAAATCAATGGTACCTTCAGGCGCTTTATTTATGGTTGCACCAAACCCACAGACCCTCTCAGTTGGATGAAAAACTGCCCTGACATGAGAGATGGAAGGAGAAGAGGAAGAGTTTGGAGAGAGAGAGAGAGAGAGAGAAGGAGAGAGCGAGAGAGAGGGAGAGAGAGAAGGAGAGAGAGAGAGAGAGCGAGAGCAATGGGGTTGTTGAAGGAGTGCATGGAGGGGGTAAAAAGTGCTGAATCAGAAAGATCCTAAAGATGGAAATGTGGAGCAGAGAATCTATCTGCTTGAAATACGCTGATAGATTGGTTAGATAGGCAGTATTGAATGTGTCAATATATTTACAAAGTTTATCTATATCTATCTATCTATCTATCTATCTATCTATCTATCTATCTATCTATCTATCTATCTATCTATCTATCTATCTCTCTCTCTCTCTCTCTCTCTCTCTCTCTCTCTCTCTCTCTCTCTCTCTCTCTCTCTCTCTCTCTCTCTCTCTCTCTCTCTCTCTCTCTCTCTCTCTCTCTCTCTCTCTCTCTCTCTCTCTCTCTCTCTCCCTCCCTACCTCTCCCTCTCTCCCTCTCCTGACAGCTCCGTCCATCCCCCACTTCACAGCGTGTGTTTCCAGGGATCAGGCCACCTTCCGCTGCTGGTGGAGCGAGGGCAGCTTCCACAACCTCTCCCAGCCTGGGGCCCTCAGGGTCTTCTACCGCTACAAGAAAAAGTATGTCTGGGGGACTGGTGGGTGGTTGGGGTGGGAGGGTTAGGCCTAGCTGCTCCACTGGCCATGACCAACTCGCACACAATATGATGTAACCACCGAAGACGGATAGGATCCAAAAAAACAATATGGTGTGTGTTCATCGAATCTTCGTGAGGAAGACACAGATCATTCATGTCGTCTTTCCACGGCTCGGCCTTGTGTTTTGTTTGTGTTTGATTATGCATCCATCCCGGGGGGTCGTACAGAAATACTAGAGCCAATTCGAAACTAGTGTTCACATGTCTCTAAACGACTGTTCGTTCCCCCCCCACCCCCACTAACAGTTCTCCGTGGAAAGAGTGTCCGGAGTACATCCACTCCAACAAGGAATGCTTCTTCGACAGCAACCACACCGCCATCTGGACCTCATGCTGCGTCCAGCTGCGTTCCCACGACAACGTCACTTACTTCAACAAGGAGGACTGCTTCACCGTGGAGAACATCGGTCAGTGGTCGATCCCCCTCACGCCGCGAGTCCCCCAACGCGGGGGATATGGCTTATACCACTTCCTGTCGGAAATGTTGATTAAGGTTTTTGATTGCGATGGCTTCGCTCCTAAGGTAGGGGATGTGCTGGCTTCAAGAGCCACAGGCACCGGGTTTTTAAAAATGAATGACGGCCGTTTTGTTTTGGAAAAAGCTTTTATTTATCTTTACTCTAAAATGGTGTTCTTTTTTTGATTTGTGTTATTTTAGCAAGGATAGCGTAGTGGGTTAGGGTGACATTGAGCCGAGAGGTATTAGGTCCGATCCCTAAGGTCTGCAGCGTACCCCGTAGGTATCCTTGGGCAAGATGCTCACCCAAACCTGCTCCTAAACACCCATCTGGATCCACTGAAAGGCCCTCTGGATCCAGAACTTCTGCCAAATAATTGAATGGTACTTAATTGTAACAAAATGAATCATTTATTTAGAAGTCCTTCAAAATAAATTGCTCCGGTTAAAAGAAAAAGCACTCCAGAGGTGGTGGCCCACAGTTCTTTTCTCTTCTTCTCACACTCTTTACTTTATTTTTGACAACTGGTCAAAGAAAACACAGTTACGGGAAGAAGATGGCTTTGATTTCCTTGAAGGGGGAAAGGCTTAGAGCAGAAAAGAACTGACACGAACACATCATCATTAAATGAGCATAGCTGTGGGAAAAAGAGAATATGCAATTATGGATTGCATTAGTCTTTTGGAAGGCGTTCATTGTGTTATGTAGGACTCAACCTTCTTGAATGCAGCCTTAGTCGAAGCTGTGCTATTTCTGTCCTTCCTTTTTGCGGCACTTATTATGAATGTAGTAATATTAAATGGTATTTATATAGCACTGTTCAAACAGACGTACAAAGTGCTGTACATCTCGTACAAATAAACAGTACATGGCATTTTAAATGCATTGCGGGAGAACAGAGGCCGAGAGCAACACGACAGGAGAGAGAGGCAAATGCTGCGTCTGAATTCCTGGTTCACGCAAGGACCCAGACAACGCATGAATAGATTCACAAATAAATAGGGTAAATCGTTGTAAGAAAATAATGGAAAACATAATGCAGTTATAAATGCTTGGATAATAAATATAATAATAAATAGAGAATAATCAGATAATTATTTAATAATTAATTAAACAATTTATTATAACGGCCTATCAGTTAGAACGTAGGAAGAAGAAAAACTAGGTAGAAAGGTAAACATGTTAAGTGTAAGTGTGATTTAATAAGCTGCTAATAACCACAGGAGGAATAAGAGAAGGAATTATTATATAATGAAAAAGGGTCTACGATATGAAGGGATGAAATAGTATCATAAAAGATAGGAAATAATAGGGAATGAATGCATCGATTTTGAACGGCCGTGAAGGTGTGTATTTAGTAGGGTAAGTACAGATAGATGTAGCTTCTCTGTAGCAATAGTCTCTACCACAGACCAATGGCTGGCTGCTTTTGTTGAGGTGCTATCAATAGGAAGTGGACATTTTGTTTTTATGCCATAAACCATAATCAATAAACCTTGAAGGGGTTCAGGGTAAAAACGATCTTTCTTTTCATTATTTTACCTAATACAAATATATATTAATGATAATAATTATTAGTAGTGATAGAAGTAGTAGTCATGTACGATTATTTTATACACACTGATAATAAACTGTTTTTTTAACAAAAAGCACAGTTTTAACACACTGACATTTTCCCGGATGTTCTATCCCCTCACTGAGTTTCACTCACCTTTACAGGTTGAGCCGCTACAGTCACCAGGTTACAGTTGAGCCTTGCATTGACATGTTGGATCCTCCCTAGCCTCCTAAACTCCCCCTTCCTCCCCCACCACTTGTTAACCCCCAGGGAAACATCAATCCCCACAGAAATCTGTCAGTTCTATTGGGCGAGAATGCTCAGGTGCTTTTCGCTCTCCTTTCTCATTGCTCCAGTCCGTCCCGACCCCCCGGTGGCGGTGAACTGGACCCTGCTGGGCGTGAGTCCGTACGGGCTGCACTATGACGTCATCGTCACCTGGGAACCCCCGCCCTCCGCAGACGTGAGCATGGGCTGGATGAGTCTGGCCTACGAGGTCCAGTACAGGAGGTGGAACAGCAGCGAGTGGACCGTGGTGAGTTCCCCCTCTATTTACTTACACTAAGATTCCTCCTCTTCGTCTTCTCTTCTTGTGTTCTCTCCTTCCTGTCACCATTCTTTTTAGTTTACGTTTACGTTACGTTAAGTTACGTCAATCCATTCAAGCCTGTCACTGGTACAGATTCAGCAGTTCACATGCCAATTGTAGATCAGTCTTCTTGCAACTAATGCGTATTGACATTTGAAAATGTTAGTCTTTTTTTAATGTTTTTTTGCAAAATATTTGTAGAAATCATTGCATTCATTCAAATGTCAATTTACAAGACACAAGTTATGTTTTGCGAGACAAGTAGTCTACTCGTTGACTACTATTAGTATTAATTATGATGAGAAAAACCTCTCTCCATACTCACACACAAAAATATAGAAATCTATCTGACCCCCGATATATTTGTGATTTTTACAGTGTACCTATAATATATAACAAATTGCAGGTCTGACTCACAATTCATGAAAACATGGCAATGGTGACTGAAAATACACCCGTCACGCCGTTCGGCCGTTTCCTAATTGCTTGCCCTTCCCACCTCTCCATCTGTTCCACTCTCTCCACTGCGCCCCCCTCTGGTGTCCAGGTGGAGGTGCAGGGGGGCACTCAGCAGACCCTCTACGGCCTGAACGTTGAGGAGGAGTACGAGGTGCATATCCGCTGCAAGATGAAGGCCTTCACCAAGTTCGGCCGCTACAGCGACTCCATCTTCATCCAGCTCGCAAACTTTCCTGTCAGAGGTGAGATGTCAGCAACGCACGATGTCCACAACCACCCGCTGTTGACCAACAGAGAGCAGGGAGATAGAGAGGGAGAGGGAGAGAGAGGGGCGAGGTAGAGCGGATGGGAGGGACAGAGAGAAAAGAGACACAGGGGAGAGACACACAGCGAAGGAGAGGGAGATGGAGAGAGCGGAGAGGAAGGGAGAGCAAGAGAGAAGAGATTTATACGAGAGGCAGTTAGAGAAAGAGAGAGAGAAACTCAGGGAGGAATTCTCCGCTCAGTTTACTGTTTACTGAGACAGAGAGGGTTGCAGGGCCTCTACGAGAGGGAACACTGGACTGGATTTAATTTACAAAAGGGAAGTGTATAAAAGATTAGAGGACAAATATACAAAATACAAATACAGAGAACCCCACTGATGATATATTGAGGATGGGAAGGTTGTGATTTTATTTCTGGGATTAAACAAATAAGAAATACAAATGAACAAGTACGTGATGTAGATGTTGATGGTTAAATGTCCTTCTTCCTGTTCGGCTCCAGAGAGCATCTTTCCTGTGTCGCTGGTGCTGGGGATCCTGGCAGTGGTCATCCTCCTCATGCTGCTCCTCTTTTCTCAGCAACAAAGGTGCGAACACACATGCATGCACACACACACACACACACACACACACACACACACACGTGCGCGCACAAACACACATAACGACAGGCGCGCACGCATGTACCCACACAAACACACAAACACAACATGCACGCACACAGACATACAAACACACATGATCGCATTCACACACACACACACATACACACACATGCACGCATACACACACACACACACACACACACACGCACACATGCACGCATGCATACACACACAAACATGCAGACATGCAGAAACACACACACACAAATGCACAAACCCACATACACACTCATGCACACACACACACACACACACAAACACATATAAACAGAAACACATTCACACACACACACATACACACTCACACACACACATAAATTCACGCATGCATGCACACACACACACACACAAACACATATAAGTTCATGTCTATGCCGATATATATATATATATATATATATATATATATATATATATATATATATATATATATATATATATATATATATATATATATATATATGTATATATGTATATAGAAGTTATATAGTTATTATATAGAAGTACAGTTTTGTACATGATGTGGATGCGTTTGAGCAGGTGTAAGTGGTTAGCTGAAAGCAATGTGTTTACGCATCCACTTATCAGGTACAATACTCTCTACATACACATTGCCATAGAGATTAACATTCATAAAGAGCCAAATCGCCCTCCATAATGTGGGACCTGTACATTGTGTAAATGTTTTCTTTCATCTCTTAGATTAACTTTGCTGCTGTTACCCCCGGTGCCCACACCTAAGATTAAAGGGATAGATCCAGAAATGCTCAAGGTAAGTCTCATTCATTATGTGTGTGTGTTAGTGTGTGTGCGTGTTGTGCGTGAGTGTGTGCATGAGTGTGTCTGTGGGTTCATATTTGTTCACTCACAGATGCTCTTTAAGGTTGTGTCTGTGTAAAACAACTATGTTTCAAATTGAGACGTGTGTTTACTTCCATTTGTGTGTAGGTGTTTGTTTTGGTAACCACAATTTTAGGAAGAGTACCAAATGTCCCACGCACAAGTACTTGGTGCCCTGCATCAAAAAGCCTATTGGTTGTTAGTAACAACATAAACATCTTTGCCTTTGAATGAGAGCAGTGGATCAAGTAAAAGTGTTATTATAAAAGTGTGATAGAACTAAAACACCCGCCCACTTTGGCAATAAACCATCCACCCACGCACACGCATACACACACCTAAACACAAAACCCGAGGTAAACAGAACGCACTATAACACTATAACACTCTCCCGACACAGAAGGGGAAGTTCGAGGAGCTGAACTTCATCCTGAGCGGCGGGGGCATGGGCAGCTCCTGCACCCCCCTCTTCTACCAGGACGAGCCCCTGGTGGACTGCGTCGAGTTGGACCCCCTGGACCCCGCCGACGCTGGCGACAAGGGTGGCCAGAGCTCGGAAGCCCAGCGGCTCATTGGGGGCAGTCAAGCCTCGGGCCGGTGCGCAGTCGGGGGCCTCAGCCACACCCTCAGGTACCTTTCTCTCCATTCCGCTCCTCCGCGGTTTCTGTTTTTGCGCTCGTTGTATTGTTGGGGTTGCTGATTCGATTCACTTATCTTAAGTGTTGAGGTGTCACCTCAGTACCCACAACGGCTCCTAGCTTGCTAATCCGAACTCGCTAATCCGAACTCGCCCCTCCCTCCTCGTCACGCTTCCCTCTGTCCCGCCAGCTTCTGTGATGAGGATGACGACAGCGTGGTGGGCGACCCCCCCGACCAGGACGCTCTCCGGACGCTGCTGACCGCCCCCGCCCCCAGCCCCACCTCCGCCCTGCTGCTGCCCTGCCAGCCTGAGCTGAAGCAGGGGTCCCCGGGGGGCAGGGATCCAGACCCGAGCCTGGCCCACGATGGAGCCCCGCGGCCCCAGGCCTGGCTCAACACCGACTTCTACGCCCAGGTCAGCGACGTGATGCCCTCCGGGGGCGTGGTCCTGTCTCCCGGCCAGCAGCTGAGAGCCCAGGAGTCCACCGCCGCACGGGAGGGGCAGAAGGAGAAGGAGGAGGAGGAGGCAAAGAAGAAGAAGTTGGGAGCGCAGATCGAGGGGAAAGATCCAGTGGGAGACGAGGAGCCCCAGCAGCAGTTCCAGCTGGTGGTGATGGCGGCGGGTCCCGTTGGCGACGGTTACACCACAGACGCCATGAACTGGCAGACGGGCGTCGTCAACGGCTACCACACTCTCCCCGCCGAGAGCGTGGGAGACGTCGCCGCGCCCAGTGTGGCCGTGAAGTCGGCGGAGGACTACCAGCCCTCCTACATCCTCCCCGACGCCTCCTCCCCCCCAGCCCGCTATCTGCCGCCGGTATCGGACTACACCATAGTGCAGGAGGTGGACTACCAGCACAGCTTGATCCTCAACCCACCCCCCCCCCAGCCCCCTGCACATCAGTGCCTGCCCCAGCACCCACTCAAACCCCTGACCCCCATGCCGGTGGGGTACATCAGCCCGGACCTGCTGGGAAGCATTACACCCTGAGGAGATAATTGATTGATCCCTTAAAGCGCAACACCCCGCCTGGAATAATCCTGTTGTCACACAGATACACACACTCACGCACGCACACACACACACACACACACGCACACACAAACATACAGACAAACACACGCACACACGCACGCACACACACACACACACACACACACACACACACACACACACACACATACACATGCATACACACACATACAACCTGCTTCCGCCTATCTCCTGCTGGAATCCAAATGACTCAATGTATTGATTGGGATATGATGCAGTTGTTTGTGTTCAATTGTGTTGTTCGATGTTTCTCAAAGGGAAGCTTGGAAAGCTACGAATAACAGGTTGAGTGCAAGGGTCAAGGTTCGATGTGCAGAGCATTGTTTTTTGGGGGAAAAGACTATTGTTTTTCACCCTATATTTGCATCAAAGACTCTTGGACATATAATGTCTCTATTCAACACTAGGTTTTCTGCCGCAAAACAGGAGAGCTGTGTTGTTCGAGTGATGAGGATCATTTGGATCCTTTTTGTCTTTGAATTGCAAGATCATTCGCATGAATGGGAAATGATAAGCTAAGCAGAATTTTTAATAACAAGGCAAGTTTGTTAACGCATAGAAAAATGCAGAATCATTTTTGCCATGTACCGCCAATCTTTTTTTTTTTTTTTCAGAACGGAAATAATATATTTCTCAAAACATAACAAGAAGTACCTTGCTTACTTAAAGGTTGTTGGCCATGAAGCTGTGGCCATAGTAGAGAGGAAGCTATTGTGTGTGAGATTTAAAAAGAAAAGATCCCCTTTGTTGTTAATAGATAAACAGATTGGTAGCTCATATTATGACAGTCGAAAGCAACAACAGCTCGATGTGGTTGGCTGACAATATTTCGCCGGAATATATCCTCTGTTCTAAAGCTGCAGCAAATAACATTTTAGCTGTTATTCTTATTCAGCAAATGAAAGGAAAATTCACCAGATTTTTGCTTTGTGAATATTGTTCTATCTTTGTTTATGTGTTTGTTAGCATAAGCATAACTGATGAGGGACAGAAATATAGACATACATATATTTTTCTATATAGTTTTATCTTGTGATGTGTTTTTCTTGTCACTAGAAACTGCAATGTATTGGCCTGCATTGATGCTGTTGCAGCTTCAGAAAGCTGAGTGACATCATGCTTGGGCCCTGTTGCTGTCTGCATGGGTCTTGGTTTTCCCCCTCTGCCCCCAAATACACTACACAAACTGAGGCTTATTAGAGGCGTTCTATTGTTGAAATGGTATGAATCGACAGAGAAAGTGAGAGACGATGGATGGATGATTGTTACATTGACGGTTGATGGATGGATGGATGAAAGGATGGATGGATGGATGAATGAATGAATTGGTTGAGGATGGACGCTTGATATGTGACGGATGGATGATGCCAATTAAACTCTTTTGAATCAAATTAAACTGATGGAGGACAGAGGATGGATGGAGGTATGAATAGTAAGAATAAAGGTGAATGCAGCGTGCATAAGTCACCTTGAGCTGTTGTTGAGCGTCAGATGTTTTATATCTTCAGGTAGCCATGCTTCACTCTTTCAGCTGCCTTTATGAAGCGTGTATTCTTAATTTGGATATTCTTTGTAGAAGTATGGATGATTTAGAACAGGGTTTGGGGTCACGATCCGGGGCATGTCCAAAATTACAGAATTAGATTTGTTTTTTCAAACTCCTGTGCCTAGAACAGTGTTATATAACTGACTCTCTTTACTACGGTACGGTTTGTTTGTGTTTCGTGTGTACGGACAAAAGCACATTGGCATTTAGGGTTGTTTGTTCTCAGCATGAATCCTCAATTGAGAAGCTGAGCACAGGTTGTCTTTTCTCAGCCAAAAAGGTGTGAACTCTCACCCACACACACACACACACACACACACACACACACAGCATGCTAATTATCCAAATACTAATTCAGTAGAAACATTGACACAAAGGTGTTCTACTCACTAGTAGTGAGAAGTATTGTGAGAAGCTGCTATTCATTAGTCCTCTGTTCACAGAGTAGCGCTGCCAAATGGAATGCACATTGCCATCACCTCAAATGAACTACGAATGAATGCCAGGAACTTGTTTTCCCTCATAATGGCGCAATTCAGAAAGGCGGACAGACACTGCCTGTGAGCCATACCCCTTTGGATAGAGAAGTGCGTTTGTGTGCATGTGTGAGTAATATGTGCGCATGTCTGGCAAAATGGATGTAAACGTCAGAATCCTGGTGAAGAGTTGGTCAAATGGACACCGTTTTCATCTGGTTGGGAGGATTCTGCTCAGAGCGGTTTGCCATGCCCGCACCATCATCCTCCTCATCAAAGTACTCATGTACTTTTAATTTTCGTGTCCATTATGAGTCGGTGCAATGTTTTCAAAGTAATACTAACGGGGAGCGTGCCGATAACATTTTTCAACACAAACCCCCTAATAAGTAGCTTGAAAGAGTTGCTATTATTTCCCATCAACCTCAATGGGAGCTCAGATAACAGTGCTAGCTTCGATAACAGGACACGTTCTTCGATAGCAGAAGAGGCGGATGGGTACACTACGCAGGGAGAGTCCTTTGAATGGGGATGGGTGGCCGTAAGATGTGTGAGGTACACAATACCTTGGCACTTCAGCTCTGTGTTACAGCAACATGTATTATGTTAGAATGGCATCCAAACAGCCTCAAAATAGACAGGGCAAAGTGATAAACTAAACAGAATGCATCGTAGGTATAGGAAATAGCCAGGCTCAGGACTCATTTTGAATGGCCACATTATGTGAGTGACACATCTCGGTACATCAGCCGAATGAAACAATCATGGACATACTTTTAATGTGAATGTGTCATTCTCGCTCTTTCTTTCTTTCTTTCTTTCTCTCTCTGTCTCTCTCTCTCTCTCTCTCTCTCTCTCTCTCTCTCTGTTAAGCTCAGTTGCTGCTACCCAGTGCTACAAATCTTACCAGCATGTTGAAGCTCTTACATATAAAGTCTTAATATATTTATAAGTGGTATGCAATTATATACCATTAATGTAACTAATAACAAACAATTGCTGCTTACAACATAACGTGTTGTTTCTAGACTTCAGCCAGCATATGAGTATTCTAGAAAGGCAACATTCAACTGTATTCTCTGTTCACCAATGGCTCCTGTGTACAAAAAAGAAAGTAACAGATTTACAGTGATGTTCCTGCTTACAGTCTATGGCTATAGGGTCATACCACAAGCTAAAATTGGCTTTGACTTAAGAGACGACATTTTGTATTTTCATCAACAGGGACACATTATAACCAAAGTTGCATCATATTGTGGTCTTCATTTAGCCTCCATGGTGACTTCATAACACTGCTGTCGTCAGTGTGATTTTACTTTGAGAAGGAGCTCAGGTATGACAGAAATGCCACATAGTGGTTGAGAAATCTAGCAGTTAGAATATATCAGTGTGTGTATGAAGGCGGAGCTCAATCTGATTGTTGAGCTGATTCCATATGGGATGGGAATAATATGGGATTGTCAAGGTTTCATTGAGATGTGCCTCAATATGGCTATATGGGTCTATGCAAGTAGCATGTTAAAAAGAAAGGTCTCTCAAAATGGTGATACATAGCACATGTCCATGGGATCCCTTGTTTAGACTTGCCCTTCAGATGTTTACTAAAATACAGTGTTTCTGTCAAATGTGTATGCCAATTTCGACGTCAACGCATTATAAAGACAGCACAAAGGATTAATGACGATTTGATTGCAGCATTTACAGTGGTTCTTCAAGCAAATCAAGCACTTTGTGTGTCAGATGTAACTATTTTTTATTATTTTGTACATCAGTCCAAACTCAAGCCTTTCGATTCAACTTTGAAAATGGGTCTCCCTTTGTATCCATTGTGGTGATTAGTGATCTTAAGGAACCTACAGCATCAATAAGCTTCAATGTATTTTTACGAACGTTTTTGTCTAGAACATACACTACCATTGATTGATGATAGGCGTGTGCTGTAATACTGAGTAGAGAGTGTTTTGTATGCGATAAAATATTAGAGTAAATTAGGTAGATATAGGTAGATGTATACCAGGAGGACATATCAGTGAATAAAACAGATTACATGAAGGAGGTATTGTCCATCTCCTTCAACTTCTTTTTCCCCAATATGTGATTTAGTATTTTAACCTTGTTTCTATGGTGGTTTAAAACGATAACCTTCTGTGTTTGTGTCTCTGTATACAGCCTGCAAATACACTTACCTGCTAGTATTTCCTTAGTACCAGTATCCAGATATATTTAACTTGGATCGCTATCGATTTTATATTCTTGTTTTTATTAAAAAATGTTGTTCTTGCCTAAAATCCAACAGTATAGAGCTTTGGCTTTTCATATCATAACTGTCTTCACCACCATATCTCTAGCAATTGCCATTACAGACACAATTCCCCAATGGCCCCAATTTTCTGTTGTATATATGAATTTCCTCTTGTTTATCAGTGGCTTTCCATCAAAGTCGACGTACAAACCACTGCCCTTGGCTGTTATCTGCCAAAAGACAAAAAAGGGGATGTGTCAGAGCTTTACCTGAAGCATTCAGGGCTAGGAATGCAGTTCCCTGCATATTCGATAGTTGGTCTGTATGTTAGACTTATGTCATTTAAGCTGCTGTTATGTTGTTACTGTTTATGTTGCTGTTGTTGCTGTTGTTGTCGTTGTTGTTGTCGTCAATAGTTTTTCAAGAAGCTCCACAATAAAATTGCCCATCTTTGTCACTTATGTGTCTGTGGGTATGTATTCAATCACCTGCACGAATATAGATTTTGAGTAATAGTAAAAACCATTAACAACTTTTCAACCCAGAGACCCTTCCCAACAAAGACTATTTATATCAAACGATAATCTCTTTCTGTTCAGTCAAGCAAATATCACTTTAAAATGTTTAAACAGGCTCATTGAAATTGTGTCAGTGATCACATGTGAATCTGTCAATATGTCATTGTTGATGAATACAGCCCCCATTAAGCGAGAACAAGATGCTTGTTGGTTAAGATAAGTTTGCATAGCAGGTCTAATGAGACTGTGGATTCACAAGTGTTCAGCTGATTGTATGCATCTGTTTGTGTGTGTGTGTGTGTGTGTGTGTGTGTGTGTGTGTGTGTGTGTGTGTGTGTTTGTGCGTGCGTGCGTGCGTGTGTGTGTGTGTGTGTGTGTGTGTCTCTTCCGAGACCTCCACTGGCTCCCTGTAATAGCTCGCATCAGATTCAAGATGATGGTGCTGGCATACAAGGCAGTCAATGGAACTGCCCCTGCCTACCTCCAAGCATTAGTAAAGCCACACACCCCAGCTCGATCCCTCCGCTCAACTACCTCAGCTGGACGTCTGGTACCGCCATCGCTAAGAGCAAGCAAAGGTCGATCAGCGAAGTCACAACTTTTCTCTGTTTTGGGACCTCAGTGGTGGAACGAGCTCCCTACCGATGTCAGGATCGCAGAGTCACTCACCAGCTTCCGCAAAAGACTCAAAACTCACCTGTTCAGAGTTCACCTCGACTCTGCATAGAAACCTATGCACAGCCACCATTGAATGTTGTACGTCCTGGCACTTGTACATTTTACTTATTCAAGGTACTTAATTGTGTAGCATCTACAGTAGCTGCTATCATTGCTTTACACAGGGAATGGGTTAGCCTAGCGATTGTAATACTTGCACTTGGTTCTATGAACATCTTTACTGTACCGACAGCGATATATTGTTTCACTTCTTATGACAAATGTACTTATTGTAACAAATGCACTTATTGTAAGTCGCTTTGGATAAAAGCGTCTGCTAAATGCCCTAAATGTAAATGTAAATGTTTGTGCATTGTAAAAAAAATGCCCTTGTGCGATTAAAAGAGCATGTTTTTAGATCTGTGCTGAGAAAAAGAGTGCTACATTGTGCGTGTGATTGGGTTCACTTGTGTGCGATTCGCTTCCCTCTTCTCGCTGTCTCCGCTGGGCTAAGTGGACATGAAAGCCGTGCAGAGGCGGGCGTGCATCGCAGGGAAAGCATATTGGACAATTAAGAAGGAGCCTGTGTACTGTGTGGCTCTGTGTGGGGCTGATTGGATCAGAGGGACAACCACTCACAACTCTTGGTCTCAGGACATTGCAGGTAATTACCCATAAGTCACTGCTCCTCTGTATTGAATCTTTGGTCCAATTACGCCCCCATAGGCAGTCCACCTAGCCTTAATTTATTACCCCCGCTTGCTTGTTGACCTTTCTGAAGACATGTTCTAGAGGTGCTGTTAGATACATTGCAGCGGCAATGTTGTATGTGTAGCCTGAAAGAGAGTGGAGGAGGGGATATCTTAAATGTATGGCAAATAGATGCAAAATATATAGGCCTATACAAAGAAATGCTATGAAACTGATGAATTCATTCAATCAGTTATTAATTGAACTTTATTTTAACCAGGAAAATCCCTTTGTAGGTTGTCCTACACCACACAAGCTTCATCTGTTATTTATTTTGGTAGTTTTGTTATATTAATTGTAGTACTATTATGTGGTTGTCTTGATAGTTTCAGAAGTGCTTCCTAAGGCTATATTTAAGCAGTGACATATAAAAAAGGTTGTAGTCTTATCAGAAAATGCATATGAAAAACACAAATATTGAAATTGGTCAATGTTTCCAGATTTGCCTGCCCATTTATTTTTTCTGGATCATGATGTCCACCTGATGTCCACCAATTCCCACAGAACAAATTGAGAGCATGCTATACTTATAAAAAAGTATTTATGTATTTATGTTCACTTGTATAATGCCCGGTTCCAGTACGATTTATTGTAGTACTAATCAATCGCATAATAATGAAATATGCACATGCCCATATCATAAAGCCATGGGCCTCTTTGGGTGTAATACGATCCCCATGTCTGGTCTGAGTCACTGAGTCACACGAGCTCAACTCTCCGGCCACGTGCAGAATAGTTCCCCAGTCCTCCTTCAAGTCCCTCCCCCAGAAACTCGGCCCTCCTCCACCCCATAAACAGACATGCACTAGCGCGCACACACACACACACACACACACACACACACACACACACACACACACACACACACACACACACACACACACACACACACACACAAACACACATACATACATAAACACACACGCACACACACACACACACACACACACACACACACACACACACACACACACACACACACACACACACACACACACACACAAATCTCAAATGTAATAAAATAAATAAACTAATTCTGCTATTCCTATATCTTTTTCCTGTAGCACTTTTTCATGGCTACTCAAAGCTACTTTGATCATATGCTTACACAGCCTCATATGTAAGTGGTTTGGCACCAAGCTGAATGTAGCACATCTAATAAATAACCCATCCACACAATTCGTTGAAGGGTCTTTTTATTCAACAGAGTGCAGTTTAGATCAACGACACAGTGAGATACACCTTTCTGTGCAAACATCAGGTCTCTGGGTGACTCTTGTCTTCCACCAGATACTTTCATTGAGTACAGAACGTGTTACCAGGCCGCATGCGCTGTCTTCCAACCCTCGGTCAAATGAGAACAATCCAACAATTTCTCTTTTTTCTGACAATTTCTTTAAAGCAAAACATAAACATGATAAAATGTGTACTTTTTAAAAAAAAAAAAACTCAGGGGTGAAACTGGAAAAAAATAGGAAAGAAATATATTTAAGTGGAATTAATGTTTACCTAATTTATGTCTAAGTAGGTAACAATTGCACAGATAAAGCTAAGTTACCGTGCAAGAGTTACATTGGATTTTATAATAGAATGTTGTTGGGCAATTTCAAAAGTTGAATTAGATAGCAATCAATTTTACAAACGTATTTCTCTCGGTTTGCTTTAAGTGTGCTTTCTGTCATTTCAGAGTTTAGACCCTCAATACTCATTATTTTGTTCATCATTATCTGGTTTATGAAGAAAAAAAGCTATTTGATTTGTGCTGAATAAGTATACATATTTGCTGGAGTTTATTCTTGTGCATTAATGCTTTAATTTGTATAAAATGTCCCCATACCCTTAATTTTAAGGTAATTCCCTATTAACTTCAAATCAAAATCAGTGGAATTTGTTCATGTTAGTGAACTCCAACCTCCCCTCTCTCCTGCGTGATATCAAACACGTGCCACTAGTCCATAGTTTATGCACGTACCTTCATTAAGTAGGGAGAGAGCAAAATAGAAGTGGAGCAACAGAAACATGATCATTCCAAACCCCGAGAAAGAAAGGGAATCAACCACTAACAGAAAACGTCAG
This sequence comes from Pollachius pollachius, assembly GCF_949987615.1. NCBI lineage: Eukaryota > Metazoa > Chordata > Actinopteri > Gadiformes > Gadidae > Pollachius > Pollachius pollachius. The sequence goes on along the minus strand of NC_136934.1, from coordinate 15,235,809 downwards.
AGGCAGGTGAAAGTCATCTTCTTATGTAGTTATTTATCAAAATGTTCAAATCCAAATCCATTTCCAAATCACACTGTGTTGTTTAGCTGTAATTGTTATGTGACCAATGAGCTAATTGAAAAGATGTTGTTCTTTTATTAATAAGACTGACTTTAACACCCCGCCTCTGCCATCCTCTAAGAGGTGCTCCCATTCTTTCTCAGGGCAATACTTGCTGGTATCAGCAGAGCGCTTCGCCCCAGTGTTGAAAGCGGATGGTACCTTTGAGGACTGATCGTCAGAGCACAGCTTACGCCTGTGCTCATACTCAACTCTCAACACCTGGGGGTCAGGCTCACTGGGCTGGCAGAGGCTGCTGTCAGTCAGCGGGGGGCAGGCGTCACTGTCAGGTCTCGGTGACCTGATTGGCGGCGTCGCCTGCCAGCCCCTGTCAGTGTCAGGAGGCGGGGAGCGCCTCGTCACAGTGTCAGGAGTCCAGCAGCTGCTTCCGCCCCGCGTCGCTCGTCAGCCTGCGTCAGTGTCAGCATCAGCTGCTGCGGCGCGCGCCTCCGTTGCCGGAGAGAGCGCTCCACTGTCAGCTGTGCCTCGACTTTCACATGCCCTGGCCGGCCGCTCACGGTCGCTGCATGACAAGCACGGCCTGGCCCTCCTGCGGCACCAGGCTCAAGTCTGCAGCCTGCTGGCCGCCGGAATGCAGCAACGAGCCGCTGTTGTCGACCCTGCCCTGCTGAGCCTGCCCCGCAACCTGCTGGTCGCCATGGTGATGCCTGTGGCCGTGATCGTGTCGGGCATGGGCAACACCCTGCTGGTCGCCATGGTGATGACCCTGACCGTGATGACCACGACCATGCCCATCCCCATGTACTGCCCCCTCCTCTCTGACGGCGGTACCCACCCCCGCCGTATCAGGCCTGGCCACTACTGGCCTGGTGCACTCCTCTGGAACGTCCACGCTCTGTCGGGGAAGAGAAGGAGCAAACACTGTGTGTCTCAAAGATGAAGATGAAGATGTCGGTCTGTATGCGCACGGCTATGATGGATATGGGCATCACATACCTCATGGGAACAGTCCCCACATATGCGTTTGCAGTAGGTATCTTTGATGGCGTTCTCTACATGACCCTGCCCGATGATGGAATATGGCAGTGCGATATGGTGGGTGAGACGGCCACACCTGATGTGTAAATCGATATAACCAAAAAAGGGTTTAGAATTTCATTTCATTTCAACATCAAGAATGACAAATTCGATCAAGAGATTTTCAATGATTTCAAAGAAAAACGTTCAGAGGATAGTATAATATGGCCGTGTTAACATATCTGCTGGTGTGGGCGACCCGACCTGTCATAAATAAGGAAGTCATCCTTCTCCCCGTTCAAGGCCTGCCACACATCGGCATCCTGGTCCTCCTGCTTGTAGAGGCTGATGCTGCTTGACAATCTGGTGGTCAACATGGGATGCAGGCTCTGGGCTTGCATCCCCCGGTGGTTGATTACCATGTAGTTGACATTCACCAGGCCCTGATTTTCCAGTTTCTGGCGTAGGCTGTCCATACTGTTCACAGACAGAGCAGACAGAGCATGCAAGAGAGAGATGAGGTGAACCTTGGCCTCATCTTCATCATCCTCCTCCTCATCATCATTATTAAAGTTGGTGCTGGTTTTGTGTTATCTTTTTTGCACAGTGTGGAAGGACTGAATAATCAAGTCCAGTTCACTCATAAATATACGTTTAAAAGGGAAAAGCTTTTGTATGTTTGAATGCTATTGTATGAGGCCCAGTCTACATGAAAGGACTGGCACAGTTTAACATTGAAATGAAATGGAAATTGTTATTTGCTTAGCACACATGACTTATTTTATGTAGAGCATGAGAGATAATGCTTGTAGGGACTGGCAGAGTTCGTATTGCATTTATTTTAGGTTTGGGGACTGTAAAGTAAATAGTAAGATGAAATTTTGCCAGACAAAGTAAAACTGTGCACGTACTTGGATGCCTGCACCAGGCAGAAAAGTCAGCTAGCCTGCAGCAGTGCAACAACAGTCACCCGGCCCTCCGCCTCCTTCATGGGCATCACCTCCCCGATCTTCCAATCGGGTGGCCGCTGACACTGAGGCCCGCCTCCCTGGCTCTCTGCCCCGCCCCCAGGGAGCAGGCAGAGAGCCGAGAGTAGGCTGAGGCACACCCACATTGCTGCTGTGAGCCCTCACTGCCCTGATCTGCGGAAGGGTAGAGGAGAGGAGCAAGAAATGGAGGGAATGGCAGTTTGGAAGATTTTGGAGGAGGGAAAAGGGGAGGGGAGAGTGGGAGGGGAGCACAGAAAAATGTTGTCAACGTCAACCGAGAGGAATGAGAAGTACAAAAGGGCAATGTTGTGTCAAGCTTAGACTGAACAGTTGCAGCATACCATCTGCAAGTTGGGCAATATTTGTGTTAATGTGTACAAAATAATGTGTTTTGTACAAATGGAGAAGAATATGCTGGATTTGGTGCAATTTACTATTGATACAGTAGTCTTAGAAAAAATGTGGTATGGCTCAGGCTTTATTTGAATGCATAGTTTTAGAAAAACTTGTGTGTGTGTGTGTGTGTGTGTGTGTGTGTGTGTGTGTGTGTGTGTGTGTGTGTGTGTGTGTGTGTGTGTGTGTGTGTGTGTGTGTGTATGTGTGTGAGTGTGTTCATACGTGTGTGTGTGTATGTTCGTGTGTGTGAATGCGCGGATTCCTCTGGGTGTGTTTAGATTAAGTAAACTGAAGGCCCATTTATATCATGCACATAATTTATCTTTGACGCAAACATTTTTGCACATATACATGCACACTTTGTGCTAAACATTGTTGGACAAGGGCCAAAACTATTGCCAGATAGCAAACATTTGACAGTAAACATATTATACCATTCAATGTTTACAATATTTATCAATAGTCAATACTTGCTATATACATTTTCTCCTTTTTTACACAAAAGAGTAGAAGGACTTCATTAAAAAAACAAACATAACACCAATCCATGTATATACCTAAATGAATTAAATTCCAATAACAATATTTATCTGCATGGATGGGAATCTTAGTTGTTTGACTTACCGTGTGTGTTTTTGATTCTCCTTCAGCAGAGTTCTTTCTTGCAGTGGACTGCTCGATGAAAAACAAGTCCCCCTCCCTCAACCCTCCCTTTTATACTCAGCCTGTTGTTTTCCTGTCCATAAGGAGGACAAAGTTCAGTCCTCCTTGCTCCTCTGACCATTTTGCTGACTTGTGCACATCTTCAAAATGAGTGATCCTTTTTTGTTGTCTCAGGGAGAAACATGTGAGGGCCACATTTTTCTCTAGCTAAGGAGCAAAAGAGGCTTTTTTTAGAATGTTGAAATTTACACCTTTTAGGGAACACCATGGTTGATTCGCTATGTGTTACTTTTTCAGAACTATTCAACATTATTTATTTAATGGAAAAAAATACTTTTTTTAAGAGCTTCTGTTCTGACATCCTGTTATTTGTTGTAAGCAATAAAATGAATCAGACTGCTGGTCAAATTATGTTAATTACATTGTTACGATCTACAGATGAATGCTAACCTGTGCAAAAAAGAAACAAAAACTCTACAGAGCTTTTAAGAATTTGTTAAAGAAGAAGAGTTGTGCTTAGCTGCAATTTGTACCGAGGCTCAAATGTTAAAATATTTAGAAAAAAAGGAAGTTACTTTCAGTTTTATCTGTTGAGAAATATATCCCATGTGAAAATATGTTGCGAAATATTAATTTTGTTTTTGTGTTATTTGGTTGAAGACGGTTAATATAGATGAAAATTTTGCTAGGAAGTCTAACAGAGTTACACTTATTACTTATTCAATTACAATATTACATTCTTACCACTCTAGATGTTCTTAAGTGTTTTTAAAAAATGTAGGGATGCAGAATGGTTAAAACTGTCACTCTGCATTTTGGGTATAATTTTACGAGTCAAAAAGTTGATCACAAACGCTGGCCTGCTATAGCGTACTGATAATCTGATAGGCTGATAACTGTATCAGCCTAGCAAGATATTGTAAAGAGTCAAGACTCCACTGGACCAGGTTTATAGTCAAGAATGTTTGATCTGTAGATAGCAGATTAAATAATGTTACTCATTGACAGTACCTGGCATGCTCACAAGTATATTTCAGCAGGACACTGGGATCTTTGTGGATGGTTTGATGTGACTCCTGAGTGTTTTACACAGCGGCCGCATTGCATAAGCAGATTGTAGCTTCACAAAATGCTCAATAAAAAGATGTACATTGCATTACAACACATGGTTCATACATTTGTTCTTATTTTGAATGTAGCTGTTATGATTCCAACGAAAAGGGAAAAATAATAACTGCTTTGTAAAACTACTTTGAAGCATTGATAGAGTAGTAAGTAGTGAATTCCTTATTTGTAAAGATTTTTTTCTACATCGATACTCATTGGTAAACGGTTCATAATCAATTATTATGAATAAGTTAATGAGACAATGGTTTGACAATTTACACACTATGGATAAATAATGCTTTGTTAACACTTAATAATGCTGCAATGCATGATTTGTTCAGCTAGTTAGAAAGCATTAGGAAAGTCTTTGTGTGAGCTTATCTAAAGTGAGGACTATCTATTCCTGACTAAACATTTATAAATGTTATTGCTGGAATGACCACAATGCCAAAAATAAGAATGATGGTGATGGTTTAATGCTTAACAAATGAGACAAAACTGAGTTTGGACTTTGTGTTGGACATGACTTCTCAACTGTTGGGGAAGACTTTGAGTTCCAGATTATATATGTTATTTTATTTTGAATGGTTGACTCCCAAGTCATAAAAATATTGTTTATTAGTCGTTCATTGTCTAAATTCATTACTCCTCTTGTGGAGTGCGGAAGAATGCCAATGTATAACAGTTCAATGACCTGAGTCGAGTTATATATATATATATATATATATATATATATATATATATATATATATATAGGGTACGACTTCCAAACCTGTTTGTTAAAATAAATATTTTCACAAAGACTGTTTCAGCAGCGGCAGCATAGCAGAGACCATGCAAGTGGACTTAGAAAGGGAAGTTCATACAGTTTATTGTATAGAGTAACATAGCACATGTATAGAATCCATACACGCAACAGCACAAATTGTGTGACATGAATAATGGGGGGCCTGCTGTGCCACAGTTTAGCTTCATCTCTTGCAAGACCCCCTATTACAATTTTATTGTTAATCAATAGAGTGAACGAAAACGATGCTCAATATGCCCGTCTTCAGGCATATCTGGTCACCAAGCAACGCTCACCAGCGTCCCCTATTGTTGCAAGGGCTTCTGGGAATCGGAGGCCCTACTGGAGAACGACCGCCCTTTTTGGAGCAACGAGAGAAGAGGAGCTCTACGTGCGTCGGGACACATAATACCATAAAACTACCTTCTAAAGCAACGTGGCTGGACAAGAGGTAGCTCTGCTGATGGTTTAAAACTCCCATTTTGACCCATGGGTCTCATAATATAGAAATCTGTCAGGAAAAGTGTGTTTTAATGCGCGTTTTGATGACGTAATGTTGATTGTCAAACGGGATGGCGAGCATGCTAGCAGGCCTGTGGGCTGCAAAAGCTTTGGATTCCTTAATGTTTAGAGCCTCGTTAGTAAGGGATCAAAACCGGACAATAATCCTGTGCACTGGGGCTCAATCAGAATATTCCCAAATCTTCGTCGACACCAACTGTTTCAGGCCACTCTTGTACGTTTTGCTAGGTAGGCTAACAGTTTAGCCGGTAGCCCAAAGTGAGCTAATTTGGCTACTCTCATGACGTTCACAGCCTTGGAGAGAATAGCGCCGCACTCCTCGTATGTATGATTGGTCCAATCACATGTCAGTCTGCCGTGTCATATCAGGACAGTGGACACATGTTTTTTATTTTGTGCGTCGCATGATGGACTGTGTGTCCGATGCGAATGACCTAGAGAAAATCTTGAAATGAGAACAACTTAATGATTTATGCATACAAATTAATATTTTTTAGGAATAGTAATTTTGAGAAGTATATGTGTGGATGCATGTAAACAGTTACAAAGTAACATCCGTGTAGACTACACCCCTCAAACGACCTGTCGTTGTCCTTTTACATAAATAAAATATGTGTATATATATATATATATATATAAATATTTCCTATTATTCAAAATAAATTTATCACTATAATGCTGTAATCCAACATTTCATTCTTCTTGATTCAAGATGGTTTTAACCATAAATATGCTTTCTATGTTATTTAGTTACATGCTTGCCATGTAACGAGTGTCACGCTGAAATTCTGTGACGTCAGGATTGTGTGAGATCATCGTTAAGTTTGACCATCTTTCTTTGCTCTCTTAGGGAGGGCAGGCAAGGATCATGGCGGCTGAGGGGGAGGGGGAGATGGAGCGCGGAAGCATGTTCCCGTCGCACTACAAAGTCATGCTGGACAAACTGAACGAACAGAGACAACTTGACCAGTTCACAGACATTACCCTGATTGTTGATGGTATGCAATATGTCAAAATTCTCAGACGGTAGTGATAAGTCAACTCGGTGGTGAATATAAAGGGAACTTAGATTTAAACAATCCACGTTTACTTGCCGGTACAGAAGAAGGATTCTTGCAAATGTAAATTAATGGTCCAATGTTTATTACATGTAATGTACAAATGGATGGACTAATATGGAAATGGTTACATCAGGACCAAATCTTTTCAACATCTGTGTAAATGGCTAATCTCGTTGGCATAAAAGCAGTCCTTTAAGATGTATGCCACAAGGCAATCATTCCAATTTGTTTGTTAGATAATACAGACAAATCCAAACACACAAAACCCCATGCCATACACCAAACAAGTGTGGAGTCTTCCACTCGATTTAAATAGTTATTATTATTATTATTATTATTATTATTATTATTATTATTATTATTATTATTATTATTATTATAATATCTAAAATAATGCTTTCTTTTCTCTGTATTTTTCGGATATACAGGGCACCAATTCCGAGCACATAAAGCAGTCCTTGCAGCTTGTAGTCAGTTTTTTCACAAATTCTTCCAGGATTTCACCCAGGAACCTCTTGTGGAGATAGAGGGTACGTGGTTCTGTTTATCTATGAACACTGCGGTGGGACAGAGTTATGGCTTCACCATTGGTCACGGCATTTACTATTGATTTTTTATTACCTTCAACAATGCTAAAACCTTTACTTTTTTTTTCTAGGGATAATGCAATACACTCAATACACTTTACACTTAAAAATGTAGCCTGTGAGTCTTGTGAACTTGTTTAATTCAATAATGGCCTGAGCCTTGTTGGCTGCGTCCGCACCGCACGTGTCCGCTTAACTGGTCCTGATGGCATCCGTTTGGACAGGTGTGAGTAACTCCGCCTTCCGCCAGCTGATGGAGTTCACCTACACGGCCACGCTGGCCATCAGTGATGAGGAGGAGGCCAATGATGTGTGGAAGGCAGCAGAGTACCTGCAGATGCAAGAGGCTCTCAAGGCGCTCAACAACAGGTGAGGCTACATAGACATCCACCCACCCCAATCTCCAACCAGTTTTTTTCTGTGACAGGAAGAATCTGTAATGGCTGCTGGTTTGAGCTCTCATGTCCAAAGCAGATTAGTAACATATCCTTATTTTCTGATGCCTGGAGTCCACTGCCATGTTGTGTCTGGCCACTAGAGGACACTGTTGTATCTCCTGAAATGTATTAGCAATAATTCTATATGCATGAAATGTCAGGGTTGTGTGTAATATATCAAATTATTGGGGCTCTTGCACTGATGGGGACGAAAATGGCCATTACTATTGTGGCTCATCTTCAAAGTGACCACTTGACCCACAGCTTTGTCCTACTTGTACTGTCGTTCAACCGAAAATGGATGTCTGATGTCTTGGATTTAATTCTCAGGGGGACAGAGAGTCCCTCGCAAGATATCCCAGAGAAGAGGGGAGTCAAGAGGAAAATCAGCGAGACGTCCAACGTAATCACGGAGACGCTGCCCTCGGTAGAAGGGGAACAGGTGAGAGACGGGTGTTAAGATGGCAGTATGGGTCTTATTAAATCAGTTACGATTAAAGCGGCTGGGGGCAGATTTACTAATGATTAAAATGAAAAACATTCAAGCCGCTTCGTATCTGAAATGTTTATTTTCCTTTTTGAGATTCAAATTTATTTTTAATCAGAAATCATTCTTCAACTGACATTTATATTATCTTTCTTTAAATAAACTTTAAAACCTAATTGTAATATTAAGGGGCAAATTCCATCTTCCTTGTTTGGTGCAGGTGGAGATCGAGGTGATCGAGGGAGGCATTGAGCTGGAGGAGTCGGGACTGGAGGAGGTGGTGGACGCGGCCAAGAGCGCCGCCCAGCCCACTTCGGACGACTCTGCCCTGGTTCTGCTCGCCGACATCACCAGCAAGTACCAGCAGGGGACGCAAGCGATGCACGTGATCAAGAAGGATCATGTAAGCATGGTGATTGACCCGACACCCCTCAATTGTGGGTGATGTTAGTTTGGTTTAGGCTGGCTTGGGCAATGTGTTGATCTGTTTAGTAGCACAGAAAAACACCAAAAAGTGCTGCATCTCCTGCTACTAAATTAAAACTAGCTAACCTATTAAATAGCAGTTTCATATCTTTATCAATATAATATAGCACAAAAAGGCTGTTTAGGAAACAAAAGATATCAACGTATTTGTATATTTTTTTTGCGTGGTTGCTCATACAAAAATAGCTATTATACATGGTTGAAATGTTTAACGTAAGCATTCCAACTCTGAGCGGGACATCGGTTCACGTACGGCTCAATCGTATGGAGAAACCAAGAGTTTCTGAGGATGTTCTCCGTCCCTTTTGTGTGAGCCCAGGAGGTGTCGTACCAGGAGGAGACGGTGACGGCCTCCAAGGTGCTGGAGAACGTGGAGATGGTGGAAGTGCAGATCTCCCAGGTGGACAATATGTTCCGCTGCCACAAGTGCGAGCGCAGCTTCAAGCTCTACTACCACCTCAGGCAGCACCTGAAGACGCACGCCGGGCCCCTCGACAAGCCGCACGTGTGTGCGTACTGCGGCAAGGCCTACACGCGGGAGGGCGCGCTCAAGCTGCACGTCGCCACCTTCCACTTCGAGGCGGAGGAGCTGTCGCGCAGCCAGCGGCCGCAGAAGCGGGTGCACGTGTGCGAGTACTGCGACAAGAACTTTGACCACTTTGGCCACTTCAAGGAGCACCTGCGCAAGCACACGGGTCAGCATTCCTCCGCCCGCGTGGGCTGTGTTCATGAAAATAGGTCGCCTGTGGGACGTTTGAACGTGTTTGTCTTGCGTTTGCCGACGGAAGTGCAAATTAAATCCTTGTGTTTTAATTTAAATTGAGTGCGTCATGATAAGACGTACACACTTATGACTGCCAAAGAATTTGCCTTAAAATTTTAACCTTAAAACTTTTGGCAATTTTTGACTTAAAATGTAAAACTTTTAAGTAGACATTTTCATTTTTTTTAATGCATTTGATAACTCTCCATGAGACAGAAACACATCTTTTAATGAACTTGGTATAAACATGTTTCTAGAAGGGTCCCTGTAGGGATGTTGCGGTTGTTCCTTTTCAAATAGTCCTTGTCATGCTCCTCTTGTGTGTCCCTGAAGGCGAGAAGCCCTACGAGTGTCCCGACTGCCACGAGCGCTTCGCAAGAAACAGCACCCTCAAGTGCCACATGTCCGCGTGTCAGAATGGAGCGGGCGCCAAGAAGGGACGCAAGAAGCTGTATGAATGCCAGGTGATAAGCCGCAATCATTATGACAGTGGTCTATGGCCGTAAGGCTGTGTATTTATGAAACCGTTTGGCTCGCTGTTGTATAATAAGTAGCTTACTATGCCTAAAAACATAGCCGCCCATACTATGTCATGGATTACTTTTTTTTTTTTCACATTTTATTTATACAAAATTTTCAATACAAATTTTTCAACACAACACAGAAAGACAAGCACATACAAAAGACGTAATTAGACAAAAAAGCCAGCACTCACTCAGTACTACGAAAAGACTCAGGATGTGGATACAAGTTACAACACAAGTCAATACAATTCTTTACAAGTTAGGTACTCTTAAAAAGGAATACAACTTTTTTTTTTAAATTAAGAACCTCAGGACCCAGTTTGGGGTCTTCCCTCTTAATGTGATCAATGAAAGGGCCCCAAATATTTTTAAATTTGGAATGGGAGGAAGACAAAATGGATTACATTTTTGATTTGATTTACGTTTTCACTATTGTTAGGCATTTTGGATAAACGTCACGGTATTGTTCGGGCGAAGAGTACGGTACCTAATGTATGTAACTTTTGTAAAAAGCCATATGGTGGACAATACCATAGCCTGCAGCCTGCTGCTGGGAATCGAACACCAGCAGCACTAACACCTTGCTATACCAGTTGACCTAGACAGGACCACAACTCTAGCATCTTTGTGTGTGCCAGTTTGTAATGTGAGCCGATCTCCTAATTGCATACTAACATTTGCAGACAGACACGACTCCTCCCTCGTTTCAAACATTTAGCCATTTAAATTACAACGTAAATTCCAGAAGACGCTGAAGGGCCAAGCAATGACTTGGTTATTAACACTTGATTTGACAAATTGCGTTAGATTGCACCCGTGATTCACAACCTCTTTGTTTATTATATTTGTATATAACTGTTCAATTTAGTTGCACAGCAGACGTGTTCATCCAAAGTGTTTTACAATTGAGGTTGAGAAAAATGAAAGCATACAATCAAAAAGTAGCGATAAGGTGTAGCTATAAGAGGCAGATCACATGGTGGGATAGGTTTGTGGAATTCCTGTATACCATTTTTAGTCCAGAGGGCTACAACAGAGATGTGCATCTCAAAGAAGTGCATGCCAAAATCCGACCGTAGACCTCAACAAAGATCAAAACGTGAGTGGCCCCTGATCAATATGTTTGTCAAGAGGGTAAATCTCCTCTTCCCATGTACCTCACTTCCTCCCTCCAGGTGTGCAGCAGTGTGTTCAACAGCTGGGACCAGTTCAAGGACCACCTGGTGAGCCACACCGGGGACAAACCCAACTACTGCACCCTGTGTGACCAGTGGTTCACACACCCCAAGGAGCTCACGGCCCACCTCCGGGAGGTGCATGACACGCTGGAGGACCAGGTGGTCGCCTCCCCCGTGGTCCCCGCGACAACGGAGGAGGAAGAGGACGAGGAGGAAGAACTGATGGAGGAGGAGGAGGAGGGGGGCGAGGGGGAGCAGATGGTGGTCGGCCTGGAGGGCGGCGAGACGCTGCTGCTGGACGACGGCATCCAGGTGGAGGCGGTGACGGTGGAGCCCCCCGACATCATGAGCATGGGGGAGGAGGAGGAGTCCTCGAACACCATCACCACCACCACCACCACCACCACCATGGTGATGGAGGACGGGGGTCTGAGGGAGATGTGCGAGGAGGACGTGGAGAGACTGCAGGCGGCCGGCGTTCACATCCAGGTGGTGCACCTGACCAGCGCCGAGCTGGAGCAGCAGACTGTGGTCAACTCTGAGGTGGAGGTGACGCTGGAACAGGAGGTGGTGGAGGAGGAGGTGGAGGTAAAGGTGGCGCACACGGAGCAGGTGTGAGAGACCGAGGAGGAGACGGGAGTGCGTTGGCGTCGGGGCAGGCGAGCAAACCAAGCAGCATGTCAAAGGCCTGTTTTGAACAGGGGCACGCAGTGGCACAATCATCCTTCATCTATCACAGAGCACTCATGGCCAAGAACTCTTTGGAGAGAACGGGCATTATTGCCGGTTGTGATGCTTTATTTATTTTTCCACCTGGTGTTCAACGCGATCAATGTTCAAAAAGAATCACTGTACTTTATCTTTTTTTAAGAGGTGCCATGGCCTTGCTCTACGTCGTTGCTCCGCATGTGTAAATATCTGTCGGATACATTTTCGGGCCGGTGTTTTTTTGACAGCGCTCAACGTTATGTACTGTGAACTCAAATGCCAACGGGTGTGTGGTGCTCATGTCTTAAAGCCATCTTCATATTTTTTGTTTTGGTTTCCATATAACACATTGGTCCATTAAAAGAACGATAACCAATGGAATGGAAATAGAACTGATATGGAAGTCATTGAAATGGGCTACAGAGAATATTTTTCTTAAATATTTACTCACTTTATATAGGAGAAGAATTTGGTTTGGATGAATTGGGACTTCAATGTATGATTCTTTAAGTTATACATGCCTAAAGTACAACTGCTTTTTGTACCTTCAAGCAAATGCGTCTTCCTTTGTACATATTGAATATCCAAATGAATGTTTTACTTTGAAACCAGACGTTTGAAAACGTTTGATTGAATTTGAACATTGTCTGAGATGCTGAGCTCGTTTTTGTAGAAAAAATAAAAATGTAAGGAAAAACAAATTTACGAAAGGCACTGTCTTTTGTAGTCTACAATTACAGTACAAACAGAAATGTTCGATTCTTCCGAGCTATTGGGAACTTCTTGGTATTTCATTCCATATTTTTGTTGATGGGCTCACCTGCCACCATCTCTTAGAACGTCGGACAGCTCCCACCGTGCCTTGTTGCTCCGCCCACACCGCTTCTGATTGGCTAACATACCGGTACATTTCCTTCTCAACGCCGTTGACTGGACCCTGTTCCTGCCAATCAAGAGGATTTTCAACGAGGTTTATCAGAGAAGCGGCATAGTTCCCAATGTCATCCAGCCCCTGCGATTGAGGATGGATTTAGTTTATTACAGTTGCCTAATTGGCTTTAACAGACTCACGAAAGACCAAACAAGGTAAGGGTTAAACATATATATAAATGTCATGTTTCATTCGATTTATTACGAGATATAATGACCAAAAAACGCTATCCTACACCTACGGGAGTGGCCTGCTACTTAGATCTTCCCTGTTTCTAAAGTCACTGCAAAGGAGACAATTGGCAATCGTGAACCCAATGTGGGAGTTCATTTGGATAAGGGCTAGGCTCGATATACTTGGCTTGTGTGACATGCGCAACAAACCATTGACTCCGATTTTCCGAGATGTCTCCAACAACACATCTCAAGTCGGTCGACGGGTGGCCTACCTTAACATCTTGGAACATAACATAACGCATCGGCTGACACTGCAATGCGCATGTCGTCGGATTTACGTGTTTATACGATTTTCTCCCGGTACGGCGTGTTTACGATGGTGGTGGTGGTGGTAGCTATGCATCACTTTGGACTGCCAGGATAACAGGCCATCGGTTGGTAGCCAGGGAGACGCGCACTACACGCTACCAGAGATTAAGTAGTCGGTGAGTGCACTGTTTCTAGAGCCACAGTGAATGCAACATGCTTGAGCTCAGGGACACATGTGAGACTTCAGCCGATGACAAGCTGGCTAGACACTTCAACTTAACTTGCACATTTAGCATAAGCATATATCACCGTACAAGAGCAACACCACAATATACTATTTCAACAAGGAATACTTTTGCATCGTTCAACGGACATGGCAGTTTCCATTGTGTCCCACTTATCAAAGTCACTTTTTGAATCGCCTTAAGTCTAAGTCTTCACTCAGTTTCTCAGAGAGAGAGAGAGAGAGAGAGAGAGAAAAGGAGAGACAGAAACCATAAGACATTTGATCTCTGCTTATTCATATTCATTTTGATATGGTTGCGATCACATTACTTCCATGTTCACCATTAAGGATTGCACCCTTTTTATTTGAAACACATATTACTATAAGTAAGCCATACATAAGTTTTATTCCTAAACTAACTCTCATATCTAATTGGTAGAAGAGCTTACCGTTGTGCTGAATACTGTATAATAAACTCTGTAGGTCTGCATAATTCAATGAAGGGTAATTTTGGTAACATGGTGTTAATTATGTGGTAACAAACACACTCCTCTAACACACACACACACACGCAGCCATCTCTCTCCAAGGATTGTATATTGCTCAATGTGTGTTTTCAGAGGTGTCCCTCATTTGATGAGGCTCAGAGAACAGCCTGTACTGTATTATAACCCTAGGGAACTCCGTTAGCAGCAGCAGACCTATTGCTTACTTGTTTTTCTTTCTAGAAAAAAATATACATTATCGGGATATAGGGGCATACGATTTTAGCATTCATTTTTGTATTAATTTCCCAGACTTTAGCCCATGCTTTTTTGTGTGTGTTTGTAGGAATTCAGAGCAAAGGGATTTGGGGTGGGGATCTCTCTTTTTGGGATACATGCGATTATTTCTCCACAGATTCTCTCATTCTGTTCCCAAGGCCTGCGCTCTCTATTGTCCCAGGCTCTTTCACTGTCTGGCAATTTTGTTCCACTCAACCAAGCGTCACAATTGACTCATTGAAGACCCTTTTTTGGCAGATGTGTGTGTGTGTGTGTGTGTGTGTGTGTGTGTGTGTGTGCATAGATTGCATGTGTGTGGGTATTCATGTATAATTCTCAGGAAGTAAGAGTGTGAAAATACTAATGCATTTATGAATTGTTAAAACTATGCATTTTGCTATGCATACATATTTAGAGATTTATGATAAAATAATACACTTACAATTAGGAGACAGAAAAAAGAGGAGACTGCATTTAATAAATTTGCATTTAACACTTTATTGTGTGCACTAATCTGTACCGATTGCAGGCAAGTCCAAAGCCCTAGCCCTAAAATGTAGCCTTGTTTATAAACTAGTTTTTTTTGTCAACTTTTTTCTAAGCATGAGTTAGGGTGGCACAGATGAATGCTCATGATGAAATATACACATTCGCTTGAACTAGTACTATAAGCTGCTGATGGTTCTTGAAAAATATCTGGAAAACACACACGAATCCTATATGACCATTCCTCATGTCTGGGAAGGAAAGGACAACCGGGCTCGGAAATTGCCCATCACCAAGCAACCAACTAGAGCCCTTTTCAAGTCAGGAAACCCTTAACACAATGCCTTCTGGTCAATTTACTGTTCTAGGCCCATTGCGGAGAAATGCATATGATTATTTCTATATAGCCACTGTGTCCAGTTTATTCGTCTTTTGAAAAGTAAACCAATATTAATGGTGACCAACGGTCTTTGTCTATGAAATAGCTTTTGTGCAAAAAAAAATTCTTCTTTGTGTGTAACGAGCCAGTCAGAATGAACCTAATTGCCAGTATACAATTTTTTCCTTAAAGTTCCATGTAATGCAGGCCTAACAGCATTGCATATCTGGCCTGTGAAGTGAACTGTCCGGCATTATCAGCACGTGTTTCCCTTTTGGTGATTTATACGGTCACATGAAAGGTGGCAACGCAGGCCCTGTGTTGTTTTGTGGTGAAAACTGGAGGCCTCGCTTCTCTTTGCAGGTCCTTTCAGCCTCCCTTAGATCAATGCTTAGTTATTCATGACAGCCAGCTACAGGAAGGTGTTTGAAGGCTATTTTCAAGAGTGGCCGGCCTCACAAAAGAAGAAGCCACTTTGATTTTAACCACAACACTCCCAATAATCAAAACGGGTGAATTGGACAGCAGCTCTAAAAACATGACTTATCTGCATTTTCCACCGCACCTCTGCACATATGAATACCGGGTGTTTACCTAAAATGCTATCATTGATGTAAAAAATGTAGCTATGCTAGATGCAACTAATAGCATTTGACACCAAATAGAGATAAGTATACTGAATTAGTTTTCCATGGTTAATAATGAGTTATGGATTATTCAATAACCCGGAATGTTGACCGCAATCCATAGCTGCATACCCGCTGGCTTTTAATCCGTAATAGGGAACAAAGTCCATCTACAAAGTGGCACTTTGGTTTTCAGATCTTTCTGGTCAAATCGTCTTCCATCAACTTCTTCATGACTTATTTTCCCAAACATCATATTCTACAAACCAATCACATTGAAATATTGGATTGATGATTCAAAATTCTCAGTACTCTGTACAGTAATAAAATAAAGTGCCCAACTATTAAAGTTACATTCATACATACAAATTAAAATGCTCTCCGTCACCTTTTTCTCTTGCAATTATCCCCTCACAAATGCCCTTTACACCCATACCATGGACACACAAACATCCACACCAATACCCATAATATCTCAAAGAATTTATCATAAGGGATTGGCCCATCCTCTCGTATTTGTTGTATATATTCACATATAAAGAGAGCTAACAAGCTGGTTTATGTTGGCCCAAGAAGCAATGTGAGCATTGTACACACACACACACTCACACTCACAAACACACACACGCACGCAGGCACGCATGCACACACACACTCACACACACACACACACACACACACACACACACACACACACACACACACACACACACACACTTACATGGAAAGTTACATGTGAAGACTTGCAAGTGAAATCACTTACAGAGTATCAAGTATGGTGCAGGCTATACATTTAATTGCTAAGAAGAGCAGGTTAAGGTTGATCTGAACACCTTAATCCTTCCAGGATTAAGGTGTTCAGATCAACCTTAACCTTAATGGAGTCTTCACCTTAATCCTTCCAGGATTAAGGTGAAGACTCCATGTTCAGACCTCAGATGATAAACTGCTCGATTATAATTGTATTTTTTTTTAACATTGTGGTTTAGCTATTATCTCCAAAGTGTGAGATCATGCTGTTCGGGTGTTTTGTGTCTTCGAAAAAGCAAGATGTGCCATTTTTATTTATGAAAAGGACATTTAACAACATTTGAATGATGTCAAAGTAGGAGGGAGCTAAAAAATAAGCATTTGCAGTTAAGTAAGATACAAACTCAGCACCAAAGCGATGTTGAGGGATTCTACTTAGCACACGTATTTTGTGCCTTTATCCCTTTACAGGGTGCCTCTCTGAATGGCCAATGGCTGTACCATCTCCAGCCCCCCCGGCTCCCACCCAGTCTATTAATACCCTGGAGACTCAATGACCTGCGGACCTGCGGCGTGAGAGCTGGCAGACTACAACAGTAATAAGAAGAACCATCTCTTATTAACTCACACCCCAATTATACCAGTCTGCTGCCTGGCCTTCTAGCAACCGTAACCAGGAGAAACGGATGCAACCACAAGAAGACTCCATGTTCAGACCTCAGATGATTAACTATGCTTGATTATAATTGTATTTTTTTTACATTGTGTTTTAGCTATTATCTCCACAGTGTGAGATCATAGCTCATTCAGCTGGAACTGGAGAAAGTAGAGGCTTGGCTGAGATATACAGATCCTCTGTGTTGGTCTGTCCTGCAACGCTTGCATGAAATGTGTGTCAAAATTCAAGAAAGGAGTGTATTCGCTGTCGAACTGGGCAGTTGCACGGGAGATCTGGAGAATGACCCTTAAGTGAGACCCGATGTGTGCAAAGGTAAGACTCATTTTATACAGTTCTGCAATGAGAAGGTGTTGCTTTATTCACTGTTTAACTGAATTTTTATAATAATTTAGTCACTAGTCATTTCAGAAATAAAAATATATATCAAATGAGAAGGTGGATTATTTATTCACAGATCAACTGAAAGTTGCTACCTACTTTTAGTAAAAGAAATTAAAACATATTTTGGTTGGTTTTCTCCAAACAAATGTTTTATTAGAAATATAATAATTGCTGAAACATTAGCTTTGCTTGTAATTTCTTTATAATTTATAAACTAAATCCTATTTTATAAACTAAATCTTTATTTATTTTATTGAAACGGTTGCTTCAAAGTTTTCTTAACCTTTCTTTCAGGTTGTTTGCTCAAAGATGCATATTAGTCATCATTACTAGTCATGTGTTTTTCACTGCTTTTTTCTAGGATTATCAAACTCACCACTGAGACTCATTAATGGTGTTATGGATCAAAGTATACGTAAACACTAACTAAAGTGCCCCAAGCAATAAAAAGTTATACAGAGGAAAAACATGGAAACTGAATCAAAAGTGTCTGGTTTACCGCTGTTCCGATATTACCGGTTTCTTTTCCATCTGAATGAGAAGTTGACGCCCTCCTGCTCTCCCTATGTGTTTCCCCAGGTTTGAGCCAGCCAAGCGATGAGATAATCCCACACTTTGCATCTCGCCATCCTGCGCAGGATGACTGCCGTGTGTCCGGCCGAGAGCAGCCCAGATGGGTCCGCCGCCGCCGCAGCAGCGGCGACGGCGGCGGCGGCGGCATCAGGGACATCGGGGACACCAGGTGCAGGATCGGCTGGCTCAGGGACAGCGGAGCCCACCAAGGGGGGCCTCAGCTCGGCCTCGGGCCGCACTGGGACCCTGGAGTCCGTCAGCGGGTCCGCCGGGTGCTCGGTGGGCGGGAGCGGCGGCGTCCCGAGACCCACCCGCTGGAGCCGGCAGGACAGCTCGGACATCAACACGGACGACGAGGGGGCCACCCTGCGGCGGCTGACCCCCCTGGAGAGACTCAACCTGGACATGTGCCAGGATGAGAGGTAGGGGGGGCGCGGCTGTAAGCCAACCTTCAGGGTTATAAATTATCATTGGATGTTTATAGTTTTATTGGTCTGCACCTATTACAGTGTGGTTTATTATTGGTCTAAGATGATTATTTTGTGATTTATTGCTTAATGATTTGATAGGATTTTGCGGGAGCTCACTGTGGGCAGGAGAATCGGCTTCTACAAGGTGCGAGGGGAGATCGGCTCGGGAAACTTTTCCCATGTGAAGCTGGGAATTCACTCCCTCACAAAAGGTACGGCTGATTCTCTGTAAACACACATTTGTAGGAAATAAAAAGTACTGGTTTGTAATGATATACAATGGGTCATACAATAGGTTCTACAAATAGATCAGATATTAATTGAATGATCTACACTCACCTTGTTGAAATATTACAATTCATTGTATTATCAATTTGTATTAAAATCCCTATGTCTCCTAAATCTTAGATACAAGCTTAGCCTATCACATTTAGCATTTGTTTCCATCACAGGGGTACAGTTCTAACAAGTGTGTCCCCATTTAGCAGCACTTAGAAAAGACAGAACTGGTCTAGCCAAGTGGCTAAATCAGCCCCGTCAGGACTGACAGAACACAGGCTTCTGTTGAACAGATGGATTGATTAGAGATCTCCAGTTTCCCTGGCAACGTCTAAATTGCTGAAAGCCTCATCAAAAGGGTCTGCATGTGCTTGTTTCATGTGTGTATGTTTGTGTGTGTGTGTGTGTGTGTGTGTGTGCGTGCGTGCGTGCGTGCGTGCGTGCGTGCGTGCGTGCGTGCGTGCGTGCGTGCGAGTGTGTTTGAGAGTGTCTGAGAGTGTAAGAGAGTGTTTATGCATTTGGATACCAAGACAATATGTGTTTTGATACATTCAGGAACCACTCAGTGAGAGCTGTGGTCCCAGCCAAAGGAATGCTAATACCAGTCTAAATAATTAAATATATCAACACCATTTGTTGTACATAAGATCGCATGTATTGGGTGACTGAGGTCCTCCATTTATTTTCTTCAATATCAATCATTAAATATATATATCAGCTGTTTCAACTTGATATGTCAGTTTGCTTTGACAAATACTGATTCAATTTAACATTAATATGTAATTGGGTTCCAGTGTCAAGTTGTTATCCAGGCAACAAAATAGTCTGTAATTCCATTCTTTATTTAGCCACAGTCCTCTCAATTATTACAGTTCCACACAATGCTCAAGCTCAAATACTATGCTTGTATTATGGCTATAATCCAACAATTTAAAAGAAGTAAAGTAAACAGGAAAGTATACAATATACAGTATGCAGGAGGCATAACCTTATCCTAAAAGTACAGGAGTTTAAATAGACATCACACAAGTGTCAAAAGTTCAAAAAGTAGTGTTTTCTTTTCTTTCTTCAGAATTTTTAATTTCTTTCTATGGATTTTCATGCCTTCTAATCGCTCCCCAGGAATGAAGTAAAATGGTCTACTGGTCTTACATGTTGTGTCTGTGATGACTAATCTCTCAACTTTTTTATTTCACTAGATAAAGTGGCTATTAAAATCCTGGACAAGACAAAGCTGGATCAGAAAACCCAGAGGCTTCTCTCCAGGGAGATCTCCAGCATGGAGAAACTGCACCATCCCAACATCATACGTCTATACGAGGTGAGTCCCACAGGCACTGCTGGAAATGGCCCTGTATAATATCCCTGCCAAGTTTCCACTGCAACCCTGCCCTGAGCCAGGTCATTTTGTTGTTCTCATTCATGGTTCTCATGGTTGAAGTACTTGGACTTGAATTTCCACCTGTGGTTAAGGAAAATACTAATGGGATGTAATAGGGTAGCCATGAAAAGATACATTAATAATATAAAATGATGACAAGAAAAACGATTTCCTAATGAAATAAATTCATAAAGGAAATTCCCCTCAAAAAATACAATTTAAAGAACACACCCTATACAACAGTATCACCCTTCTCTCTCACCCACCCTTACTCTAACTTTCTTCTTTCTCTTTGTCTGTTTGTCTTGCACAGACAGAGCATGAACACCAATCTAAGAGCATATAAAAATAGCCTGATCTGATCTCAAGGGCTTCCCTAATGACCCCTGCATCCTCTCCTCCGGATGTTCTGGTCATTAAAGGTTCTCCTCCTTCCGTCTCCAGGTGGTGGAGACGTTGTCACGGTTACACCTGGTCATGGAGTATGCCGGGGGAGGGGAGCTCTACACCAAAATCACAATGGAAGGGAAACTCTCTGACATTGACAGCAAAATCGTCTTCTCCCAGATCCTCTCGGCTGTCAAGCACATGGTACGCAGCTACTTACAAAACTACAATATAACACTTAATAATAAATGAAGTGTTATATTAAAAAGGGTTAGAAAAAAAAAAATTGTTAATAACTATTCTACACTTAAAATGACTAACTTCGCATGTAGAGTTTCTCTACTGTATCATAAATGTAAGAGCCTATTTATTTATGTATTTTTAAATGTAACATTTGCTTTATGCCAAGCTTATCCCACACTAGGGACAAAGTCGTTTGGCAACCAAGCACATATACTCTCATTGCCCTCTTCGCTTCACAGCACGACAACAACATAATCCACCGAGATCTGAAGGCAGAGAACGTCTTCTACACTTGCAGCACGTGTGTCAAAGTGGGCGACTTCGGCTTCAGCACGTTCAGCTCCCGCGACGAGACCCTCAACACGTTCTGCGGCTCGCCGCCGTACGCGGCCCCCGAGCTCTTCCGCGACGAGCACTACCTGGGGGTCTTCGTGGACATCTGGGCCCTGGGGGTGATGCTGTTCTTCATGGTGACGGGCACCATGCCCTTCAGGGCCGACACGGTGGCCAAGCTGAAGCGCTGCATCCTGGAGGGGGCCTACACGCTGCCCACATGGGTGCCGGAGCCCTGCCAGCGGCTGGTCCGGGGCATCCTCCAGCCGCAGCCCTGCGAGCGCTGCGGAGTGGAGCAGATGATGGGCTGTGAGTGGCTGCTCCCGGTGGACTTCCCACGCGCCATGGAGGCCTTCAAGCTGGACCCGTCCTATCTGGCCGAGGGCGCCGGGCCCTCGGAGCTGGAGGAGGAGGAGTCGGAGGTGCGGGGCGCCCTGGAGGCGCTGGGCATCACCTCTGAGCACATCCTGAACAACCAGGGCAAGGACTGCAGGAGCTCCATCACGGGGGCCTACAGGATCCTCCTGCACCGGGCGCACAAGCGCCGCGCCCTGGACAGCATGCCCGTGGTCACACACGTGGCGGAGCCCAGTGCCGGCGCGAAAAAGGAACGCCTTAAGGTCTACCGGGGCTTGCGGCACACCTCGAAACTGTGTGTGATTCTGTGACGAACAGCTCTGCCTTTCACCTCGAGGTGTAAGGTAAATGTTTCAGATAATGAAGGGTATTTATTGTCAGAGAGTAGGTTGCATTGATTGTGTTGGGGTTTCTTACGGGTGTAACTAAGTGCTTTTAGCCGAGGATTAGCCTGAGATCTAGCTGCAGCCAATCAGAGTTCAGCTTTAATCGACTATTGTATGAAATTAGTCTCTGAGAGAGGGTTTTTACAGTTGGATCCTTACCGTCAGTTTTTTTTGTGGGGATCTGCAACTGTACTGTATAAAACGACAATGTTAATTGGTTTTGGAAAATGAAATCAAAATGAAGTTAGTTTATGTTGTACACCGCTGATATAACACATTAGTGGTCATGAAAATGACATAGACAGCCTTGATTCAGTCCTATAATCAATTGTGCTATAACACCAGGAAAGCCTATAAAATACCGGTTTGTGGTTCTTTGGGATCAATCAAAACTCTAGTATATGCAGGGTTGATAATTGATTGTGAAGCAAATACGCGGCCACTCTGTTTAAAAATGAGTAATTGCACTGTTTATAGATACCCTTCTTTTTCTATAAATCTGGTTTGAAGTCACAAAGGTTGGCTTATATTCGTGTTTAAAGCATGGCATGAACTGGATTAAGTGCATTGTTTGAACAAATCTTGTTTAATCTATCTCTATGAGATATTCGCTGTAGATTTGTTATGTGTCCAAGGTAATCAATACTCGTCTTTGGAAAACTTGAATAAATCATTGGATATTATCAAACTTTAATTATGTTATCTGCTATTGACAGATAGTTGGATTAAAACCTTTAGGGGGGATTTTTGTTATTGAAATCATGTGATAATGGTCTCATTGTGTGATGCCATATTTTAAACTCATGTTAAATAAATTATATTCTAATATTAAGTGAATTTAGTGGAATATCTGCCTGAAAGTGCCATAAGTAAATCATATTGTCACATAGTTAACAAACAAAACTCTCACTTCTATGATATGATCAATATCATAGAAGTGATATCATATCACGCATATGATCAATCTGATGCAATCGTTTTGTCAAGCAAATCATTGATTAGACACGGAAGAGATAGGCAGCTGATATGACAGCCAAAGGAAATGGATATCACGGTTAACTCAAGACTCAAAACTTATATATAGGTTTTGCATATGCATTCATGCATGCAAAGTCTGTGTCTCCTGCAAAATCTTCCTCCTGTACATATTATGTACAGGCTATCAATATTAAAGCAAAGAACTACATTTCCAAGAAGCCTTCTATTTCCGCCCGCATTCGAGCCGTCTTTACAAGATTACGTCATTTTTGTCTTGTTGGAAGGGGATTTCACCCGGAAGAGGCTCGGCCAGAGACTACGGCAGAACCCACTCAGAGACCTGTCAGAAAAGAAAAAAAAATAATCTTAACGTTCAGGCACACGCACTCGCATGCTATTTCTCCAAAGGTTATTAAAAGGTAAGGACATGCTCAATTCGTTTGCTCCGAAATCGTGTTGGTGTTGGAAAGCGACATTCACGCCCTCTTAACAATTCAATAGAGATTCATGCTTGCGGATTTTAGCCTAAAAGCTAGTATTTGCTGTAATTGTGCAGTAAATATTTGAACAATAAAAGTCCGTTCAGCTTTAAAAGCCCGTCATTCGTTGTATTAATCGGTTTGCGATCTACAATTTGCTCAAAAATCGTCCCTCGGCAAATTACTCATTGTTCTAGCAAGGCCACTGAAAATACCCAACAGCCCAGGTGTCCACGCTGTTCATTCCATACATATTCGATTTATTGTTCGATTGAAATCAAAAACTGTCATTTGGATTCTTTATTTTGCCATCCACACATTTTGTTTTGGCTTTTTATCGTTTATGTCCACCGAAGGCATTTGTGGGCGTGCCCTGCCAATCTTGACACGATCATGAAATAGGCTATGATGCAACCTCAGGATGTTAACATGCCTGCTCAGTAGACGTGTCGATAGGATTTCCTCATTCCCCTTAAAACTGAAAAAGCATAACCATAATAAGTTTACAAATAAAATAAAATAAAAACTGCTTACACTGAAATGAGGGCTATAATGAGGTCAGTGTTTTGTAATAGAGACAATATTTACTTGATTAACTTCCACTAAACATAACCTTTTTTAAAGTTATGCTTCTTCATTATCTCTGCTTGTAAATTTGAGTTCAGATAGATGATGAGGTGGAAAATAAATCCAATTTCAACCACTATAACAAACCACACCAAACCAACCACTAATTTTCACTACATGTGTGCTGTACGTTCCAGTATTCCCAACATGTCTGCAAGCTTGGACCTCCAAGATATAGACGGAGCCGAGCTGCTCGGGCTCCTCTTCCAAGATGACGACGGCATCACTGGCCCTTTCTTCCCCGATGGGAAAGAACTAATCGAAGACTGGCTCTCTGTGCAGGAGGTAAGCCCTAACCATAGCGTTGAGGCCTAACTGCAATAAAGAAAAACAGTGCAGGATTTTCTGCAATTATAGAAGATTGAGGACAACGTCAACCTTTGTAAATCAGTTTCCCCACTCCCTTACGTCTCAGATGCTGACCGACATGGACACTGAGGATTTCCTTTCCAGCCTGCTGGAGGGAAACAACACCATGCCCACCACTCTCGGCCCCTCCCACTCCCCCCAGGGAAGTGACAGCGGCATCTCAGACGACAGCAGCACCATCGGTGGTGGCAACGGGATGGGAAACAACCTTCTGACGTGCCCCAGCCCACAGGACAGTGACGGCGACCCCGTGCCCAGTCCCAGTTACTCCCAGCCCAGCCCTGTGTACTCCGACAGCACCCTGCCACCTCAAGAGAACCAGGTGGAGAACCCGGAGTCCCTGACGGTGCACACGGATCACTGCTACTCCCTGGCTCAAGGCAGCGAGGGGGACCTGGATGCCCTGCAAAGCGTGAGGGCAGAGAAGCCAGACATGGATGTTTTCATTGATTTGGGTGTGTACCACGTCACTTATGATGGATACTTCCTCCGCCATTTGTTGTCTTACATGCTGCTGCATTAAGTAACAGATTCTGCATCACACTCCCATTCCACTTATTCTACTAATTCTAAGTGTCTCTAAATGACTTATTTTATTTTTTTACTTAAATTTCTGAGGTTATACACAGGTCCACATTAGTTTAGGGACGTTTAAAACAGCATTAATTGAATTTGTAGGGGTCCTAGGACCTAGGGTTTAACTGGACCTTTATACACTAAACACATCTGGTAAACAAGCTCAGCACATGACACCTACATTTACATTTACATTTAGGGCATTTAGCAGACGCTTTTATCCAAAGCGACTTACAATTCCAAAAAGTACATTTTCATAAGAAAGTGAAAGAATAAATTGCTGTGGGTGCAGTAAGGATGTTCATAGGACACTTGCTGCATCCTTCAATATCCTTATTCCACGGTATTTGTTCTATTATGTACAGCTCAGGAAAAACAGAGTTCACCACTGTTTGAATTCCAAAAAATGTAGCATGTAGCAACCCCATGGCGACAAGCTTTGTTATTTGCTTTTGGTTTAGGAGACTAGTTTGAGCTACGAGTGTAGCTGCAGGACAAAGGAAACAATAACTAACATTCAGCATCCTAACCAAAAAGTTCAAATACCATAGGAGTGCCTGGTGGCTGAAGTGTAGTGTTTCACATAATTTGTTATATGTTTGTATTTCAAAAGCTTTCTGTTAGAAAGATTAACAAAGATTAATGTTATTTTTCTGAATGCTTCTTTGTTTTATCAGATGACTTTGAGGGAGAGGCTATGGACCAGGACTTTACAGATGAACTGCCGTACACCCTGTCCATGGAGGACTCACCCCTTGATTCAACAGGGTTTGACCAGGACGACGAGGTTAGTTATACTCACTCAACACCATTTAACATGAGTATTTCATGGCGCTTTTATTTGACCCGTTACTGTTCTTATCTTAATCCGAATCTTACCAAAAATGATGGGTTGTGCATCCCTTTGTTTCAAACCTCTCTTTGTTTAAACCAGGGGTTTTCAAAGTATGAGAGAGTGAGCCCCCCCTCAGAGAACAAATTTCAGCTGAGCCCCCCCCAAAAAAAATGTTCTAAATCCCTGTTTTGAAAGATCTTTAAATTATTTTACACATTTTAAACACCTCTGATCATATTTTACACATTTTAAATATCTCTGATCATATTTTTGAAACATTTTAAACATATTTTTGAAACATTCCAATCATCTTTGTGATTTCACATTTCTTAACACATTTTAACATCTTTATCTAAGCATGTTTTTGCTTAACTTTTTAAAAATACATTTGAACTGCTTAATCTGTAAACTGCCAGTTTAGCCTCCTTTTTAGCTCACCTTTACTCTAGTGGGAGCAATGAGTTTGCGTTTGACTTTGCGTCTTCACGTTTTTTTCTGTTACTTTTTCTGGTTTATTTTTTCTCACGTCGCGCCCCCCCTGAGGAACTCTGGCGCCCCCCAGGGGAGGCGCGCCTCACAGTTTAAAAACCACTGGTTTAAACCAACTAATACATGGCCATGAGATAATGTAGGATTTTGGGGCCACCTAGTGGACACTAGAAGTGTTGAAACGAATTTCTAGAGTCTTATACAGTGGGGCAAAAAAGTATTTAGTCAGCCACCAATTGTGCAAGTTCTCCCACTTAAAAAGACGAGAGAGGCCTGTAATTTTCATCATAGGTAAACCTCAGCTATGAGAGACAAAATGAAAAAAAAAAATCCAGAAAATCACATTGTCTGATTTTTTAAGAATTTATTTGCAAATTATGTTGGAAAATAAGTATTTGGTCACCTACAAACCAGCAAGACTTCTGGCTGTCACATACCTGTAACTTCTTCTTTAAAGGGGACATCTCATACCACCAGGTGTGAGTGTGATTAGCCATTACAAGCAGGTTTGAAAATGTGCAGCATTGTGACATCACAGGTGGGCGTGTCCATCTAGATGTGTGATGGATAGATGGACACGCCAACCTGTGATGTCACAATGCTGCACATTTTCAAACCTGCTTGTAATGGCTAATCACACTCACACCTGGTAGTATGAGATGTCCCCTTTAAGAGGCTCCTCTGTCCTCCACTCATTACCTGTATTAATGGCACCTGTTTGAACTCCTTATCAGTATAAAAGACACCTGTCCACAACCTCAAACAGTCACACTCCAAACTCCACTATGGCCAAGACCAAAGAGCTGTCAAAGGACACCAGAAACACAATTGTAGACCTGCACCAGGCTGGGAAGTCTGAATCTGCAATAGGTAAGCAGCTTGGTGTGAAGAAATCAACTGTGGGAGCAATTATTAGGAAATGGAATACATACAAGACCACTGATAATCTCCCTCGATCTGGGGCTCCACGCAAGATCTCACCCTGTGGGGTCAAAATGATCACAAGAACGGTGAACAAAAATCCCAGAACCACACGGGGGGACCTAGTGAATGACCTCCAGAGAGCTGGGACCAAAGTAACAAAGGCTACCATCACTAACACACTTCGCCGCCAGGGACTCAAATCCTGCAGTGCCAGACGTGACCCCCTGCTAAAGCCAGTGCATGTCCGGGCCTGTTTGAAGTTTGCTAGAGAGCATTTGGATGATCCAGAACAGGATTGGGAGAAGGTCAGATGAGACCAAAATATAACTTTTTGGTAAAAACTCAACTCGTCGTGTTTGGAGGAGAAAGAATGCTGAGTTGCATCCAAAGAACACCATACCTAGAGTGAAGCATGGGGGTGGAAACATCATGCTTTGGGGCTGTTTTTCTGCCAAGGGACCAGGACGTCTGATCCGTGTGACGGAAAGAATGAATGGGGCCATGTATCGTGAGATTTTGAGTGAAAACCTCCTTCCATCAGCAAGGGCACTGAAGATGAAACGTGGCTGGGTCTTTCAGCATGACAATGACCCCAAACACACCGCCCGGGCAACGAAGGAGTGGCTTCGTAAGAAGCATTTCAAGGTCCTGGAGTGGCCTAGCCAGTCTCCAGATCTCAACCCCATAGAAAATCTTTGGAGGGAGTTGAAAGTCTGTGTTGCCCAGTGAAGGCCCTAAAACATCACTGCTCTAGAGGAGATCTGCATGGAGGAATGGGCCAAAATACCAGCAGCAGTGTGTGAAAACCTTGTAAAGACTTACAGAAAACGTTTGACCTCTGTCATTGACAACAAAGGGCATGTAACAAAGTATTGAGATGACCTTTTGTTATTGACCAAATACTTATTTTCCACCATAATTTGCAAATAAATTCTTTAAAAATCAGACAATGTGATTTTCTAGGTTTTCTTTTTTCATTTTGTCTCTCATAGCTGAGGTATACCTATGATGAAAAGTACAGACCTCTCTCATCTTTTTAAGTGGGAGAACTTGCACAATTGGTGGCTGACTAAATACTTTTTTGCCCCACTGTATATATCGAATAGTAAAATATGAATATAAGTCGAATGCTGTTATTACTATTCAAATGTGTATTCTTTTATTTTGTATAAATTTGTGGCTAACCTAAGCAAATCTCAGCCTTCTCTCCTTGGCCAACCGCCTGATTAACAATAAAGTTTTCACGCACTTAAAAATCAACCCACGCATATTTGCAGCATTTTCCTGTAATAATCGCTCCGTTGAAAAGACAGATGGTATACTCAACCTATACAGCCTAGTGACAAGCCTATGCTCCCAACGTTCACCAAAATATCCTATGTATTTAGAGGATTCAATAAACAAAGAGTTTTACGTTCAAATTTAAATGTATAATAGTGTAAATAATGGCTGTGCATTCTTTAATGCATGCATATTCTGGAGAAGTTAATTTTTGAGGTTGTTTTCCTTTTCAACAACATAGCATCCTTTATTCACGTACCACAGTGCAATTATAAACATTGGCCCGCAGCTAATTATATTAACACTGTCGAGAGGCGCCGTTAATATAAAATAAGTTTGACCCTAATATTATTATTTTAATATTAATTATTATTATTAAAGTTTATTAGTAGAAGGACCTCAAATGGACAGAATGTTTAACAACCACATGCTGATGGTGGCATTAGTAATGAATAAGCCTGTGTATACACTGTAAAGGCACATAGTAAATATATATAAATAATAATATTAACAATAGACTCAATTTGAGCATTCAGAATGTGAGTATTATTTGAATATTAAAAATAATAAATATTATAAGGAATGAAATTACAATGGGATTGCAGAGGAAGATTGACAGCTTTGGTGGCACTGTGTATCCTGCTTTATGTTAATACTGTTTTCTGTTTCCCCTAGTTTCAGTTCAAGGACATTGTGCTCACTGAAGAGGAGAAACGGCTGTTGGCAAAAGAGGGGGCGACCATACCCTCACATATGCCTCTCACAAAGGTAATCAACTTGGCTCCTCGATAGTCGTTGCTACCCTAAGATACTTAACCTACTTTAAGACGATTCAGGTAGCAAAAGCATTTTTTTCTTCTTAAAAGAACAACATTAGCTATTGGCACGAATTAAAATGGGTCAATAATTCTGGTTTTACTTCTCTTCTGCTCACCATAACAATGCAGTTAGTATCTCCATAGCCCAGTAGTGAAACCTGTTTGTGTGTGTGTTTGCGTCCCTCAGGCAGAGGAAAGGACTTTGAAGAGGGTGAGGAGGAAGATCCGTAACAAGCAGTCTGCTCAGGAGAGCCGCAAGAAGAAGAAGGTTTACGTTGACGGCCTTGAGAACAGGTAAAGCAGTGTTCTGTCTAGCCGGATTGCTCGGGTGTGGTGTTATCACTGGCAACTTTTAGGGGGTTAGGTTCCTAACAGTATCAAACAATGCTAAGCAACATTGAGAGGCTTTGGATTAAACTAGGAAATACAAAATGGCAGTTATTCAATCAGATAAAACAATGAGAACCCTTGTTCTCATTACTATCATTTTTAAAAAAAAACTTAAGCTGGCATTATTATTTTTTTTATAATTCCTAAAGTAAAAAATCGAAAAACAAGCAAGGTCGATAGGTTCTTTGCATCTAGAATTGAAAGAACTAAACGATGTCTGTTAGAGAAGAAAATGACATGTTAACTGACTGTTCTGTCTTTGCCTAACTACAGAGTGGCCGTCTGCACAGCACACAATCTGGAGCTCCAGAAGAAGGTCCACCTGCTGCAGAAACAAAACATGTAAGAGGCCCACACATCTGTCCTTGACACAGTCGTTACATGGTGAGCCCTTCATTACCAACAGTGAACCTCACCTTTTGCTCCTGATGGCAGATCGCTGATAGAGCAACTGAAGAAGCTGCAGGGTATCATGAAATTGTCCACCATGAAGACCAGCACCACGAGCACATGTATAATGGTAAGGGAGGGGGAAATTAAAACATGGGTGGGGATATTAATACCGGTAATGAATATATATATATATTAACATAGGTTATTTTACGTGGACTTTCTCCTGCGTTTCTCCTGTAAAAAAAATGAACACTTCAGACAGTAGCTTTCAAATTTATATATATATTTTTCACAAATAAATTCGGACATGGTTAACAAAAAAAAAACACCAGAGACGAAAAGCTACAGATAAAAAGAAAAAACTATTATTTTGACCAAAGGGGATGGCTACTGCACACATTTATTGCTGCACGCTTTGATTTTGGAGTTATGGATTTCGTTAAGGAGATTCCCACCAACTTGTTGGTCTTATCTCTCTTGTTTCTCATGCTCCTCAGGTTTTCGTGCTCTCCTTCTGCCTCATCATCTTTCCCTCTGTCAATCCATTCGGTGGCCGCACAGGACAGAAAGAGCTTTACACACCCTCCTCTGGTAAGAGTAATTTTTTTTCTTTATGTGGTAATACTATGTAACATAGGATGTAGTGTCAGACAGTCAAATAGTCAATAATCTTAGACTTAGACTTGGCTTTATTGATCCTTTTGGGATGACTCCCTCAAGGAAATTGAATTAATCTGTTGTCCTCGACGAGGAAACCTCATTTAAACACAGATCATAGACGTAGTACACAAGACATGACCACACACAGAAAGACACCGAACAGTAGACACACCAGAGCTCTGGGGTTGATCAATTTTAAACTAGGTGGTTGGATTATTGAATGCAATGAAGGCAGAATGGGAAGGGACTAAATCTTTGCAGGAAAAGGGCCAGAGTCTCTTACTGTAACTGTGAGCTGACCTGTCTCCTCTCTACTCTCCTCTCCCCGTCGCTGCTCCTCCTGCAGTCATGTCCAGGACCCTGCGCTCCCTGCCGGCCGACGTCGCCGACCCCGCCAGCTACGAGGTGGAGCAGGACGAGGAGGAGGCGCAGCTCCTCCTCATGCCGGCAGCGGAGGTGGATAACGTCAACGCCATCTTCACCGGCGGTCAGAAGAACCACACGCCCGACTACCAGCGGGTGGAGCGCTCCGAGTCGGAGACGGGCGTCAACAGCAACTCCTCTGCCGACTTCCCGGAGAACGCCCAGTCGGCCGTGGACTCCACGGCTGGCGCCGGCGGGGCTGGCGGCGGAACGGGGGGCTTACCGGACGGATCGGTCGACGGGGCGGTGGCGTCCGCCGTTGCGTACGACGTGGCGGGGTCCAAGGAGGGCTGGATGGAGCGGAACCCCACAACGGTGATACTGCAGCAGCGCCGGTCGGATGAGATGTGAGGGTGGAGGACGGCAGTTTGGAATATACCCTGATGTTGGCTGGCTTGGTGGGGGGGGGGGGGGCCTAAGGGGTTAACATTATTCTGAGCATCTCTCTCCCTGTTTTCTGCCCTCTACGTCACCTTGTTGGTCGATAGTACTACTGTTCATCCGCAAGCACTTTGTTCCGATTTCTGATTCCCAGTAATGTAAGGGGGCCATGAGATTCAATGTATTAGCCATTCTTAAGTTCTCGATAAGGAGTAGGCCATTGCAGAGATTGTATTCAGGGTCTGTGTGCTTTAAAATTATCTTAAAATTACATTCGGGAAAATGAGTAGCACGTAACTCTAAAGGGAAGTGATTGAAGTGAGTGAGGGTGTGTTCTAAATTCATCATCTCTAAGTTGGAATTTGACTCACTTTTGCAGGGGTGTTACTAGTAAATGTGTGCTGCGTCCATTCTAAAGAATTTAAGCCAATCATCGTATTGTTTGCACAGTTGGAGCAAGTCATTAGAATATAGGCAGCTTTATTCTCATGATGCTTGATTAGAGCGGTTTCACCTCCGCTGTACTGCTTTAGCCATTGCAGGACATTTGGCCATTTAGTAAATAGTGTACATTGTTTCTCTGAGCTTCCCTTGTAACAAGGGATTTCATGCATATGTGTATGTGTATATATTTTTATGTTTAGCTTATTTTATGTTCTACAGTAGGTCGAAGAACGAAGTGTGTTTTTAGAACTCAACAAAACAAACAGGACAAACTGAAGTACTCCGGCCATTGTTACCTGACGGTTTTATAACTTTTAAGAACCACTATGGATGTTGGCACGAAATAAAGGGATTGAATATATCTTCCCTGTGAACATTGTCAACGTGGTGATTGCATACTCAGAAATGTTATGACCTGTTTTGTCAGTGATGCGTTTTGGTATTTTTTTATTTTTACCCAACATTGATCTATGGAATCTTAATATAGTTTAAAAAAAATTTACAGTACTGTAAGTTTATAATCTTAATGTTAATCATGTCAAAACAAGGCACTGATATTTATCACTGTTCATATATATGGGTTGTATATAAGGTTGAATGAGTGTAGTCATTTCATACATAGGAACTCTTTCTGTATGTAAAATACATGTCACTGAATATGTACAATAATAATAATAAATCATTTTATACATCAGGATTATTTTCATCATTCATTATTTCAGGGGCATAATAGCATACATCTCCTGTTGCAGCTAGAGGGGTAGGCTACATGCTTTCACACCTGAAACATAAGCTGCTTGTCAACACATTTCCTCATATAGGCTTCTATATATGATTATTACTTACTGCCTCCTGTAGTTTCAAGATTGTATCATTATATCTCAATTGCTTATCTCACAATATCTCGAAAACCAAATATCTTCTAGGATTTGTCTGTTTAGGATGTTTCATTGCACTGTTTTGGCATACATGCCTCTTCTTAATACACATGGTTTCTAATGTATTGCTTGTTTATTTGTGTACATGGATGCGATTCCAGCTCATACAATATGCCTATGCCTTATATGGTATATAGTTGGTTTATTGTTAAATACAAATATCCATGAGTCATTGTGAGTCATGATCACGCCTCAATAAGGATGAGTCACGATCATGCGCCGCCGTGATTTATTCCACGAGTTGTTTAGGCCGGTAAGAGCTAGTCACTCTCCATGCTCACCGCCAGGTGGCAGAGCAGGCTCAATTGTAAAGCCCAACTCCGTCAATAATCACTCTTACTGATACACTACTGATAGAAGATACGGGCGTCACCGCAGCTCTTACTGGCGCTATAGTCCTTCAAATCTAATTGCAACCGACTGCACTCATCTATTGATTTCATTTTTTTTTAAAAAACATTTGTCATCTAAATGATTTCAAATTAGGCTGCTTCTAAAATACGGCAGCTGCTGTTCACATATTTGAAAACGTTAATGTATTTGCAGTAAAAAACAACAACACCTGTTTTACAAACATGCAACCCCGATTAGAGTTACTATTTGGCCGGAGCCCGACACGTGCCGCTGTCCAGGAGGGTCG
The DNA here is from genome assembly GCF_949987615.1 of Pollachius pollachius. Taxonomy (NCBI): domain Eukaryota; kingdom Metazoa; phylum Chordata; class Actinopteri; order Gadiformes; family Gadidae; genus Pollachius; species Pollachius pollachius. The sequence goes on along the minus strand of NC_136934.1, from coordinate 15,202,276 downwards.
CATCTGTCTAGCATCTGCCGTACCACACACACACACACACACACACACACACACACACACACACACACACACTCACACACACACAATCCACCTATCCATGAAAGAACCAGGAGCAGGTGGGGCGCCAGAGCCTATTATTTTAACACAGGGTCGCCGTTGTCCTAGCAATGGATCGCCACGCGCCCATGAAAGACTGGCAATTATGATCCCTTCTATTCGGTGGCGTTTGCCGTTTACCAATGTCACAAAACGTTTTTTTTTAGACTAGCAGAGTATTGTCTCAGAGTAAAGAGTAGGCATGCGACCTGCCGAACTAGGCTATTAAAAGCATCACGCTACTACAATAAATAGACATAGACTGCAGCAGGTGGTATCAGCACAACACGTTTGGGACGATCTGGAATTTGCAATGAGTATCTTGCACCTAAAATAGGCTTACACTGTAACAATCTAAATAAATTATGACTTAAAATAGTTTGACAGGGTGAGGGTTAAACCAATTATTTCCCCCCTTTTTGATATGCGATGGTGGTTTAATTCGTCCTTTGTTTTATATTTGTCCTATGGCACTGCATACAGTTGGTGCATAACAATTATGCAACCCACAACATTCAAAACAAGCAGGTCTTCAAGAGCAAACTGAATTCGACTATTCCCAGTAATCACTCAGGTCACTTGAGAGGACAGTTTCACCGGTAATGCAACATTCGCTCGATAGATACCAGAATCTCTTAAGGGTGGTGGGTGTTTTCTACTTCGTTTTGTAATGTTGAAAAGGAAAGGGGGAATTCTTCATTATAGAACTAATCCCGCCCCACGTGGGGTTGTCAACAATCGTAACAGCCCAGGGACTTTGCTTTCGTCACCCTGGCTGCTCTCTGCCAATGGTAGACGCGGGGAGTGGAAAACCCCGCCTCTTGCCGAGAAACGACGCTGCCCTGCTATAAAGCCAACTGATAGTCGCTTTCTGAGCACACTCAAAGCAACATCGTTTTCAGAGACCGTTGTGACCTTTTTTCTAACCGTTGCAAAACCCGATCGTATTTGGATTACAATCATGACACTGGAAGAGGTACGCGGACAAGAGACCACCATGGAAATAGTTGACAGGTAAATACTATATTTTCTAATACGTTATACTAATGAACAGTCTAACATACATTTTCTGAATTGTGTAGCTCCATTATGTTTTCATGACTTTAACGAACTGTATTTTTCTTGTCAGGGTGCAAAGTGCAGGCACATCTTTGGAAGACCTGCTGGTAGCTGCAAAGAAGCAGGACTACCTGACCGTTGGCGTCTACGAATCCGCAAAAATTATGAATGTGTAAGTAGCCTACAACTATTTGATCGTAATTGCTAGTGATTTAAAATGGTGTTGTTGTTTTTTTTGCTATTGCTACACAGATTAATTTATACTAACCGGGTTCTTTTTTATTGGTTTTAACAGTGACCCAGACAGCGTGGCATTCTGTGTTCTTGCCACCGATGAGGAGTACGAGTGCGACATCGCTCTCCAGATCCACTTCACGCTCATCCAGGCATTCTGCTTCGACAACGACATCAACGTGGTGCGCGTCAACGATATCGAGCGCCTCGCGGATCTCGTGGGCACTGACGCCACCGGCGAGCCCAAGGACGCGCATTGCATTCTTGTCACGGTACGTCCTGTGTTCCATTGAGCCATTGCGCCATCCGTTTCGGCTGTTGAGTTGTACTTGCCTGCGCGCGCTTGTCTTTAAGCCCGATGCCTAACCATGTGATTTCTCTTTCTCCTCATGCAGAGCCCCAGTGCAAACCCATGGAAAGACCCTTCCCTGGACAAGCTCAGCCTCTTCTGTGAAGAGAGACGCAGCATGTACGACTGGGTGCCCACCATCACCCTACCAGAGCGCTGAAGAACCGAGACATCGCCCACGCTTCACACGATGAAGAGGAAGATGACGACGATGAGAACGTAAAGGAGCTGAGTCTCGCCTACTGGGAGGGTTCACAATTGCTTGTGCCCACCCCAACCCTTGCTTGGATTAGAAAGCTGTGGCTCTCTATAGCACCCTGGCTGCACCCAGTGCATTGTGGGTCAGCGCGTTCGGTTTGGATTTACCCACGGGAGGATGGGTATGAAGTTCTGGGGAGTCACCAAACGTGGACTTGGGTCAGGTGTGATGCCGCCCAGGACTTCAGGAGCTGTTGGCCACTGAGGAGGGGGCCCGATGGGCTGCGCCTGTAGATCAAGCAGAAGGAGAACGTGAAGCCGATGGTGGTCTGACGTGTCCCAACACCTCAAGGGGTGGGGGGGGACGCTCGGAACAGAGCCGCTGACGGAAGGAGGATGTCAGAAATGGACAGTAGGAAGTAAAGGATCTTTATTGGAACTGTGCCTGTAGACAGTACGATGACATGTTGGTCGCACCTCCAAAGGAGGTGCCCCGAAGACGAAAGTGTGGACTTTTATTTCTTTTTGAAAAAAAACATTGCATCAATCGCAAAGCAATTTTGCAATGACAAGGAACTTTATGCGCGTGCCTGCAAATCATGATTTGAGTTGCTGTTCCTGTCTCTGGACTAGACAAGCACCCTCTTTTCTTGGACTATGATTTCAATTTTTGATATGATGCAAACTCAATGATTTCGTGCCACATAATTGTATACATTATTGTTATAATTTCTCAATAAACGCTTGTAAAAGTTAATTTCACTGTTGTCAGAACACTTCATTTGCACTGTGCACATGCCACGGGGCTGTTTGTTTGCAAGAAGCAGGGGTGTTATCCGAGAAAACCAAACCAGGAAACGCTTTCTTGAATGTCTGCACCTCCACTGAGCCTGCGTGGCATCAACGCTTCAACAGGAAGCCTTGCAGAGAGTAGGAGGTGGAAGGTTGACCATGTAGGTGCAAGATAGTGAGTGTGCAGGCCCAGGAGAGAGAAAGGAACAGGGCGGGTTTATCGGCAGTAGAGTGACCAAAAAGTGAGCCGTGACGTCTGCTCTTTCTTTCCAAGCATTGACCTTTATGCAACTCGTACACCAGCTGCCTTATGTGACAGCTTGAACAATCGCCAGAGCCAGGGCCGGGTGCTAGGGAGTGTATGGGCTCTAGCCAGAGAGCGAGAGAGAGAGAGAGAGAGAGAGAGAGAGAGCTCTTCTTTGTTTTGAGTGCACAGCTTCTGCAGTGTCAGTGTGGGGCTGGTGGGCTCTGCGTTGATGTGGGGGTGATTAGGGGGTGGTTGGTTGTAGTTCAGTGCATCCAAGTGGAAAAGGGAGTTTGTGTTCGCTTCGGATATAATGGCCCTACTTTCACACAGCTCCAGAGTGCTAAGCGTATAGTTTATAAGCTGATATAACTTATTTTGTTTGAGGAAATAATGGTTGGTTTTGCATGCTTGATATCAATGTCTACACGTAATATGTTAAGCTGAAGAAATGTGCACAAATCTTATTTTGCACGCTTTGGACGGAGAAACCGTTGAATGCAAAGCAACAAAGAAATCAAGCTGTTCCTTTCAAAAGCACATCACAAGCACTTAGGAATTCAACATGGGGATATTGGTGTGATGGGAAACAAATCGTTTCCATGTTGATTAGGAAGAAACAACCCTGTTTCTCAGCAATGGCTCAGGCTCTACACAGCAAACCATTGGTCACCCACCCACACACACACACACACACACACACACACACACACACATACACACACACACACACACACACACACACACACACACACACACACACACTAACACCTTCTTATAACTATGCAGCAGATCATTTCTTTCTCAGAATGTCCCATGACCACAGGAACTCTTGGTATCTAGGGACTTCCCTTTTCAAGTACTTGTATGAAAAGCAATACAGATCAATTCCTTAAATGCATACTATAATATCATGACATGATGGTCTTGAAGGCTTGATTAAGTATTTTTGTGACCTGTAGGGTTGTAGGAAGGTACTCATTCATATTATTAAAAACCGAAAAGAATTATTAGAAACCGAAAGTATCTGCACAAAAGTAATCTGTCTTTCAATCTTCAACTCGAGTTGTTTGATTACTAGCCGTTAAAAAAATCCTTTTAACAAACAAAGTAACCAAAAAAGAAACAACCTTCGCCTGAGAGGATTGTTATGTTTAGTGTCTGATTCAACAATACATTTGCATAACCTCTCAATTGCCCTGAAGCCACTCAATGCATTGATCCTGTCAGCAGAACTCCTAACATGCTCCATGTATTGACCAATGACAACACTCTAGTTAGAAGGACATTAACAACAGCCTCAAAAAGACAGAGCTCTGCAGTTAGTGATACCACTGATTACCAGTGAAAGCCGATATGCTGATTAATTCATAAAGCATGCTGTCGGCCATCTTAAGAGGTGCGAATGAAACTGTTGATGGAGACAAAAGTATTATATTTGTCTTTTGAGTACAGTTGAGCAAAGGTCACATGGGAAAGTTTCAGAATACTCCATGGCATAGCATCAGCTGGCATAGGATTTGTGAATTGATTAATGATGTCACCTACGAGAATACAAGTCAATAGCTGCCCAGTTTCATTTTGGACCATGTGGAATCTTAACCACAACAGCAATAGTCACAATATTGAACCATCTTGACCAAAATCTCAGTCATGCTAAGATTAAAGCTCTTATACAGAGTTTGAATCTTACATACTTGCGGTTGAATAGTTGATGGTGTGCCTAAGGTAAACAAACTCACAACCGCACTCTAGCAGGTAGTCTTTGTTTTGGTTTCATCCTTGACACCAGGCGCGTCGTTAGACCTGGGCATTCGAGGCTATAGCCCCGGATCTTTTGGGAATAGCCCCGGATCGCTGTGCCGTCAAAAATAATAATAATAATAATAATAATAATGAGGAAAATAGACCCGTAGAGTATACTTCTTTGTGGTTGCATTACCAGCAGATGCAACATTGTAGCCAGTGAAAACCGCAAAATTCTGACTTGTCCATGTATGGGCAGATTTAGAATAATTTGTTGCAAAATGTTGCAAATTCAACGTTGGTATTCTTTCTTCTCTATGCATAGCACATCTCGTCGATATTGCTGTTTCGTGATGCTAGCCTTTTAGTGAAATCAGAGTGTTTAGAAGGACAGTAATAAAATATCTTTTGTAAGATGGATCTAAGAAGCGAGACCCGCAGTGAATTCAACCCGGTCCACTTAACATCGGGTAGGTGCATGACAGTGGTACCATAAAACTTCAATAGCCCGGGCTTTTATTTGTTTCAATCACTGAACTTTCGAACAAAACTCTTGCTCAGCAAAGATGGTAAATACTATCAAATGTATTATTTAAACCAGTATGAATATTAGTAACCTAGGTCGAATAACGCCTGCACGCATGCTAACACACACACACACACACACACACACACACACACACACACACACACACACACACACACACACACACACACACACACACACACACACACACAGGCGAAGTGGTAATCGGGCGAGTCGGGAGAATTCCCTGTGGGCCGTTAACGTTTCGGGGCCGCTGGGCTGATTACTGCGGGATAACAATATTGTGTTTATAAAAGTTCCTTGCAGCGCCGTCCGGTAGCCTGAGCTGTGCAATCACAACCTCTCACTCACTCTACACACGCAACACATACAATCTGTCAAAATCGCAACCAATTCGATTTTGTCTAGAGGGGAGTAACTGAGCGACCCCTCCTGAAGTGGTACATCCCAGGTCGGCCTTGAACTGCGATTGGTCAGAAAGACGTAACAGCTAATGACAACATTGAACTCTCGTGCAGGCTCGAACAGTGACACACAAACACAGACACACACACACACACACACACACACACACACACACACACACACACACACACACAGACACACACAGACACACACATTTAAAGGTCCCATGACATGCCACCAGGTGTGGGCTGATTAGCCATTACAAGCCATTTTGGAAATCTGTCCCTTATGACATCACAGGTGGGCGTGTCCACCTAGATGTGTGCTGGATAGATCAGTCACACATCTAGGTGGACACGCTCACCTGTGATGTCATAAGGGACAGATTTCCAAAACGGCTTGTAACGGCTAATCAACCCACACCTGGTGGCATGTCATGGGACCTTTAAGGAGTTTTTCACCCGCTCCGTATCCAGCATGTTCCACGCTTAAAGCACCCAGGCTACTAGTATGCGGCGAGCTGGGGCTCTCATGTTCCCCCCTGCGGTGTATTGCTTGTCCTCAACCCCTGCCATCCAGTTGTCATACGATTCATTCAGACTGGCTTTGAACGGCTGATTCCATGGATGTAGTTTGCGTGTGCCTTGTTTTCCCGCCGATGTGGCGAAGCATATGGTTATGCTTTTGAGAGCTTAAATAAATGGACTATATAAGTTGACTATGAACAATTATTGAAGTTTAATATTTTGTTCAGCAAATTTGACAACTGACAGATGCAATATTGTAGCCAGTGAAAACCGCAAAATTCTGACATGTACATTTATGGGCAGATTTAGAATCATTTGTTGCAAAATGTTGCAAATTGTATTCTCTATGCATAGCACATCAAGTCGATATTGCTGTTTAGTGCTGCTTGCACAGATTCAGGTGACCCGCAGTGAATTCAACCCGGTTGAATTCATTGGGTAGGCGCATGACAGTGTTTATTTGGCAACAAGCTTTTCTAATGTCTCATTTTGGCTTCTGGTGTACGTGGTGCACTTTCCTATCCTTAACGTAAACATAAACCTACTCAGTAGGCCTGCCCTGACGTGAGTCAGACAGGCCGATTGGTCTTTCCTTTCCTTCTCAAACTACGTTACAATTGCATATTTCATCAGCCCGATTTTCAAAATTTCTCGGGGGAGAAACCCCCCAACTCCCCTTTTAAAAGGGCTCTAACTTTTGGGCTTTAGCCCCGAATGTTTTCAATTGCTAGCGACGCTCATGCTTGACACAAATAGGTGAGATTATCAACAGAGCTGTAAATCTCTCAATAGTGATACATTCTTTTCGAAGGACAAATATTAACTTGATTATTCATCAAAGTAGAAACACAATAAGATATGCTCAAATGCATAGTTCCAATCAATTGGAATGGGCATCATTGATTTTCCTTCTCCTGCTTTTCCTTGGGCACGATGTGCTACCAGTGCTTCCTTGCCCACAGAGCACATACAGTATATACCACCAGCACTGTACAGCTGAGGACAGGCTTCGCTTCTGCTGTTGGGACTGTCCTTAGTTTAACTGCCTAGCTCGTGCTCTCCTCCTGCACTGCCTGCTGGCTCCCTGTGCCAAAGCCTGCAGCTACATCCCAAAACCCAGACACAACCCCTGTCTGCACAAGCTCTCAGACAGACAGAGACGGAGACCCAGTCCCAGAAAAAAGAGAGACACAAACAAGGAGGTGAGGCAGCGACTGATAGGGAGAGAGAGAGAGAGAGAGAGAGAGAGAGAGAGAGAGAGAGAGAGAGAGAGAAGGAGGGAGAGAGGGAGAGAGAGCGAGAGAGAGAGAGAAAGAGAGAGAGTGAGAGAGAGAGAGAGAGAGAGAGAGAGAGAGACATAAGCAGATGTCCAAACATGGCTGACAGTGACTGAGTTATGAAGAAACATGTTTGAAGAAACTTGTCCATTCCATTCAAATGTATTAACAAATTATTAATCTATCAGTAAGTTGATAGTAATATAGAAAGTGCATTGACCCTAGCTAACTTACTTTGAATCTCTCAAGAGATTGAATGATACATGCTATAGATAGATAGATAGATAGATAGATAGATAGATAGATAGATAGATAGATAGATAGATAGATAGATAGATGGATAGATGGATAGATGGATAGATAGATAGATAGATAGATAGATAGATAGATAGATAGATAGATAGATAGATAGATAGATAGATAGTTAGATAGTTAGATAGATCAATGGATAAATAAGAAAGATTGATTGATAGTTTGATAGTTTGATAGATTGATAGATTGATATAGATGTAGATAGTTAGACAATGTAGATAGATACTGTGGATATAGTTTGATACTGTTGATATGTAAATGCACATGTTGGGGATCTTTGTCAGTGTTTTTGTAACTAATGGGTCAACTGAAAAGGGTTAATGGTATCACTGATGGGACCAAAGTACAATCCTGGCCTTCCCAGAGCCATTACTGCTATGGGGAACTGTTGTTCTCTCACTCTCTATTCCCCAGTACTCCACACTTACCGTAAGCGCAGAAAGATGAGATGATACACTGAGCTGGCAATCAGCATGGACTCTCGCTCTTTCTCCCCTGCGCATGCTCTCTCGCTCGCTCACTCTCGCGTGTGCTCTCTCGTTACCTCTTACCTTTTCTCTCTCTCTCTCTCTCTCTCTCTCTCTCTCTCTGTCTCTCTCTCTCTCTCTCTCTCTGGCTCTCTCTTTAGTGCATGCACTACCACTTTCTCTCTCTCTCGCGCTCGTTTGTTCTAGAACAATCCTAGAGAGCGATAGGCAGAGTGGGAGAGAGGGAGAGATGGAGAGAGGGAGAGCGAGAACTAGAGATCTCTGTGTCTCTCGCTCACGGGCCTGATTGGTATCATGAGCTAATGGCCCAGCTGGTGCGGGCAGTCTGACACAGACAGAGATAGATGGACTCGCGGCCAGTGTCGAGTGTCTCTGATCTCGGTAGAAATGTGTGACTTCTGGGAGCAGAGGAGATAGCTTTCTGCCCTTGCCTCTGTTTCTCCAGCTCCATGCAAAGTGTACCCATCCCCCCCCTCGCGGCCCAGGTGTTATGCGTGTGTGTGTGTGTGTGTGTGTGTGTGTGTGTATGTGTGTGTGTGTGTGTGTGTGTGTGTATGTGTGTGTGTGTTCAGAGTCAGCAGTAGGTGTGACGTTATAATAAAAAAGCTGTCAGATTTAAGGTGCAAGGGGGCTTTCTCTCTCTCTGGCTGCCACGGTGATACAGATAAAATAACGTCTACTTATGATGAGGCTGCTGTGCTGTGTGTGTTTGTGTGTATATTGGTTGCTGTGTGTGTAGAGAGTCAGTCGTAGAGTTTAGTGGTTGGGGCTTTGATTGAGTCCCGCTCTCTCTTTCTCTTTATCTCTCTTTCTCTCTATCTCTCTCTCTCTCTCTCTTTCTATTGCTCTCCCTCTTTATGTCTGACACACACACACACACACACACACACACACAGACACACACACAAACCACACACACACACACACACACACACACACACACACACACACACACACGTACACACACACACACACACACACACACCACACACAGACCACGTATGCTGTACCTGTAGGGATGACATCACCTAATACTAAACTGTCAGTGCAGCAGTATAGCTTTTGTATGTTGTCTTCTCTCTGCATAACCTATAATTAGACTGGGTAAACCAGGTGTGTGTGTGTGTGTGCGTGTGTGTGTGTGTGTGTGTGTGTGTGTGTGTGTGTGTGTGTGTGTGTGTGTGTGTGTGTGTGTGTGATCAGAAGTGACTCGGTTAGTCATACCCTTGGGAAGTAGCATTGGGGTATAAGGACCAAAATGAAGTCATGGTGCAGAGTGGGCTTCTATTACAGGGACAGTTCTTCAAATACACACTGGTCAGGGAGTTCCTATTTCAACAGAATCTAATGGAATTATCACAGATTCACAACGTATCATGTTCGCCGTTCGTTGGGAGAGGGTTAAGAAAGACTCGGCTGGCTTGTGTGTTTGAGTCCTGGCCAAAAGCTACTGGGTTCGATCCCCTAACCTGTGACCCATCCTGTTAAGGAAGCTGCCTGCTCCTTACTGACATGTATCTGAAAGTCACTTTGGATAAAAGTATCTGAAAAGGGATGAAGGAATAAGGGTAATTCGTGCAAGATATGGTGTTTTTGTGCTCAAGGTTTGTACAGAATGTGTGATCAGTGCTGTGTTCTTGTGTTCACCATTTGCACAGAACATAGTGGGTAAGATCTTACAGTCTCTCCAGGATGTAATACTTTTTTTGTCGGTGTGATGTTGGGATTGCATCAGGGTGTTGATTGAATAAAAACTGTACCGTGTACAAATTTGAGCCAGGCATCTTTATTTAGATATACTTATAATAGATTAATAAATCAAATGAGTGCCGTAAACAACCCGTCTCCCATATATCTCCAACTCCAATTACTGTTGAGAACTGTAAATCCAGTACAGTCAGAATACAGTCAGCACAACCTCACCTAACCTCAATGTCAACTCAAAGTAGCTCACTTAAATCTGTCTGAGGGTCAGGTTCCTGCTTGAATCGACCTATTCATAGAGCGGCCTCCTTCCCGCCTTCCAGCCTGTGCTGGCCGAGTAAACATACAGCGTCCGATAAATACTGTACGGACCAGACGCGATCTCAAGCTCCGCTGGAGGCCAGCTGTAGTGTTTGCCCCGTACGAATGCTTTCCGCTGGGGTAGATCAGATGAGCCTGGGGCCCCTTGGTGGCAATGTGTTTACCACAGGTTGCGTTGAGAACAGTGTGTAGCAGCAGGTGAAACCCAAATTGGCACAAGGGGAATGGAGGACTGATCCGAGTGGATGCCACCTTCCTGGTATGGCTACTTACAAGCAAGCTTTGGAATCTGGGAGGCGTGAGTGGGGAGTTATGTCACTTGGGCTTAGTCAATAGTCAACAGCAACCATATGAACCTGCAAATGTATATGCTATGGCCAGATAGTGTTCCTCTGTTTACTATTCATTCTCTTTATGTGAAGTTGCTAGCAATTTGAGAGCGGAATGCCATTGTAAATATGAAAGTTAATGACTAGATTCAATTTGGAAAAAATGGGCTGGGTCCATGAATGTGTGGATGCAGGCATGCGAACATGTTCAATTCACTCCCTATCTATTGCTCATACTCGTTCTCTCTCTCTGTCTGGCTCTCTCTCTATGTCTGTCTCTGTCTCTCTCTGTGTCTGTGTCTGTGTCTGTGTCTGTGTCTGTGTCTGTGTCTCTGTCTGTGTCTGTCTGTGTGTCATTCCCTATCTATTGCTCATACTCGTTCTCTCTCTCTGTCTGGCTCTCTCTCTATGTCTGTCTCTGTCTCTTTTGCTCTCTGTGTCTCTGTCTGTGTCTGTCTGTTTGTCACTCACTATCTATTGCTCATACTCGTTCTCTCTCTCTGTCTGGCTCTCTCTCTATGTCTGTCTCTGTCTCTCTCTGTGTCTGTGTCTGTGTCTGTGTCTGTGTCTGTGTCTCTGTCTGTGTCTGTCTGTTTGTCACTCACTATCTATTGCTTATACTCGTTATAGGCCAACTATAGCTTATAGTCTCTCTCTCTCTCTCTCTCTCTCTCTCTCTCTCTCTCTCTCTCTCTCTCTCTCTCTCTCTCTCTCTCTCTCATTGTGCATTGCATTGTATGCATATTTGTCCATTCTTCCTGAATACCAGTCTGGCTGAGTTGGAGGGGCAGGGCCATGTTGAGCACCAAATAAGGGTTGGCCGCACACTGCAACCTCGGGTCGGGCCGGCGAATAGCTGGCATAGCTGAGCTTATCCTCCCAGAGGCACGTGGGCCTGCAGCCCTGCCAGGAATCTTTTCTCTGAGCCGGCCGTCCCCAAGTACGGAACGTCGGGCCGGACGGAAGGGAGACGGAGGAATGGTTTCAGGAATATGTGGAATGTTGTCGGTAACTTTGGGCATGCATGGTCACAATGACTCAGACGGACGCAGAAACACACGCAAACACACACACACACACACACACACACACACACACACACACACACACACAAACACACATGCATTTATGCACAAAAATGCAATCACACAAACACGCACACAAAAATACATACAGCCACACAAATTGCACGGATGCACAAAAATACATACAAACATGCAGAAACCAATGCACACACACAGCAACAAACACATGTAAAGACGAACTGTCACACGCCCACATATGCAAATGCACCTCTTGAAAGGTTAAAAAAGCACAGAATATCCCAATAGAGTAAGGGAGTTTTTTTGGGGGGGAGGGGGGCCTTCAGAAACTGCATCAGCAGCACGCTTGGTTAGCAACGCACGGTAAAAGAGCAGACTAGTAGTTTCTGCATGACTGCTCTGTAGCACACACACACACACACATATATGCTACATGTGAACCTAGGGCATTTTACATTAAGCAGACAGACACAAAGAACACCATCTACTGGAAGAGGGGCCCAATTGACAGAAAGCAGATGAGAGATAATGAGATCTGGAGAGGAGAGGTAGAAGGAAGGAGAGGGAAGGAAAGCGTTGAAAGCAGGTCTAACGTGTGCGTGTATGTGTGCGTTGCTGCAGAGAGGAGGGGACCTGTTTGCTCGAGGTCTGTCGTCATTCCATCGTGGGGGTCATTCCTGGGTCAGGGCTATTAGAGGAAGGACCCTGCCTGCACATGTGCACAAACAACTTTGTTTTTCTAAGAAAGCACATGGCTGTTTTGCAAGCCTGCATGTTTCCAGATCTATGGATGTTGTCAAATTCAGAAATGAAAACACATAAACACACACGTGCACACTCGTGCACACACACAAACATAAACACACACATGCACGTGCACACACATACAGACACACACACACACACACACACACACACACACACACACACACACACACACACACACACTATACACAGACATAGACCTAATGCAATGGAAGAGATAACAAAAGTATGTGATAACCTGTGCATAACTTGTTTTTTTCGAATGCCAGAGTGCGGCGTCATTGTTTGCTGCTACTGTGGATAACACACTCCTTGGACAGTACACCGGAAGTTGTGTAATACGGTTAGAACTGCTCTCCTGGCTGACCATGGAAAACATATCTTATGAAATTGTTGCCCCAATGACAAGGCTGAAACCATGAGCGACAGTCCAAGCATAAACAAACCCCCTTTTCCACACCATTTAACCTTAAAGATGGCCATAAGTCTGTTTAGCTAAATCCATGAATCCTATCCATGAAAATTATTTTTCCATAATGCTTGAGTGAAGTTCACAGAACCAAAAAAAACAACTAATATTTAGAGTAAAAGACCGTTATTGTAGGGAGATTTCTTGAAATCTCTTTCATTTATTACAGAACAATGAAACATGTTGAACGCCTCGGCAAAACATTTCACATTTCAATTACAAATTTCTCCTGGAGCATGAGCTGCGGATGCAATTAGCATTTCTGTGCAGCGAGGCAGGAGAGAGAGAGAGAGAGAGAGAGAGAAAGAGAGAGAGAGACAGACATGTTTTTCCAAGGACATTTCAACGGACTGATGCAACGGCTCCTCTTCCTTGCACTCTTTTTTTCCTAGCAACATAGCATACTTGCCCTAGTAACACACTGAACGTGCATGGCAACAGTAGCTTATAGTATTCCACCCCTTGATCCATTCCTTTCTCCCCTCCTGCTCCTCCTCTCATCCTGTGCCTTCAGAAGCCAAGAAGTATTTCCTCCATGGTTAAAAAAAAGAGAATTATGATAATGAGCCTAGTGTTTTTATTTGTATTGGTGCACTGTCATTAATGGAAAAAAAACAATAAGCTCTTTTTGTTTTTCGAAGTGTTACTTAATCTGCAGGGATAGAGAGAACAGCGCAGGGGGAAAAAATGAAAAGCAGAGGAGGGGCTGTTTTTGTGAGGGCAGCCAATCAGAGGCAAGGATCAATCCGAGGAGGGCATAAACACCGGTTGTTGCTGTTGGTAACAGAGATCTGATTGGCCGGCCTGAAGGTCTTGCTCAACTAGGATAGGTGTCCCAGTGCATGGGTATTTTGTTTTGCAGCTGAAATGTTTTTCAATAACCTTGTTATTTTTACTTGTTATTCCCCCCTTTTCTGTTTTCTTCTTCTTCCTAATCCATTTGATCAAAGCACAGAGAGCAACGTTGCATTCAAACTCCCAGGGCTTTGAGTCAATACTCGTACCCCGACACACACATACATTTCCTAGACTCTTGTTTACCTGGGAAAACAAGAAAGAAAATGGTATGGGACTGAGAGGGAGGCTGACTGCGGTAAACACACAGTGGACACAACAGAACAACAGCACACTGGGACAACGCACAAGACGCATGGAGGCAGATGTGACGCTGAGCGGACAGGTCACTGACACTGTTGTTGCGACAGAAAAAACATGCGTGCACAAGCACGCCTGTCTGTGTCGGGCGCCCGCTCTGTGTTATTGGTTTTGTGTGTCCTCACCGGGGCCTTTATCTAGCGCACCCCCTTTGATCTTTTAAATGATTGGTAACCCGTAAGAGCTCTGTGTTTTGGATCCCTACGTCTCTTTATAGTCCTCATCAAAATAAATGTCTACTTTATTTAGTTTTGTTAATGCAAGCCATAAACCCTGTTGTCCATAATGTGGCTGCGGTCCCGTATATTCTTTCATTGCAATAAAACAAAGGGGGCTAAACATAAACATAACATTTATGGAATAACTGCTTTCAATATTGGTGTTTGTTGGCCTTATTGAAAACAGTGAGACATGGAGGTGGGCCGGGTTTGTCTGCACCCTGATATTCAGAGGTGTCAGAGTTGTACACACTGTGATTCCCATGCCCGGTTTGTTTACCAGCATCCCTCATGGCTTATTGTTGAATTTTTTTCTCACAGGAGAGGCGGGCTTCCCTTCAGCATGCCAGTGTTGCTGTGGATACAGGCGGCTGACAGTAGCCAATCGGATTGGAGGGGATTATTGTAGGCCCTAGCCTGGTGCATGATGAGTGCTGTGGTCGTTGAGTAAATCAAACATTATTGTCAATCAAATATCATGTTGTTGAGGGGAGGAGGGTGGGGGGGGGATTTTAATCAGCTCATTCATGGAAGAAAACAGAGTGGGCAACAATACCCTGGATCAAACAATGCATGCTGCTAAGCCAATAACAATGGCCACATGTCTCTCAGTCAAAGATTAGAAGTGTGTGTCCGTGTTTCGCAGTTTGTGTCGCAGTGCTTGCAGGGATACATGTTTGTTTGTGGTTTGATGCTAGTAGTTCCACCGAAAATCATCATGATTGTTGCAGGAAGCGTGTCGTATTTTGACATCATGGTCGAAAGGAAGTTGTGTGTGTTGATGTGGTTTTTCATTTGTGTCGTGTGTGTATGTGTGGGAGTTTGAGTGTCCATCCCACTCTCCCATGCAGCGTGTCTATGTGTGTGATTGCGTGTGTGTGTTTGTGTTTGTGTGTGTGTGTATATGTGTGTGTGTGTGTGTGTGTGTTTGTGTGTGTGTGTGAGTGTGTGTTTGTGTGTGCATGCATGCATTTCTGTAAGTTCTTTTTTGGCTGTCTGTAAATTTGTGTGTGCATGTGTATGTTTGTGCCTGGTTGTGTCTGTCTGCGTGTGTGTGAGTGTGTTTGTCTTTCTGCGTGTTTCTGTGTTTGTATATGTGCATGCCTTCATGTGTGTATTTGTGCATCCATTGACTGTTAGTGTGCATGTATTTAACTCTTCACTTAACTCTTCTCATGTATGCATGCACTAGGAGCCAGTATACGTGCTTAGTTTGTGACCCTGCATGCATCTGCGTATGCATGCACATGAACTGATTGTGTACACACTCTGGCAAGTGTGTTTTCATCAAACAGCTGTTATTGTTATGGCAGAAGTTGATTACTGCTCTCTGCACCTGTCCGAGGGTCCCCTACCATAAGTGTTCAGTGGTCTGTTTACACTCACTTATCAGTGTAGACTTTCAACAAAGGCTT
>NC_136934.1:15126583-15181583 GCF_949987615.1 Pollachius pollachius | reverse complement strand
TTACCCAGAAGTTTAGGTTTGACATATGTGAAGAGTCATGAGTCAGTGCTACAAATACGAATACATTTTGGTAGCAAATAATCAATGTGACCCCATGACTCAAGCGACTGTAATAGCCCCTGATTCATCCGTAATCAACGCTGACCTTTCATAACGTCAGCAGAAGTTCAACTTGGGCTGTTTGTTAAACACTTTTTCCCATCTTTGGTGCTTCGTGGAGATTAATTAGACAAGGGTAGCTCTTCATTGATATTACACCCCCCCATAGCCAGACACACACTCCCACTCTTTCTGCCCCCTCCCCACTCCACAGACTCCACAGACTCAAAAAACCCTGTGACCCCGGTTGCCGAGGTAACATGTCGGCCTGATCCAAATTGACAGCTCTATTGAAGAGGTCATTGTCTCCAGTGACAACCATTGGGCATCAGTTAAGAAGGCTTTTAAAACAGGTCCCCACCAGACTGACGGTTGATTCAGTTATAGAGCCATTTTTTCTCCTTTTTTAATTAATAGTTACACATTGTTAAAGGCGATGTTCCAAAACAGAAAAAACATTTGTCAGCAGCAGTTCACAGTTTGTTGAAAGTGGGACGTTTTCAGGACAACGGGTGGCTTATTTAGGGGACACAAAAGGACTGTTATTTGGTAATGAAACTATAGTTTGCCAAATGACAGCTGTCTGTACTGTTAATGAGACATTGCAGTTGGAGCGTCAGCTAAATTGAGGGTTCCATGAAGCCCCGTGGGCAAAGAAAAAGGCCGTTAGTGAGTCAGCTTCAGGGGGAAGGTTACTCCGATTTCATTCTCATCATTTACAGTTTGACTCAAAACATGCCGGCCTCGAGGACACTCAAGTCAAGCATGCAAAAGGCAGCAAACATAAAAATATCCTTAAACTAACACAACCTCTACAACTTCTACAATTTCTTCCTCAAGTGTGATGACGGAGAAAAGTGATGCTCACAAATATATACACAAACAAAATGAAAGGCCATCTGAAAGTCCATAATATAGCACTAACACTGAGTACCGCCAGCCCTGAGAGCCTTGGGCCGGGATTATTTATCCAACAGCGGTATCTGTTGAACTCATCTAAACATCTAAGAAAACTGTTTGGTAATTCATTTTTCAGTTGAAATGCATTCAGGCTTTTCCAGTAGCCTCAAGGAAGAACGTTGTGGGGCTTCCTAGGAATTTCGGCAGAACCATGACCGTGTTCGTTCAGGTAAAGACTAGGTAACAGAAGCCTGGTTCAATTCACATCCTCAAGAGGATTCGAAGATCCTCAGGGCCGACAATGACACTGTTTGATGAGGATCAGATCACACACTGTCTTCTGAGGTTCTAGAGTCACCCAAAGCCTGCTAATAGGATTATTCCCATACTGTAGTCAATTAGATTGTTTTATAGAAAGGAGGGATAGAGAGAGATAACTACCGCACTAGTTCATAAATTCATAACCTCAAAAGCACCGCTCCTACGATAGCTAACAAGCACCCTACAGGAACCAACAACCACAAAACTTTCCGACCGACTAATAACTGATTAAGATTAAGAAGCCTGCCTTGAATGCCCTCAAAGACAGGATAAATCTTGGGTAACAGATTCAGACAGTGTTTAACACAGACATAACCTGTGGTTCTCCTGCAAACTCCAGGAATCTTGAACTTTAGCACTCATGCCTATATTCTCTATTTTCATTATAACTGTTCTGGTCCCTTGATATTAAGGGGACATCAATACAACCTTAGCAAATGCCATAATAAGGCATACAATCTCTTATCAATTAAAATTTGAGATAATTGGTCAGTATAATGCATCGGAACAAATGCACACATGCATGAAATACAGGAAATTAAGCACAATACACACACACACACACACACACACACACACACACACACACACACACACACACACACACACACATACACACCATACACAGACATAGACCCAATGCACACACATATGCTCACCTGTTCAAACCAAACAAAGCACAGACTTACACTGTTGAGTATGTAAACACACAGATGCACCCATGCTTGCACCCTCACACACATACACACACACACACACACACACACACACACACCAGACACACACACACTCGCACACACACAACCCCATGGCTTCAGGAGTGTCGGTGTTTACATTTTGTTCTCCTCACTTGTTTGTTTGCGCTCACAACACACAGGGGAGTAGAGCTGATAAGAAGTCGCCTTCCTGGTGATCCTTCCTGCTGACTCTGTACCTGTATCTACCTGTCAGCCCTCTGACGACCCACAGCTGTCTCTCCCTCATAACCACCACCCCCCCCCCCCCCCCCCCCCCCCCCCAACACACACACACACACCCTCACAAACACACACACCCGGCCCACCATGCCCAAGCTGAACACCTTTCACCAGGTGACATGACCAAAACACAACCCTCTATTTAACCAACAACATCCAGCGAGAGTAATGAGTCATTGCAGGTGAGCGAAGGGGGAGGGAGGGCGAGGAAGAGCGAGTCTGCGTTTCCAAATGCGCTTCACTTTCGTCAACATGAGCCTTATTTTAGCCTGTGATGCTGTGTGAGCAGCAGATAGGTAATCATGATCTAACCGTCTACCTGTCTGAGATCATGCTGGATGACCTCATTGTTTGGAGAGATAGGTGGGGAGGGGGGGGGGGGAAGTTGATCAAGCGGATTACATCATAGAGAGGTTCAATAGGATGGCCCAACAAGCACTTCCTGGCTGTTGACAACATGACTCATGACGACATACATGTTGTTCTATTATTTGAGTGTAGATATAATGGTTTGGGTACCGATATATCGAAAGCATTACAAAAGAAACCGGTTCAAACAACACCTAATGTAAACCTTTTTGGCGGTCTGACAAAGCTTTGAGGCAGTAAACTGTTGACAGTCAGCACTGTTGAAACTTACTTCTCTTTATTATCTCTTCATCACTTTATCTCTTCATCTCCCTTTCCTTTTTTTTGATTGAAACCAAAATGCAGCGTTTCCGGCGTGGGCCATACCAGTGAAGTAGCCTGTAGTCATGTACTGATAAATGCAAAGGCGTTATCTGGGCTGGAGCCACAAACCTTAATCTTAATTACATAACATCTGGGGGCCCTTTGTCTGAAAAAATATGTGAGGGTGTACAAGAGACACCATGTATTGCATTGAACTTGTACAAATAAAATAGTTTCATCATTTGAAATAAATATAGAAAGCTATTAAACACATCTGCCCTCATCTGCGCTCAAAATAAAAACAGAGGTTCCAAAACAGGATCGAATCCTGTTTGCTTCCCCTTCTGTGTCGTACTGATACTCTCTGTTTCAGCTGCCAACAGCGTGACCGGTTGAAGGAGTGGGGCTCCCGGGCAGCGTGCTTCAACAGGCTGCCGACGGTTACTCGTCATGCGCTGCGTGCAGCGTGTGCGTGCAACAGAGAGTGGGATACAGGTGTGCATGCACACACCAGCCAGGTGCGAGACGACATGCCGGCTGATCAAAAAGAGAGTAGTATTTAGCCATTGTGTTTGTTGCTTGTTGTCTTGCCCTGCGCTGGTTGTTTGATCTCTCTCCACTCTTTCATTCATATCGGAACTGCAACTGATGCAATTTTTACGGGGCCCCACAAATAACTGAACTGATATGAGGTTGTTATTTTTCTTCCACGGGGGGGGGGGGTCATTATATAGTGTTCCGGACATTTCTGTGCCTATGTGTGTGTGTGTGTGTGTGTGTGTGTGTTTGTTCTGTTAGCATTTGACTCAGCACACTCCTGCAAAAAGTGGGCCAGCTCCAGAGGTCAAGTCAAGGCGTTATTTGTTCAGCAGAGCGAGAGAGACAGAAAATAGACTGAACATGTGCATGCCAGAGCCAGCGGTGGTTTACACCTCGAGGCAGGCTGGAGGTAAAGCTAAAGTGTTAGCAGCAGTTTCTGCAGCGGGAGTGCATTCTCACACGCGGGTGGCAGCACGCTCCGACCGTCCCGTCCAAAACCAGCACCCTGTGGCGGAAACTGAGACGGCGGGGAGAAAAGGGCTTAAAGGTCGGGATAACGTTCCTCTGTGACATGAGGTTGTCCAGAATGGGGGGGCGGGGGGGGGGGGGCTGGCTTACTGTCAGGATGGTGGGGTCCTTCACCTCCCACCCAGGGGGGATTCCAGCACCATCACCTGATGCATCTGCTTCAGGGAAGGAAGTTAAAGACCGCTGGTTACTGAGTGCCCTGTTTGGGGTTTTTAGAGTGTGAGGGTTTATGTGTGTATGGTGTGTGTGTGTGTGTGTGTGAGTGTGTGTGTGTGTGTGTGTGTGTGCGTGTGTGTGTGAGTGTGTGTGTGTAATGTATGTGGTCACACTACTAGACCACATACAGTGGTCTAGTAGAGTTCCTTTTGGTACAATATCTTTGCAGCTAAATGTTATGTGTCTACGTGTGTGCACAGATGTGGCGCGTGTTAACACGTTTTTGTGTGTATGTATGTGTATAAATGGGTGTGCGTGTGTGCGTTTGTGTGTGCAAGTGTGAGTGTGGGTGAGTGTGATTACGTATGTATCTGAGAGTGTCTGTGTGTATGTGTGTGTGTATGTCAGCGTGTGTGTGTGTGTGTGTTTGTGTGTGTGTGTGTGTGTGTGTGTGTGTGTGTGTGTGTGGATCTCTGAGTGAGTGTGTTGCCAGGAATGGCATATAGTATCTAAGATCAGAGGAGTCTGGAAAGTCCAGGCTGACTCACAATGCTGTCACCTTGCAGACTGAGAGAGAATAAAGAAAATAGAATGAAAGGAAAAACGAGAGGAAGATAGCACAAAATAAAGAAAGACATAAATGAGAAGAAAGAGCAGTGATCCATAAAAGAAGAAGAACATGAAGCAGGCAATCAGCCGCTAAAGCTATGTTTTTATTAGCTGTGTTCGTGTGCAACACTATAACCTTTCCCCCTTCTTTGTCTAATGCGGCAAGCAGCCCAGCCCCGGCAGCAGATCTTTCTCTTCTCTTTTTTTTAGACAGAAGAGTGTAAGATGTCTCACCGCTTTGAAGTCTCAAACACAGAGCGCAAGGGGGAAAAAGGGTCTTAAGACCAACAAACCCTTTGATCATGTGGCAGCAGAGTTTGTGCACTCTATGTGAGCGAGATGAGTGAATGTGACTTAAGTGATTTGTTTTTTTGTCATCGGGGGCCCATGATGTCGGACCTAGCATGCATGGCCTTTGTCTGCCTTATAGCGTCGTCGTCATTTGAATCGCCTTTGAGATTAGTCGCAGTTTCTGAGCGTCCAAAAGATTTGCTCTTAGAGAAAAAGATGACAAAGAGACTGGGGGTAATCCGTAATCAAATGATACATTTATCAAAGGATTAATCACATTATATGGGCTTAGAGCTTTGCCCTTGTTTAATGCCCCTGCCGCTGCATAAAGAAGATAACATCTTGAGGCAAATGTAATCTTAAATATAATCACGGATGAAGTGGGCACTTTAAAAAACATATTTCAAAGAAAACACACATGCTCATTTCCCTCCGATTTATTGTTGTTACTTTCTTCAGGTGCGAAAATAGCCTCGCCTGTTTGATTCCCTGCCCTTGAGCTACACAACCAACTGTGAAAAATGAGACAGGCACTGCCCTGATTGTGTGAACGGGAAGCAGTCATTATGAAGTGCTTTTCCTGAGTGAGGCGAAATATCCTTCAACCCACCTTACCCAAACAAATTAAAACGCAGATCAGGGAAGTGGTCATTTTATTTCACTGCTTCATGTGATGCACAGTCACTTCCAAGTCACGGTCGGCAGTGGAACCCACAGCCCTCTCTTTAATGAGCCAAACATCCTCCCGGCTCCTTTTTCTCAGAACTGCTGAACTCACGAACTTCCTGCTCTGTGCTGACTGACGGCTCTTAGAAAAGCGGTTGCAGGGGACTGATTTCTAAGCAGAGGGCATCGTAGCCACATAAAAACTTCATACAGCCCTCTCTCTCTCTCTCTCTCTCTCTCTCTCTCTCTCTCTCTCTCTCAATTACTCTAAATGATTACTCATTCTACCTCCTCACCGCCCTACTGGCAGGCAGGCCGGGCCCTTAGATGTATCTGCCAGAATGCTAGGACGTGAACCGTAGCCCGGCGAGGGGAAACTCAGAGAGAGAGATGAGGGGGGGAGGGGGAGAAGTGGCCTGTACCTCTTTCAGCTGGGTACATACACGGCCAGCTGCACGCCGAGCGACTGCACTCTGCACAAGGTATAAGGAAAGGGATTTAGCATGTCGAGGAGGGAGAGTGCTCTTCAAAAGATTGCATTCACTGCTGATGAATGAAGACATATATTTGCACTCTGTCCTCTAAAGACAGCCCCAATAGGAAAAGGGTATGTTTGCTACTGAATTGCTAATGGAGAGCAATAGAGATGAAGTGGCGATGCGATTGAAAATGTGTTGAAAATAAATGCTGTTTAAGAGCTTCATGGATAAGCAGTCGAAACAGTCAAAATGTTGAACAGTTTAATAGTGAGTTCAGAACATTTTGTGTTTCCACCTTGTGTGCTGTGTTTTGCAGGCATGGGATCTCATTATGTCAGCACACTCTGTTTTATATAGATCGGTTTTATATAGCCCTATACGAGCTTAGTAGTTGTCCACATCAAAGGGCCTGTGAAAAGAGATCTAAAACTCAACACATTAAAGCAATGAGCTGTACCTCTCGGACAAGAAAAAAAGCCAACTGTAAAATTTTGTTGACACTAACACTTTCCAAAGTACCACCAGAATTAAATGTTCTGAGCTCAAGGGCTTGCCACCTGCACACAGCAACCAGGCCAACAGCTCTGCGTAAACTCAGAATAGACATATGATTCACATACTGCTGAGAATCTGCGATGCACTTCTCCAAGTCTGGCACTTTGGAAAATGCAAAGCAGAATTTTTGGGAGAGATCTTTCACAGTGGGCCGCGTGCATTCACCTCATCCCCTTGGATCAATTAAACAAAACGCATTTTGTGATTTCATGTGCACATGCATCTGATCACCGACAGATCATATCGAGTCCAAGAAGAATTAATCAAACTAATCTCATGGAACAGTGGATTCCTTTGCTGGTCCATCTAGGGGTGATCCCAACGACATTCCCCCCCCCCCTTAAACAAATGGACCCCCCTGCTGTGAGCCATAGAGGCCGTGATCAGGCCTCGGCCCGGGGTCTCCAGTGGATCTCCAGTTGCTGCAGAAGCCCAGCGGTTGGGTTTCATAAACACAGACACACTCCTCCTGGGTGACAGCGACCGCTCTCAGCCGTCTGTGGCCGACACGGCCAGACACATGCACCCAACGGCCAGCCGGGAATGGGGATAGATCGCTGGGTGGATGGACGGATGGGATGGGGGACGGAGAGATGGATGGAGATGCGAGAACAAAAATGCACGGAGGACTCAGGGTAGGTCTTACGACGGGTCTTAGGAGGAGGAATTTTTACAGTCCCCGTCACCCCCCTGCCCCCAACCCTCTCTTTACTACAGCCGTGGCAGCTGCCACACGCGCATGAAATCTTCAAATCCACACTGGACAGGTAGTGCCACATGTGTGGAATTAAAGGGTCCCTGAGAGGGCCTGGTCTAGGGTTACCAGCTGCACGCGACAGCTGCCCTCGGCCAAGATCAGGTTTCTGGTGGATTTCTTACAGTTGGTGATAAACAAAAAGAAAAAAAAACTGAAACGGTTGAGTCGCCACGTTCAGAGTGCTTATGAGTCAGTTTGACTGTCAGGCACATGAGTTATCCAATCTCTCTGCACTCAAGGCCATTTGTCCTTCACGGAGAGAGAGTTCCTCTTCATCAAGAATGTAATGAAGCACGCGCCGTTTTCTCTTGTTGCTACTACCCCTTTTAGGTTACAGTATCCAGTGAGCGGGAGCATTGGATCAAGAACGGCCTTTAGGCGTCTTGATCCAATGACACCTCCGGCACACGTACATACACGCACGCACACACGCACATGCAAATATGCACACGCGCACATACACATGCAGTTGCTCCAGGCACGTACGCAGTGGCATGCTCACACATGCATGCAAACGCCATCACACACAAACACACACACACACACACACACAAACACATCTTTTTAAAACACAAAGTGAGACACTGTGCAGACAAGGAGAGCCGGGTCTTTGGTTTATCAAGAAGCAGAAATGCATAAAGAATAGTCCATTGTGTCATGGATACAGTGTACTGCTTATGAGATAAGTGCAGTGATTTGAATGGGGGAGATGATGTCTCGCCAAGGTGGGCCAGATTTATATAAGGCAGAATAGAGACGTATTGTACTGTCTTCTGGTTACAGTGTGCCAGCAATCTCCGGCGCTGCGCTATCGCTAGAGTGCTGTACTGGCAATCTCAATTCTGAGCAGATACCCATCATACCGTCATTGGACGGACAAGAACACACACAAGACGCTCTGTTGTGAGTTCATGAATCAGCTCCTTACGCGTGTGATAGCGATGTCAGTGCGTCGGAACCCTAAACATCTCCCTCCGTCTCTGATAAGCAGCCGTCTATCACAATGGCAGCATTGTAATCACTGTTGTGTTTGAAATGACATCCTGAGGGTACGACATTTTCTAAATCTGAAAAGTGTAGGAAAATAAAACGGTCCGAAGGTTGTGTGTGCAGACTGTTTTCTTGTTCAACATAGGATATGGGAGAGAATGGGGGGGTCCAGTATGATAATACTTTGACGTAGAAATGAACACAGAAGGGACACTGATCTGGTGATGAGGGTTGGTCTTTACACAGTGATTGACATGAAGAGTTTGGAAAAAAAGGGGATAAGGGAGCGACATGGAGAGAGAGAGAGAGAGAGAGAGAGAGAGAGAGACAGAGAGAGAGAGAGAGAGAGAAAGAGACAGAGACAGAGACAGAGAGAGAACACGAGAGAGTAAAGAGGGTGAGAGAGAGCAGAGAGAGTGTGAAAGGGTGCGAGAGAGAGTGAATGAGAAATGAGGCAAAGAAAGCCGAACAAAAGAAGTAGAACTTTTTTCTTGTGATGGTGTTTGTCGCAACCCTTTACCGAAAAGTGGCGAGAGGGAAATAATGAAACGCATATTGGGAAAGAAAGAAAGACAGAGGGACAAACAGCCAGCAACAAAATCCTGTAGATATATCTTCTGAGGGCCACTTTTGAAGCTAATGCCCTGTTCTCACTATAGCTCAAACAAGCATTCATGTTCCATGGATTCCTTGAAGCCGGTCACTAAGAAAAGTTGCACAACCATGAACTGTGTTCATCAAAACCCCACTGTCTTGCCCTGCCTATCCATTCGTCTATCTGAGGCATAACAGAGCACATGCCTGCCGAGTGGGGCTGGGTTATATAAAGAGCGCTATGGTGACGTGACAATGGTATGGTGACGACAATCTGAAACCTCACCAGTCACATGTCCACACTGGTCTGAGCTGCTGTATTGTTATATTGTTGCTTCAACACACACAAACACACACACACACACGAACACACTCAGAAAAACACACAAACACACACACACACACACACACACACACACACACACACACGCTTATATGGAAACATGTATACACACTTTGCACCCACATGCATACATAAACATACAAATGGATGCATAATTACACAAACATACACACTCACACACACACACACACAAGGAAACATGCATACACACATTTGTATACAGACAAGGACACATGCATATACACACAAGATGCAGACACAAACACACACACACACACATAGACACACACACATGCACAGAAATACATACATAAACATGCAGGCGCAGATACACAAACATGTTGATTGACATTTATGTGCTTCTACTAGCGCCGGCATGCCAAGCTGGTGTGGTTGTCAGTAAACGTTTGGATGAGTGGTGTCCTGAAAACTGCCAAGAGAAGCTTGTTGACACAGAGACCGAATCCATCGGACACATAATCCTGCTCACTCCCTGCTGCCTGAATTTGTGCAACAGTGCTCAGGTTATGATGAATTCATGCATGGCTTAGTCGAACCAGGCGTCCAAATGAGCGCACGTGTGGTTGCTGTGCATGCATGTGTGCGTGTGGTCGAGGGAGTGCTTGTGGATTGGTGTTTTATGTGCATGTGTTTGTTTGGATGCTGGCAGATGTAGTGCCACCTGACTATGTAGATATCGTGCAACAGTATGCGTCCGGTCATTATCTCGATTTCTTTGCTCTCAATGTTTAATGAGCTGGGATGAGTAAAAGACTAGGGTATTTTCGCTCTATTTCTTCAATGCATTGTACTGAGTAAACAACAGTATTTTTCCTTTTACCTTTCACGTGTATTTTCAATCATTGATTAGAGTTGACAGTATTTGTGGAATGATGAGTGAAATTTGTCGCTCTCCTTTGAAGGTCTATTGGCTGTGACATGGTCAGCTATTGACTTCACGTTAATGACCTGGTAAACAAGCTTCTGGTCGGAGTCACTGTGATCTAACCACACACACACACACACACACACGCGTGCGCACACACACACACACACACACACACACACACACACACACACAGACACACACACACACACACACACACACACACACACACTCACCCTAATATATATATAGACATAACAACATTATATATTTAGATAATCATTTGAGAATTTGTTGGTTAACAATTGAGTTATTAATTCCCACATATAAATATATCCTATATATGAAGTAATAATAATTATTTTTTATATATTTTTTTTATGTATTTATATTTATACATGTTACATTTGAAAAAAATCCTTACACTGAAGAAAAAGCAAAACCATGCTCTGAGATTAAGTTCCATATGGTAAAACAATACATTAAATTCTCCTAATTTGAAATGATTTCAAATCTTTAACCCATTAAATACAAACACTTGTTGTCGACCCATTGAGCCAGCCCTCCGAACCACCTGCTTATGGTTCCAGGGATACATAACGAGGCACCAGTGCCACCAGATCCTGCCTTGTGACTCACTTTTATAACAGGCCTCTGTGGCTGATGCCGTCACTGGTAGCCAGATAACAGGAACCCAGAGCTGACCTCCCAGAGCCACACCACAGCTCTGGCAAATATCGCCCGTTACAAAACAACTTCTACAGAACGTTATGTCTGTCCCTTTTCGTCTCTGCGTGACTGCGCCTTCAAGTCGCGCACATCCGATCTCACGGTGCCATGTGATTGGTGCATGGAGCGCGGCACACAATGAGAATGGTAGGAACAGGTAACGTTGGTCTTTCTTCTGGTGACTCACCTCGTCTGTTTCCAGGCGCTTTGAATATTGCCCGTACGCAGACAAACACGGTGTGTAGAGGTGAATTGGTCTATTTAAGGATGAACAACACACATGGAAATAATGGATGAAGACTTGAATTAATGCAGCACCGAGGCCTAGCACATGTACAGCATGTGACGTACGCACACACATGCACACACACACACACACACACACACACACACACACACACACACACACACACACACACGGTGTGTAGTCATCACAAGTCCTATTTATCCCACGGTGCATTGTGTATGTAGACTGCACTACTAGATGCACTTGCCATTATATGGGCAGGGTCATCATGATCATGATTTATGCTTATTTCTTAGCTAGTCAGTTGTACTTATTAGGAGGACTGAATCTTGGTTTATGCTAGCCATATGTGTACTATTCATCTGGGGATCAAGTGTGTTCGACTTCTACACTTGTTTGTACTGTTGTAGGCCGACAGTTAAAGAGAGAGATAGGAGAGCTGAGAAACAGAGGGAAAGACGTAAGGAAGCAACCCTGGGTCAGTATGAGTTCCCTAAATTGTCGGTTGGTAGTCCTACGTTTGTACACATACACTACAAATCACTTAGTAATAGTAGTAGTAGTAGTAGTAGAAATAGTAGTTGTAGTAGTAGTAACAGTAGTAGTAGTAGTAGAAGTAGTAATAGTAGTAGTGGTAGTAGTAGTAGTAGTAGTAGTAGTAGTAGTAGTAGTGGTAGTAGTAGTAGTAGTAGTAGTAGTAGTAGTAGTAGTAGTGGTAGTAGTAGTAGTAGTAGTAGTAGTAGTAGTAGTAGTAGTAGTAGTAGTAGTAGTAGTAGTTGTAGTCGTAGTAGTGGTAGTAGTAGTAGTAGTGGTAGTGGTAGTCGTAGTCGTAGTAGTAGTAGTAGTGGTAGTGGTAGTCGTAGTCGTAGTCGTAGTAGTAGTAGTAGTAGTTGTAGTAGTAGTAGTCATAGTAGTAGTAGTAGTAGTAGTAGTAGTTGTAGTAGTAGTAGTGGTAGTAGTAGTAGTAGTAGAAGTAGTCGTAGTAGTAGTAGTAGTTGTAGTAGTAGTAGTGGTAGTAGTAGTAGTAGTAGTAGTAGTAGTAGTAGTGGTAGTAGTAGTAGTAGTAGTAGTCGTAGTAGTAGTAGTTGTAGTAGTAGTAGTGGTAGTTGTAGTAGTAGTAGTAGTAGTAGTAGTAGTGTTGTAGGACTCGAGATGAACTGAAAATCCAACAGATCAATTCTCTTGGAGGCAGACACAGCTGGGGACAGCAAGGGGATTGAACCCAAAACCCTTTAGCTGAGGAGTCAAACAGCCCGACTACTAGATCAGCAGAGCACTTTCATCTCTTCTCCTTACGCCTTGCAGGAGTGGACAGCTGGGGACAGCAGGCATTGAACCCACGACCCCTCATCTGGGGGTGGAACACCCCAACTACTAGACCAGGCTTTCAGCAACTGATCTGTGAAAAAACACATATGTGATGAGCGTATAGTTCAGTGAAATGTATACCAGGGAATACATGTCGTGCATACACTCGTATAATATGGATACACAAGTCATACAAATAACAGCGTACAGGATACCTATAGTCCTGAATGGATCGGCACTGAATAGAAATCACGCACTTTACAACCTTGCCAGCTGTTAGTAGGAGGCCAAGGCAGAGGAGGTGTGTGTGTCAGCGTCGGGTGGGGGGATTTTGGTGTACGGAGGAGTTTGTGCATAAATCTGTGTTTGTGTGTATGTGTGTGTGTGTGTGTGTGTGAGAGAGAGTGCAGCTCACGGCCTCTCTCTGTGCACAATGCGTACTCTTCTTGGAAGGTGCTCCCCCACAGCGTTGGAGGCAGATCTCGGTGCGTGGGCTGACGTGGGAAGGGGGCCGGGAGGGGCCGTCGTGAATTGGCCGACCGAAGCGCAGCACGGCTAGTGGCCCGGCTTGCATTGATTACCCCCAAGGACGGTTACAGTCCGTCCCTTCTGTGGTGCCTCCACCACCACCACCACCACCCGCACGCAGGGAGGGAGAGGAGCCAAGGGGGTTGCATTGGGGCTGTTTGGGGGGGGGGGGGGGGGCGTACGTTGGTGTACGTATTGGTGAGTCACCTCCTCTGTCATTTGAGGTCACGTGCACACACATACAGACACACAAACACACATACAGGCCTTCAGACAAACACCGAACACACACACAGACATTCAAACGCAAGCACAGTCGGCCTCAATCGAGCAAATGGAAACACGCAAACGCAAAGGCTGACACGTGTTTGTGTACATGCGCATTCACAAACCGGGGTGCATGCAAACTCACACACACACGGACAAACACACACACGGACATGCACACAAACACAAAGGCAGGCCTGCCTCCAATATACCACAGATACAGTGTGGGGGAGGGGTTAACTTCCTCTACAGATGTGTTTTTGTACACAGTTTATTTGATGTGCTCTGTTGCCTTTTCTTGCATCAGCACAGAGCTGTCTTTGTATGGATTCCTTCTTTTCCCTTTTTTCCTTGTCCTCAGTTGCCAACCCTGGCTTGAGGCTAAGCAGAAGAGAGCGTCTGCCCCTAGATCTATGTAGGGCTCTGGGTCTATGTAGGGCTCTGGGTCTATGTAGGGCTCTGGGTCTATGTGAGCTCTGGGTCCATGTAGGGCTCTGGGTCTATGTATGGCTCTGGGTCTATATAGGGCTCTGGGTCTATGTAGGGCTCTGGGTCAATGTATGGCTCTGGGTCTATGTATGGCTCT
This sequence comes from Pollachius pollachius, assembly GCF_949987615.1. Taxonomy (NCBI): domain Eukaryota; kingdom Metazoa; phylum Chordata; class Actinopteri; order Gadiformes; family Gadidae; genus Pollachius; species Pollachius pollachius. Next base: position 15,167,555 of record NC_136934.1, on the reverse strand, counting down.
GGGTCTATGTATGGCTCTGGGTCTATGTATGGCTTTGGGTCTATGTAGGGCTCTGGGTCTATGTAGGGCTCTGGGTCTATGTAGGGCTCTGAGTCTATGTAGGGCTCTGGGTCTATGTAGGCCTCTGGGTCTATGTAGGGCTCTGGGTCTATGTATGGCTCTGGGTCTATGTAGGGCTCTGGGTCTATGTAGGGCTCTGGGTCTATGTATGGCTCTGGGTCTGTGTAGGGCTTGGTAATATGGCTCACCTGAGGGGATTAGATGAAAGGTGAGCAGAGGACACCAATAGTAAACACCACCAAGGTGGTCTTTACACATAACCTTTACAGCAGATGAGTTCACTTTCTTAGAAAACTATTCATTTCTTTATTTTCCTTGTTGTGATTTACTCTGTTCTGTTTTCCAAGAAGCATTGTTTTGAGATTGGAAAGTACCCAGTCATGTGGGGTGAAGTCAGACATGGGTCTGTGTTCATCTGAGATCGGGGTTGCACAGATATGTGCATTTTAAGTGGGTTTGATAGAAACCTGGAGTCATACAATATCACATACACTCACCCACCCACCCACACACACAATCACACACACACACTCACACACACACACACACACACACACACACACACACACACACACACACACACACACACACACACACACACACACACACACACACACACACACACACACACACACACTCACACACACACTCACACATACACCCACACACACACGCACACATATTGTAACAGTAAAGGTAAAGGTCATTTGAGGTCCATCCATGTAATTTCCAGGTAAACAAGAGGTGTATTATATTACAGAAAATCTAGATCCCTTCCTTAATCTCTTCCACCTTTTCTACCTTCCTTCTTTTTCTTTTCTTCCTTCCTTCCTTCCTTCCTTCCTTCCTTCCTTCCTTCCTTCCTTCCTTTCTTCCTCTCCCCATTCCTATTTTTATTATTTTCTTCCTTCCTCCCATCCCCCATTTCTTCATGCCTTCCTTTCTTCCTTCTTTCCTCCCACCCTACCTCCTTCCTCCCTTCCTTACCTCTTTCCTGCTTTCCTTCCATCCCTCCCTCTTTCCAGGTAACATTTTCATTGACCTGCTTATTCTTGGTCAGGGTGACCCGATCCAAGGCTGACTGGCAGCACGCACACACACACGCACACACACACACGCACACACGCACACACACACACACACACACACACACACACACATACACACACACACACACACACACACACACACACACACACACACACACACACACACACACACACACACACACACTCCAGTAAAAACAAGTGGCAACACGTCACAGGTGTTCAGGTACCAACATCATTGTCATCACAATGTCCCAGGTTTTGCCGTTACATATTCAAGTGCTCGATTCATTAGCTTCAGCCATCCAGAGGGCAGGCCGCGGCCGCGTGTTGACAACAGATCCCCCAGCACATCCCATGGCCAGTTGCGTGTTTGCGGCGAAAACAAGAAGGGAGCAAGCGGCGACCGATACGCGTGTTTACATGTTGACACCAACACACAATCACGGAGGATCAGCTGATGCTCAAATCCCCCCGCTCGTGTTTTTCACAGCGATGGGGCACTCAATCGGCTTGCTCGGGGTCTCAACGTGTGTGTGTGTGTGTGTGTGTGTGTGTGTGTGTGTGTGTGTGTGTGTGTGTGTGTGTGTGTGAGGGCACACAGGGGCAAGCCTTCTTAACTATCTGAACATAACAAGTTTTCTAAATTTGTGTTGACTGCTACACGATACAGAAGCATATATTTATGCTGTAAGTACTATTTGACTATTTTCCACTCTTTCCAATAAATACACACACATGCACACAACCACAATCACTCACACACACACACACACACACACACACACTCTGGCAAACACACAAAAACACACACACACTCTGACACACACAATCACACAATCCCTCCTCTCTGAGCCGGACCGCCCGATGGTAAATAAGCATACGTCGGTCAGGGATAATGCCACGGTAAACATATTATTGTGAACAATAGGATTGCTCTTTGTCCCCGTGGATCACTAATGTGTTTTGTATGACTCCCCGCCCCGCCCCCCTGCCGGTTGCCATGCTTAACATCTGGCCAGATGAAACATTCAGCAGAGTCAGATTAGTACGTCACATATTAGCGCCGCAAATAACAATGTTTAAGAGGGATGATGTGTGATCCGCCTGATTTTCATCTGCCCCCCAGATTTAACACTGATGATAACAATTCCATTGTTTTTCTTAGAGAAGGATTGACATGTTGACTAGGGAGCGTTAATCGCAAATCACAAATCACATTTCATCGGTGGAATCTCCCTACGTCTTTGCAGATATATCTTTATGTTTTTTCGGACCTATTTATTATAACCCTTGCAACCTTTTGATTTTTTTGAAAATGCACGCTGGTGCTAATCTGTGAGACTAATACGCCTTTCAAATATCTATGTGATGTCGGATGTTTAAAGCCCTTTTGAACTGTAGCCTTCACTGGCGACAGGCAGACGACGCGAGACAACACAAGTTCAGCTGATACAGACAGAGAGGGAGAGAGAGAGACACACACACACAGACAAAGAGAGAGAGAGAGAGAGAGAGAGAGAGAGAGAGGGACAGCGAGAGAGAGAGAGGGAGCTGTAGAAAAGTGGTAACGATCAGCACATTGGGTGGCTTGATCTCAGCCAGCAGGTTTCCCCAACACATCACACTTGTGTTTGCAGCTGTTGCCGTTGGCGTTAAGCTCACCCTTAGGAAAAAGAGCCCATGAGGGACTGAGGCACGCTCTCTCCCTCTCTCTCTCTATCTCTTTCTCCCTCTCTCTCTTGCGCTCTCTCTTTCTATCTCTCTCTCTCCCTCTCTATTGCTCTCTTTTTCTTTCTGTCTCCCCTTCTCTCTCTCTCTCCCTCCCTATCTCTCTCTCTCTATCGCTTGCTCCCTATCTCTCTCTCTCTTTCTCTCTCTCTCTCTCTCCCTATATCCCCCTCTCTCTCTCTGTGTCTGTGTCTCTCTCTCTGTAGACAGAAATGAATGGAATCAGTGGAATGCGGTCTCATGGCACTGACGTCTGCGACGCGGACTTCAAACAAAACATTTCTTCTGCACTAAAAGAGGCGCTTGTGTACGGGGGGGGGGATAACGGGAAAGGGAGGTGGGATCTTTTATCTAAACACATGCTCCACGCTACTACCGGCCAGTAATTGATAAAGCATCAGTCACATGCATGTCATCGCCCTGAGGGAGATTCACGCTCTCTGCCACCGAGAGAGGGGAGGCAGGCAGCCGGGTATCTGCACACACAGCTGTGACTGTGAGAGCTACACTTGCTGGAGGACAGCGTGGCACTGCGTGAGGCTGGTGATTCAGCATGCGTCTGTGAGTGTGTGTGAGTGTGTGTGGGGGTTGTGTGGGGGTGTGTTGGAGGCGGCCATCAATAACGCAGGAGGAGCAAAGCAACGCGGCAGAGAGAAAGCCCATGAGAGAGAGATCCCGGTGCACAGTAACTCCATCTATGGTGGTTCCGTTAAAAGATGAGACTTTTTTTTATTCCTGGAAGCTCCGTGTTACTGGAAGCGTCCTAACTATACACTCTGATAGGAATTCATTGCGCTAACCCCACATTATCTGACGTTTTAGAACCCAGCATTTCTCATCCGTCCCTGTCTCCTTCCCTCCCTCTCATTTAGTTACGTCTGGGTGCCAGTGAATGCAAAGTGTGTGTATGTGTGTGTCTGTGTTTATTTAGTGTATATGTGTTTTGTGTATGTTTGAATGTGGTGTATGTGCCGATGTATTTATATTGTGTTTGTTTGTGTGTGTGTTTGTATGTATGTGGCTATGCATGTTTCGAATGCATGTGTGTGTGTGTGTGTGTGTGTGTGTGTGTGTGTGTGTGTGTGTGCGTGCGCTTGTATGCATGTGTGTATGCATGTTTAGAATGCTTGTGTGTTCATGCGTGTGTGTGTGGGCGGCGGGGGTGGGGTGGAGTGTGTCATGTCTGCAAGTGTGCATGTGTAGGACGTATGTGCATATGTGTGTAGGAGGATGGGTGAGGGGATTCTCCCTGTTCATGCTAATGAGCTCCATGGTTTGAGCAGCCTGCTCTGCATAACGGATTAGCTCTCTGCCCTCAGGGGAGCTCAGCTCAGACTGCGTTTCACTAACATTGACCAGGCAATTCAACTCACAGCCATCCCTGGGATAAATAGCTCATTATCTTTTTAGCACACAAGCCCCCTAACTCCCCCCCAATTGTCTCCCTTCCCCAAGCGGTTCGCAGACAGGTGACTCTGTCTATACTGTAGGGAGGTAATGGTTGGAAATCAGCCTTTAGATTCATTTTACTCCACTGGCATTTTTCATGACATCAATTCACTGGAAAGCACAGACACCAAACATATGAATGGAAAAAGTTACTTTTTAGTCTATTTAATATATATTTGTTTTATTATATAAATATAATGCATTCAAATTTGAATGGATTATTGGACTACAGTTTCAGAACGCGACCAATTGAATGTTTTTAGAGAAAATGTTTATTTCAAAGTAGCGGGTAGTCTTGTGACCTGGTCAACGGCTCAATTGACAAGCTTGTTAACGATCAGATAAGACACCCGTTGACTTTAAACAACCGGGTGCTACGTTGGTCCTTAGAAGTAACCTGACAGATACTACAACCCCCCAACACACACACACACACACACACACACACACACACACACACACACACACACACACACACACACACACACACGCACAAACCCCCCAACCAAACCGACCAACACCCTCCTAATCCACCGGCAGATCCAGCACACCCCAGGGGGTTCAAAGAAAAAATCGTTATTTCCTAAGACACCGCTCCACGGCCCTGGCCACGCCCACTCCCCCCTGTGCTTCTGGGTTTGGGTCATGCTGCTGCGGTCATTGTTGAGGAAAGGTGTCAGTTGCAACGTAATACCGGTTGCATGGGTGGGGCTGAGTCCAAGGTATCTGTTAAACACAGCTCTGCCCAGATCCTGTGATCCTCAATGAGAGCTGCTGACAGGGGTCCCCGAAGTGGCAAAATACAAATTACAGATCTCTGGTTGTAACAGAGCGTTAATTACTCGACAAACGTGTCCAAGGAGGGGCTGGTTAAGTCTCTGAAGTGTTGTGTATTCAGAACTAACTCTCCTGTGGGCTCCTGTTCCTCAATGCTGAACGGTGGAAAGCTAACAACAGCCAAAGTCTTACCAAATTTGGACTAGCGGTGTTTAAACACAACGTCTGCCTTCCAGGAATCTACTGAAAAACAGCCCTAAAACAAAGATGTACAAGGACATATGCACACATAAACACCCACACATGCACACACACACACACACAAGCGCACACACACACACACACACACGCACACACACACACACACAAACGCACATGCACAAATGCACACGCACCCACACACACACACACACTCAGTGAAAAGGGGCACAGCGACAAAACACTTCACAACCAATGATGAATGAAGAGGGGTCCCAAACAGTTTCAGCAGGTGGTTATCTTCCAGGTTTTGACCTATGACCTGCACGTTCAGCTGTGGTTGGTCATAAGGTCCAGGGCTGGCTCATCAATCAATAGGAAGGAGGAAGTAGTACCAGTAGACTTCACTTATCAGGCAGAACACAAGGGACTCTGCCCTGGGGCCTCACTGTGGATGTGTGTCTGGAGTGTCCTTTTAAGGCAAGCCTAATTGTGTGTGTATGGTGTCTGTGTGTGTATCTGTTTGCGTCTGTGTGAGTGTGTGTGTGTGTGTGTGTGTGTGTGTGTGTGTGTATACTGAATTTATTGTGTGAGCATCACATGTGCATGGGTACATACCACAGTTGCACAGTTGCGCATGTTGCTGGATTCATGCACACTGAGTGCACAAAAAGTGAGCAGTCCAACAATTGCTCCCACTTTAAATCCACGTGATTGGGACAGCTGTGCCTCCCTCTTCCCCTCCCATACCTCCCTCCTCCCTCCCGTTCTCCTCTCTGATACCCCTCGACCCCAATGCATGTCCAGCCCCTCTCACTAAAGAGACTTTAAATTGACCAACTAAAATCTAGGAAAACAAAGTGTTTCACTTACTTTCGCTTTATAAATATTTCATATTTTTAAGCAATCATGTTGCTGGACACTGTTTCTGTAAAGCTGGGAGGGAGAGCCTGTGAAGCAGACGTGGGCTGATGCTAAACTCGGCTAAGCAATCCTGCAGAGAGCAGCCAAAGAAGAGGCAAAGCTGAGGCTTGTAATACCACCACTGTATCATTCCACAGAATCTCTGCAGCGTCTCTTGCTTAACACACTGACCTGACCTTGGGATGAGTACATATTTTGTGACACTTCCAGGAATATGTAATCCCTGTGTGTGAGTGTGTGTGTGTGTGTGTGTGTCTATGTGTGTGTGTGTGTGTGTGTGTGTGTGTGTGTGTGTGTGCATGCACGTGCGCGTGCATGTGTGTGTGTTTGCATCTGTGTGTGTGCCTGCGTGTTTGTGTGTGTGTGTGTGTGTGTGTGTGTGTGTGTGTGTGTGTAATTAGAAGAAGAAATGATTGCTATTCTGTAAAGATTGCCTAGGGGCATTAGGCAATTGTGCATTAAACATAATGAATATTACAATGCACAATGTTTATTGAAAGTTGCCTTTCTGACTAAGTTGTCCTGTGCAGATATTCAGTGATGGGACATGCAAATTGAATAAGAAAGCTCTTTCAATGACCCAATGAATTATTTGCAACCGAGTACTTTCTTAATATTAATGAATATCAAAACACTACATACTAAATTGTTCTTTAAATTACACTTTCACGTCAGAGTTGACTGCCTTTATATCTACTTATTTGGATCACTTTGGTCCAGTAACTTCACTTTAATAACTCTGCGGCCAGACATTTCATTACACTCAATACAATCACTGTATCACTAATAATTGTAAAGTGAAATTGTGTGACGGGATTCTTATAGCCCAAGTTTAGTGCAATGAAGCTTCGTTGAAACCCCTCGTTGCCATGCAGCTGCTGGGTTTCTCTCTAATGACAAGCTTTGTTCCTCAAAACAACTAGCTCCATTTAGAAGCCTTTTTTCTTCTCTTCGCCTTCATCTTCATTTATTTGCTGCACAGGCAGCTTCAGACCCTTAGGCTGCAGGCGGCGGCGTAGGGGAGATACAAGAAGATCTATAAAAGAGAGGGGGAGAGAGAGACAGAGATAGAGAGAGAGATAGAGAAAGAGCGGGAGAGAGAGAGAGGGAGGGAGAGAGAGAGAGAAAGAGAGAGGGATAGATAGACAGAGACAGAGACAGAGAGAGAAGTTGGATGAGAGAGAATGAGATAAAAGGAGGCGCATAAAGAACCGCAGGTAGTATCAACGATCGGGAGAGAGTGAGTGCGTGAGAGAAGAGAAAAGGGGGGAAAAAAGAGGAAGAGTGCTAGAAAGACGAGACTAAGAGGAGCGGGCGAAAAAGGGAGGGAAAAAACGTGGCGAAGGCAAGAAAGAGAAAAAGGGGAGAAAAAGATAGAGGCAGATGAAACGAACCAGCTGAGTGGTGGGAAGCGTTTGATGTGGGACAGACAGGGGAGGATACAAAAGCACACAGAGAGGGCGTTGGACTCGCTGAACCCCTGCGGTCCCCAAGAAGAGCTGCTGCTGCTGCAGGCAGCTAGCTGTGGTGGGGCAATCCCAATTCCACTGCTGCCATGAGCTGGAAATACATGGACTCATTCACACGTTTCCAAGCATGTCCTTCACTGAACCTATCCTACGACCACCCTGCACTAATGGGTGATTGGGATCTTGCAAAACTGGTTTTGCCAGAGGATTCCATAATCATCAGTGTTATTTGCATTATTGAACATAACTGAACAAAGAGTTCGTTCCACCAGCTCTGCCACATTAAGACTGGTATGGGGGGTTGTATTGCCTGAGTCTACTGCTCTGTAAAAACTACAGCACCATGAACAAAGCCAAAGGCAAAGTAGGTCTCCCATCCGGCTGGACCTGAAATGGAAAGCAGCAACCATGACGTCAGTGGTGCACAACGGATTGATGATCCCATGCGTGTGTTTATCCATAAAGTCTTTAGCCTGACTCTATCAATGCTGTCTTTTTATTTGGAAGAATAGCTGCGTATCCTGTCCACTGCTTGCTAATGTGCTGGCTCATAATTATGGTCTGCCGTACTCATGCATGAAAGTGGCTTCAGGGACTTCCACGGCTGTTTAGCTTCTTGAAAGCCCAAAGAAAAAACAAAGAGAGTAGGAGTGAAAGAAACTCAACCAGGTGGATCAGGATGTGAGGTTTTGTTGAATTCTTCTAAGAATCGGATATCACTGATATTGATGATCTTGCACGAGAGAAGAGAACAGTGCTGATTGGTTCCACCTCCTCTTTCATCTACCCCCCCCCCCCCCCCCGAGTGAGACGGCATTAAAGAGCAGCCTTCCTTCCTCACATCTTTACAAATCCACCTTGTCTTTACATGATGTCTACTGGAGACGGTTGGAGCTGTTTCATTCTCTGCCAAGCCATGCTCCATTTGATCTGGTTTTCATCTTTTACCATCGTTTTGTTTCTTTGTTTGTTTTTTGCCAAAGCTGTGTGCAGTTTTTATTATGTATTGACAGGCACATCCATGCTGTTACCCATGGATCGTAACCCAACCTTAAAGACCCCAAATTACAAACACACGCACGCACGCACAAACGCACGCACGCACGCACGCACGCACGCACGCACGCACGCACGCACACACACACACACACACACACACACACACACACACACACACACACACACACACACACACACACACACATGCACCCACCCATGCATACACACAAACACACAGACAAAAAGAATGCATACGGCAGGTTCAACAGTGGTCAGAATGACAATGTTAATAACATCTGGTGATCCCTAATCACATTCTGGCCGTCACCCTAACACCCCTCTGAACACATTTACACTCCCCAAAATCCCTCAGAGAAATATGCTTTAATGAGCAATAATGCTTCCACTGTGGTAGCTCCACCTTCTCAACGCATGCTAATCCCTACGTGCACGTGTGTTTGTTTGTGTGTTTTTCTGTTTGTGTATATGTGTGTGTGTGCATGTGGGTTTGTGTATGTGTATTTGTATTCCTGTGTGTTGCACACACCCTGGTCTGAATATCCATATGCCGAATCCTTAGAACTCATTAATCAAGGATTGTAATAGAAAGGAAAAAATCCAACGAGGGATTTAGTGTCGGATTATTTCAAATCGGTTGCTAAAAAGTATTAAGAATTAATGCAGTGTCCGTTCAAAAGAACCATATTGGTGTAACGCCGTACAGTTCACAAGCTTGAGCTTTTTTTAGTAGGAAGCCTAAGCTACAAACAAAGGGCTTGGGAAAGGGGGGGGGGGGTGTGTGTGTGTGGGTGTGTGTGTATATTTCGGGTGGGTCGCTTGGTTTTAGCACGTCACTATTAACAGAGCAAATAGAGATAGAGAGACATAGAGATCGAGATGGGGAGATAGAGAGAGAGAGATAGAGAGAGAGGGAGGGTTTCAGGGAGAGAGAGAGAGAGAGAGAGAGAGAGAGAGAGAGAGAGAGGGAGAGAGAGTGTTTAAATGGACCGAGGGTGGCATCCAAAGATAACAAAGGAGGCGTGTGTGGGCGGTAAATCTATTGAGGTGCTGAGGCAGAATGAGGGGAGATTGTAGACACAATAGTGCCATGTGCCACACCGTTTGGTGCACTGTGCTGCACGGTGATATGGAAATCAAACACGTGCACGCTTGTTGGTGCACAGGCCAGGATTTACACTCAAGTGGAGCCAACAGACACACACACACCCACACCCACCCACCCACACACACACACACACACACACACACACACACACACACACACACACACACACACACACACACACACACACACACACACACACACACACACACACACACACACACAAACAGATGGAAAATGTTGCTGAAAGCCCATCTTGCAGACAGCTACTAACCTAAGTTTCCAGCTCCAGAAACCACCTTCACTCTGTAAATGGTAATTACCCAGCATTAGAGTTGGCTCCATTACCTTCTAAACCAGGCTGTAAGACAGAAATAGCCCCGGCTGAATCTGTCTCTGTCTATTGTTGTCTGTCTGCGCTATAATTGGAAAGTCTCTCGGCTGTGTTGGGCCTCCCGCCAAAGGAATTCCACCCCTCAACTGGTTGTTGTTGCTGCTGCTGTTTCCCTGCTGGAACCAAAGTTCAGGTGTGGATTATGACCAGGAGACTCCCTGCGCCCAGTCATAGTGACGCCATGCACCACGTCACCAACAACAAGGGCCCTTCAGTCCCCACCACGGGGCTAAACTGAGCCACGCGGAGCTTCTCTAATCTTAGCTGTGGCGAGGTCAATTCAGCCCTGCAATAAACAGCCCTTCTTTTTCCACTATTGTTTATTTTCGCGGGTCTCTATTTTTAGAACGCCGTCTATTTCTGTAGCCGCAGTGACACAAATAGAGCGGGGCCAAATCACAGGCTATTGTGTTTTGCCAGCGAGAGCCTCCGGTGATGGCATTGATTGGGAGCACATAACGTGTTTTGTGCGCAAACAGAGCTCGGTAATGTAACAACCAGTGGTTTGCCGCCCGAAGATGTACTTTTGAACCAATTATCTCCCAAAAAACATTGATTTTACACAAACACATGCACACATGTGCTGGGAAAAGTCACTGGCGGTTTTTGATTTGTACTATGTGTTGTTTGTCAAGCGTCTCAAACCACCCTGCATCTTGCAGTCTCTTTCTCTCAACATCTGAGAAGAAGCTTATGCAAAACCCTTCACCATGAAAGCCCTGAAGTCTTGCTTCTTTCAGTCTAACTCACAAAGAACAAGTAAGCACACAGCGTCTTTCTTAATGTGTTATTCTTTCTGCAAAACTGACTTTCTTCCTCCTCGCTGTCTGAATGGACACAGTGTATGGAACGATAGAGACAGTGTGTTCACTATGTCGCCGGCAACCTCTTTATATGGAAACAGCTGATCAGCTAGGCTTGGAAAACACCACTGGCTCTTGCAGGACTTTCTAGAAAGCAGCTTGTGTTGCAACATGATCGCTCACCTCCTCCTCCCTCTCCCCCTGCTCCTCCACCTCTACCTCCTCCACCTCCACCTCCCCCACCCATGTCTTCCACCAGACAGTACTTTCACAATGCCACGGCTCTCCTGCTCCAGAATACTAGGGCTTTGCGTTTTTGGGACAGCGAGCACATTCCTGTGTGCTTACCCGTGTTTTTGCATTGTGACTGAAACCCACAGCACACACAAACACACACCAACAAATGCACACACAGACACACACATGCACACAGCTTGCACGCATACACTTACACAAAGACACACACACGCACACACAAACACACACACAAAATCACATGTGTACATACACATATTTAAACAAAGCATACTGTACATGCAGTCATACACACACACACACACACACACACGCACACACACACACACACACACACACACACACACACACACACACACACACACACACATACACACACACACATACACATTGTTCGGAAATCGTCTACAAAGAGTGAGCCTGCTCTTCCTGGGGTACGGTGGACCATGTGATGAAGCACAAGGCCAACACAGCGGACATACAGACATGTGACTGGTGATGGATGCACATTCTGACCCCCTTGACAGGAGGTTTCAACAGAAATGCCACTGGGCAGTTGACAGAGATGACACACATAACACACACAGAGGAGCATCATTGTGTGTAATCCTTTGTTGCAGATAGCTCTTTTTGCACGCAACGCAAACACTTTAAAGTAATAGCAGCTACAACAGTAGAAAGACAAAAAATGGTTGAGGCAAATGTTTTAGTCCTGGAGCACCAGAAGCAATTGTATGCTACACCTGCATGTGAAAAAACCCACATCTCTTTCATGCACAGCTGCAAAAAACACAGACCAGGTTTAGTTAGCCACACACTTCATTATTGACACATGTCCACTGAATACTGCTCATGCAGCTGCTTTGGTTTGTTTTTTCGACTACCCAACCCCCTTTATACTACAATTCATCATCTACAAGCCCCTTTTCTGTATAATTACTGTGGCTTCTGTATTAAAGGGCAGAGTTCTTCGTTTTTTGGGCTCCTAGAAATGGCTCTGGAAACATTAACTAGAATTCAGGAAAGCTTGAAAGTCTCTTTGCGGTCAATTGACCAAAGGGTAATTTTTATTGGTTGCCTGGGATTTGGTTGGTGGGAGTTTGTATAGTGAGTGAATGAATGCATAAGGTTTAATTCATTATCAATGCATGAGAACGACTCCTTGCACCTTCATGATAGTAATTCACTTGTTTTTCTTCATTTGAAATGCAGTTCTGCTCTTCGTCCTTAAGAAGATCCTGTCAAAACACATCCTGGACTCAGTAGAAAATCCTACAAGCAGAAAATGACTACTGTGTCTCCACATCCTGAGACACTTAACATCCATAGGCCGTTATCGGTTGCAACACATTGCGACGAGAAAGAGAAAAGGCCTCTGAAACTTCCCAGACTTCAATTCAACAGTGCATTAACATCTCTACCTGATTCCAACTCCATCACCACAAATCAACACAAAATTGGAGAGGTAGGTTAATAAGAGAATGGGAACAGTGTGTGGTAATTGATTCACATGCTGCATAGAGGCTGCTGTGATGGTGGAGATTGGGTCAGAACGATCCGACCCACATCGATTGGATGGAGAGGAGAGGTGCGGAAGTGTCCCACAAAGCGTGCTTTGATGGAGAAAGGTGGCGTCTTGATAAGCGGGGTTGAACAAAAATTGCTCATAGTTGGAGAAATGTGCAACGGCTGGAATATGCACAGCATGTGGGAGGCAGCTGTTATTGGTTATGGCCCATTATATGTGCACATGAAGCATGATTCTAAGCCACTCTAAAGATAGAAAAACCCTGAAATAGAGGTCAAGCTATTAGTCCACATATATTTGACAGAATGGAGAGCACTGGAGAACGGAAACAGTGACAAACTGTGTAGGTGATCACGAACAACGGGGCGCAACAAGCAAATCACAAAGACGAACATGGATACACCCCCCCCCCCCCCCCCCCACACACACACACACACTCACAACCACGCACATGAGCAGAGGCTCACGAGTGAGCACAGATGCTTGTTAGGAGGGTGATCGAGGATGTACGAATGACTAAGGATGACTTGCATGTTTCAGTGCTTATGTACTGCTGCGCCTGTATGTGTGTGGGTGTGTGTCTGTGTGTGACTCTGAGTGTCTTTCACCACGTGGGGTGCGTGCATGTGACTCGTTGCAGGTTACTGCACATGCATGTGCCTGTGTATGGTTTTGCAATTTTGGACTTTTATGGTTGTGGGTATGGTTGTGTGCATTCGTGGGTGTGTGTGGGTCTGTGCATGCACAGTGTGCCTCTTAATGTGTGTGACTGGACTATGTGAGTTAGGGTGCATGTGTGTGTGTGTGTGTGTGTGCGTGTGTGTGTATGTGTGTGTGTGTGTGTGTGTGTGTGTGCGTGTGTGTGTGTGTGTGTGTGTGCGTGCGTGTGTGTGTGTGTGTGTGTATGCATTTGATGGTGTGGGTTTGCACGCATTTGCATTTGTGGATGTGTGTGAGTGTGTGCATGTTGAGGTACATGTTTGTCAGTAAATGTGGCTGACTGTTAATGTGTGTTTGTCGGGGGCATTGGCATGCATGTGTTTGTGCCTGTGTGTGCGTGCATGTGTGTGTGTTTGTGTGTGTTTGTGTTTGTGGTGTGTGTGTGTGTGTGTGTGTGTGTGTTTGTGTGGGTTTGTGTTTGTGTGTGTGTGTGTGTGTGTGTGTGTGTGTGTGCGTTGGTGTCGGGGAAGGGAAAGGGAAGTATCCTAGAGGGAAGTGGATTAACAGCAGGATACAACAGAGACACACTAAACTGTTGCCTCATACGCCAGACTGGAGGGGAACAATACATATCTGTAGTGCAGTGAGTGAGAGACACTGAGACACAGAGCCCAAAGGAGAGAGGGATCAAGAGGGGAAGAGGAAGAAAGACAGAGAGAGAAAGAGACAGAGAGGTAGACAGAGAGGAACCAACCGAGTTTAATGTATGCAGGGTAGCTTTACACGCATTGCACACCTGGCCTCATGCAACCATATTCCAGGGTTGTCTAACATGCCCTACACACTATTATTTTATGTCACCTGTCACCTGTCACCATTAACACACGTTATTTGTCTGCTATCATACAATATCGTTTATTTCTGCCAAGACTTTGACAGAGCCTATTTGTGTTAGTGTGTTTGTGCGTGACTGTGTGTGTTTGTGTGTGTGTGTGTGTGTGTGTGTGTGTGTGTTTTGTTCATTTTTTCCATACCAACCATGCAAACCATAACAAATTCTTTTTATGACCCAAATGAAACCGGAAGGCCTGAAGACAGCAAAACATGATAAGAGCTTCTTTATTATTCTAATATGACAAAAGGATGTCATGACTGACACAAAAAAGGTGCTTCTGTTCGCTTTGGGTTAGCGGCATGATACAGCGACACCGCTGCCCTTAGCGTCTGTCGCCGGGACACTAATCACTTCTACAGCCAGGCAACAAGTTGCAAAACCGCCGTTGCCTGGAACTGACCGGAGAGTTCTAGATCCTAATTCATCCCCTTTCGTCTAACCCTTCTGGGGATTATCTGTGTTTACTGGAGGGGATAGCCACGGCGAAGCTCAATATGGGTCACAGCCACAGGAAAAGAACCGTGCTACGTAACATGGGTGACGGGACTGTAAATAGCCTCCATCAGGTTGATTCAGTGCCGTGCTCGTCTCTTTGGCTTAAAGCCCTGTGTGCTGCTGGACTGTGCAGAGAGGCACAGCCAGGAAAGAGAACAGTTTAAATTTAGGTTCTCTCCGGGCAGTTTAAAAAAGGAAACAAGTTTCTCTATTTTTAACAAAGGTAAACCTGCGCGGTTGGCTCCCAGGGTGTTTCTAATTCCAAGTACCTTCGATGTTTAGGTCGCCAGTAAGCCTTCCACGGGCCCCATATGGGACTTTGACAGGCTTAGGATGATTGTTGTTTAACAGTGCTCTGGACTTGAATAAGATTGTGCTGTTCATGCCAAATAATAGGGTTAGGCCGGCATGGCAGACAAGATTGAAGATAAAAGAGAGGGTTGGGGGGGGGGGGGGAGCTTACACAATGCAGGTAGTCTAAATGCTCCACTGATTATATTATGTTCCAATGAGCACAGATGAGTGCTCTGTTTGTTTTAGTTACGCCAAAAAAAATGTCCCTGTGACCCTGATGAAGAACTACATTGGACACCTTGAGCTCAGAAACCCGGGACTCCAATGAAAGCCACCGTATAACATCATTAGCCTGACCCCAAAGGAACCGGCAAACAAAAATTACATTCAAAACGTGAGACTTGTTCTGACAGGATCAGGACATGTGGCTAACCTTGTGAATCCATGTGAACCACATTCTCATGTAGTTATTCATGTATTTATTTAGATATTTGTTGAAATATTTCAAGGAATTCGAACTGAACTGAGCTGGAACCTTCTTCAGTTGCAGTTGTTAAATCACACCGTTTATCCCAATATGGCCTTTTCTTTCCTTGGATGAAAAGAAGACATTGTCTTGAAGGCATTGGGACGCCTGGTCACAAGGCATAGCAGCATAGACACCACACATCTCCAGTTAAAACTAGTGAAGGAGTCCCCCTTAGCCTGAAGGCTCCATTCCATTAGCTTATCTCGTAACAGCTGAAAGCAGCCCTGAGGTCATGTATTACAAACAGATAGGGAGGGAGGGACGTAAGGAGGGAGGGAGAGGAAGAAGTGAGGGAGAGGAAGGTGGGGGTGGGGGTTGTCTCTGGGTCAATTGAGGAGCAATAGGACTCCATTCTCAACACGATAATGACCATATCCCTAAACAAGCTATATAATCCCTGATAAAAGTGTGGATGGTTAAATAGTGATCCAGACGTAACTCTATGAGAAAAATGTAAACAGACAGGTAATGTGTAATGAATTGATCTTAATTTGATGAGATTATTACATTGTGTTTTGTCTATTTCATGTGATTCAAACACACAAAGAGACATACTGAGAAGGAAACTGTAATTTTGTGCTAGCCGTAGTGGTAATAACATGACACCTGGGTTCACAACCTATGTTAGCGGCCTGTGTCGCTAACCAAGGGCTAAGCAGAAGCTGCCATACCTGAGTGTTGAGTGGTGTAGGTTGCTGGTGCAGCCACAAGGCCACCTGGATGCATGTTTACTCTTGTGGTGCATGGCGGTGGTTAGTGGAGGGGACCGCCGCTATTCGTGTGAACCTACACTTACACACACACAGACACAAACACACAAACACACAAATATATGGATACACACACACACACACACACACACACACACACACACACACACACACACAAACACACACGCGAACACACGTACACACACACATACACACACACATGCACAAACACACATACACACACACACACAAACACATTTGTTCACACATTCATTCACATATTGACGCACAAACACACATACAGTCATTCAGACACACACACACACACACACACATTCACACATTCGGTCACACATTGACGCACATACACACACACACACACACACACACACACACACACACACACACACACATACACACACACACACATATGAACCAACACACACACACACACACACACACACACACACACACACACACACACACACACACACACACACACACAAATCATAATATGGTTGCATGAACTAGCCCTCTGGGGTCAAACTGTGAAACTGCAATCACCACTGAGAAAGATTCTTGGTAATTAAGACAAACCTGCTCGTGATACTTTGTCACAGACAACATGGAATCCCCCCCTTCTAAAACACCTGCAAGCCAAGGCTAGCAGGTGGCACCCTTTCACAATCGCCCAGACGTCCTCATTAGGACGGATGAAAGGACTTTACTACTATGGAGGTGGCCTGTGGTAAAGAAAATAAAAAAAAGAGTCCCCCACTTTATTCGAACATGTGTCAGCTCTTACCGCTGCTCTTACCAGCCAGATAGCACCTGGTCTTCAAGGTTTTTACTTTGCAAGTAGTTTATGCAACACACAAACACACACACGGCTGTGTCTGGTTACCTGCATTAAACAATCCCATTCTCAGTCCCAACCAGTGGCTCACCTGTACAGCAAAGCAAGGGGATTTCTATAGACACACTAAATGTCTCTGTGTTGTTTAACGTGTGGTGGATGGTGTTCAGAGGCATTCGAGGACACAGAGTTGAACCCAGGGTGCATGGTTGCAGTCAGACTGCTGACAAGAGGAGCCAGAAATATGTGTTGATAATAAGGTAAGGAGTGGGTAACAACATGTGACGGACCACCATGGCTTCTGTGCACATGCATAGCGTGCCCGTGAGGGACCAGAAACTGATGATCAGTCCCCCTGAAATTATATAGTTTGGAGCCATCTGCTGCACATAACAACTGGTCCCGCTAATGACCAATTGAGAGGGAGAGGGGGAGAGGGGGAGAGGGAGGGAGAGAGAGAGAGAGAGAGAGAGAGAGAGAGAGAGAGAGAGAGGGAGAGAGTGTGTGCACGTGTGTTTGTGTGTGAGCGTGAGGGAATGTGTATGTGTCTGTGTGTGAGTGTGTGTGTCTGTGTGTGTATTGGTTTGTTTGTGTTTGCATGTGTGTGTGTTTGTGTGTGTGTTTGCTGAGTTCAGCACTTTTCGTCCTTTCATTGTGTGTTATTTCCCCTTTTGGGATATCCATAAAAAACCTTAATTTGCCTACATGATTAATCACTGTGTCGGCCAGAGACGGTAAAAACCCTGTACTGTACAAACAAGACATACTACTATGACCTAAAGCTTAAGGGCAAAGTCCTTAAATGTCGCTTAAGGTGAAGGCAGGAAGTGATCGTCAGCAGCGTGCGCAGTATCTGGAGGTGACACGCTCTCTGTTCCCCTTGCAGTAACGTCATCTCCTCTACGGGCCAAGCAGATAACCCCAGGGGACAAAAGAGGCTTTTCCTGCCCGCCAGATAGCAATCACAAACACTCACTTCCTCTATGGTCCTGTCGCTGGGTGCCATGTCAGCCATACCCCTCCCCCCGCCTGCTCTAATGACGGCTGAAGACCCTTATATCGTCCGCTGAGCCAGGCTGCGGGGGGATCCCCTTTCTGCAAAAGGTTATCCCTTTATAAGTGAGAGTGAGTTCATTCTCCTGTGTTCACTGATCCGGGCCAATAAGGCAGAGGTGTTAGTGGTGGAGAGGGACAGGAGGGCCGGGGGTCAGGGGTCAAGACATAGGTGAGAGGTCATTGCACTCCATTAGAAGGGTCAAGCCGTCGTCTGTGTTCGGCACGCTGCCACTGAAGGGACCTCGTCTGACACGCGGCTGGGATCCAGGAAGTAGGTTATTGGTCGTCGTCACACACTGGACTGTGTTTTTCCATTTTTTTCGGAGAAAGGTCTTTTAATTATTGATGATGGATGGAACGTTTTAGCTTGTTCAAAATATGCTTCAACGTATTGTATTAGTACATAATAACAATTGTAATATTTATTATTATTATTATTATTAATACACTAAACACACCAAACAAAACATCATCTACTATTATACTTGGCAGGACTACCGTAAAATGTGTGTGTGTTCGTGCGTATGTGTCTGTGAAAACGATAGAGGTGCAAGAAAACAGACAGAAAGTGCATGACATTTAGGGAGTCAGATAGAGAAAGTGAGTGTCTATGAGAAGGGGAGAGCAAGCGAGAGAGAGAGAGAGAGTGTGAGAGAGAGAGAGAGAGAGGGAGAGAGAGAGAGAGAGAGAGAGCAAGTGTGAGAGCGAGAGTGAGAGAGAGAGAGAGACAGCAAGTATGAAAGCGAGAGAGAGAGCGAGAGAGCGCCAGTGTGACAGCGAAAGAAGAGAGAGAGTGCGAGAATAAGAGCGGGAAAGAGAGAGCGAGAGAGAGAGAAAGAGCAAGAGAGAGAGAGAGACAGCAAATGGCACAGAGAGAAAAGAGCAAGAATGAAACAGAAAGTGAGAGAGGGTAGTGAGAAGAACCACTGGTTCAGCCTCAGCGCGTGAACCAGAGCGTTGCATTGAGGGGATTCCTCTGCGGAAGGAAACTCCACCGTAATGGCAAAGCAAAAGCAGCGCAGATACCAGGGTATCAATTCTGCTCAATCTAATCTCTCTCTCAGGCTTCATGTGGAACCGTTTTGCCATTTACTAATGGAAAGTCCACTGAGGATTTGACGATATCCACTTTGCCCTTCTGATTTCACCGGAAATGCAATGGCGTCATTCCTAATGTTGTTCGTGAATATTTAGTGAATAATGTTACACAAAGGATGTTGGTTAATTGTTTAATAATGTATTTATTTGAGGACACAAAAGGACCCCCCCCCCCCCCCCACACACACACACACACACACACCCTCCACCTCCACACATACACTCATACAAACACATGTACACAAGCATGCACACACAGTGGTGCGCCGTAGTGTATACGCCGTATACCCACTAGGAATGCTCCAGGATTTCCGTATACCCACTTAAAAATGTGCACGGATACGTATCAATCGTTTTGTGACAGAACTTTCACTTCAGTGTTTATTTTTCGCAAATACCGGTTGGGTATAACTGCAATAAAATACTTTTAGCAGGGGAAGTTATCTCCTACATTCATCATTAATAAAAGGGTTAGGGCAGAGTCTCTGTTACGAAGCGCGAAGCTGCCCCTGCATCGCTGCGTGTTAGTTCGCGGGCCAAGCCCCTCCCTCTCGCGCTGTGATTGGCCACCCACACAGATTGAAAGTTACAATTACAATATTACAATACGAAAAGCAAACTACACTATTTCAGTGTTTTAGTTAGCTTTAAGCCTGGCCCAAAATCTACTGCTGCCGCTTCGGTTGACCCTGCAGCAGCAGATGCCACTACAAGAGCTACGGAGACTAGCAAATACACAACAGGAAAGTGTGTGTGTGTGTGTGTGTGTGTGTGTGTGTGTGTGTGTGTGTGTGTGTGTGTGTGTGTGTGTGTGTGTGTGTGTGTGTGTGTGTGTGTGTGTGTGTGTGTGAGTGTGTCCAGTCCTCCCATATTAATGTGTATACCACATAACAAGTAGTCAACAGAAGACAATGTTTTAATCCCACTGTATATCTCCTTGTTACTTTTAGATGAGAACCCCTGACCAGCCTTGTGGACTGAGTGTCAGGCTAGGGAATTTAAAAATAGGCATCCTTGGTTAGAGTGGACGGAAATAAAGTTAGGGAACATGCAGTTGGGATACACAATTGAATTTCATAAAGTTAATTACTCTGCAAATGAGAGTATAGCTAATTCATGGTCATTTTTAATGTGCAGTAATTTCAGACTTTTGCACAATTAAATTACTGTATGTTATGTTAGATAACAACAGTTAGAGCAAAGAATTAGAGCAATTGAAAGAGTGAAACATTAGTCTCCTTTCATCTTCTTCTCATGCATTGGTTAGCCATGGTTGTAAACAGTTCATTAAATTATTTTGAGTAGATTTTGACCTTGTTTAGCAGGTGCTATTGCTACTATAGATACACAAAGGACAACTTGTCATTTTTGGGTTCTATTTGTTCATACTGTTATTAAAACCGATAAGCCTATTCAGCTTTCCATGATTGTTGACAATCAGTGCACTCACAAATCCATGCAGCGGGTTGTAGACCCCTGCGTCAGTGAGTGTGGTGCGACACCCCATAAGCGCCACACACGTACACGTACCGGCGGGACGGCGGGTGTACGAGGCTTGGAGGGAATCATCACAGTATACCCACTGCAATAAAATAGACTACACCACTGTGCACACTTGCACACCAGCATGCAACATATGCACCCACCCGTGCACGGCCATATATACCCTTGGGGGAGAGGGGGGCGGAGGGGGGTCCACACGTTCCCCCCCCCCACACACACACACACACACACACATATATACCCACCATCACCTTTATTAAAGGGTAGTGAAAATCTCTTGTGTTCAACGATTGCGCTGTGAGTCACTAAGGCAGGATCTCCCCCAGCCCCGCTTGCCGCGGACGCCGCACCACTTGTACGACGGAGGCTGGTGACTCATCTCCCTCGTTGCTGTCTGAAAAGGTTACTTTGACAGCTCATAACGTGTGGCTCTTAATGAGCGATACCATCGCACCGCAACAGGCTGCACCTTTTCTTCAGAAAGACAAAGGGCCTAGAGTGAAAGGCTGCGATCCATAGTCGAGTATGTGGATCTGAAGATCACAACAATAAAACAAAAAGACACACCCGCGTGTGTGTCTCGCAAGGACAAGGGTGCAGGTTAGGGCGAGGGTAATCCTTTGAATACCTGTAGGTGTTGGGATTAGCTAATCGTGTTGTGTGGGTGCATTCCTTCTCACATGATGGGCATTCCTTGACAAGGAATCACAAGGTAAGTAACCTCAATGGAATGATTCCAATGTATTGGGTGCAGGAAAGACAAACAACACCACGGCATTCTGATCCAGGGTTGAGAATCCCATGGCGGTGGGTGGAGCTCCGGTCCGTGTTTGAACAGGCAGGCAGACCTTTGCTAACATGACAACAATCAACGGCTTCGCCAGCGACCGCACGCCCCGAGGTCATCAAAGCACAAAAAAATCGGCAACCGTGCCGCGCTACCACTCGCTGCCAATGGGACTGAAACCTGAACGCGCGCGACACAATGAGCAACGACCAGATGCAGGCAGTATCGCTGTACGCTTGGGAACAGTTGCCGTGGTGACTAAGACCGGCGTCGGAAGGCAGAGTTTCTGCTACACACGGTGACGGCTGTGCTGCTGCTGCTGCTGCCTACACAAAGCACTAAAGACCAAGTTGCTCATGGGCGTCAAACTACACCACCACCCCTCTTTCTGTCCCAACTGCCTTCCACTCTGCTCTCCTTTGTCTGTCTTCTGGTCATCATCCGTTTCTCTCTCTCTCTCTCTCTCTCTCTCTCTCTCTCTCTCTCTCTCTCTCTCTCTCTCGCTTCCTGACTCACAGCACCCAGGGGGAAGGAGAGGGTCAACCATGAATCATTCCCAAGAGCATGTTGAGGGGAGAAAACATTTCTGGGCGTGTGTGTTGATGTGTGTAGATGTGTGTGTGTTTGTGGGGGTGTGTGTGTGTGTGTGTGTGCGTAAGTGCGTGTGAATGTGCATATGTGTGTTTGTGTGTGTGGTTGTTTTTCTTTGTATAGGTGATGACTCAGGCGCGTGGGCAGCGAAACTTGAGTAGTGGGCAGAGCAAGAAGGGGAGAAAGAGAGCGAGAAAGCAAGAGTATGAGAGAGAGAGAGAGAGAGAGAGAGAGAGAGAGAGAGAGGGAGAGACACAGAGTTCTGCTGGGTTATCAAGATAGCAGGAGGTCCCCATTTCGGTTCCCCTTTCCCTCCGGTCCTTTGGGACAGCAACAACAGCTGCAGCAGATCTACAGCTCAGACCCTCGGCAGATGCACAGTTCAAAGTAGCATGACGGCAACAGGACTCAACCATACAGGGTCATAAACACTACACAGAAACCCTGCTTATTCGGGTATGAGCAAAAGACAACATACCTACAAACGTTGGACAAGAGAAACACAGTTACAGTAGAGGCGACTTTCATCGGACCTTCCGTCTGACCCAACTGATGCACACATTACCCTGGTGTTTTATGGGGGTTGGGGGGGGGGGGGGCTTAGGCCTGGCCAGGGATGATGCTGCTTTATGGGGACGGGAGCAGCTGTCCTCGTCCCCTTACGGAGCCCAGGGGGATAAGGGGGGCGCGCTAATTATACAGTGACTTACCCCTGTCTTGTTGGCCTCCAACTGACGCTTCTGTTTGACCTTTGACCTCTGACTGATCAATACACATGTGGCAGTAGTAGGGGTAAGAGTCAATGTAGCGGCATAGGCCGCTTGTTTTTTATCCTCATTATGAAGTTGGAACACGTGATAGGTCGACCAATAATGATTTTGATATTTTGATATTAGACAGGGTAGGATATTGTGGTAGTAAGGGGATTTGACTGCAAGCCAAAAGGTTCTTGGTTCAAACCCCAATTTCCACGCCCTACCTGTAGGCATCCCTGAGCAAGGTGTCTACCTCCTACTAGCTTCATTCAGGGTGGACAGTGGTCACCAGGTAATATTCAGCTTTTTTTGAATTTTCCGCTTTTCCCTTTGAAACCCTCCACGTGTTAATGCTTGGCTTTTCTGGACGGGCAGAGGGTGGTTCTTCAGTGCAAGTGAGAAGACCTGGAGAGAATGTGTTAAGTTTTCCCCCAGAATTTGTAGAGGAGGCTGGGTATGTCTAAATAAAGAGAGAAAAGTACACAAGTCCCCCTGGCCTGGCATAGTGACTCAAAACAAACAAACCGGGTTGTTCTGTTGTGTGTTCAGAACTAGGTGTCTCTTTGCAATATAGGGCACTCGTTTACCACTGCACAGTTTGTCCCAACAATTGTAATCTAACTGTAATGTTGGGGGACTGCAAATGGCTGTGACTGAGTGCAATGTTTGTGCCCGATGGCTAGAGAACAAAACAAGACATGAGTCATAGAACAAGGGTTATTTAAGGTATTTTTGTGGACCTAACCCTTACTCTGAAGGAGTATGGTCACTGTCACTGTTATCAGTCCTGCAGGCCGAAGAGAAAGAAGGACGCTATGTGACTATTACATGTAGATAGCGATTAGAACGGGAGCAAACACTGTTGTAAAAGGTCGCGAATGCACATTTTGCATGCGTCTGTACATCTCAAATGCATCTCTGTGTTGTTGGAACGGATCCCAAACAGACAGTAAGCGCATTGACATTGTCACACGTCACCATATGACGTTGTCATGCGTTAACAATTACACTCAACTTTGACTTACAAGATCTGCAACAGGCAAAAGTGTGCACCTTTGATTGCCAATGCAAATACTGTTTGTCTATGTCTATGTCTTGGTGGACTATTGATTTAAACAGAGCTAGAGTGGGGAGCTACTCTCTAGTTCTGCCTGTGGGAACATGGTTAACATTTATGGATGTGGAAGCATTAACAGGTTCTTGGTCACCCGAGGATAAGGGAATGAACCACTGTGAATATTTAGCTGTTACAGGAATAGAAGGATGCCCCCACCAGCTGAGAAGCAGCAGCTCTTTGCTCTAACTCAAACTCTATGCATTGCCAGAGCACATTAGAGAGGGCAATACAATCTCCCTCGCCCACTAATAGATATTGATCTCCTTTCCGGGTCTCTTTGCAGAACATCAAGCATGTGTGTGAGTGTGTACGTATGTGTGTGCACTGTTGACTCTTGACACATTAAGCCCAGGAACTGGGCACAGAAAAAAGACAGAGGCTGCTTTGGAGTTGTTCCCAGCCTTGGGCTGGCAACAACTCTAGAGTGGCCCCTGTATTTTTTCCGCTTACGGCCAGGTCAGAGTGTTCTGCACCTAGTTCTAGTTCTTTGGCTTAATGAAACTATCATCTTTCTCTTCTCCTATTTCCGCTTTCTGCCTTCTCTAAATCATCCTCTCTCTCTCTCTCTCTCTCTCTCTCTCTCTCTCTCTCTCTCTCTCTCTCTCTCTCTCTCCCATAGGCCCTCTACAAGATGCTAGCACTTAATTCTTCATATGCATGCAGGCTTGTGTGTGTGTGCGTCTGCATGTGCATTCTCGTGGGTGTATATGTATATGTACCGGCCTATATGTTTCCTGCTGTAAACGGAAAAAAAAATTGGATAAACAAATGACAAAGAGGAAACAGAAAGCCGGATCACAGCAAACCTACTTGGGCTGTGAGCCGGTAAACACTTCCCACTCAGTTTGTGGGGGAGGGGGAGGACCCTGATCGAGGACACGTGGTTTACTGGATGTTGAGCAATAGAGAGCAATGCAAGGGGCAACACACTGCATTCTGTAATGGGCCTACGAAATGCTATCTGTCCAAAGATATCATGTCCTTAATAATCAGGATAATTCTGACATCACTAAGTCATATGTGTATGTCGGATATTTTGGAAACCCGATCACCAGATGAAATTAGAGAGGGAAGGGATCCCTCATCGTTCTGAGAAGAGATGGAAGACGATGCAATCGTTAGTGTTCAATACTGTTTACTACCCTGCAGAAGTAGCATTCAATACCATTTACTACCCTGCAAAAGTAGCATTCAATATCGTTACTAACCTGCGGAAGAAGCCTTCATTACTGTTACTACCATGCTGAAGTAACATTCAATACCGCCACTACCCTGCAGAAGTGGCATTCAATACCGTTCCTACCCTGCAGAAGTAGCATTCAATACTGTTACTAGCCATATCTTCTGAAGTAACTTTCAATACGTTCCTACCCTGCAGATGTAACGCTGAATACAGTTACTAGCCATATCTTCTGAAGTAACGTTTAATACTGTTAAAGCAACATTCAATACCGTTACTGCTCTGCGGAAGTAAAGCTGAATATCGTTACTACACTTCTGAAGTAACGATTAATTCAGCTATTACGTTGTAGAAGTACATTT
This sequence comes from Pollachius pollachius, assembly GCF_949987615.1. Lineage (NCBI taxonomy): Eukaryota > Metazoa > Chordata > Actinopteri > Gadiformes > Gadidae > Pollachius > Pollachius pollachius. The sequence goes on along the minus strand of NC_136934.1, from coordinate 15,141,911 downwards.
TAATACAGTTCCTACCCTGTCTTCTGCTCTACTGTAAATTGTGGTACCACCACATTCCATGTTTGCATACTCATAAACAGGTGGTTTGTCCCTGGGATGGAGAGAGTGTCTCTAACAATACTTCACACTGAATACCAAAGGAGTGGAATGCACTGTGCTCTCTCTCTCTCTCTCTCTCCCTGCTCTTTGTTCCCTTATGCAGGCACCCAGAGGTGTGTTTGTGTGTGTGTGTGTGTGTGTGTGTGTGTGTGTGTGTGTGTGTGTGTGTGTGTGTGTGTGTGTGTGTGTAACCTCATAGAGGCATGGTGACCTATATCAACAAGTCTGCTCATCTTACTAATGCTAACCACTTCAAACCTTGACAGCCTGTGTGATAAGCAGAGATGACTGGTTCAACCTCAGGTAGAAAAGGTTATTCATCAAATGTTAAAAGGTGAGCCGTGATATGAAAGATAGAAGACCCATCATAGAAGAGTCATAACACCTTATCAGAATAGGTGCAGGGTGACATTAATAATAGTTGGGCTGGTGTGAACTGGTATGTCTGTGTTAGCTTTGTTATTGTTTGACCACCAACTGGGGTAAAGGGCAGTAAAGTGAATGGAAGAAGTGAGAGGCGAACGATGGCCACGTACAGTTGCTTCCGCAAATACATCGCAACGGCTAGACGTAAGCAGAGCTGCCCTCAAATGCCTCAGGGTTGGATTCAGTGCGTGCTCTGAGGAGGGGATCCACATCAGGACAACATACAGCCTGCATCATCCCAAACTCACTCGCCACAGTGTGGCTTGCATCCTTGCATACTTTTTGTTCCATCATAGGTAACCAATGTGAACAATGCCAGACATGGGGAGGGAGAGATTGTGTGTGTGTGTGTGTGTGAGGGTGTGCGTGTGTGCGCGCGTGTGTGTGTGTGTGTGTGTGTGTGTGTGTGTGTGTGTGTGTGTGTGTGTGTGTGTGTGTGTGTGTGTGTGTGGGGGGGTGTGGGGGTTACTCAAGCTCAGTCAGAAGGACACCGATGTCACGCGGGGACTTTTCAATGTTCCGGGGCTGGCCTGCATTGGTATTCCTTTGCATTCCACATTCCCACATGACTGCCATCATAAGGACGGGCTGAGGTGGGGGGGGGGGGGGGGGGGGGGGGGGGGGGGGGGGTCGGCAACTGGGACTAGCAGAGAGTACATCCACTTAGCGCCTGAGGACTTGCCGTGCCTGGGTTTGATGGGGTGACATTATTGGATGGCAGCGCAGTACAGTACAGTGTGTGCTTCTTCCTCCTCGTTCACCTTCGATCCTCGATACGACCGCCGGGTCAAGTGCGATTGCACATGCGCCTGCGCTGGGCCCGTGCACACATGCAGCCATGAGACGTCATGGGAGACCATGTCCATATTGTTGATAATCGTATCCGAAATGTTTGTTTTGCAGCTTTTAACACAAAGAGGGATTTCCCAACTACGTCAGAGTGTATCATCTTTAATTACGTATTGGGAAAATAGGTATTGATCAATTTGAGTGAGCACATTTGATTTAATATTTTTTCAGTAACACGCATAACGAATATTAAAAAATACAGATTAAAATAGTGTAGATAATAATTAGCAATAATACCCCTCTAAATCAGGCCTTCGAACTGGAAAAAAACAGGTAATGTCAAGTAGTAGCTTCATTGATAGGTCAGTGCTGCCATCTAATGGGCAGAGTTCCAATTCCACCAGGAAATATTTCCTTTTTGACCGTAAATGGCACCGGGCGATAAATAAACAAACAGTGTCAAACAAAGCGTTAATTTCCGTTAAATATAATGAGGATTAACAGACGGAAATTACCTGCATATTGTCTAAGCATTGTCTTCCTTGAACAATCAGTGCATGTTGTTATCGATGTTGGTCACGCAATAACAGTAATGACACCAAGAAAAGAGTGAAAGCCTTAAGTGATTATTTCCGAGTTTTCGGTTGCTGATGTGATGCCGGGAGGTCACGCCACTTCCCAGCATCCTGAAGCAGCTTCCCGAGAATTCTGGCAGCCTGCCCATTTTCTGGAAACGCATGAAATCACTTTGCAGCTTCCCCCTTATTGTTTTATTCCCTGATATGCTCCGTGAGTTATTTTTAGAGCTGTATGATTATTGTTATCGTAGCAGGATATGAATGCATTAACTAACAACCCTCTCGGCTCACAATAATACATTCAATGATTAACAAGTTATTTGACTCTTACATTAGGCTGTAAACTATGTGTGATGGAAAGTGTAAATGTAGGCTAGCCTATTATTTTCACCGTCTCAAATCTGAAAAACAAAAACAAAATATCGAAGTAGGCCTGTCATTAACCAGAAGGCCAATAACGGGATACCAGCTACAATTGCAAATATAATTTGGCTATTGTAAAAGCCGCAATGGAAAAGGTAAAAAATAAAAGATATCTGTGTTCATTCTTCTTTTGTATTATCCCTCTCTATCTTGCTCTCGTTTTGTTGTGCAGCACTTCTTTGAGTAACCATAATCTCCACATGTGGGATGTACAAAGCAACTTTGTGTGTTGTGTTTTTATCCATTTTATATACAAATATTCTACAAATTTATATAACGTTGTCATGCTACTTCACGTTCATACACGTGTAAAAGATGCATGAGGAGAACATCAAGAGGTTCAGAAATCTATTTTTAGTCATTTGGGGAACTGCTGCCATCTACTGGTTAATCGGCAGTTGATGGCTTCAAAAATGTTTTGAGGATAAATGAATCTTGTTCCTTGTGTTTGTATCTTGTTATTTTTAAATAAGTCAATTTCAAAGAGCGATATGCTTGGTGGCTCTGCTCTGTTGTTGGTGTTGTGGTTCTATTTAATTATTTTTTAGGTTTACAGTGGGATTCATGGGATTTTCTTTGCTAAACCCAAACTGAGAAGTACATTCTTGTGCTATAATTTTCTTTGATTGTAATCATGGAAAGTTACCTCAATGAGTCAAAGGGGGGGCCCATAGAAATCTCAATCTCAATTAAAATCAAAATGTAAACATAATTTTTCACATGTATCTAAAGCGAAAGTTCAATAAGGAAGACAACATTGCGCTCCTGTTTAACATCACTCTACGTAAATTCCAACGTCATTGCAGGCCCCACCCCTTCAACTCTCAACCAATCAGGACCTTAATAGGAGTTAAATTGCCCACCAATGCGTATGTAAACATCTCTCATTCATGTGTGTCGCTTGTCTGTGGTTTTCATTGAGACTCGTTGCGGCCTCCTCCATCCGACCCCTGGAGAAAGAGATTACGTACTCCAGGACCGAGGCACTCCATCCATAGTCACACCAACACCAGTGTCTAGACACCATCAGGGGGGATGATGCATGTTTCATAGATCCATCTTCGCTTCCCAGCTTCTGCAAGAGACCCAAGACACACTTGTTCAGAGTTAACCTGGACAATACACAGCCTCCCTCCTTACCCCACACCGGCCCTCCTCCTCCCTTACGCCTCGTGCCCACTGCATCCGTCCGTTGACGGATCCCCATTGACTTTGAACGGGGATGGACGCGCAATGCATTGTGGATCCGTTCTCCTGAAGACACCCCTCTTATGCACTTATACAGTTTGCATTTCCTGGCACTTAATTTAGGCAATTTACGCAACAGTTCTATCATCTCATCCTAGCAATCCTTGTTGTGTACGGGGAAAGGGTTAACCTAGCAATTTTTGTCAAAAGTGTACTCGCTTTGGATAAAAGCGTCTGCTAAATGCCCTTAATGTGAACGTTAATGTAATCTGCCCAATGAAGAATAATTTGATGGTGTCTAAAGGCTAAATGTTGTGGTTCAATTTAAATACTAGTCTCTCCTAATTTTATTATCTGAATGTGATATAGGGGTGTAACGATTCACCGATACGAATCGGTCACCAGTTGGATTAACAAAGATGCGACTACATCGATACGTGGGCCCCTGGATCGATTTAAAAGGACCAAGAATCGGTGGGGGGGGGGAACCAATGAGATATCGAGCCATCTCATTGGTCGAAAATTTCAATATATTTAGAGCAATCCCATTTTATCAAAAATCTCATCAGATCGTTCGAAATAAATATATTTTTTGTCTAATATATATATATATATTTGTGAAGTCGAAAAAGATAATCTGAGTGATCTGATTGGTCGAATAATATATATTTTTTAACTATCTGATTTCTCAAAAAATATTTTTGGGGGATTGATCTGATCGGTCGAAAAGGAAAATACTATGAGCGATCTGATTTATCGAAAAAACATTATTTTTAATCTATCAATCGGATTGAATCAAATCTCATCAAATCGTTGTTCACCGGATCGTTACAACATACAATGTATCTCCCTGAATCGTATCGTACCGCATGCATCTAGATACATATCGGAACGTCCTATAAAGGAGAGATGCACACCCATAATACACACACACACTTATTGACTTGACCCAATGGTTCAAAGAACGAGGGATCTGATGAGACTCAGTATTGGTTCATGCTGTCAGCCAACCCTGTGCAAATATTAAAAAAAACACACAAACACAAAAACACACTGACTCACACACTGTGGCAACTCGGCTCCGGCACAGCGCCCCTGGTGGCCCAGGGGGCAGGTTGTAGCGGCGGTGTACCACCGATTACCACCAGAAGGTGCCAGTGAGCGCTGTGGTACCAGCGCCAATCAGCATGATGCGGTGCACCTGAGGAGCAGGTGGAGAAGCATGCCTTTAAAAACATGCTTCAACTCTCATTCAGGGCGCTCCCAGTTCTCGTGTGCGGAGAGACCGGTTTTCGTGAGTGATGTGATTCCACCCGGATGGACGGGACTGTGGATCCTCGAAGCAGTTTTTGGTTCTGTTTAGTAGAAGTCTTTATGTTTGAATAAAAGTGCCTCTTTGGCTTAAGTAAGTAGCAGAGTCGTGTGCTGTTTAGGGGGTGGCGGAGGAGCCGGGTTGCCACAACACGCACAGACACACACACACACACACACACACACACACACACACACACACACACGGGTCCAAGGGGTTTTCGAACATTCCGTGTGTTACTTTCATTCATGATGGTTTTCCTGAGGCACGCGGATACAATTTCAAGCTGACATGTTAAGCACAAGCTGAATAGGCCCATCTCTGACCTCTCATTCACCCTGTGCAACCCATCTCCATTCCCTCTGGAAGTGTGTGCCCTCGTGACAGGTGTAGAAAAAGGCGATAATCCACTGACACACAGATGCACATACACACGCACACACTCAAGCACACACACACACACACACACACACACACATTCAAACAAACAAGCACATGCACACACACACACACACACACACACACACACACACACACACACACCCACTCCAACACACACGTGAAGACATGCAAAGGCAAATGCAATACCACATGCTGCTTCTTCCATCAGAAGCCTGACAGTGAACAAGACCACCCAGTGAGGGGCAACCACAAAGAGTGTGTTTGTGTGTGGCTGTCATTAATGATTTATAGTAGGGGTTCGGACTCGGGTCTATCCACTAAAGTGTGATAGTTAGCTGTTGTCATGGTGGAACTCCAACAACAGAGACCGGGTTGCTCTCGTTAGTGTGTTTGATTGAAGGTCACAGTGAAGACTCACATTAAAGACATTAGGTTCAGGGGAGTGAATGGTAGTGGATGCACTCACGTGAAGATCTGCATCAGCTTAAAACCACTGTAGCACCCACTACGCTATGAGTTTAGCAACAGGGATGAGTTAGGTCTGAAGGTCTAAGTTTCTAAGAAAACCTTGTTGTTTGCATGTTTTTTTGACATGGCTTGTATATTATATGTCTAAGTAAGGTGACTTCATCCTGATGTTACCCTCAGCGTAACTATCATATGCATTACGATAGGACACCATGTCATTATTTCGATTCCCTCCAACAGGCCTGATGTTTCTTCGTTTTGGCCACCAGAGGGCAGTAAATAACCACGGATGGAGAGGTCACAAACCCTTCTTCGAAGGAGACCATCCTTCAGTAGCACGATATGGCCTGACTGATTGTTCGGAACATTTTCAGTGTAAGTCATATTCAACTTAGATATCATCTGAATGAGCATAAATGTGAATATGCTGACTCGTCATTTCTGAATCTGTAGTCAATTCTAAGTTTAAAATCTTTCCTTCAATTTGTCCATTAGTTCTCTAGCTTTTAGACACGAGACACCCCTTGGGTGACAGTACATTGAACTACCAGTGTCAGTGAATTAATACTTGCCAAACACTAATAATATGCTAATGAAAAAAATGCCCAAAACAGAGGGGACGAAAATATTTCCATATTTCCGTCAGCCTACGCAGCCCTCTGTACAGTGTTAAACAACAAACAGCCGTTATCTGTCCTGACAGGCTGTGTTTGAGTAATGGCACCGCTGAATCCCACACTGAACCACAGAATACAGCAAGAACAGACTGAGTGAGTTAGAGAATGGGAGTGGAGGGGTGGGGGTGGAAGTGTGTGCGGAAGATAGGGGGAAATGATTGGCCTACGGCAAGGGGGCTTTATAGGAGTGTGTGTGTGTGTGTGTGTGTGTGTGTGTGTGTGTGTGTGTGTTGTGTGTTGTGTAGTTGTGTATATGCTCATGTGTCAGTTCATGTGAGTTTGAATACATGGATAGAAAGGCTTTTTCAGAGAGCGGGTCTGTGATAGGTTGTCTATGTCAATGTGGGCGTGGCCGACGATGACAGCATGATTCTTTACCTGTCACACGGCTTGAGGCGCGATGGCATAATAAATACAGGGTTGACCAAGCACACACATACAAACACGTACACACAAAAACACATATATTTATATATATATCACATGGCAGACACACATACACATACACCCCAACACAAACACATACACACACACGCACACACAAACACAAGCACACACGCACACGCACACACACACACACACACACCCACACACGCACACACGCACACACGCACGCACACACTCACCCACATTCAACCACACACATACACATATCAAACATGCCCACACACACCTTTACTTCTCAGTCGCCAGTGGCTGTGTGTTATTGAGTGGCTCAGCGGAGCTATGAAGGAGGAAGTCTATATTCGGTGACACCTGGCATTCCCAGAGCGTGAACACGGAGCCGTCTATCCCGAGGAATACATAATCCTGGGCCATCTCCTCAACAGGTTCCCATTGATCTCTTTTGACTTGACACGATGACTGACAGGGCCAATCAGTGCGTATCACGGCCCAGAAGACGGACAGACACACATTTACAGCTGGGTTGGGGAGGGATGGCTTTGATTGATTGACAGGCTGTCGCTGAACCAATGGGGCATCACAAACTGTCAGTGCAACGCAGGTAACGGGAATGCAATGCATTGTGGATTGCGTCTGTGTATGTGTGTGTGTGTGTGTGTGTGTGTGTGTATGTGTGTGTGTGTGTGTATGTGTGCGTGTGTGTGTGCATGTGTGCGTGTGTGCGTGTGTGTGTGTGTGTGTGTGTGTGTGTGTGTGTGTGTGTGTGTGTTCCATGTAACTTTTTTAGTAGAGTTTGGGGCACAACAACATTTTTGCAAGTGAATGTGTGTGTTTATGTGTGTGTGTGTGTGTGTGTGTGTGTGTGTCTGTGTGTGTGTGTGTGTGTGTAGGTGTGTGTGTGTGTGTGTGTGTGTGAGAGAGAAAGAAAGAAAGAAAGAAAGAAAGAAAAAAAATACACATATCTATTTTATATTTCCAGTAGCCATGAGATACTCGAGCTAGAAGGGTAATAATATTTCTAAAATAAAACTAATTTTAATCACCCATCTCAGCCTGATTTGGCATGACTTCTTCTGTTTCTACAAAACACTTCTATGCCAGCTCAGGGCTTCAAAAGTAGAACCGATCCCCTTCAGAAATCACCCTATTTCTGTTTTCCCAGCTCTTCTTTAGATCAGATTCCATAGCATTAGCTTCCCGTGCTAGGACTGAGGGCTCGGTAATGAAGCCCTCAGACAGGCACCAGTGGTCGCATCAAACCAATGAGAAAAAGAAAAGAAATCCTCCACATATCAAGATGAAGTTACTAACCCCCCCAGACTTGAGCCTCATAGACCCTAGCAAGTCATTTTCATTCTGCCTTTTTTCATGCTCTCAGGGTAAAATCGATGAGACTCAGTCCACTGAGATATTAGCTGTTTTTCCATTTCATTTATGATTTGAAACACTTGACGCTCCGAGGTTTAGATTCCGCTCCGAGATATTTTGGCGATGGATCCATTTATTGCCACGGTTTGCATTTTCACTGCTGTGCGTTTCATAAACTTAACAGTTATTTGACTGATCATGCTGGTTAAAATTGGAAGTTGAAAATGCATATTTGTTTATTTGTTTTCCCTAAGACATGGGACACTTTTCAGTTACAATGATGACGGTTGAATAAATGTAGTTTTGTCTAGAAATGCAGAGTTGAGTAAGCGGTAGTTACAGGAACAAAACTTTGAAACGATTAAATTACTTGTACATGTACATGGATCTGCTAATTTGACACTTAATGACTTGAAACATCCGTCATAGTTAGCCTCTGTCCTTTTTATAATACCCTAGAGATATTCCTTACACAAGTATATGTACATGGGTAGAATATTGAGTACATTCATCACACACTGAAGCACACACATTATTGGCATCTAGTATCAATCACCCCTTGCTTTTACAATCTTCATATTCAACCATAAGGAGTTGCATGAAAATAATACTGTTTGACATCATATGGATGAATCAACACGATACAAATAGTAATTTGCACAACAAATGTGTCTGCAAAGGTTGTCGTAATTAAAAACGCAAGCAGGGTGTCTTCAAGCGCCGTTTGAGTATTGTGAACACCGTTTTTTTTTAACTAGTACACGCTAATGTCACCTTTTGGTAAATCGTAATTTCTAACCATACAGTAGTCGTAATCTACTACTAGACAAAGTCTTCTGCAATATCGTCCATTACGTGCAGTTGTCAAATGATGTACCCTAAAGCGAATAAAGAAGGACTTTTGACAATCCCATGAGCATCTTAAAATGGCACTTGCTGTGGTCCTAAGTCTCTCTGAAAAAAAAGAACCGGACCATATCTTTTTTATGATTTTTTAATTTTAAGGTTTCAACTCCCCTTATGTTCTAGCTCCATTCCCACAACGCCGAGGTCCCTGCACCCCACTGGACGTCAGTCTACCTGAGGGGGAATGCCATTCTGGGGAACCAGCAGGGTGACCTGCCTGGGGTAAACAACATACGGAGCAAACCCCCACCCTGACCACACGCGTATGTGATCCTAGGGTCCTTGTCATAAATATGATATGAGAGAGAGCCCCCCCTGCAGAGGGGTGTCTGAGGTCAGACCATCAGGGAGTGAGTGTGTGTGTGTGTGTGTGTGTGGTGTGTGTGTGTGTGTGTGTGTGTGGTGTGTGTGTGTGTGGGGGGGGGTCTGGCCTCTTAAATCCAATCTCCAGTCTCCATCTGCACTAATTGCCCGTTTGGCCTAATCATACAAACAGGGGTGAATGGTAACAGGAGAACTCTTTCCCCTCTTTCTGTGTCTCTTTCTCACCGCCTTTTCTTGCTCATTCTCCGAGAGTCTCTGTTTGCTCCTGTCAACACTCTTGTCCTTTCTTCAACTGCTCCTTCTCCTTCCTTACCTCCCCACTCCAGCTCCCCGCCTCCCTTTTCCATGTTTAGTAGGGACAGAGAGAGAGCGAGTGTGAGAAAGAGAGGGAGAGGGCCATAGAGAGAGAGATAGAAAGAAAGAGAGGGAGAGAGGGAGAGAGAGAAAGAGAGAGAGAGAGAGCGAGAAGAGAGAGAGAGAGAGAGAGAGAGAGAGAGAAGAGGAGAGGAGAGAGAGGGAGAGAGAGAGAGAGAGAGAGAGAGAGAGAGGGGGAGAGAGGGAGAGAGAGAGGGGGAGAGAGAGAGAGAGAGAGAGAGAGAGAGAGAGGGAGAGAGAACCTGAAAAGCCTGACTGGCCACTTCAGGAACCAAAGGCATGAGGTAATCCAACCAGGATTGTGGGGCCTCTTTTGTCCAGGGCTCTCTGGGCTTCCCACACAGACCCCCATGTGGGAAAAACAAGACCACCGGTCAGCATTCAACAGGAAACATTAGACTGAAATAATCAGGTTGACAGGTGAAGAGGCGCGCCTTTGTGTTCGCAAGGGGAAAACATGGAAGAAAAAAAGAGAAAAAGACAAAAGAAAGTTGTGTTGTTTTCCGAGAGCCCTTGAAGGGGTCTGTCGCTTTGCCAACCCCTGGCCCTGACTAGAATGTGACGGATGAGAACCGCGTCGGACATGTTTTCAACCCCTTGCCCGAACCCCTGCGGAAACTCAAGGCAAACGTAAACGTGAATGGGAACAACCTTTTGATGGGAGAAGCGGTGGCTGTTACCCAGTTCCCTGGCTCGCTGGTCTTCGTCACGTTCTGGACAAATCGAGGGGGAAACGGTGTGCCTTTTTTAGACGTGGATTGGAGTGTTGCTGTTGTTCGCCTCCTAAATAACCGAGTGCGTTTGGAAAACAGGAGAGTTGTTTTGCTCTCAGGCTTACTAGAGACGGACGGTCTCAGCGCTGCTCTGTGGCGCTATTCAGGGATACACTTTGTGGAGTGCCGTAGTTTATTGATGAAGGTCTTTATTGAGAGGCGGCAAGAAGCTTCTGGGGGGTTTTCTGTAGCTTAAGCCTAGTGTTCACCGTTGTTTGCTCCAGACCTGTACAGTAAACTTACATCATCCAATCAAAGTGAGGATCGAAAATAAACAAAAGAGATGTATATTTAATGTGTACTGACTCCTATAGTGTTTTAACTCGGTGGGCCTAGTCCTGACTGATGCGGATGGCTGTAGTACTAGCTCAGTAGTTCAGCAGTATCTTCAGTTAGTGCTTAAGTTAGAGTTAAACTCACAAACACAACGTGGAACAAGGATAGAGTGCAGAAGGAGAAGTGGATGTCCGCCGGAACAAATGAACTCCTATTTAAACAAAGCCTTACTACCAATCCCTTTTCCTAATTTCTTCCCAGTCTTGACATGTAGGCTTATACCAATTATGTCTTGTGTACGTAAGTGTTCCTCCATGCACTCTGCAGCCAATTCCCAGTCGAACCTCTCTACATTTCGAGGGTGACGTTCTCTACATTTCGAGGGTGACGTTGCCTGGGGCTAATTAGACATAGCGCTCACCAGGTGTGTCTTTCAGTGGTGACGATACACCAGGGCCCTATCACTTCCACCAGCGAGCGTGACATAATATTTTCCTTAACAGTAATTAGGCTATTGATTAAGCCTGGGGGCTCCTGCTAACAGTGTGCTGGGGATATTATTATCATACAGGACAGAAGGCGTCTGCAGGCTTCAAGGAAGAAGAGAGATGGGGGGGGGGGGGGGGAAGCAGAGGGAGGAAAGGAAGGGCGGGGTCAGGGTTAAATAATAGTTAGCTAGACAAGGGGCTGATAAGAGGGGCTCAAAGGGGCTCAAAAACACAGAAAACACAGGAAAATAAGATGGGGGAGGAAAGGAAGAGAAAATCAGGCAGAATAGAGAAGAGGTGACGTAGTTATGCTGGACTCCTTCCATAGGGCCCACAGCAGGACCTGACAAAGATTTATCCAAATAACAGTTTGCTTTAATACACCGTAATACCCACATAAATGTACCTGTAGATGTAGCTAATAAAACCGATTTTATTTTCCTTTTTTATGACCCTTCATTGACGTTGTGGTACGTGACTTTTCATAACCGGTGACTCTCTCTCTCTCTCTCTCTCTCTCTCTCTCTCTTCCCCTCCTCTCTCTCTCTCTCTCTCTCTCTCTCTCCCTCCCTCCCTCTCTCTCTCTCTCTCTCTCTCTCTCTCTCGCTCTCTCTCCCTCTCTCTCTCTCCCTCCCTCTCCCTCTCTCTCTCTCTCTCTCTCTCTCTCTCTCTCCCTCTCTCTCTCTCTCTCTCTCTCTCTCTCTACCCCTCCCTCTCTCTCTCTTATTATTGACTCTGAACACAGAGATGAGATTTTCATCTTTGATTAACTTCAAGCTCCGATTAATGAGGAGAATATAAACTTCTGGCCCCTTGTAGTAGGAGGTTGCGCGAGGCGCCTAATGGGCCTTTTGCATTAGGCGGATTAAACAATCTATCTCTGTGTTCTGCGCCTGCTCCCCCCTCTTAGCCCACCTTGTCGCCCACCTGGGAGGCAGGAAAGACGGCCCGCGCATCCCTGCCTTAATCACGCGGGAACCAGATGCTGCCCACCAGACACATTGATCTGTCATTTGCACAAGTGGGAACATCCCCATGTGCCCGAACATAAGCGCCCGGCTGCTTCTCACCCCACCACCACCACCACCACCACCACCACCACCACCACCACACCACCACCACCACCACCACCACACCACCACCACCACCACCACCACCACCACACCGCCCGCCCCCCTGCGGCTTAATCTCCTGCATCGAGGGAGACGGCCTCCTCATCCACCCCCATCCCTCCCCCCCCTCCGGTCTCATCTGTTAATCTGGAAGCCTTATCGTCGCCTTTCCAGCGAGAGCACCCGCTCACTAAATCCCGCCCAAGGTCGCTTTAAAGTCAGTTCGAGGTCATTTCGGCCCCCGGCGTGACGCCTGCTTTCACCCACTGCCTGCCCGGCGGGGGCCCGGAGCCGCACTCCCCTCAATCATGGGTGAATTTGCGATGCGGGGAGAAGTCGTCTCCCATATGCTAGCCAGCCCCTCGCCGCGTTTAGCCTGCTAATCCCCGCAGGAGATGGGGGGCAACAGACCATGGTAATATGGATGGAGGCAAGGAGGATGGGGGAGGCGGAGGAGAGAGAGGGGAAGCGGAGGAGAGGCGGAACGCGGCAGGAAGGAATGGAAAACGGGAGGAGGCGGGGAGGAGAGACGAGGAGAGGAGAAGTGAGATGAGAGAGGATAAGAGGAGAGTGGAGAAAGGGAAGAGGATGGGAGGAGAGGAGAGAAGGAGAGGGGAGAAGGAGAGGGGATAAGAGAAGGGGGAGAGGAGCGCATAAAACGTGAAGGGAGGAGGGTAATATTATCAGCGGCAAAGGTGGCTTTAACAAATCAGTGACAGTTGGGATGAAAACTCCTAGCCACAGCACTTTGACTGAAGTGTCTGCCATCAGATAAGCTGAGAGATTTAGTTAAGACTTCATATTTAGAGCATGGCTTAGGCGGTGAGACGGCGTCTTAACTGTGGTGATGCCAATGTCACATTGTGCCTGCCATGCTCCATTTGTTACATAGGATCGTATCTCCCATTTTATAACTCTGATACCGAGTGCTTTCGCAGAATTATCTGAGATCCCATGCCAGCGTGACTTGATGATCCCTATATTGAGTTATTACAACTCATATCCAACCTGGCCTCACCAACACAGCCCAAACGCAGTGTTGACACTCTACAAGACAACATTAAACAGTTTTTTGCCTTATTGAGGAGCATTAAGAAATAATATTGTTTTGATTTAGACACAGTGAACCCAATGTCTGGAATGCTTTCACATTGAGAGTGTACAAATATTATAACATTTCCTGCAGTACCAAACTATTCACCTATCTAGCAATTACTTTTTGATATATGTTTTTCAGAGACAGGCTGCGGTACAAACACGTCCCCCTGAAGAGAATAGGAAGGAAAGCTATTCTGCTGCAGTGTTTTGCCCTCCTCTGTTTTGAACGTCTCTGTTCATTGTGCCTATTCCTGTAAATGTACAAACATATTTTCTGCATGAACAAATTTGAATAAAAACTGAGATCAACCTCAAAGGTTATCAATTTCCACTAAGCGTAATGTGATATTATCTTTAACACCATCGAATCATCATTAACATTGCGCTCATTCATCAGTTTAATGCTGCTGCAGCCGCACTGGATTCTGTGCCCCAGACAGGATTTAATGCTTCTTTTGATTAATCTTTCTTCATTAATTAAAGAGAAAAAAAACAAAAAATATATATAGCCCAACACTTTCAGAGGCAGGGGGAGTTGGGTGACTTTGGAATGATCTCTAAGAGATCTGGGGTGAGTATTATAATTTCACTTGGGTCTTCTCGTGGTACAAACATTAAAGGGTTGTGTTAAACAACTGAGGTCAGGTCAGCCCCCATTAGCAACACATAAAACCTGACCTGACTCCCAAGCCCTTCGATGCTGTGGGTCCATGGGGAGCACTCATCCGAAAACCAATGCGGTGGCCGAATGAGACAGTTAATGTTATTTACGATACTTAATATTAAGTGTTTGACTTTGTGATTATCATTCGACAAAAACAGATTAACACAGACCTAACTTAAAACAACATAAATCTCAAGTAAGCACAGTTCAAAAGGCAATGGTTTATGTATGTCTATGAACAAAGTTTATTGACACACAAAGTTAATTTTGGCGATTAGGACCTCTATTCGGATTTCTTCTTCTTCTTCGTGGTATGAAGAAGCCAGCCAATCGGATATGAGAGTCCCCCCCCCAGTACACAGACACTGCTGGTCTTGAGGTGGCTTAATTAAATCCCTGGTGAAATCTGGTCTCCACTGGACTCATCTCCTGCTGAGGGAGATGGACTGGAAGAACGCGGTGTATATGTGTTGTAAATAAGCGCCATTTCACTTGTCAACAAAGGAAGGAGCAACAGATTGGCTGATCTTGGTTGAACATTCATTCTGCAGCTACTTTTAGAGTAACACAGAAACAGTGTGGGCCCAATCTTTCAACAATAAAAAGAAAATGCAATATTTACATACACAGACATTTCACATAAACACAATGGACTGGTTTACATAGCTGGACAGCATTTTGAGATGATTACATAGCTGGACAGCCGGACAGCTATGTAAACCACAAGCGACAGTCAAATCAGTGCTCACGCAACTAAACTAAGCTGTTGTGTTTCTCTTGTGTTTCTTGTCAATTGACTTTTGCCCTGGTCAGCCTTGCTTTCTGACTTGCTGACCATTATTATGGTCTGTAGTTCCAACCCCTCTCCCAGCTTAACGTATTTTTCTCCCCATGCGCGCGGGAGGCCGGGCTGGGGGTAATGGATGTGCAGCACACGTCCACAGGTAGACAAATTGATTTTCTTCGGGTGGATAGTCCTGGCATAGTGGCTGCTGTGCGCTATAGAAGAAGTGAGATATGTCACAGGCGCTCTACAACACTGGCCCCAGAATCAGTAAAAAAAATCCAGAATCACAAAATGTGGCCCGTGGGTAAAATATGGTTTAATCACAGAAATGCGTCAGTTGCACATCTTTGTTCAAAGGTGCAGTACATTAAAAAGACTGCATACATACTG
>NC_136934.1:15119083-15124083 GCF_949987615.1 Pollachius pollachius | reverse complement strand
CGGATGTAATGTGACTTAATCATAGGCTAGGAATTAAATTGAAGGCTAAATTAAATCCCACGGTCAAGCCGTGTATAATATTTGCTTTGGTTCAATATTTGATATTTTTATAAGCCATTAGGCTAACATGTGAAACCTTTACCCAAGATGGATGCATGTACATTACTTTGTGTGTACTGTGCCTTAATTCATGTCCAGCAGTTAATTACAAAGATAACAATTTAAAAAAAATGTAATTTGCTACATGCTGGTATTATAGTAGTGTTGAATAATGAAAGTAACATTTATCTTTTAGAAATAAAATCTCTAATAACAGTAACTGATGAATGAAGAACATTTCCTTGAATGAAACAGTAGGGAGCTAATAGATGATGGAGAAATATTCTGAATTAGCACTTTAAATGAATGATGGTGTACTTTATTAGCATATTTCCTAGCTGCTGTTATATTGCTCTTTTTCACAATAACTGAAGCAAACAATTGCTAATTGCTCTGGGGATGTTGAACAAGGTAAGCATATTCAGTCAAACTGTCGCGGAAAGTCTACTGCCTTAACCAGCAACCTTGCATGTAATTCAAAACCATCAAGATAGAAAAAGACAATGAGCCCTTAATAGGAAACAATTCTCTGATTTTATTTTCTAGTAATACGTTGCACCATATCCAGGACTCAGTTCTAGATGCTTCTGCTATTTGCAAATGCAAATAGACTTGTCTCCTTTGTCTTCTCGTGGCTAGGGACTCTAAAAGCATTTTATCATTAGGCCTAGGAAGGATTTCTAACACATTATATTTCGAGGTGGTCTTAACGTACAGTATATTTATTTATACAATTTGACTGTACTTCAGGTGATTATGTGCAAATTGTATGAAATCAAACTCTTATCTTCATTACATAGCTATTCATTTCTGTTTCATACCTATTTATACCAGCTCTAATCAAAGAGCACCATAGCCAGCCTTTAACAGCGTGTACATTGTAATCTCATTGGCATTAACAACAACCGTTCCATTCGACCACCGTGTTATTCATAATTGCACCTGGGAAAATCATCCCTACTTAATCTTTTATGTAAATCCCAGTGGATTCCCCCCCCCTCCCACCCGCCCTCTCCCACTGAATCACAACATGACATTAAACCAGTCGTTACCACATTGTGCTAGTAAAGGTTATAGCATGTATTTAGATAAGAGGGCTGAAGGAGACTGTAGTGTTGGCCGCAATCAGGTGGGCACAGCCGAGGGGGGGGCACAAAAAATGGAGGGAAAAGCATGATGGACATCATACGATGGCTACTAACAGTCAGTGACTACCGGATAGAGAGACTTAAGCCGTTCAGTAATTAGAGGCGGATAGGTTATTATTAACTAAAGTCGCAATAAGTGAGATTGCTATTCTTACGTTCCCGGCACACACTCTGAAAATGAAGGACTCTCTGCATTCTACACAAAAGATACATTTATGTTTGTTGGAAATGTTTCACAGTGTGGCTTAACCTCAAGTTAGTATAATTCAATACAATGTTGACATACCGTTGAAGGAAAAGGTAAATCCTTCGGATGAGGAACACTGCATGGCATTGTTTGTCTAGCAAACATAAACCTGTCTGCATTATTCAATTCCATCGACAAACCAATATTTCTATTTGCCACAGGGACAGAGACAGACTCTGACATTGCAGGGACTCAGCCGGAAAAACATTTTTTTAAAATTTCAAAATCACTCCTTATCCACGGCTTTCAATGTTGACAGGACATTGGCGGTATTTAAATTCCAATCTCACCGCCAAAAACACGGGCGGATTTGGTGTGCAGCCGTGATGGCGGAGGAGTGCTTTTCATTTTGGTCCAAGGTCACTGGGACTTGTGAAGCAGGGTAGCAAGAGTCGCGATTGAAGTGAGACACCGAAACAAGACAGAAGAGCATACACAACATTTTAACAAAACCTGCCACCCCTAAAAAAAACTTCCATCCCACCAACAACAGCAACTGGCAGCAACCTGTGTCCATTCAGAGTCTCGTAGTGTTGGACGCTGCCACTGCGAGCGAAGAGGTCCTGATCCGGGCTTGGCACTGACCACATGCTCATCTGCATGTGCACATTGGGGGTCAGCCCGGCACCCCAGGGTGGGGGCGTCTGCACCCGAGGATGAGGGCGCAGGTGAGCGTCCTGCCCTTGGAACGAGACGAGACGTGGCCGCACATAAGAGATGACCGCGGAGGACGGGAAAGTACAGGCCTGAAACGAGAGGGGCTTGTTTATGCTGCAGCCGGCGTACAGCCGCTAAGATGTTGTTTGAGGTGAAACGAGTAGATTGTTGTTAGAGTAGGTTTGATAAAGAACATATTCAATTGAGATGTGAAGGCGGAGGTCTTTGCCGCATTTCGTACAGAGTAATGCTGCCTGCGTCTGAAAAACACAACAACAAGGTTGAGGCAGCGAGAGGGTGGAGAAAATGTATTCATGGGAAGGCCAAAGTAGACTTTATAATCGTGTAAGTGCCGGTTGTCTCACAGCTTTAACAGGATATCTTGCATATTTAGAGAAAAGGGGGGGAACAGACACAACAAGTCATGTATACAGCTGTCTCTATTCATTTTGAATAAATGCACTTCCCGGGACCTTGGGTGTGTTTATTGCATATTTGCGTATATTTACTAAAATAGATCAGCAACGTTTAAAAATCTAATAACATCACAGATGTCAGGAAAGGAAGGGTGGATGCGATTCTCCTTTCGTGATACTCCTGACGGGGTTGGGTCGGGGGGAAGAGTGACCTAGAAACATTTGAATGACTTTGAGCTCGTCCCTGTCCACCCTCTTATTCCTAGAGCGCCGTGTTCCTTTCATGCATATTCATACGGCACATTTGGTTTAGCTGCACGTAGAATATCAATTTGATTATCAAGAGGTAGGGGGAGGGAGGGAGGGAGGGGGGGGGGGGGGGGGGGGGTGCAAGGTCACATTACAATGTTTCATTTTCATCCAAAGGTCTCTCCCTTCATTCAAATGTTCTTCAACACACTAAACAGCCCCATCCAGTTAGTGTGTCGTTATCGAAGGCCAGCACTCCTATTGACCAGCGGCCAGCACTCCAAACCAGACGAACCGTATCCCACAATCGTAAAAAAATAGGTCACGGATGAGATTGTGTAACACCGTTCATGATGTGTGATTCTCAATAGCCTCACAAGCAGCCTTCATGGCCTTCGTTGGTAGACCTTCAAAATGAAATACTTTTTTAAGGTATCGAATATGTTCAATTTTCTCGTATTGGGTTCATGCTAGGTCTGTATATTCATCTTCTTTTTTTATCGTTTTATTTAATATTATTAAAAACAAAAGTGTAGGCTGGATACTAGAAGCCCTTAACAGAGAAGGCTCAATCTCCAGGGCAACAATCATCACGGTATTTTAAGTACAGTGTGATGGACAAAATTGATCAAATTGATTGGACATGTCGGCTGTTCGATGACATTGAAACAGCAATGAAATCGGCAAGTGGTTTTACGCATGCAATGCGAGTCAAGCTGCCTGTGTCTGTAATTGTTTACACATTAAATATTTCACATTAAGCTTTGTTGAACTTTTACTACGTTGCTAATTGTGACTGAACGGCAGTGAGCTGATTGACTGTGGTGATTAACAAGGGAACAACAGCTGAGATGGCACTGGCTAATGAGGCACTCCGGGAGTTGGAGGCTAAAACTCTGTCTTTACTCCCACTTCATTAGTACACAATCTGCTGACTCAGGCCACCGCCGAGACGTGGACGAATTGTTCAACTGTCCTTCCTAGTGCATGAATGTCGAACACACATAGATTGGTGCCAGGCTCAATTCAAGTCATACATACATTGGTTCACGGATGTGTGGTCACCATACGCACACAAACACACAGCCAGACAAACACACACACACACACACACAGACACACACACACACACACACACACACACACACACACACACACAGACACACACACACACACACACACACACACACACACACGCACACACACAGGCAGGCTCTGGCAAGCGCACATGCACACCAAATACACAAACAGACACACACACACACACACACACACAAACGCACGCACACGAGCATTCAAGCACCCCAGCCAAGATAAACATTTTCTCTTTTTTTCCCGTGTTATCATTCAACGTCGCTGTGGGACTAATATGTAAAAACGCCAACACAATTTCCCTGGTCCTTCTGTTCAAACTTTGTTGTTTTTGTTTTGATCTCACCTTCACATTGTAACCCTTAAGCCCCCCTCATCGCAGACCTGAGCCTGGCTACTGACAGACGTCCACAGACCTCAGGGGAAGGAGAGGCAGGAAGAAGGGACTGAATGGGTCTGGCAGATGCGTGTGTGCTCCCCGGGGCTCCATCGGCGATGACGAGCCGGTACTGGCCCGTGACTTCACCGTTACTAGGCTACGGGGGCTGATTACGATAAGCCTGCTGCACACAGCAAAATGCACATCGCTGGACGAAAACAGGATTAAGGTACAAACCAATCTACGATATGAGCTTGTACTGTGTTGGAATACATTCCGAAGCACACGGACAACCCACATACAACCTTCTCTTTTCACCGTCTTTACAACTTTCTTTCAATCGGGCTGAATCTTTTACGTAAGAGGAAAGTATTTTTGGAAGAAAACGTGCGCATTCCCGCTCCAATCTCAATCTTTAACTCTGAACGAGCGATCAAACAGGCCAATTGGTTAAATAGAGTGCCAGACAAATCCATCGCAGTGCATTGACTGTGGACTGTGGATTCAGCTTGTCTCCCTCATGTCTGAATTCATGGCGATCACTTGTGTGTTTGTTGACACCAGAAAAGTATCCAGAAAGCAAACTATTGATCTATGCGTGGGGCTTGACACAGATTTATACTTTGATTTCCTTGAGTAAACACGTGGTGTTTGGATAGGGATGTAAACCAAAGCCTGGTCTGTTGACTCCATTTGTCATATATATTCCCTGT
>NC_136934.1:15101583-15114083 GCF_949987615.1 Pollachius pollachius | reverse complement strand
ATTTCTACACTGTCTTTCTTTGTTCTGGGCATCCTTGGACTTGGCAGACCCAGTGTGTTCTATTTTGCGGGAATAACCCAATCTCATACAGTTCGGCTGTAACTTGTGTTTTGTAACTGCTCATTTGTCAAAATAGATTAATTTAATGGGCACAGTATTTGCCACTAATTCCAAAATAAACATGACAGATGGACTGTGGTTATATGTCCTAATGTTCTTGAGAAACTTATAAGGTCCCAATGGCACCTTTTCATTTCAAGCACTGAACAAAATACGTCCAAGTGTCCAAGTGTATACCAAAATATAAATTGTATTCGTAAAGTTACTTTTTGTTGTTGGTCCAATAACCATTTACCTTTAAAATGTCATTCAGAAAAAGATGCAGAAAAAAGCCCACATTTCAAACACTTGACGAACCAGGAAGACATGGCTAAAATGTAATTTCCTTAAAAAAAAATACCATGCCAACAATCTTGTCGGGCAAACAACGTTTATTGTAGATAAAATAAACAAACAGCCGTTCATTTCTCTTCACAAACCAAAACATATCCTTCCAAAGGGTGCTTGATGGTTGGTTTGTCTGATAAATTTCAACCTTTACTTTGAAAGAAAACACAAATATGTTTTTTCATGCCGTCGTTTTTCAACAGGCAAGCTGGCAGAACTGTTTGCCTGCGTTTCCTTTCCATGTCATATCTTGTTTGCAAAGTGTCTGTGAGTTTCCAACAAATCCCTGTATAGTTCAGTCTTTTCTGGTCAGCTCTTTGACAGATGGCATGACATACAAAAAAAGAAAAAAGTCAGATATTGGCTGGTGTCTATAAGTGGACAGCCGTCCCCAACTCACCATATGCCTTAATACCCTTTCAATATGCTGCCCAGATTGGAAGGCGAGGCCAAGTGTGTTTTTTAAGGACAGGAAATGGTATGATTAAATGTCTGCCATTTAATTCATGCATATGATTATATGACACTTATCTTTAAAAACTCACGGCAAATACTTGATCTGAAATGCACATGTTATTGTTCAGTTCATATTTTGGGAGTGGGTTAGTGAGTGGGGAGTGTCTTCGGTCTCCTTGTAGGTAACTTTGAGCAAGGCGCCTAACACTCCAGAATTATGTTTATCTAATAAATAATTGTATGCCAATTTGGAAAAAATAATATGATAAATATGAGTCATTCTCATGAATGGAATAGCTACTTACAATATTCCAATGCTAATCTCTGTTTGGTTGTATAATGACACATTGTGTTTGCGTGGGGAGCTGTGTTGTGTTTCATGTACCTTGCTTGTGGAGCTACGGTGACAAGCCACACACCTCTGGAGACCAAGTTTCCACAAAGCCATCTTACCCAACATTCATAATAACTGAAACGAATCCCCCCCCCCCCCAGAGCCAATCAGCATGCCTCAAATGAGCGAGATGGTCGCGACATGAACACTCATTGAGCTGCAGTCACAAACACACGACACGCACACGTTTGATTCCACTCTGCGGAAATAAGCAGGCTTAAAACGGCCGCGTAGGTTGAGCTCCAAACCCACACGTCGTACACTTGTGTGATTTGTAGCTTGCGGAAAGAATTGTTGACAATTTATCCTTCGAGGAGAGCAGAGCCTGGAGAGGGAGCCTCCTCGGCGGACCTGTAAATGGTTTGTCTCCTCGCTGCGAATGAATTTCTCTCTGCTGCTTGACAGGTGGGGAGTTGGGTGGAGGGGAAAAGAGAAAAACATCCCAGGAGGGAGATGGAGGAAGAGGGGGAAAGAGAGGGGAAAAGGAAGGAATAAAGAGGCAGAAGAGGAGAGGGGAAGGGAAGTGACTGCAGGTGTCAAGCCATTTCAAATTGGTCACTTACCCTCGGAGTGTGTTTGTGTGTGTGTGTGTGTGTGTGTGTGTGTGTGTGTGTGTGTGAGTGTCTGTGTGCGTGGATCTGTTTGTGTGTGCGTGTGCATGTATGTGTTTGTGTGCGTGTGCATGTATGCGCGCCTGTGTGTGCGTGTGTGTGCGTTTGCATTTGTGTGTAAGTGCCTGCCCACATGCATGTGAAGTAGAAGACAGAGGTGTGCACAGGTGAATGACCAGCAGCGGTACTCTCTTGATTTGGGCTTTGGCAAAGGGTGAGCAGGTACACATGGTACACACACACACACACACACACACACACACACACACACACAACCATCAGCAGGGACAGAGAGAGAGAGAGAGAGAGAGAGAGAGAGAGAGAGAGAGAGAGAGAGAAAGCAAATGAGATTCAACAGAAGATGGCGGAGTAGTCTTTTTGACACGGTGGAGCATGCACCCCCCACAGTTTTAGCCTGGGGACGAAGCAAGTCATGCAGTGACAAGTGCTGGCAGAAAGCTAAAGTGACATTTTAGCTTGGCGGTCTGACGTGGAACAAAGTGCCAGGGCAAAGATGGATCAGTG
The DNA here is from genome assembly GCF_949987615.1 of Pollachius pollachius. Taxonomy (NCBI): domain Eukaryota; kingdom Metazoa; phylum Chordata; class Actinopteri; order Gadiformes; family Gadidae; genus Pollachius; species Pollachius pollachius. The sequence goes on along the minus strand of NC_136934.1, from coordinate 15,111,650 downwards.
CCTGTCAGTAGGCCAGACGGACTATTCTTCACAAAAAACATGAAAATGGCTACCCCTGGCTGGAGAAAAATAAAAAAAATATGGGTTTCTTGTGCTTCTTGAATGCCACAATCAACATTCATAAATTCAGCTGAGAATGGGTTAGAAGCGAAGCTCTGTCATCATTTCTTCGCTTTATTCTTTGTTTGTTTGTTTGTTTGATTGTATTGTTCTTCGGTTCTTTCTTTCTTTGGTTCTTTCATTCTTTCCACGGTTCTTTCTTCCTTCGGTTCCTTCTTTCTTTCTTTTCAGCAGATATATAATCCGTGTCATTATTGTCATAATAGTCATAATTGTCAGTCGCACAGGTCCTGGAAAAAGAAAAAGAACCGTCAAAAACTGAACATCAATTCTTTTTGCATTTGATAGTTTATAAAACTAATTATTGGCTGTTATTATTATTCTGTACATTTTCATTTCCAGTTCCTACATCGGTCATTAGCGATCAAAAACAAGGGTGAGCGACATCTTGTTTCAAGGTTTAATTAATAAAAATCAAAGGGTCAAATCAGTCCCTTAAGCGAAAAAAAGGAAAAACACAACGCAGAAGTTTGATGCACAGGTTTATACATTGCAACCAATGAGAACCCTTACATTTTCCTTTGAGCAAAAAACAATAGCACTTTGTTGTGGAAAGAAAGTTTGGAAAGTTTCTTCCCTTCAGGAGGCTGTTGGCGTCTCCAGGAGTTGGAAATAGAAAGCATGCAGCAGGGCTCATCGCTGCTATCGACCCATGCAGCCTGGCAGGAGATCTGGCCACAAGCCTTTGCATTACCCCCCTCCCATCACGGAGAAGGCCTCTGCTGGGACACACTCACTGTTTACACAACCTGGCAACCAAATTAAAACCAACAAAAAAAAGGGAATAAAACCAAACAGCTGGAGTGTCGCAGAGCCATTGAAGATAAGAGCAGTTCTCCAGGGGGCGATATTCACATAACTGCACCACTTTTTTCCCTGAAGAGAGCCCAACACTGCACACACACACACACACAAGGGCACATACACACATACACATGCACTCACACACACATTCATGCATACACACAGGCCAACATGCACGCACAAACACGCACACATACAATGGGTCTATACAAGAAAAGTGCTGTTGGTAGAATTAAGATTAATGAAAGGACCAATTGCCATGGTGACATTATTAACCAGAAAAATAGAGTCGCATTATATTCAAGTATGTTCAAGTCTATTTCGGTCCCACATTTGGTGGATGAATCATTAGAATTTTTTTGACACAAAGCAACTCAACATTCAGAGCACTAGATTAATTTAACACATCATATCCCGTGTCATATCCCTGGTATGTCGTTTCACTGCCATTCAAGCCTTGAATTGAAAAGAGGTAAGGGGGATGAAGAAAGTCCAACAAGCTATTTTGGGTCTTGACATAAAGTACAGTTTTTAAAGAAGCCATTTTGAGAGGAGCTATTGGGGAGAATCAGCAGTAAATCTTTACTAGAGACTTAGCCACCTCCACATCAATGCTAACCTGTGGCTCTCGCTGGTATATGGTACTAACATTATATATATATATATATATATATATATATATATATATTCCACCATTTATATGTATAATCCATGTCACTCAGTCCCAGCTCTCATGTCACTCACTAGTCTGCCAGTCCATATAGCAGCAGAGGTCTGAAACAGGATCCTGCTGTCAGGCCCATGGAGACACGGCCATAATTGTCAGTCGCACAGGTCCTGGAAAAAGAAAAAGAACTTTCAAAACCAATCAAAGAGATTTTTTTTCAGTTGTTAATATAAAAAACACAATTTGGCTCTTCTTATTCTCTGTATTTTCATATATTTATATGTATATCTATATTTCTATATCTATAAAGAGATACCCCCTTTTGGAAGTCAGGTCTTAACAAAACAAAAGCAAAAAAAAACAAAAACATTAACGGTAAAAATAGAAATTAACGGATTAATCCAACGAGATGACACTAATTGTGTCGAATCCAATGGGCATGACTGGTTCTTTGTTTCAAAATAATTTGGATTCCAATAATCTGAACGATGCACTTGAGAAATGTATCTTGATGTTCTTTCTGGAAGATTACGGGTTTCACTGAGAGTCACCACTTGGCTTAACGTCAAGCAGGGATTTGAGTTTCCTGGCAACATGTGTCCGCTTAGTGTACATGGATATCACCACCGTAAGAAGCCTTGTGGGGTCTTTATCACGTCAGTAAAGTCGCTGCAAATCTACAAATCACCGTAATCTCTCATTGCTTGGAGAGAAGGTTGTTTGTTGAGCGTTGTAAGATCAAGATTATTTCATCATTTCTGAGAAGTGATAAAAGTGGAGCAACAGATGCGAAGGGAAGAGGCTAAAATATCAGATAAAATGGTAAAGCTGATGAAGGCAGTTTAGTCCGGTTTATGTACTTACAGAATACTGATCCATAAATGCATGACGGTAGACGCTTGTGTATGCATGTGTCGAGATGCCCTACACCTGTGTGTGTGTGTGTGTGTGTGTGTGTGTGTGTGTGTGTGTGTATGTGTGTTTGTGTGTCTGTGTGTGTGTATGTGTGTGTGTGTGTGTGTGTTTGTGTGTGTGTGTCTGTGTGTGTGTTTGTGTGTGTGTGCATGCGTACGTGTGGGTATGCAAGTGTGTGAGGCTGAGAGAGAAGGAAAAAGAGGGAAGGAAAGCAAGAGAGAGAGAGATGGGGAAAGAGAGAGAGAAAGAGAGAGAGAGAGAGAGAGAGAGAGTGAGAGTATGTGCACGTCTGTGTGTCTGTGACAGTCTAATAGTCTCTCTCTAATCCTGGGTTTATCTGCTGGTCACTGAGGTGGGAATAGTAGCAGGCTGTCAGTCAACCTGCTGGCCAACCAAAACCTCTTTATTTCCACTGACACTGGAACCCATTTGGAAGGGGGGAGATTTATTTGCGGCCTCTTATCTGTGCAGTCCAGTCAGGAATCACATAGCTGAACTCATGCATCTTTTTCACCCTCTGGGATGGAGTGATCAACAAAAGAGTCCTTCACGAATTTTCCTGAAATCTGCAAAATTCCATTGAATCCTGTTTGATATCTGAGTGCATATCATAGCATCATCATAATAATTTTGTGCATATATATATATGTATATCTACATATCTTTATATACATATATATATAAAGAAAGATAGACAGATAGATAGATAGTATATAGAATATGCAATGTAAATCAGTGTATTTCAATACTATGGATGGATTAACCTAAAATGGAAGTGAAAACTGTATCTATAAATCATAAACTGTGTCCATATGTTTTTTTCTTTACCAATCTCTTCGTCGCAACAGAGTGGCTGGTGAAAAAAAAGATATGTGAGAAAGCCTTCACACTAGATCGCTGGCACACAAACCAAGCACACAACTGCTGTCCCGCTTGAGTTGAGTCAGGGGCAAGGCCACAGATTGTCAAATTCATAAACTTCATTTCCCCCTCGAACCCCCCCCCCCCCCCCCCGCAAAAAACAACACACACACATTCTCCACATGTATTTAATTCAAGCGCAAAAATGCAATTTTCATCTCACTCTAAGCTGTCCGAATTTGTTGACAGCTGCACCTGAAGAGACACTAAAGGAAAGGCTAAGAATAAGCTGCATGCGTGCTTAAGACTCTTTAACGCAGACTGACAACTCCGTAAACAAACATCAGCCTCTGCTCGCCGGTTGTACCCGCTGGGCTAAATTAAATTACAGTAGAAAAAAAGTAAAGGAAGAGGAAGGTGATGAGGAAGGTAAAGGGGAGGTATAGAGGGAGCCTAGAAGGGAGTGCATTACTTGGTGTGTGCGTGCGTGTGTGTGTGTGTGTGTGCGTGTGTGCGTGCGTGCGTGCGTGCGTGTGTGCGTGTGTGCGTGTGTGTGTGTGTGTGCTGTGGTAGTCAGGAGGTGGGAGTCGGGATGATGGGGGCGGGGAAGGAGGCGGTGCCGACAGCATGTTTCCATTTTAGCCGCGAGGTAGCCTGAGTTCTGGCTTCACCGCAAAGCCTGCATCTGCATCGGGCCGTCTAAGAGGCCGGTCGCGGTGAGTCATTAGTGTCAGAGCTAATGTAGAGAGATGAGGAGCGAGACCAGGGGAGGTAAGCACTAGCTAATGAATGAAACACAGCACACTGGGACCGGGACAATTACACGGCCACGTAAATGTAAGGATAACACGGCAAACACCCCTGGATGACCGCTAAACTCCCACGGCTAACTACTCTGAAAAAACAGGGGACGAAATCCCTCCCAAAAAACCCCCAGAGCAGAATAAGAATAATCTTTGTCTCTGGCTGGTGCGTCTGAACGAGGGCACTTGGAACAACCTTGGATCATAAATTGGGGATCTGTTTTGAAGGAGAAAAACGAGGGGAGATTGGAGTGAAATGGTTCTGAATGTGCACTCCTTGGAGCCGCCGCGGTAAATTCTGAAGTAGTTCAAAAGGCGGAAAAATAAACAGTGTCTGCGTGAGACAGGGTCTTTCGCAGGACACCGCGTGGATATGTTTTTCTCTGTCTAGAGTGGCTAGGGGGTTTTGACTCCCAGCCAAGGGGTCCTTGGTTCAATCCCTGCCATCCCCGGGCCTGTCCGTAAACGTCCTTGAGCGAGATGCCAGAGCTCTACTGACGATGTGTACAGCGATGAGTGTGAGTCACTTTGAATGAAAGCATCTGCTCCGAGTTTATATTGTGCTTCTGTTGTCATGTTTAACACACATGGACTAATGAGCATTGGATTATCAAATGATACATATGGATATATGTATATATATATATATATATATATATAGGCTGTATCTGTTTATATTTCTTCTGATTTTATATCTTCTGTCTTTCTCTCTGTCTCTGTCTCTGTCTTTGTCTCTCTCCCTCTGTCTTTGTCTTTGTCTCCATACAGAGAGAGAAAGGAAGAATGTGAGAGCGAGACATAAAAACCTCTACAGAGGACAATGAATTGTATGCTTTGATTGTTTTTCAGCCATAGAAATGACTTTGTATAATAAGTGTATGCCAATTGAATACTTGCATGTGAGTGTGAAATTGGAATGTATTGTTGACATTAACTTCATTATTGCTTGAAATAACACGGAATAACAATATTTCTTACTTGTAATACGGTTCAGCTACCCTCTACCAGCTACTCTCATTCAGTGTAAACTGTTATGTTTAGTTTGCGCTGACAAACGAAGGACCTGTTTTGTCCGCGTCAAAATGGACCTAATTAGAGAAAGCAAACTATGCTGAGAGCCAGAGAAACCGACGACACTCACTTCATACTCCCAGCCAACGTTAACATCCACTGTTTATCACTGGTATTACTTCACTCTCCATGCCCCTGACTGCCCCCATATGGCAATCAGCTGCACAACGGGAACCAGCTTTGCTTATATTCCTTTTAACTGCCCTTCTCGCGCTTGTATTTAGAAACAGGCTGCGATGCTCGTTTCCTATGTTATACAGAACACAAATGGCACGGGGGGGGGGGACCTCGTTCAGCTCATGTGTTTCCTGTTACCACTTCCTGCTGTCCCTAGCTGTTGCTTACGTCTGAGTTGATTGGGTCAATTCCACACCTAGCTGGTTCATTTTCTGTTCATAAGCTTCTGTTAGAATAGAGAACTGTAGAAAATAACCCATTTTTTGGAGCAATATCACAAAAGGCCTAATGCCTTTTTTTGGGGGGGTTGGAAACATTTAAGATATCCAATGGAGAATTTGCCGATTACTGTGCATGTGTACTGTCTACCTTAATGTTGTAGAAGTAGGAAATTACATCAATGAAAGTGGCCTCTATTTCAACCCAAGCTGATCCAGAGTCCATTCCCTTTCCTCCTGCAATATGACCTAATCTAATCACATGACCCACTGAGATCCATTTGGAGCACACCCCCCACCATCTTCCCCACGCAGGTACACGCACGCACAACACACACAAACACACACACATGCACGCATGCACGCACGCACGCATACAAACAAGCATGCATACATGCACACACAGACTAGCACATGCACACACACACACACACACACACACACACACACACACACACACACACACCCACACACACACACACAGACACACACACAGACACAGACACACACACACACACAGACACAGACACAGACACAGACACACACACACACAGGCACACACACGCATGCATACATGCACACACACACACACACACACACACACACACACACACATAGGTATGCATGCACTCTCAAAACCACTCCATTTCACGGTTGGTTTCTAAAATCCTACCGATTAGACAATTTGTTAATTTGCCTTCCACCTGTAATTAGATGCACCCAGTAGGCTCAAATGCCTTCCCGAAACACAATCCAGAGTTTATGTGTTGCTGTCAAATACTTACCAACAGCTCTCTATCTCGCTTAGTCTTTTAATTTTTTGCGTTATATTTCCATTCTCGCTCTTTATCTTGACACTCCCTGCAGCTCTCTCACTCTCTATAGCTCTCTATGCTGTCTCCCTTCTCTCCCGCTCACTCTCTCTCTCTGTCTCTCTCTTGGCCTGGAACGCTTCAATTGGCTTCCTTCCAACCTTGTAAGCTCCTGTGGTGGCAAGACAATGAAGCAGACAACACAATTATGTTTCATCCTGGAACGCAAGGGGCTTTGCAGAGAACATCTCTATACTTCAATAATGGAGCCTATACAAGGAAGTGGAATCTGTGCCCAAACACACATTCACACACACACACACACACACACACACACACACACACACACACACACACACACACACACACACACACACACACACACACACACACACACACACACACACACTCACAAACACACACACACACACACACAGACACGCACAGTGCACTAAACGGAGTTGACATAGAACAGCGTGCTTTGCAAAATGCATGCGTTAGCTTTGCAATCCAAATATCAATGTATATTTACAATATGCCTCCAAGTCTAGCAGCAAAGGTTGTCGTGTAAAAAGGATTTAGGAGTTGAACTACCGCTGTTCAAACAAACATAACAAGCTCAAATACCCTAATCAGTCCTTCCAGGTCAACGTAGGCCTGTGAGAGGGGGAGAGAGAGAGGGGAGCGGAGAGAAAGAGAGAGAAAGGGAGGAGAAAGAAAGAGAGAGACGGAGAGAGAGAGAGAGAGAGAGAGAGAGAGAGAGAGAGAGAGAGAGAGGGGGAGAGAGAGAAGGGAGCGGAGAGAAAGAGAGAGAAAGGGAGGAGAAAGAAAGAGAGAGACGGACAGAGAGAGAGAGAGAGAGAGAGAGAGAGAGAGAGAGAGCAAGAGACCTGTACTTATTTAGCTAAATCGCCCTTGGGCAGAACTCTAGCGAGGTACCGCGGACCACCAACACCGACACCCACTCTCTTGGCAGCCCCAGCTGTCCACCAATCAACAGTGTTTACCGCCTCCCGCCTCATGATGTCATTCCTGCTTCCTGAGCCAAAGTAATAACCACCATGTATCCCGGAATGTGCGTGTGTGTGTGTGTGTGTGTGTGTGTGTGTGTGTGTTTGTTTGTTTGTGTATGTGTGTGTATGTGTGTGTTTATGTGTGTGTGTTTTTATGTTTGTGTTTGTTTGTTTGTGTGTGTGTACATGTGTGTGTACGTGTGTGTGTATGTGTGTGTTTGTGTGTGTACGTGTGTGTGTCTGTGTGTGTTTTGTGTATTTGTGTTTTTATGTGTGTCTATGGATGTGTGCACATGTATCCGTGTGTTTGTCTGTGTGTCTATCTGTTTATGTGTCTGTGTGTGTCAACGTGTCTGTGTTTGACTGCATATGTCCATATGCTGTGTGGTTGTTTCCATGCCTTGGCGTCTGCCTGTATTGGTGTGATTGGGCAGTGTTTGGGAAGAATTCCGCCCATCAGGGTTAACCCATCACTGCTCATGAGCCCTGAGTGGGAGAGAGGGGTAATAAGGCACGCAGTCTGAGCAGCCAAAGGTCAGAGCCATGAAGGAGCCAAATAGCTTTGATTCCCCCCTACTTTAATGCTTTAGAACTCACTTATCAATGCTTAAAGCAGCCACTCGGGCATCTGGATGAAGACAGGAGGGAGGGGAACCCATCGAATATCTCAGTGTCTGCGGTAGGATGCCACACACACAGCAGACAGGCCTCATGGCTGGGATAACAGGGTTGACAAACAAAGGAGCACGTCCTCAAATCCTTTGGCCGTATTTGATATATAAAACATCTACACACATATATAGATATACTTTAAGTATGATCTCTTAGAGAGGAAGGAGAAAAAAGAAAGTTCATGAAGGTTTCCTATCTGCTTCAGACGAGATAAGACCGCTCTTTAAAAATGCCTGATAATGACTTGCCAGGATGACGAGTAAAAAAGTAGAATTGAGGAATTTGTAAAAACTTCTGCATTCAATTTATTGGATGGTGAGATGCAGAAGGTTATTGGTGGCATCAGGCGAGACGCCTCAAGGACAGGTGTGTCGCCAGGCGGTGATTACTACTGTTCAGATCAGGTGGGCCACATATTTCACACAGCGCTGTCAAGTCACTGCTGTGAATACACAATAAAGCGCTTGGGGATGCATCAAAGAGTAGAAATATAACTGACATAACGGTACAGCAGGGGAGAGATGGAGGGGGAGACAGAGACAGAGACAGAGGGAGAGAGACAGAGACAGAGACAGAGACAGAGGGATAGGGAGAAAGACAGATACATAGGGAGAGAGACAGAGACAGAGAGAGAGGGAGAGGGAGAGGGACAGAGAAAGATACAGAGGGAGAGAGACAGAGACAGAGGGAGAGAGACAGAGACAGAGACAGAGGGACAGAGACAGAGACAGAGATAGAGGGAGAGAGACAGAGACCGAGACAGAGGGAGAGAGACAGGGACAGAGACAGAGGGAGAGAGACAGAGACAGAGGGAGAGAGACATAGACAGAGAGAGAGAGACAGAGAGAGAGGAAGAGGGAGATAGACAGAGACATAGGAGAGGGACAGAGACAGAGGGAGTGAGACATAGACAGAGAGAGAGACAGAGAGAGAGGAAGAGGGAGATAGACAGAGACATAGGAGAGGGACAGAGACAGAGGGAGAGAGACATAGACAGAGAGAGAGAGACAGAGAGAGAGGAAGAGGGAGATAGACAGAGACATAGGAGAGGGACAGAGACAGAAGGAGAGGGAGACGGAGAGGGACAGAGAAAGAGGGAGAGAGACAGAGACAGAGGGAGAGAGACAGACCGAGACAGAGGGAGAGAGACAGAGACAGAGACAGAGGGAGAGACAAAAACAGAGCGAAAGAAAAAGAGAGAGAGTGACACTGTCAAGGCCAAATCTTTCACACAGCAGAATAAGAAAAGGGAGCCAGCGAATCAATCCACGATAGGTAGAATCAGTGGGAAGAAATAGTCTTAGTATAAATCACAGCGATAGCAGATATCTAGTGCGTAGTGAGTCACAACAAAAGGAGGAGAGAGAAGAATAAGAGCCAGAGAGAGAGAGACAGAGAAAGACAAATAGGGAGAGAGAGGGAGAGAGAGAGAGAGAGAGTTAGAGAGATAGAGAGAGAGAGAGAGAGAGAGAGAGAGAGAGAGAGAGAGAGAGAGAGAGAGGGAGAGAGAGAGGGGAAAGAGATAGAGAGAGAGAAATAGCAAAAGAGAGAGAGAGAGAAAGACAAAGAGAGTGAGTGCAAGAGAGATCGTGCAATAGCCCAGGTGGTGCATCATCTATCATCTGTTTGGACTGTGTGCCAGCTTGATACGGAACATTCACTGTTTAATATTCAGTGCAGGGAGGCGACCATAGCAACTATAGATGAATTGTCTGGCACATCTCATCTAAGATTCTTAAATGTACTTAGCGCTCTGCAACGGCTAGACTGTACGAGATACTGGAGAGAATAACAATGGCGCATGTTACATCAAACATCGGCTTGAGTATTTTTCAGGTCTGTTGGTTAACTTATGTTTCACGGTCCAACCGTGTTCCACATAGACATTTCAGATAAGGTTAGCACACAGGAAAAGGTTGACATGTATACGGCTG
>NC_136934.1:15071583-15089083 GCF_949987615.1 Pollachius pollachius | reverse complement strand
ACACACACACACACACACACACACACACACTGACCAATTACTGATTATGTAGGAACCTCCCACACACATATGTAGAAACCTCACACAAACAGACACACACACACACACACACACACACACATAAACACACACACAAAAAAACGTACACAGACAGTAGTGCACACATTCCAAGGAAAACAAGTATATGCTCACAAACACACGCACACACACACACAAAAACACACACACACATACACACACTCACACTCACACACACACACACACACTGACAAATTACTGATTATGTAGGAACCTCCCACACACATACGTAGAAACCTCACACACACAGACACACACACACACACACACACACACACACACACACACAATGCATTGCTAAGTGAATGACAGACTAATTCAGAGGGGTGTCTTTACTTAACAAAGACTGAGTAGGTGAGGGAGTGAGTGAGTTAATGGTTGTTTACACATGTGTGTCACTGTTTGTATGTGTGTCTATGTATGTGTGTGTGTGTGTTTGTGTGTTTTCGTGTGTGTGTGTGTGTGTGTGTGTGTGTGTAAACGTGAATGTCTTTGAGTGTCTGAGTGTGTGTGTTTGTGTGTGTGTGTGTGTGTTTGTATGTGTGTGTGTTTGTGTGTGTGTGTGTGTGTGTAAGGGAGTGTTTTGTGCACATGATCACATCCCAAAGACTAAGAACTGAAGAGAGGAAGAGCGTGAGAAGGAGAACAAGTTCTTAACCCCTCCTTTTCACTAGCAGTGATTCTCGTAAACTGGCAACATTTGCCTTGGCCAGCAGTGTTTTGCATCTTTGCCAACAAACGAAAATTAAGTGAAATTGAATAGAGTGTGAATGATTTGAGGGAAAACAGTAAAAACAGTTCTCACAGTTTGCATGTACATCATCTCAAAGAGACCAAGAGTATTTACAGCTTAACAACGCCACAGCGTCTTTTTAACTTTTTTCATTCTTCCAGTCAAATGTATCGAAATATTGAAATACAATTTAATTGTGGATTGCATGGCTGATCTGATACAGTAAACTCTGATCTTTAATTTTGCTTTGCACAATTGGTAGAAATATTTACCAATTATTTTACTCACAAAAGCCAAGGTTTTGTGGGTAAACATATTGATGCAAATAAAGAGATTTATAGGTAATACAATTTTAGACAGACACGTTTTTTGTCTGGAGCTTATTTATGTGTGCAATGGTAACGTCTCAGGGGCATTTCGATTTATTTGGAATTATTGAATTTAAACACAACCCAAGGCAAGTTTATTTAAAAAGCGCCCTTCAAACGTGAAGGCCATGCAGAGCGTTGCACAGGTTACCTTTTAAAGACATTAGGAGGACAGCTTAACAGGTACACATGTCCATGCATGTGACACATACATCCTCAGAAATGATCGACCTCGTTAGACATACAGACAGACCTTTATAGAACTACAGACAGGCAAGCCGACAAGGCAGACAAGTCATTATTGAGGTTACACTGTACTGATTTCTAAAGTTGATTTCCTTAATAGGAAATGTGCTATTCCTTATTATAAATTTTAAGTCTTACGATTTTTAACACGTAATTCTGTTTAATAGACGTCTTTATTTCCACTGCCTATGGAGCAATAGCATATACGAATTTCCATTGGCCGCAGGAAAGGTAGTGTCGCTGGAAATTATATTAGCAACAAGTGAGAAGCTGACAGCGGGGGATGTGTTGCATTGAAGGCCATTAAAAAGACACTGTTTTTTTTGTTGGAAATTAACTGGCGAACCGAGCCCTCTAAACATTCTCTAATGGTCGCAGGCAACCATACGTCGCTGTAGGTGTGTGTGTGCGTGTGTGTGTGTGTGTGTGTGAGTGTACGCGTGTGTGTGTGTGTGTGTGTGTGTGTGTGTGTGTGTGTGAGTGTGCCTCGGTATGTTTGATTAGCATGCACACATGGAGATATAAACACTGATCTACGCGCACCTACTAACTCAATCACTCTCACCCACCAAGACCAACACACACACAGACACACATTCACATTCCCACACACACTCACACATACGTAAGTCTTTAAAGGAAGCCTTCCTGTTCTCTTCTACATGTGGGCCCGGGGTTAGAAAGCTATGAATGTTTATGTAAGCTTTGTCTTTATGGGGTGGCAGCAGTTACCTCCCATTTCACACCATTAATCTTCTAGAGTTTTCCATTCCCCTGAGACCATAGTCCTACAATTCCATTTTTCATAACATTTGCTGGGGCTTTGATTTGGCAAAAGGATGCAGGCCCTGGCAGAATTCTAAGAAATATATTTTTTCTGTAATGCTTTTGTGATAGAACATTATTGCTTTGGGTGTTTTTGCCGATATTTGCTCTTATTGAAATAAGGTTATAGGCGTATTGATAAGATTTATTTTCGTACATATTTATTTGAATCAGAGACTTATTCAGCCACACTGTTTTAAAATAAATATGTGTACTTAATTAGTGAGGATAGGCTGGAAACATTTCAATGTAGATTTTCGGGGCAAGGCCAAATATATATCTGTATGTACGCTTTGAATTGACTTAATTTAGTAATCTGCATATTCATTACATGAGTGCAGCATCTGTGGCACTAGTCCATTGCACTATTGTTCGGCTTGACCTCAAATGTAATTCTGAGAAATCTCCGGTGTGTGTTGATGTGTGTGTGGCTGTGGGTGGTATGGTGTGTGTGCTTGAATGTGTGTGTGTGTGTGTGTGGGTGTGTGTGTGTGTGTGTGTGTGTGTGTGTGTGTGTGTGTGTCTGTGTGTGTGTGTGTGTGTGTGTGTGTGTGTGTGTGTGTGTGTGTGTGCGTGTGTGCATGCATGTGAGTGAATAGAAGAGAGAGAGAGAGAGGGCAACATTGCCATTCATCATAACCATTATTAGCATACATTAGTACAAAGTGAAAAGTTCAAAACTGCAGGGGAAACCAAATATGCTAAATATATACAGTAAGCTGTTTCAAATAATTTTGTTATTTCTGGCATACTAAGACCATTATCATAACAGATGCGCGTCCGACTCGAATAAAGAAAAATTATCCAAAGGGGGATGAAAAAAGAACAACAACTCTGATGACTCTCATCGAGATAATATCCTTGAGAAAGAGGGAAAGCAGAAGATTGTACCTTGGGCTTAAAGCACATCGGCAAAGGAGAGAGGAAGTTTGAGCGCCCTCCAGATGTCACACTGGAATGTCTGTTCATAAATAGATCTCAAGCTGGGAAACGGATTTGGACTAAACCAAATTAAACCAACAGCGCACTTATAAGAACCCAATGGTTAGTTTACAAAGTCAATACATGTATGTGTGTTGACATATATAAAATATGAATTGAGTGTTGTTTTCCATTTCCCAATGATGGTTGCGGAACAGCATGTCTCAATCTTTGTGATATATATAATGATACTCATGATTACAGCCACAGCAGTCAGCTATTTGTTGACTCCTGATCTCTAAGCAGAAAACTATATCAGCAGGGTAAACAGAAAGATGTACAGAATGTTCTTACTTCACTACAACTACTTGAACACATTGAGCATTATCACTAAGAAACAATGAGGGCATACAATCTTTCGATTTTTATTAAAAGATAAATCTAACAAGGCTATAACATGATTAGGAGGCACGACAGCAGAATAACTTAAGGTAACATAACGATTCAAACTTTTTTACATTTATAAAAACAATATTCTTCTTGAGGTAGTGCACTTGCATTTTTCTGAACCTGTTCCTCACCCAGGAGCCTAACATTTGACATGGCTTTAATGAGACACTTTCTTCCTAGGCACTGCATGCTCGCCAGGTAATGTTAACCCTCTGATCCCCTAGCCCCAATTTGCACACTGGAGGCTAAGGAAAATACCAATTCATTGGTATATCTTCCTAGTCAGTCCTCCAGCCCCAGCTTGCGATGCACTCAATCTAAAACTAATTGGTTAATCACCCCCAGGAAAAGGTTTTGTGTCCCATTCACACCAAAAACTTGAATGCTGTTGTTTGAGTCCCAGATTGTTAAGCAAGGACGTTAATAATGTAAAATTCAAGGACACATCTCACTTTTGTGCAACCCAATGAGGTTCTATGGCATGGATTTTAATTTCTGGAGGATCTCCAATCCAATGCAGTGCTCTATTAGTATTGACCCTGAGACTGGAAAACAAGACCCTTCATACGGAATATTGATGCGCGAGAGGCAGCGTGCAGAACGATTTGCGCTGCACATGCTTCCCCATTGATTGTTCACTACAGCTGTGGTCTACGGGAGGAAGACGGAGAAAAACAAGAAAAGAGGTGGGGGTGTTGGGTGGGGTTGCTTCATCCATCACACCCACCAGTAATGAGTTTCTACATGCAGAGCCTCCAAGCAGAGAGCCACTGGCATCTCAAGCGCCCGCCATCCCGGGAAGAAACAAAGACTGAGTGGCAATCATGGCTTATTATACCACGACATGGCTGCCGCTGCTGCTGCCACTGCTGCTGCTCTGCTGAGGAGCAGAGGGCGCAGGGAGAGGGGATGCTGGAGGGAGGGCAGTGTGGAAGACAGAGGGAGGACGGGGCAGCGCCGGTCCGCCGGTCCGTCGGTCGGTGGGTCGGTCGGTGGGTCGGAGGGCCGGCCGGTCCGACCCCAGGTACAGCCGCGGTACCAATCGCGTCATGCGTGGCTCTCGCCCACGCTTCCTAGGGTACCACGCCGCCACGTTGGCTGGATCAATGGGTTCGCTTTATCACACAGTGGCTGGGAGTAATGTCCTCCCACGGAAAGCTAGACGGTGATCCCGGGGTGAGGTATGCATGTACACTAATGAGCTGTGTTGCCGCATGTTGCCGTGGTGATTACCATCTCCACTGGACATTGATCCCCGCGGGCTGAAGCGGGGGAAGGAAACAGGGGGAAGGAGGGCAGAACAACAGCAGCCCAATCTTCACGACATCGTAACCGGAGGACAGAGCGCAGCGAGAGACCCCAGCTTGTTTTTTTTTGGAGGAGTAGGGCTCGCTCTAGCGAAGACGGTTGAATTCAAAACAATGTTTGAAATTCAGCGAGCTTTCAAATGTAATCTGAAATGTTATATTTCTGAAAATGTATTAATAATATATATTGAATATTGAATATATTGATATTGAATAAAAAGCGTAGAAAATGGAATAGGTATTAGTATTGCTACTGCTATTATTTTAATAATGATAATACTAATAATTAATATAACTATTAATATCTTCATTTATTCATTGATGTATAAATCTCTACTAATCCATTTGTTTTATAATTTGATATTATTTGTATATTATAAAGTAGATTCACCTACTCTACTTTGAAAATGTGCCTTATTCACAGCTGTCTTTGCTCTAGTCTTAGCCCTCTGTTCCTGTTTTATCCTGTGAACCTGGTGAGTTGAAAGTCCAGACAGTTAATGACACACACACACACACAGACACACACACACACACACCCTGCTGCGCCCCCAACCCCCCAAACCCCCCTCCCACTCCCTCGCAGGACCCACTCCATTGCCAGATGTGTTTTGACGGGTGTAATAAAAATATGTCATGATGTGTTGGGCCGTGTCAGCTGAACCTGCTTAACTCCGTGAGTCTAGATCCACGGGAGCACTCCCTCTCCATTAGCGTCGGTGAGCTAGCTGCGAAGCCGCGCTGATCGATACCCACACCCACCGCAAGTGTGAAAACAATATCATTTCTATCGATGAGGCGAAGCTTGAACTTTAAGAGGACGGCCCTCTCGATCGACAAGGCTCGCACTGGGGGGCTTGTCTCCGTTACACTTGGAAGCGTAACGGCTTTCGCAACGCCATCACTCAGAGGAGAGACGCCGTGGAGCAAGGAACAGAGCAGACATTTTCAGACCGTCACTCTCTCCCGCGTGTACGGATTATGGATTGGTGTGATGCATTAAGCCTCAAGTAAGGCTCTGTAATCTGACATGTTCAACACGGAACACAAGCCGGATGAGTTTCATGTATGCAATTACGTCTCACTTACCAGCATTACATCCAGGTATATGGACGTAGCTTGACATTGCTTTTCCCTCCTTCTCTCTCTCTCTCTCTCTCTTGTTTTCTCTCATTCTCTCTCGCCCTCTCTCGTTTTTTTTCTCTCTCTCTCTCTCGCTCTCTCTCTCGCTCTCTCTCTCCCTCTCTGTCTCTCTCCCTGTGACTTGTATTTCGAGCTGTCTCGACGCAGGCCCCCCGAACGCAACATGTTTGCATCCGCTGACAGTAACATTTATAGCATGGAAGCGGTGCTGCTGGGCGGTGGAATCAAATGAGCGCTGCATGTACCGCTGAAGAGGCACACAACAGGCCCGTTGTACACCGCCTGTCATTTGCAATCTGGCCCATCTGCAATGAATAGCCTGTTCCGCTGGGATGCCTTCGGAGAATGGAAGCACATACAGCTCTGAAGCCTAAAACAACAGCGGAGGAATCTCTCATAGTGTGTCTCTGGGTATAAATTTACATTTCTAATTTTCTGCTGGCGTTTAGCAGGCAGCCCCACAGGCCAATGCAGATGTCTCCGGCAATGACCTCATGCTTCATCAATATGCATGCGGACAACCAGGCTTCAGCCAGAGGGGGGGGGGGGGGGGGGGGGGGGGGGGGGGGGGGAATAAAATAATAAATGAAAATAAATGTATTAATAAATAAATGAGGAAGTGGCCCCCTCTCCAGTACAGATTTCCGCGGGATTCCCGGGTGCCAGGCGGAAAGCGGAGCGGCTGAGCTGTCCAAGAGCACATGATGTCCTACTGTCTCCCCTCGTCTGCCTCTTGTTCATCAGCCACCCAGCCCACTAAACCCACCCTCCATGCCCCCCCGCCCCATCTATCTGGACCACGCGGGGGGCGGACGGGGTCCCTTCAGCAGAAACCTGTAGTCCGTCTCATTCCTTGTAGCGCAATTGTCTGAGTATCACAGCTCACATGGTTCCATGTCGAGCAGGGAAAAACCTTTTGTCGGAGCGCAGGAAACAGTGATGGGATTGTTCTGTGTGTGTGTGTGTGTGTGTGTGTGTGTGTGTGTGTGTGTGTGTGTGTGTGTGTGTGTGTGTGTGTGTGTATGTGTGTGTGTATGTGTATGTGCGTGGGTATGGTTTTTTTCTGTTCTTATTTTCTTCTTCTTCTTCTCCCTTCGGTCACATCTTAGACAAGTTAACCTCTTTAATTAAGAGTACTTAGCTGTGTGGGCCCCGGATGGGGCAGGAAGCGATGGTTGAGACTCTGCCAAGCTGGATTGGGTTTCTCGGGCCCGCCGTTGCTTCCAGCCAAGGCTGAATGGAAGGCTGGCTTGTCAGCAGATGCAGTGCTCGGGGATCAGTGTCTCTCTGCCGGGTTACAACAAGAACTCTTTTCCCCAAGACAAGAGAGAGAGAGAGCCAGAAAGCGAGAGCCAGATAGAGAAGGAGAGAGAGAGAGAAAGAGAGAGAGAGAGAGAGAGCCAGATAGAGAAGGAGAGAGAGGGAGAGAGAGAGAGAGAGAGAAAGAGAGAGAGGGAGAGAGAGAGAGAGAGACAGAGAGAGAAAGAGAGAGAGAGAGAGAGAGAGAGAGAGAGAGAGAGAGAGAGAGAGAGAGAGAGAGAGAGAGAGATGGGGGGAAAAAATGGGGGAAAACCAGCCTAACCATACAGAGGACGAGTAAGGGGAAGAGTGGTGCTGGTGGCGGCGATGGGGCGGGGGGTAGAGAAAGATGAGGGGAAAACTTGTTTTGTGAGATATGTACTCTGATGTTGGAAACCCAATACGTTTCATGTTGTAAGTTCAGTGTAAGTTCTTCCCTTTTTTTTTCCTTCCGTGTGCTTGCGTGCGTGTGTGTGTTTGTGTGTGTGCATATTTGTGTGTGTGTGTATGTGTGTGTGCATGTGTGTTTTCTGGTCCAGTGACCATGTCTGCAGTAAGTATTGTAGTGTAGGAAATACGCCATTGACTTGGTTTGAAGAGGAGAAGAGAGGGCTTGGCCTGAATGTTGCATCTGGACGCACACACAGTTTCAAGTTTCCCAATGGATGGAGAATCAAAGGGAATTCAGCTCATGAAATTAAATGTCATAGTTTAATATTATTACACAGGAATCATTTGTCAGATTGATCACAGCTACTTTGTTGAAATTATTAATTTTTTTGTTAAAGAAACTGTGGCTTTGTTTTGCGGCATTTTTCTTTCCAGCGATAAACTCTTTTTTACTTTTTCTAACGCATTACAGTTCTCTGCTCCTGAGTTCCGGCATTAACAAGATCCAGCCTATTCCCTCCACATGGCAATTTTATCCAGCTTCCAACCCTAAATGAATACATACGTCATGTGGTTTAGATATATCTGTATTAGTTTCACCAGCGCCCCGAGAAAGACGCCTCTAATTTCACTTTTTGATATCCTAACTGTGCTTTATGGTTGCGGTGACATGGAATGTTCCAGAGGACAACCCCATAATCTCTGTGTATATTGCCATGTTTACCCGCTCCAGAAAGAGGAAAAAACGCTTTACTTTGAAATGTTCCACTGTGTTAAAGGTTAACACAATTTGGCGGGGAAGAAAATCAGATTTATCAGTTGTCGTCATTTCTATTGAATGATCTGTCTTGTCAAATTCTATTTTTTTTCACATAATTTGAAACATTGTGGAATGCCGTCGTTTTTCTTTACTTACAAGGGAAATGGGATTTTTTTCCCTCATGTATCTGAGTGCAGACAACACGGCCCAGTACAGCCCGCCACCACTTCACCTACAGGACTCAGTGTTCCACATTGGTTGGCTCTGGAGTGTCTTTGTACTGTGTGTAGTTGATCACGAGTGGAGACAGAGGAGACAAGGGGGGCCTGGCATGCACCTTGACGAACCCTGTCTATTATCTCCTTAATGGTGATTCCTTTACCTTTGTGCTCTGTGAACCGAGCATGCCTGTTCTACGGGTGTATCGGTACAACCACACACACACACACACACACACACACACACACACACACACACACACACACACACACACACACACACACACACACACAAACACACACACACATCTAGGGTTTCGCTGTCATGAACTAACATATACACAAGCAAGGTCTACCAGAGTTCAAAGTTCTTAAGTGTCGTCGGAGCCTGAGAGAGTGAAAGGATTGTTACGTCTGAATGTCTTCCAATGAGTAGAAAATGACACCACTCTGTTCCTCTGACATGTCCTTTAAAGATAATGTCAATGTCAAGTGAAATTAATTAAAAAAAGAAATGCACTAAGAACAGAAGCCTACATATACGATGAATTCTTAACCACAGCAGTTAAGACTAGTTCGGAAGTTATGTTTTTTTATTTATTTCACTGAATTCAATACCAACCAAAACCACCATATGCAACCACCATGCACACCCTACCACTGCCTACTCTCTTTCTGCAAGTGGTAAAAACATTTAGTTTAAGCGAACGGAAGTTGATTACACATGAAACGGTTTTGGCCACGTCTAATTGACGAGTCGCTTTGATCCAGCGTCAATCTCGACCATACCAGAGGTTGGGTTATTCTGGTTGAGGGGCAAAACTGAGAAGGATGGCGACCTAATTTCCCAAGTTGACCACAGGGTTCAAGTACCCATGGCCTGCGGTCTCTACCGTCTTTCACGGTCTGGTTACGTGTGGCTGGTGCTCCTTGCAACTCCTCCCCAGCCTGTTCTATTATTCCCGAATGTTTCTCCTCAGAACATGGAGGCCCTGCAGGAACTGGGAGGTATTAAGCCCTTGGACCTCTGTTGCAGAAGAAAGCTTGACTCTCTCACCTCTTTCAAATTACCTTCTGACCACATCCAACATAACACAGATGTCCTTGCTATTTACCAGCGACGGAAGGCCTTTTTATATATTCTGTACCAGGTCTCTATTGATTGCTATGTGCTTACAAACAACGAAACAAGAACCTTGGGAGGACCAGGGATCGAAGTGAACGAAAAATAAAATATTCTTTCTTGCATATACTGCTTTCAACACACCCTCCTTGTTATAGTGTTGCAACACAGAGTCATGCTTTTGATCTCAATATGTTTACTGGCAGTGTCAACGGCAACAGTTGCAGCTCATATCAATGGAAATATATCGCAAAGTCATGCAACGGGTCTCGCTAGCTGCTAGCTGCAAAAGTACTGAATCTCATCTGGAGCTGTGAAGCTTCAGAGATAAAAAGGAATTCAAACCCCCCCCCCCCACCAACCTGTGTCTCATTAGCCCCTGGCCCCGGCTTTATGCTCCATCTGCAGTCAGACCTTTGTCCGTCTCTGCTGAAATATGTTCTATGCAGAAAGCAGAAAACCCAGGGCTGAGCTGAGCCTCCACGGCCAACGCCGTGCTGTCTTTCCCTTCCATTAGCCCAAGATTAGAGACAGATTGCAGTTTGGGACTCTGGCCCCTCAGTATTGAGTAGGTGTCGGGGAACATTCACCATCGCTGTTCTTTGACTTTCTTTCTGAGTTAGTGTTTATCTTACAGTTTAAGGCAATGGATTGGAACTGTATAAAAGTGGCAAAAGATCTCTATTTGTTTGATGGATCGTGTTGTTCCGCGGGTTGAGGTGATTGCTCGTGGCTGCACATACTTAAAAGATAGGATATTTAAAACATATACTGTTCAACAAAACAAGCACCATAGACACCTCTACTCTGTTGTTTTGGAAAGTGCTTTTTCTGTTCTGATTCTCGTAACGCATATAGCCCACCTAAAATAAAGAATTGAAAGGTGGTGCTTAGATTTGTACAGATTACATTGTAAGTAAGTGTGAGTAAGGCCATTGTTAATTACCATAGTGGGTTTACCCAACAGATGAATGAATCTCCATCGTCTTCCATCGTTTTACAAACAAACAAGAGCGCTACGGCAGGGGTTTCGGCTTTGGCATTCCCTGTCTGCGAGCTATAATACCCAAAACCTGGCAAAGCTGCTGTCTGGGACACATTCCAAGTAGCCACAAAACCCCCCAAAAAAGCCAATGTTCAATGTCGATCCTTTATCCTCTAATTCATACGCAACTTTAAGAAGTGAGCTCCTAGCTGTGAGGCGGGTGGATTTCAGACTGGCTAATATAATTATTAGATTAGCTTAATGGCCTTGCCGATAGAGTTTTGCTGAATACATGTTTGCTAATGGTTCTGTTCTGCCCAGGTATGTTAAGCATTCAGCATATTCCTTACAGTCGAACAAACTGCATTGCGCGCCTTTCTGGGAAATTGGTTCTCTAAAACAATGGGGTGACAAAGTAGCAATTTGCAACGAAGGAGGTGCTTCTTGTTTTTCTGTTTCCCTAATCAGCTCAATTAGCCACATTTATTTGTGTCATCTTGTGCTAAACAGTCCCCTTCGCTATTGAGGGGTAATTCGCTTTTAGCATGAATATGCCATTACAGCATGTTCAACACAGATACACAGGACTGGTTTTCAAATCAAAAACCCTCTCTGCCGGGAAGGTCACAGCCAACTACCGCCGAACACAATTTCCTAAAACACAAGGGTTTATTAGGCCTAATGGCATCATTTATTACCATAAATACCTAATTAAGAGCAAAAGTCGTTGAAAGAAAAACCCTTACGTATCTAGATCGCCAAGCTGAACTTACTGCACAGCTCATTTAGAAATTATTTCTTATTTCTTAAGTGAAAGGGAAAGCTACGATATGCTCAGAGAATACTTATTATTCTCTGCGTGTCCATTTTATTCTACTGTTTTTCATTAAGCCTGTTGCAACTATACCAACTAATTGCAGTTAAGTGCAAAGAAGCCTCTCTGTGCAAAGTGTATCAGTGTGTTGTATGATGTAATGTTTAATGAGTGTATAATGAGCATGAGCACCTTTAACAAAGTCCCTCGGGTGACGTCTAATCCTCGTCAAGACTCTTCTCGGTGCAGAAATATATACATTTACCTGAACACGTAAAGGGAAGGGGATGGTGAACTTAGTGATAATGGAGTGGCAGTAGGAGGAGGCAGGTGGCAGGAGGACCAAGGATGGTTACAGGAAGGACTTCCATGTGTCTCTCTGACCCTGGGATTGTATCCCAGCTGGTACCCAACAGGTACATACAGCCCCCTGCATGGGAGATGACTCACACTGACCTCCACCAAGTACAGAAAACCCAAGTGCTCCACTGAAGGGACGGCAACGGATATGTATAATTATACAAACTATTTTTCAACCTAAAGAATACTACAAAAATGTGTATTCTTTTATAAAAAACTGGAACAAAGAACAACAAAGACCATGGGAAGCAGCAGAAAAAAAAGAAGAAAATCAAAATAAGTCGAAAAACAGACAGCAGAATACAGCATCCATTCATTTCAATGAAGCGCGAGAATGTCAAAATGTTCAATGTTAAACGGATCATCAATCCATCTTGTACCCATTACTCTTCACACGCTTCACAGTCTGCTCGTTTGGAGTGGACGGCCCGCGAGGGACAGGGGCGGGGACGGGGGCCCCCTCTATCTAGAGTAGAAGTATGCACACTGTACTCTTTTTGTTCTCCTAGTGTCCAGTTTAAACAAATACACCAGTGTCTTATCGAGCCGGCGCTATCGTCTGTTGAAGACGCGGGCGGGGGTTTGGGTGTGTGTGTGTGTGTGTGTGTGTGTGTGTGTGTGTCTGTGTGTGTGTGATGGGTTTTGAAAGGGTTCCCTGTAGAGCTGTCAAGTGAGTGGAGCCTGCATACTGAGGCCAGGTGATCCTACCTGATGACAGACGATAGCCACCTTGTTCTTCCCAACCTCCTTCGTTTGAGAGAAAAGTCCTCTGGATTGAGCCGAGACTGCCCCCGCTGCTTTGATACAGTTGCCTGGATACCGGGTCCACCTGGACTAGCATATGGCCCCAGCATGCTGCTCTTCATGTGATACAACCGCTCAGCCAAATCACCGGCTCTCCCTCTCCCTTTTTCCTATGCTGCTTCTCGTCTCCGTCTCTCCTCCTTCTTGCTTTCCCTGAGATCTGTATGTTTAAATCAGTCCTATTCCTGTCAGTGTCTAAATAATAATTCTATATCATTATATAACAAGTATAATTATAGTTGCTGTACATATAATACTTTGTATTAACTATATTTATATAAATTAGCATCAGTTAACACACTCTAGACTGCATCAAACGTCCCACTTTGGCAGGCTGCATCTTCACCACCTGGCTATCTGTTTCTATTCGGGATTGCCTCACGACGATAAACCACAAAACACCATAAAGTTCTCCATCTGCAAACGGACTAACACATAGACGAGACCATTTCCTCACTTCCCCTGCTACAGATGTGAGCGAACATTTAACACCTCGAGAACATCTTTACTCCATTCCCCCGATGTGCTGGAACTCTCGGACGTTTGCACGGCTAATCACTCCAGCAGACGCCCTACGAATGGAGCGTACCTTCTAGCCCGTGGACGTTACAGTGACAGGCGTAGCGGTCGCTTCGGAGAGCAATTACACGCAGGATGATGGATGGGTCATAATCGCAACCGACCAGAGGGACACATGAGACCCTTCTCTATGTCTCCCTCCCCCCTCCCCCCTCCCCCAAGGGACCGCTCCTCCCCCTGGCTTGCCAACGGGATTCCATGACCAGTGGTCCAGGACTCATCACGCGATCCCACGACCAGTCATCACGGATTCATCGCATTACTTGTCGCGGGACATGGCAGGTATCATGTCATTTTTATCTCCACTATGATGGTAATGGGATCGTGAGTAAACCAATCAGTCATTAGGACAATAGTAGGAGAAACTGCGGGCGTCCATCAAAGATGGAGATTTGACTATGTTATACTATATGGCTTTGTTAAATACTCAATTCTGATTGGTCAATTACAGCATTCTACGGTTTGCTATTTCTGAATAGAAGTCCTCTGCTACGAATTACCGACCGTTGCTATGCACGCAGTTCTAGTAGTAGGATACCAATACCTAGTAGTTATGGAATCATCCCAGGATTCCATGTCCAGTATTTATGAACCATGACCTGGTTGAAGCAAATTGGAGATGGACGTGGGACAGACAGGTGTTCAACCAATCGTGCGCCCTCAATTCCACCAATGCCATTAAGGATTCTTCATTGGGTAGGAGTATATCTAAACTTTTTTATCAAGGGGAGGCTAGGCATCACGTCACAGTAGAATGCATCAATAAGCTGGCTGAATCTCTGATTGAGATAACAGGCCCTGTCTGTCACACGTCACACGGCGGCATTCAAACATCACGATCATTATTCAAACGTACCATACTGGACGTTCTGGTAGAGTTGACTTGAGTTTCTTTTTTAAATGAAAAACACATGTCAAATTCTGCTAAACTGGCGGAAAATAGAATCTTCTGCAATGTTTTGGGATAAAGGCATTTGGAGATTCATTCAGTTTAATAAGATGATTTAAAATAATATTTAAAAGTGTTAGTTTTAGAACAGACAAAATAGCATTTAACTTGATTTCAACAAAATGAAAATGAAATAATTCTATATTTAGTCAAAATGTTAAATGTTTCATGAATTTTGTTATTTGGGCACAAAAATCATGTTGAATAGAACTCTGTTCATTAAGTGTGTCTTGTCAAACACAAACACTCTCTCTCACTTCATCCCTGTCTCTCCCTCTCTTTCTCTCTCTCTCCCACTTTGACTCTATCTCTCTCTTCCTCCGTCTCTCACTTTCTGACGATCTCTCACTCTCTCTGTCTCTCACTCTCTGACTCGCTCTCTCTCTCTCAAGCATGTTGTCCATCAACATAGTAGGCCGTTCCACCGGGAGCATTGAGTGCGGTGGGAGGGTGTTGAGAGGTCAAAGGTGTCCATATGTTAAAGCCTTATGTTTTTACTCAGAGGAAGATAAACACCTGCAGATTCAACACAACTCTGTTGGAAACAGATAAAAAATATAACGACTGATTACATTTCATTAAAGAAGTCAGATGCACATTTTAGAAAAATCCTAACAAAAAATGTAATTACAGAAATTGAGATTAGATTCAATCTAACCTCAATCTGTACAAATAAATACATTATACATAAGTATTTTTAAACAGACCTAATATTATAAAAAAAAATCATTTTATACATGTGTTTTAATTTATGTATCATTCCTGTTATTAAATGTTATGGATTTCTGTTTGATGAATTGTTGCAACACACAGGCATGGCATTATACATTTTTGTATTAAGTGGCAGACCTGGGTATGGTGTTATATTTCCACAAGCATTTTATTTGAATGTAAATCTACATTCCCTTCAAAGAGTGTTGTCATATTAATTATGTATAGTGTAAAGCGGCCTGTTGCTATTATTATGCCCCGAATTTGAAGTTTGTGTGAAATTGACTTCATAAAATGTTATTTTTCAATAGAAAACGAAATGCATTTGTCTTTGGGAGTTTGCAAGCGGCCAGCTGAATAAAACATGGCAGGGCTTCATCGTTTAACTGATTCTGTATCAAATCTGGTCCCAGCCTAGCTTGAATAATGTAGATAGGTCGCAGTGAAAAGGTCATTATATATTACCTTTCATTTTCTACTTTAATGTGTTTTTCCCCCTAACAGGTAGTTTCTGGTGCAAACAGTGAAAAGTCAGCACACTCCAAATTCACCCAGGCAGAACCCAATAAAGGGCCCACTACAATCTTCTGTTTGAATACAGAATATATTTTTTAGAAGAAAGTTCTGTTTTGTAAAGTTAGACGAGCACTGCTGATACACACATTTAGGAGAGAGGAAAGAAAAAAAAGGATTGATATAAACAAATCTGTTCGGTTAATAGTAAAGATAACAACAAATGCCTTTAGGATTAGAGACTGCATTCTAGGGAAATATGCTATGTAGCCAGAAAGGGTGTCCAGCAAATTGTCACTTTGTATTGATTCATTATTCTTGGAGGGAGAAGTGTTAGTACATTTTACTCAACACTGTAATAATTAACTGCTCCATAAGTGACTCCCAATGACTCTTTGACTTGGACCAGATCGTCCATAAATACACTTCTGTCACATGTCCATGAAACACCCCCCAACCCCCTAACCGTTATATTTCTTAATTAAATAGAATCAGAACGGGTCGCAATTAACTAATTACACAAGCAAGAGTGATTAGGTGGTGGGAAAAACAAAGGAGCACACTGACTAGAAGAGACCACCAGAGCTCTTCTGCTGTCAGGAATGATTAATTCATCTTAACATCACACGCATTTATCCCACAGAGAACAAGTGGCAGTGACAGCTTATGTGTCACTTGCAATATGCGTCACTCCCACCAAGAGATGATCTGTAATAATATTGATAGAGTTCTCTGGGATTTGGGGATGGTGGGGGGGAGGGGGATGGGTGCCAAATAGCAATTTCTGGTCAAATAGCAGCGCACTGTAGTGGCTCTTTCAGCAGCTGTTCTGTGGCAAGATTTGGCCACTGCTCTTCCCCCCAGCAGGTGTCTGACAGACAATTTGCAGCTAATTTATTTGCCACTTTAAATCATGTGACAGTTTTTGAAGGAAGCCCTGCTGATGGGTCATAGTTCATCCCTGGACATCCTGTAAAAGTGTCACGAAGCTGATTGCCTTGACCGCCTTGGTGGAAGAGAGAGGGGGCCATGATCAAGGAGAGACAGACTCCGGAGGTAGTCAAAAGTAGAGTGAAGACGAGGGATAAAGAGATTGCTGGCGGCAACGCAATATTATTCACCACAGCCTGAAGCGCTGTACGCCAAAGCCTCAGAGCTCTACGGGGGTATGTTTACGCATGAACTCACACACACACACACACACACACACGCACACACACACGCACACACACACACACACACACACACACACACACACACACACACACACACACACACACACACACACACACACACACACACACACACACACACACACGCGCACACACACAGGCACACACATACACAGACACACACGCACATACATACTCACACACGCCCGCACACGCATACACACACCACACACACATACATTCACAGATACAAAGACCTTCCAAGACATTCAAGCAAAGACACACATATTCATGCACACACAGAGCATTATCTGCTATTCAACTATGCATACACATTTGACTTTCTGCGTTTAATTGAAATCATCGCACTGTGATTTAATACATTCAACTGCGAGTCCTTTCAAATTGTCTTAATTAAAACAACACAATGGACCTTTTTACAGATCGTCAATAGTACGGTAAGGTAACTTCCTGTTCCTGTAATTTGAAAATTCATTCTGTTTTACTAATGTCTGTCGCGGCACGTGCATATCGGTTAATATTAATGTACTTGACTAGCTGCCAAATGCTGATGCACTTCTATATCTAAATCAAACATTTTTTACGAATGTGAAAACCAGCATACCTAAAAGTGACGTTCTCCATCCATTGTTGAGCTGGTCTAACTTTGCTCTCTCTATGGATCTCCTCTTAGCACTGGCCATCGACGTGTCCTCCATGTTAACATTTCCTTCTCTTAACTTCCCCGGTGG
>NC_136934.1:15049083-15069083 GCF_949987615.1 Pollachius pollachius | reverse complement strand
CTTCTACATTAGTGTTGTCATCACCATCGTCATCGTCATCATCATCATCATCATCATCATCATCATCATCATCATCATCATCATCATCATCATTTTGTTGACAAATTACCAGTATGGCCAAATGATTCAAAAATGATTTTCAATACAAATTGAACAGCATTATAAGTGGCAACGTGTTAGTGTCTCACCAATGATATAGCGTTCACGTTTAATAGATGTTTCATTATTTACATGAACATTCGGGAATGTGCACATTTTCAATCGTAAATACAGGGCTGGATACCTAGATACGTTATTGTGTTGCCTGGTAAGGTTGATGGGCTTCCCCTCCCACCACATTTTCAGCATCATTTCTCTATTGTTTGCAACCCAAAGGAACCCTAGAGAGACAAAATGGTCTGCAAGATTAATAATACTGGTTATCGGTTGCTAGGTAACTACCCATTGTGGTAACCCCTGCTCTTGTCTGACAGTTCCACTTGAGACCAATCAGCCTTCCGGGCTCTGATTGGTTACCCGAGAAGGGTCTCCATTTACCTGTGGATGGGATGTGCATGATAATGTATTTTCATTGATGTTGTAATACATTTATATACAAATGATCTTCGTCTACGAAAACACAGAGAGTGAGGGGAAATGAGAAGCAGACGGAGCAAGAAGAATTTAAGCTAAACAAAAAAATAGGTAAACAAAGAAGGTAATAGAAAGATGAAGAAAAAAATCAGTGCCATTTTATAAAATATGCTTGAACCCATCAGGTCAGTGTGGCGCCAGTATCTTTTTATATTTTCTTTGTTCGCCAAAATCTACACCTGCAACATTTCTGTCAAATCCATGGCATCTCCTAACCTTGCAACTGATCTGCAATTACAACAAGTGTTTTAACAGTTGCGGAGAGCCCTCTCTGCTATAAAGGTCTTTGGTAATGGAAATCACCCATGGGTCTCCAACACAAACGTGTACAGCTGACCGTTTCTCTGTAAACCCAGTATTAAAATAACCACCATTTGCCCAGTTTCCAACAGAACCGCCAGACAACTGTGTTCCAAGTCAGGATCAGAAGTTTAAAACATGTTACTGCTTTTGATACTGATTACCATGTAAAAGCCCCCGGAGTTGCACGACGACCACTTAACAACCTGAAATAGAAACCTTGTGTTGCGCTGCAAGGATTGATGTCTTGTGTTTCAAACAGCGATAGCATAATTGCCGGTATAGCGTAACTGCAGTCAAACACGCATCTGTAGTAATTTTCGGCCTGCACAATAATCTTACATTAATTTAGCGGTTTACATCCTTCAGGGAGAAGGAACAAGTATTCAATAAAGGCTTTGTAAACATGAAAGGAACAAGATGGCATTTCAGACCAGTTGAATGGGAGAAAAGAACAAAATAACTTAAGTATGTTTTTTCCACTGTAGTTCTTTACGAGTTCTATTTGAGATGAAAGTGTACGAGCTGGACCTCAAAGCAAGAGGGACAGTTGTGTAACAAATTGACATCCTCAAGAATTAAGACACCGTTTTAACAAGGAAAAACCTGAGTGACCTAACAAAGAGGATTTATTGCGCAAGTCTAAAAAGTAAGAGGTGGAAAAAAGCAATGAGAGAGAGAACTTACATTCATGTGCCAGAAAGAATTGTGAGATTAATAAAGTAGAGGGAGAAAGAGAGGAAGAGAGAGAGAGAGAGGGTATGGGAGAGGGATAGCGGTAGAGAGATGGAGCAAGAGAGAGAGCAGAGAGTAAATCTCTCCTTGAGCATGTAGTCTCTTCCGTAATGGCAATGGAAAAATGCATTCTCATGATTCATGGTGGACTCACAGCCACTCACCGCCCTCAAATCATTAGAGGGCCAGACGTCATCTTTCTGTGGTCTAAATGACAAATCAAATGGTAGCAGCAGGATTGGAGAGGTGGAGTGGGCTGAGTGTGTGTGTGTGTGTGTGTGTGTGTGTGTGTGTGTGTGTGTGTGTGTGTGTGTGTGTGTGTGTGTGTGTGTGTGTGCATGCATGTACATGCGTGTACGTGTGCATGTGTGTGTGCATGTCTGTGTGCAAACATGTGTGTTTTGTATGTGTGTGTGTGTGTGTGTGGCAGGGAAGGAGCAAGGCAAGGTGGTAGAGGTTTGGTTTGATGACGTGATGAGTCAGCATGGGGTCTGAATACCGCCATCCGGCACTTAACCCTAGCCGAGGACTTAACCCTAACAGTTTATAACCCGGTGCAGCACCCATAGCATATTCTTCGGTGGGTTTCCACGTCAGACAGAGGGGCGGGGGTATGTCCTAAAGCCACCCCCGACATCGTGTCATTCGTTGAGCTTTTTAGAGAACTCTGGTGGAAACAAGGATCGAGTTGGTTTACTCGGAGACGTCAACACGAGTCTCAAACTTGTATTTCTTTCCTGGTTGCAGGCTAGAACTATGCTGTGGTTACCTCCCCTAAGCTGTGGAAGACTGCTGCCTCAGCACAGGGTTTGACTCAGATGTCTGGCAAAAGCCTTAATAGCATTATAATGTTCTCTATTAGTAACTGCGCATGTAGGATACAAAGAAAACATGCTTTCATGAGCCATCCCGTTTCATACACATGCCTACACACACACTCCCAAAATATTTATTTTATGTATAAAATATAAGGGGTAGAGGAAAACTAGAAAGAAGAAAAACGGAGAGGACGAAAATGGAGAAAAGTTTGTCACAGAGAGCAAAAGTGGGAGACGGAGACGGTAAAAGAATTGAAGACCGTTCCAGGGTTTAGGCCGAGCCACAGAACACAGTATTCCCTTTAAACTGCATGCAAATATTGACACTCTGCTTTTTCGCCGTATAAATCATATTCATAGATATTGTGGAAAGCCAACAAACATACAGCTGCGAGCAATAGCGCTTGCTTCATAAAATGTATTTATAAAAATGTTCTCATGCGTCGCGGCCTCCCTCGGCGGCCGTACGCTCAGCTGCTGATCAAGGGCTTCGTCGCTCCAGGGAGGAAGAGCTGTGAATTATTGTTAATTCTACGTTGCTGTCAATTAAAATTTAAATATGTATTCAACATTTGCATTCCGTTGCTTTTCAGGACACAAGGTTGATGTGCACAAGTGCTTGAATGAAAACAACAAGCAGTTGGACGCTTCACTGTTCACCGTGAGGCCAAAGATGGCTCTTGGCATTTTAATTACGTGCTGAGAAACGTTTTTTATTGATTTCTTATTCATATTTTAAAGACCTAAATCAAGCATTACGTAATTAATAATAAAAAAACGGGCATCTAATAGATCAAGTCAATAATACAAAGGAATAACACATGTGCACACGCACGCACACCATAATATATTAAATTGAATTTCAATTTTACACTGCTGTCAAGTATTTGTAATATATTTTCATCTAAGCTAACTGCTGAAATAAATTACTTACAAGAAAGATTAAAACAGAAACATATATGTTTGTATAAATATTTATGTGTATATGTATGTGTATATATATATATATATATATATATATATATATATATATATATATATATATATATATATATATATACTTCTATACGATTTAGTTGACAGGTGGTTTTGGTTGCAGTGCTGCACCAAGACAGCACCGCGGATAGCATGCTAATGCTAATATCAATAGTCTTTTTCCAGCAGATAAACACAGTGGAAGATAAATCACGTTTCATTAAATAAGAAGCCCAACTGTGTGCAGTGCGAGCGAAGAAGTGACTATAGCGGTGCAGAGGGCTCATTACTAGCCATTAATCCTTGCTGGGTTGTCTGCGCTGCCACGTGTTTTATCTATAAGTCTCTCTTTTTGCCCTGTAATCACCGCCTTCATATCACTCTCCCCAGAAGAAATTGTTTTACTTGCTTGCTTTTTTTGCGTGTATAAATAATTCTCTTTTCCAAGTGACTGCCTTGTAATGTGTGTGTGATGTTGGATCACACTCTGGCCACCACAGGAGCAGGACATGGGCTGTTGGATTAATATATAGATGTACTGCGATGTCGACAAAAGATGAGTAGATAAAATATCCCAGAAAACGTCATAGCGAGTGACAGGCGAAACGCCTTTGAATGCATCTTTAACGCCTCAATCTCCCATTTCCTATTGAGGTTTGTGCCTTTGTTCTTCCTCTTCTTTTGGTTCTTCTTCTGTGTGAAAGGTGTAAAACGACTACCTCCCACTGCTGGTGGAGAGAAAAACGTCCCACTTGTGTGTCTTTGCCTCATTTTGCTAGCTCTCATCTTAATCTAATCTGTTGGGTTAGAGCAGAGTCACGGACAGACATCTCTCTCTCTCTCTCTCTCTCTCTCCCTCTCTCGCTCCCTTGTCTCTGGTTTTATAGTAGAGTCTACCTCCGGTCTCTCAATCCACTCCATCATCCTCCTCCTCCTCCTCCTCCTCCTCCTCCTCCTCCTCCTCCTCTCCTCTCAAGCGGCCCTTCTGTTCCGCACTAGGCTGCTGGTTCTCTGCTGTGATTATCATCTCCGTTCCCGTGGCGCTGGCTCGGACCTCACTGGGGCCGACGGGACATACTGAAGAATTTTGTTATCACAATAGGTGACGTTTGGCACAGAGTGGATTCCTGGTACTCTGCTAGATAATTTGTTCATGTTATATGATTTACATGTTGAGTAACAAAATTTAAATCACCTTAAAGGTCATATTCTTTGTTAACATTTGCCATAGCATGTAGAACTATAATGATTCACTGTTTATTATTATATCATAATCATGAATTGCTTTGTTATATCCTATTACATTAATTAGCCCGATATTCATCAAACCGGAACATAAAAAAAGGGTATTTTGCCCCAAATATGCTAAATTTGAATAAAAATAGCAACAGTTATAACTTCCGCTAACTTCGAGTAACGTCTTGTCCCCGGTTGCGTCCACAGATGCTGGAAGCAGTAGGCTGTTACGGGTCGTGGGTCGGGTCTGACAGAAGTCTATTGTGCGATGCTGCGAGCCGCTGCGCTCGATTTAGTGGTGATCTGGTGTACTACACATGGGACTGGGGAGAAGGACGGCTGGCAGAGGGGCTCTGCATATAAGAGAACAAACTGTCCTTGCTTAGAGAGGGATCTACACGATAACAACACAACAGGTCTTAAACACGCATACACAGGGACACACATTGCGTGCCGCATCCCATGCACGCAAACCCACACACACACACCCACACACACACACGCACGCACGCACACACACACACACACACACACACACAAACACACACAAGCACATGCACATGCACACACACACACACACACATACACACACACACACACACACACACACACACACACACACACACACACACACACACACACACACACACACACACACACACATACATGTGTGTTGCCCAGCTGGGCAGATGCAGATCACCACGTTCGCTGCCAGGTAGTCCTCTCTGGTCCAGGGTTGGACCATGGCTAAATAGGGCTTTTCATGCCTTATGGCCTCATTTGAGATGCACTGTTGGACCCCAGCTCTTAATCTCTTTGGATGACATCTATGCAGATGAGTAGAAGAAGTCCTGGCTGGGAGGGGTTTGGAAGGCTTCATGGGCAGCCAACGGCGCCATGAATACAAATCGTCGGTCTCATACCACATAGTGGGTCTAGCTGAGGGTCTCCAGTTGAAATATGCTTACGAATGCGGGCTTCTGAACAAACAAACGGCCCACGTTGCTCAATGGCCAATCTGAGATGGTGTGCAGGAGGAAATCAACAGTGACTCCATCCACCCTTCCCTCCTTCTCACTCCTAGCCGGGTTTGTCAGGGGGACAATAATAGAGAAAACAATGGCAGTGGCGTCATCACGATAGGATCTAATTCTGAACTATTTCGGTAAGTGCTGCGTGTTTAAAATCAGGAGTTGGCGTGGGAAAAATGTGGAGCCATATGGGTTATGAGTGCTGTGCTTGCTAGCAAAGTAAAAAAAACAATAAAAATAACACTTTAGTGGTTTAAGAGTCTTTTTGATGTCTTACGTCTGTTGATGAGCTGATGAGTCAAATGGGACATTCATGCTCAGACATCGTCATACTATCTTCTGGTTTGCTGTGGATTGGGGCTCAAATTAGCTGAAATGCGCTAGGATAAAACCATAATGGAGATTATACCAAGTGCACAGATGTTTGGTCATTTGGTCTTTGTGTTTCTGTGTCACTGAATGTAGCTGTGCGCGCGTGTGTGTGTGTGTGTGTGTGTGTGTGTGTGTGTGTGTGTGTTTGTGTGTGTGTGTCTGTCTGTCTGTCTGCGTGTGTGTGTGTGTGTATGTGTGTGTGTGTGTGTGTGTGTGTTTATGTGTGTGTGTGTGTGTATGTGTGTGGGTGTGTGTGTGTCTGTGTGTGTGTGTGTGAGTGAGTGTATGTGTGTGTGTATGCGCTTATGAGCCAACGTGCACAAGCGTGTCTGTGTGTGGGCGTATATATGTTGTTTTGCTCATGCAGGCATTTGATCCATAACCACACAGCTCCCTCCATCACACAGATGGCACCAACATGGATGCC
Source organism: Pollachius pollachius (assembly GCF_949987615.1). NCBI lineage: Eukaryota > Metazoa > Chordata > Actinopteri > Gadiformes > Gadidae > Pollachius > Pollachius pollachius. Next base: position 15,062,556 of record NC_136934.1, on the reverse strand, counting down.
AGCACGATGATTCGTCCAGACCCTGTGGGGGCCAGCATGATTGTCTGGGATCTTGGAAGAACGGAGAAACAGAACGTGGCGCAGATTAGACTTGTTAACGAAGGACAGCGAGTCTGACAGGCAGCTGCCTCCTCTCACATCTTTGAAGCTTGCAAAGAACATTCATGTACGAGACCCACAAACATGTTGTTTTGTTCTGCAGCAGTAGGCGCTTGCACAGACATCCCCTTGGTGATGACTTCAGGTTATGAAAGGCAAGGGAGAAATTGGCTTTTTCCTGATGATGCATTTCAGGCTGTGGCTCAGTCACAGTTGCTGGCGTCACATATTCTGGAAAATTCTGATTGAGTAATTCCGAGCCACGATAAGAAAATCATTGTCTTTCTTCACAACTGACATTTTTATGAAGGATAGATATCCGATTATTTGAGAAAAATAGCGAGTATCATTTCCCGTGACGAAAACGTTGAACAAGAAACAGACATGGAGACGACGTTTAAAATGAAAATTTCTTTACCGGTATTTAGTATCTAATACTGATGCTATTATATGTTATTTTTGTGCTCCTTGGACGCATTCACATCTAGTTAGGACCACCGCTGGATGCCTTGGCCTATGTCTGATACATGCCTGCCAAGATTTTTGCCAATATCACTTAGTCCTTACTGCTCAAATAAACACACGATGGGTGGAAGTCCTGCCACATGCTAAGGAAAGAAAACCAAAACACTCCAAAAAACTGTATTCTCCGTCTCTTACATTATTACGTTTGGATTTTACATCTTAAAAATACTGATACACAGGGTAACACACATACACCCCCCCCCCACACACACACACACACACACACACACACACACACACACACACACACACACACACACACACATGCACACACACACACATAAATATGATTTAATATTACATTGTGGGGAGAGTTTCATAATGTCCATTCCTGTGACTGGGGTCAAAGTTAAACTTCAGGTCGGTTCAGACAAGTGAGAACAGTGGTCTCCATTTACCATTACTGATGAAATGTTATATATTATTTATGTTGAAACCGACACAAGATTCGATATTATGACATTTAATGTCCAGGGCGTGATATCTATCACATGCAGTTAGTGAACTCAGAACTGTGAATGTGGGATTTGGACTTCTCTAAGCACTTTTTTGGCTTTGAGTCGTACTTTCTTTGGCAGTGCGAAGAAACCAAACTTTGAACCTGCCACCGTGAGTCCAGAGTTCCAGAACTCTCGCCGACCAATCGCATGGAGCCGGGGGGAGACGAGACTTAAACGTTTCACGCAACCCTTTTTCTCCAAAAGCACTTAATGTTATTTCATTCTGTCTTAGATTACAACAGAGGATTGTAGGAGTGACGACCACCACCCAACCCCCCCTCTCCGCCTCACATGACCCATACAAGTGCATGTTGAATGATTTGAATGTTGCTGGATCATTTGCATATTATCCTACAGTCTCAAGGGGTTTCCATCTTGACCACCACCGCCACTACCACGGCCACATGAGCACTGTTGTGCTTCAGCCCTGTGGCTTTGAGACACTTGTCAACAACCCTTGTTGAACCATGTCTTTGATGTCCCCTCATTTCAATACAGAACAGGAGATTGTAAAATATGACTAGAATCGGAATTAACAAAACAATAATAATGAATCTGAGGCCTAATGAGTTGCTACAAATTGCATTTCATTGTGTTCTCCCTTAAGGGCCATTAGCCGGAGTCTCTTGCGGCTGCTGTAGATCATTGGAAGCTAAATATAATGGTGGAGAATTATCGTAGAGCAACTTTCAGGGCTCATTTACACAGCAATATGACCAATTTTGTTACAAGAGCCTTGGAAGTCTAATGAAAAACTCCTGGCTCCCGTTAACTCCTGGCAGATTGGTTCTCCTTTTTAAAATAATTATATTCCCCTGCTTCATTCTAATAGCGCACAAATGACCCAGGTAGACACTCCACACTTGAAAGACAGTTGTTTGTTTGTAAAACGCTTCTTCAGTTTCTGTTTGCTTTTTGTTTACTGCAAATGTTTCACCTTTTGGGTATTAAGAGTACTTGGAAGAGTTTCATGCATCTCCGAGGGGATAAAAAAAAACTAAAATAGAAGGGATGAAAAGGAAGGAATGAAAAGTGCAGAGGCGGGGATGTGCCCGTCACTGAGTATCACTTTAATAAGAACATGCCCAAACTCTTTTCCTTCAGACCGGGGGACGGGAGCGGGATCAGAGCTGACCCCCACGGTCACCAGTACACATTTAATTACCACGATGACTCAGCGTAGCGGACAGCCAGTCAGTTAGCCTACCCGGGCTGTCTGGCCCCGACGCAACGTCTCAGCAGAGCACTCCCAGCCTCCGACGCTGTGACATTCTGAGAGATAGCAGCCCCAGAGCAGTCTGGGGTATGGACCAACTGTCCTTTTTGGACGGGGGAGAAAGGAGGGCCATTATATTCAGCACATTTTCTACATGGCTAATATCTGCTGGACAGTGTACGAGCCAGTAAAAACACACACTCACATCCAGGCTTTGATTTTGGTTGGCTTCCAGATCTCCTTGACAATTTCTAGAGAAAAAAGACTGAGTGGAAGGGGATGAAAGAGGTTCTTCATGTCTTTGCAAAAATGTGATGCTCATTTGGACTGGCACTGAAAGAGAGCGCACACCATTTTAGAATCATAAATCACCCAGCAGCAGAGCAAAATGACCAGATTTACTTTTTTTTACTAGCGGTTTGTGTGTGTGTGTGTGTTGTGTGTGTGAATTATCTTGTGTATGTGTATTATATCCAATATACCTTCATCGAAATAGGAATTTATGAGGTATACACCTCTAGCTCAATGACAAGAATGCATTGAATCACAAGAATTGGCTATGTAAGGTTAGCAAAAACATTTTTTGGGATTTGGTAAGCAAGTCAGTTTAAGGCATAGCGGCTTTTATCATTGACATCGCTGAACCATGTTGATAACTTTGAGCAAAAATGGCTATGCTTAAGTAAGTTACATTTGTAAATTGTACATTTGTAAAATTAAAAATACATTTATGCATTGTGATCAAATTCAAAAGTCCCTTTGTAAAATCCATGAAAAAATCCATTCTTAATATATATACTGGACCAAAGCAATAACATTTATGGTTGTATATGTAAGGGATAATGTATAGGACGCCGGTCATTATCGGGAAAATATTCTTAAAATAAAAACAGACTACTTGCGGAGTGATACCAAAGGCGTGAATCAGTGGCAAAAAATTCACTTTTCTTGACAGCGGTCATTATATGCTTGGCACCGGTCAATTATCAAAATATTATTCACCACCAGAAGTCGTGAAGGCCCATGCAAGTGAACGGAGCATTCAACATCATTGAGAATAGCCGTGTAATGATGTAATATAAGTAATTTAACTCTTTTGGAACCATGAGTCAAAACATTTGCACATATCAGAGTCGATGTACAATATTTATCTTAATATCCTATACTTTAGTAAGTATAACAATATTCAAAAGTGCTATTTAACAGATACCCAAGCCATTTAAGTGATGGGAATGTGATTGGCTGTTGTTAATAACATCACTAACAACAATAACTCCAATCAGAATTAGGCTGTATAGTAGCTGATCATAATCAGGCTGAAAGAGTAGCATGTTTAACAATTGTATATGAAGCTTTAACAGCTAATTTGCTGATGCACATATTGTTTCGCCAGTCACCCTAAATGAATGCGGTGCTCCATTAATGCAAAGACAAACTCGGACGGCTACAAATACCTCCCTCATACTTGTAAGCATGTTTCTAATCATTAAGTCAGAGTCTCATTAAATGTTTAAAACCTTTACACATGAAGGTTGGACAGCTTTAGTTTATTCAACATGCTGTATGTATTCTCTCAAAATATGTTGCTCTTTGTCATGTCATTAGTAAACACTTTTTGTAGACACTGAGCAAACCTACATGCAGAAGTAAGCTTACAACGATCAATACAGCTGTGTGTTAGTGTCAGTGAGAATAGATTATTTGTTTTGTTATGAAATTTAAAGACATTGATTGCTGGTGTTAAAAAGGATCTGCCAGATAATGTTGAGTAACATTAGACCTCAGTTAATAAAATATAAATGCTGTTATTTTCTCTCCCTTTCTGTTCGGAGAGTGAAGTGCCTTTGAGCCACAGCCAGCCCAGAATCCCCCTGGTCATTTGATGGTCTCCCTCCTTTTTTCTTAATTTCCTCTTCTCTTTCTCTTGCCGTCTCCCACTATCCGAGACTGTTCGACAGAAAGCTACTGGAAATCCCCTTGTTGGTTGAAAGGCACCCTCACACGTACCAGGCAGTCATTTCAGGGGCACATGCAATTCAGCCAGGAAACACACATCAAAGATCTCAATCTAGTGGTCATTGTAAGAACAAAGCAAAAAAACAACTACCACAACCTACTGCTTTGAGGGAAACGAATACTCTCTGGCGAAATTAATCCAAACTGCTAATCTGACTTGCTTTTATCATCGTGAAGTTGTTTTCAAACCAAATAATCATCTTTAGCCACCAAGCTTATGCATTGTATTGCTTTTGGAAATAATAAATTATAGGGTAATTGGGTTAAAAACATGGTAAGAAGAGGGGTTAGGGATAGGGATACAATTAATATTAGGGTTCTGGAGAGTTACATTTCTGTTTTATGGTTTGGTTTTAGAGTTAGGGTTAGGTTTTAAGGTTTGTTTTTTAGTTCTAGGGTTTGGCTTTTGGGTTAAGGTGTGGTTATAGTATTAGGGTAAGGTTTTAGAATGAGCTTTTAGGGTCTGTTTTTTGGGTTAGGGTTTTGATTGAGGGTCAGTGTTATGTTTCTATGTATGTGTAGGGTTTAGTTTTTCTGTTTCTGTTTTCCTATCGGCTTTTCCTGACTAATATTTGACTGTTCTGGAGTTCCTGCTGTTATTATTGATGGATGCTTAACAAAGAGGGCCAATGCTGCGTTGGTTTATGGTCGGAGGTGGGAGGTCGGAAATGGGAAACGCAGCATTATAAGGACAACCTTAGTGCGTTCGAGGTAAGTCTGAAAAACATGGTTGCCCTCCCTTTGTATGTGAATAAGTAGGATCATCATAAACAATTGCAAATTGCAAATATGTTGGCCATTTGGAAGAAGTCCTTGAGGAGCAAGGTCAATCTATTGTATTGGCATACTGATTGCATACTAAGTTGGAAGTCAAATGTGTCAAAATTGTGTTTTAAAATCATACAGCCGTTTTCCCATTTTTTTCTCACTGCATTAGGATGTGGGTGGCCATGTTTAAATGACGTCCAATGAAAATTAGGGTTGAATTTGGGGTTGAGGAATTGTACCCTAGTGTGCGACTAGGGACTTTGAGCGGAAGCTTTTTTTTATAATTTCTTTTTTCCTAGTAGGAAGACGAAATTCCCGACCTCCTAGTTGTAATCGAACGCAGCATAAGCTGCCAGCTGAAAGCCTCGTCAGTTCCAGCTGTGCGCTTTCTCGTGCTCTCTCGCTGGCCTGCCTGTAGCTGAGCCTTTGTTTGGGAACTGTCTGTGGTTTGTTGCCACTGTGGCCATTGGTCTCTTATTGTGTTTCATTCAGCCTTTTCTAATTGTTGCCAGAGTCTGCCTTGTTCTTTTGTCAAGTTTTATTTAAGTTTTGGTCGGTCCTGTAGGAAGGTTGCAGGGGGGGTCAGCCTTTCTGACTGGTGTCTCGTTTTCTCTTGTTTTTCATTGAGCTAGGGAGCTAGGCTTACCTATTATTTTTCTTTTGAGCTATTCTTTTATGGTTATTCCTGTTGTGTTTATTATTTTGGGCCCCGGCTCTCCCTGGTGTCTTGTAGCTTCCCTGACCAACCACCAATTTATTATTTGTTGTTTATTCCAATAAATCCTTTGTTTAATTTTGAAACCCATTGAGTCTGTCCTATTTGAGTCAGCTTTATTTTACCCTCTCTATCCTCTAGACTAGGGGATTGTTACAGTCAGGAACTGGGGACCTCTTGGTCTGCAGTCAAAAGCTCTGCAACTGAGCTATATCCCTTTCAGTAATCACCTTTAGTCGTGTTTATATGTCAAAACTGCATGCTGTTATTTTAAGTGCTTTTGAACCTCGGCCCAGCTCAGAATCCCCTCTGGTTATTTGATGGACCTTCATTTTTCTTAATTTCCTCTTCTCTTTCTCTCTATTCCGGCCATCCCTCAGTCTCCCACTATCTGAGACTGTTCTATAGAAAGCTTATAGAAATCTCCTTGTTTGTCGAATTGCATCCCTCACACGTACCAGGCAGCCATTTCAGGAGCACATTTGATTAAGCCCAGACTGAATCACTCATCAAAGATCGCAATACTGGGCATTGAAGGAACAAAACAATAAAACAACTCAGACTGCTTACAGGGAAAGAAATACTCACTCAACTTTGTGAGGTTGATTTCAAACCAAAGCTTGAAATCAATTTGGCAGACATTAAAAAACATATATATATATATATATATAATGTGTGTATTAACCGATGTAAGTCGCTTTGGATAAAAGCGTCTGCTAAATGCCGTAATTGTAATTGTAATATATGAGCGATACCAAAGAATAATATTCAAAATGGCAATTGCATCAGGTATAAATATCAGCATCGAACCACACTGCATTTTATTGTGCTTGATGTTAAAGCTATGTACATAGCTCTGGCCTGCAGAGTTAGGTTAACTTTTCAAATTGTTACACCGTAGGATGGGAGTGAGAAATGGGGTTGCTTCAGCATGAGACTGGTCGCCCATAGAGCTTTAAAGAGTCCATGTCAGAAAGCTGATATATCACTTCCACCTGTAAATCATAGTCAAACGTGGCTCTACGTTACCAACACATGGTTTTCCTTTACACGTTGACAAAGCTCACCAGCCAGTCTCCGCAATGTAACTGTGATGTATGGGTATGTAGTACGGAGCACATACACACATACATGCACACACGCACACACACTCACACACACACACACACACACACACACACACACACACACACACACACACACACACACACACACATACACACACACACACAACCACAAACACAGCCACATGCACCCATGCACACCGAACACGCACAGAACCACGGACACACACACACACACGCACATAAACACACACCCGAACACCCACAACCACACACACACACACACGCCCATTCATACGAACACACACGCATGTAAACACGCACAAAAACACATTCGTTCTCTGACACACACGCAAACATTCTCTCTCTCACACACACATGCACACACATGGCACATCACAAAGACAGCCATCGTCCTCGGCCACACACCAGCCTCTCCGGCGGGTGAGAGTGATATCGTATGACAGCGCTACAGGCCTCAGATGGCGTCCCATAGTGAAACTGTGAAATGTTATTATTTAGTTCCCCGCCAGTGGTCTGTGACGCTATGAAGGACAGCAGGGCATACAGAGGAGGGGCCACAGCTCTTAGCGGGGCCGGCTGAACGATGCACACTCTTTAGCAATGCAAATGAGCCCAGGCTAATTGTTCTGGCACTCAAGGATTTGCTTTCTGCACAACCCCTATGACCTCTTTAGTTGTTTTAACCCTTTTCATTTGCCAAACTTCATACATCAATGGATCATTCATCAATGGATTTATTTATTTAGCATTGTATTTGGTGGTCTAATTGTTCATTCGTCCATGTAGTTCTAACGTGTTTTATTGATTTGATATTTGTGTCTGTTTGATCGTTTGTTTGTTTGTCATCAATGACCTGCTCAGAGTGTTTTAAACAAGCGTTCAACAACACTTTTCGAAGACAGGCCAGGGCAAACAAGCCACTGAAATCTAAACAGCCGTAGATTTCCTCTCATGATGGAGAATAATTTGATAAAGAAAAATGTTTCTTTTTTATCCCCCAAGCATTCTTGCTTTTCCATTATAATTTTTTCCATTGACCTCTTTGATAATTACTTGAATAATTTCCCATTAGCCACAAGTGTTTGCTGAAGATCAATGATCCTGACTAACTGTTTTCATCTCAAGGTGGGATTTCAGAACGAGTGCAGACCGTCAGTAATGTCTATGGGATAGCAAACTGACACAATTACTTTAATCATTAAGGTTGGTATAGGCTTACACTAGAACAGTGATTAAATGAATTGTAAGAATAGAAGCAGAGGGCGGGGCAGATGCCCTAACAGCCAATTACGCTAACCCTGAAGCACTAGACCGCATTATCTAATGAGCACTTACTCACAAATTATACAACAAAGACCAAAACACGGAGGCGGTAACCTAACTGATTGCAAGCCTCTTTCTGCTAAAGTTTGTGTGAAACTAGCACTTTTTTGGTTTTCTTCCCAACAAACTGAAAACTCCGGTGAGTTGTGGTGACTGCTGCCTGGACGTGTGGAGTCACCACTCCTACCAGTGTGTGTGTGTGTGTGTGTGTGTGTGTGTGTGTGTGTGTGTGTGTGTGTGTGTGTGTGTGTGTGTGTGTGTGTGTGTGTGTGTGTGTGTGTGTGTGTGTGTGTGTGTGTGTGTGTGTGTGTGCGTGTGTGTGTGCGTGTGTGTGTGTGTGTGTGTGTCTCTCTCTCTCTCTCTCTCTCTCTGTCTTTCTCACTCTCCCACTCTTACACACACACACACACACACACACACACACACACACACACACACACACACACACACACACACACACACACACACACAGACAAACATGAAGGGGGACCTAATTGCTGAAATATGGTATTCATTAAACCTAATGGGGGCCCTTTTTTAACCGCACACACCGCATGGAGGGTAGGATGGCTTCACCTCGTGCCCCCACTCCACACATGCAAACAGCCGAGGTTGACAATAATGGAAACACGGTGCTAGTTATAGGAGACATTTTAAGTGCACAATTTAGAGGCCTGTAACTAGATACAAGGAAACGAGCTGTGAGGAAATGTAGTTTTTAGTCCTCTCCCGCAGAGCAAAGAGAATTAGAGACACCAAAATAAAACATGATTCAACCAAAATCTGCAATTATTTCCTATTCCATCTGTGTCACACAAATGACACAAAACAGAGATATATTGTGCATATATTGTGCACATACACGGTTTTATGTGATGTTTTTTATTAAATTCTTTGGAAAAATGTGTGTGGAAAATATACGTATAAATTAGTTTGTTAATACATGTATATATATTTATGTATATATCTTTTTACATAAAGTTGCAAACTATGCCTTCGTGTGGAGCCCCAGTGGAGACATGGATTGGCGATCAAGGAGCTAATGATGTGTAAGGCAGCATCTCTACCTGTTGGACAGCTAACCTGGCCCAGCATGGCTCAAAAAACCCTGAGCGTAGACACAAATTACTGCCAAGGGTTAAAGGCTCTCTGAAAAGGGCGGGAGAAACCTCTAAGAAAACTGAAAGAAAACAATTACAGCACACTGATGTTGTGTTTTGATGAGAGTTGTTTTTAGTTTTTAATTCAACCGTTTTGTTCTCCGACATTTGTCCCTCACAAAATTATGATTTGCTGTAAGCAGAGAAACAATTGATTGCCAATGAAAGAATAATAGTTCATCCTCAAACAATCCTTCTGGGAGCCAAGCACACTAGCCACCAGGCTCGCGATTCAGTTTTAAAGCTGACTTGACATTCTCAACTCTCAACTATAATTCCCATTTGGTATCTATAATAATGAAAAGAAAAATTGTATTACTTTTCTTTATTAAAGCACTTATACTACTATCATACTATTGCATAATTATACTACTTATACTAGTCACTGTGAGTCTTAAACCCAAAACCCTGCCTGTGAGACATGACAGCACACCCATGTATGATCCATCTCTGCTTGTCTCTTTTGGTGAGATCATCTCCTCTTTCTCCTCTTCAGTGGCCAACACATGAATATCTGCTTTCAGGGCTCCCAAATGAAACCATCATTCAAATTAAGTCACAAGTTAGGAATTTCACCAAGAAAAATACAAGAATACTGCGCCGCCGAAAGGGTCCCCAAATGTTCGACATTGCCTCGGGTTTAGACACTTCAAATAACTGTCAGAGATTTGTTCCAAAAAAACCAGCGGCATAATAACGAACAGTAAGACACGAGATAACAATGGTTTGTTTGCTACAGTCATTAGGCGCCCCCAGTTTGTTTATTCCTAAGACGACAAACAGCTCCTCTGTGAGCTCCGTGCGCTGCCTGCGTTCAGTCGCAGGCGGTGTGTGGCTCCGCTTCCCCCCGCTGTTAACCCACGCTACACACCCGACCACCGGTGATTTATATCATATCACGCTGCGCCTCGTGGATGTGTGATGAATGGAGTTAATCTATTTCTAATCTGCTACAGATCACAACTGGGCGAGGTATTATGAAATGTGGTCATGCGAGGGGTGGCCTATCGGAGCATGTGGATTAACACGCGGGGTCAGCAGCCTTTGTGCCTATGGTAGATGACGGATGACTCTGTGGCTCGTTTGGGCTGGTGGCACACTGCTGCAGTTCATTGCAGGTGTGTGTGTGTGAGGAACTAGGGCCGTGCATGATGAGAAGGGGAAGATAAAACAAACTGGCAGGACACGATGATAAGAGAAAAGGGAAATCATATCTGATTAACGTATGCCGATTGTATGTGTGTGTGTCCTTTCATGGGTGTGTTTGTGTGTCTGTGTGTGTATGTGTGTGTGTTTCTGCCTGTGTGTGTGTGTGTGTGTGTGTGTGTGTGTGTGTGTGTGTGTGTGAATGCGTGTGTGCGTAAGTGTTTGTATGTGTGTGTGTGTGTGTGTGGTGTGTGTGTGTGTGTGTGTGTGTGTGTGTGTGTGTCTGCGTGTGTCTAAGTGTTTGTATGTGTGTGTGTGTGTGTGTGTGTGTGTGTGTGTGTGTGTGTGTGTGTGTGTGTGTGTGTGTGTATGTGTGTGTGTGCGTGTGTATGTGTGGGTGTATGTGTGTGTTTTGTGTGTGTGTTATGTGCTTTTATCTATTAAACTTAAAGCGTATGTAACGATTTCTCCGTCAAGGGGCAGAGATTGCAAATCTGAGAACACAGATTTGTCAATTACTGTCTTATCTGCGGCGGACCAAACAGGGTATGCCTTTCCATTAAGTTATATTGGCATATTTCCATTGATCAGTGGAAGACACGCTGCCACGACAACAAATTTGAAGGTTTAGAGGATAGCCATAGCATACTACAATTACAAGAAAATGCAGCCAAAAGGAGGGAAGTGTCTTGTTTGGAGATGTCTGGGTCTGCTCTAATTCTCTGCTGATGTATTCAGAGCAGATATTTTTAAACCCCCTCCCACCTCGTCCATTACCCTATACAACAGGGTGACAAAGGTAATCAGGTACACCATCAGACATTTCCAGGAAGGCAAACTTGTTCCGAACTCTGTGAGATTCCATGGCCTATTTCTGGGAATAAAAAAAACAACATCTCTATGATAATGATGTCACCGCTATTTGATCCATTATGACTTTTGGCTTTACAGACCAAGGGATGCATGGGTAGCAGCAAATGAGGTAGAACCAAGGAGGCTGCCCAATATATGAGGGAAACTATGATATAAAGAAGGAGACGGTTACACATGATAAAACATCTGCCTGTTTGATTTGATTGGGTTCACATGTATTTTGTTGAATACTAAAGACCAATAGAATTAGAAGTGGAAAACCAATCGATGAACACGTGTGTGCGTGTGTGTGTGTGTGTGTGTGTGTGTGTGCGTGCGTGTGTGTGCGTGTGTGTGTGTGTGTGTGTGTGTGTGTGTGTGTGTGTGTGTGTGTGTGTGTGTACTTGTTTAACATGTTCCTGTGCATGTGTGTGCGTGTGTATATGTGTGTGTCTGTGTGATACTTGTCGCATGCGTGCATGTGTGTTTTCTGGGTGCGCGTGGGTCCGAGAGAGCCGGATGAAAAACTCCACCGAGCTCCATTAGCGGGAGTGGAAACGAACGAAGTGGAGAGTAGATGGAGTAGTTTGAGCGAGGGGGGAATTAGGGGCAAATCAAAGACATTTTAGAGGCAAGGGAGCATGTATGTGCTTTTATAGGCAGGGCCAAGGGGGCTTTTCACTGCGGAGGGGACGCGCTAATGCTAGGCTAAGAGCATGATAGGGGGCTCTGAAAGCTTTCACAATGACATGGGAAGGAAGATTGTATCGTACCAGTGGACGTCGTTCTAATGGGACCCACATTGTGTCCATGGCAACGGGGCAAACAAATAGCAAGTAGCAAAACAATAAGAGACGATTATAATTGCGTCAGGGCCTACAAGAGGAAAGAAACCGCAATCTTTGGGTCGGTTGGGAGAGCGGGAAAACTGCATCTATTGAGGTAAAATACGGGTTTGTGTGGTACAGCGTGAGATATTGACTCATATCAGAGAGTAGCATCCACATATATACACTTTACTTGCTGTTGAATGAGATTTCAGTGCAGTCTGTTTTCCTCTCTTTCCCTTTTTCCCATACTGACACCCTGAAAGACACCCTAGTTTACATCATGTTTGAACACCCTTCTTATCTACCCTGATGTGTCATCAGAACACTGATGCACATCCATATACAAGGACACATACATATACAAACACACACTCTGACACGCACACACACAAACACACATATTCACACACACGCACACACGCACGCACGCACACACACACACACACACACGCACACATACACTGACACATACGCACACATACACTCAGACACAAACTATTTTTACCCTTTTTTACAGTCAGCTCTTTACATTTATTCTGAGTTGGTTGTCAATACAGTTCTAAGAATTTCCACCACAGCACACATACATTTACAGACACACACACGCCATATTACTTCCCAATCCATTTAATGTTGCTTACTCACCATAAACAGTCGCTTGCCAAGAGAAGGCTGGTTTTCAGTGGAATTTTTATGTTCATTTTTGTAGCCATAGTGAAAGGATTTAAACCAACCTCACACAGTTTTCCGTTGGAATGTTCTGGGTCTGGACTTTTATTGTGAGGGTTCTGGAAATGTTGCTGTTTGGGATAGGCATCGTTACTCACAACGTCGGCTGCGTGGTATCAACACATACTTTCTCAGCCGACCCATGGCATTGCATTTGTCAACCATTTAGTTTGTCTGTCACAAGCTCTAGTGACACATTACAGCCCACCAGCTTCTCAGGATGCATTACTGTACAGTGGAAACTACTTTGTTCACTCTATTGTACAGAATATATTTATATAATACATTTAATAGGACCTAGTAAAATAATTAACTGTATTATATAATGCAAATGTAATTGTATATGAATATATACATATATATACATATATATTCAAATTTCTGTATGTATATTTCTATTGTTATTAGTGCTGTCAGTTTAACGTGTTATTAACGGCGTTAACACAAACCAATTTTAACGGCGCTAATTTATTTTATCGCGCAATTAACGCTATTTTGGCTTGGCA
>NC_136934.1:15021583-15044083 GCF_949987615.1 Pollachius pollachius | reverse complement strand
GGGATTCTGTGAGGGCAAGTAACACTCTGCACCAGAGGAGCTCCATAAACAGGGCGCGTGGTACCCCTGTGTGGTGTTTAGGTACGTGCCACCGCATGGGACATGCACGTCAAATTGCGTTTCGTCTATCTGTCTATGGATATGTGTCTGTCTGTTTATCTGTTTATCTCTCTATATATTTATCTATTGCTCTAGCTATACATTTATCAATGTATAATCTATCTATTTGCCGGTCTGTCATTTTATCTATCTATCTATCTATCTATCTATCTATCTATCTATCTATCTATCTATCTATCTATCTATCTATCTACCTATCTATTGATCTCCCAACCTACCTACCTGTGTCTGTCTGTCTGTCTGTCTGTCTGTCTGTCTGTCTGTCTGTCTGTCTGTCTGTCTGTCTGTCTGTCTGTCTGTCTGTCTGTCTGTCCCTCTGTTGTCTGGGGCATTTAAATTTGGATTGCGTATTCTTTCACGTTTCCTTTTATGTTCTGCAATTAAGAATGTGGTCCCCATTTACAGCAGCCCTGACAGTAGTTACATGATTAATCCTGCAATATTCCCATCCCACACATTTGTACACCAGCAAAAGGTTAGTGCGATGACAGGTATTGATATTGGCATGCCGGCGCCCATGCTCTCGTACTTTGCAAAAGCCCTGTCATACCTGCAGCCCACACACTAAGATGGGTTCTCTGCAGCTGTCAGATAACATCTGTTCACCCGTCCAATCTCTCGTTCACACACACACACACACACACACACACACACACGCACGCACGCACGCACGCACACACACACACACACACACACACACACACACACACACACACACACACACACACACACACACACACACACTCACAAACACACACACCTAAATGAAAGCCCACACAGTTTGATGTACTTCATATTTTCTCCAACTGAAAAGTCTTTAAAAAGTGGAAACCGTGTGTATAGAGAAGTTGTTTGAGAGACTCACCGCCATGCTAAATATATGCTAGATGAATTACGTGGGACATGTTCACGGTGCGATGCCGTCAAACATTCGCTTGCGAGCATACATTGTACCCATTAGTGTTGACATTTAATTTCCGGGATGCCTTGGATGAAAAAAAAGAGGGCAAGGCAACAGCAAAATAAAATAATGGCGGCAGTCAAACAACGTCAAACAGCGCGTCAGCGCTTGTGATACTGAAATTGAAATGGACACATTAGATACGCCCGCATTAACGTTGGGACGAACCCAACTCATCTCTTTAGTTGGGATAATATTTGTACGAGCGAGACACTTGAGGGGTGTTGAAATTGCGGGTGAGCGGTAGCTACTGTCTCCCAGCAGTTGGTCTTGCCATTGGTTTCATCACTCGCTCTCAGGAGACATCTTCTATCACCCGACCCGGCTCCAAGGGGCTCTTCATATCCAAACAGGGTTTGTACCCGGCTGAACATTTGTACAGTCTCGAAAAAATAAAGAAGAATTCAAGAATTTCATTCCGACGTATTCAGCCATTTAATGACCTACTTTCTCACTTCCATCCGACTTGTTTGACGTGTAAAATGTGTTGATCAAATGTTGAAATATAACGCCATGGAGCAGTGTGCCGTACTTGCGGGCCTATTACTTATGACAAAACCCTACAGCAGCCGTTACTACTCTCATCCTCGTTACGGAGGTTCCTATATCTATTCATTCACATTCTGATCACTCCTACGTTTGCACTCTGCTAGAGGGTGAGCTCATTGCATGTACTCAGAACCACTCGGTACGTTGGCATATGAAACGCAGGTGGGCATGCCACGGTGCAGTTCCATGTTGCTCATGGGGGCCCCCTGACCTTTTTGGATTGAGCCTGTGGTTGCTTAGCACCACTTCAGTCGTGCGGACCAGAAACTGAGAGGTCATTGTCAGGGTCATTCAAATGTGTCATGTGAGAGAAATTTCTCTACTTTTATTTTGTAGATACTTCCAGTCCGTGGTGGGTTTTCCCTTCATGACAATAGGCCAAACAGTATATCGCTCACCTCCTCCTTGTGCAACTCTGCAGTTATAAGATATTGATTTCTCCCGATCCCAGGGGTGACCTCAATCAATATTATGGTTTGCTATTTAACCCAAGCATGCTGTTAACGCAGTGCTTTAGGAAGGCCGCCATTTTGATTGGTTTTGCCTGTTAAATGTTGTCGTTGTGTCTGTGGGAGTGTGTGTGGATGATGGCTGGTGCACTTGGCTGAGTCTGAACGAACTCTGGGGCTGGGTGAGGTGGCACAACTGTTGCACTATGAGCAATCAATATGCACAGGTTAAACAAGCCATCTCCACACACACTCATCTACATACAACATTGAAAACCAGGCCATGTATCACTTCCAACAAACCTTTTACAATAACCTTACTGGGTCTCCAGTAAGGTTAGGGGAATCAAATGCTGAGGGTGTCTGTTGTCAGATATGGCTGCCCAACCGGCACTTAACTGACCTCCTAGACGTCCTCGAAGAAACTTCTTTCTCCTTCACGTCCCAAATCTCACTTTGTGTAACTGTGATGGCATTCTTCGACTGATGGGGAAATTATTCAGCTTTGAAATTATCATTTTGTCATAATTATTTTGTTATGATGTATCATTTATTATGTATTTATATTATTTCATAATTTGTCAAGTATTATTTAATTTTTATTTGTTATTTGTTATTTAAGTGTTTTATGGTAAATATTATTATTATTATTATTGTCATCATTATTATATTATTATTATTAATATTATTTGCATTTGGCCATATGATGCAACAGAAACAGAGTGATTCTATGATCTTCATTCAGCTACCGTGCAAGAGAGAAATCATCAATCAACAAGCTTTGGCATTGGTGCTGTGAATTTGATGAATGCATTATCTATAGCAGTCTTTCCAAAAGACCGGGAGATTTGAATTGGGTCGCCAAATAAATTGAACTTAATTTTTTTTTTACACATTAGCATTTAAAGGTCCCATGGCATGCTACTTTATGGATGCTTTAATATAGATATTAGTGGGCCCCAAACACAGTATTTGAAGACGTTCCCGAAATTCAGCCGTGGTGCAGAATTACAGCCACTACGAGCCAGTCGCACATTGAGCTTTTCCCAAATGCACCGTTTCGGTGTCTGTAGCTTTAATGCAAATGAAGAGGAGAGAGGCGGGTCAAGGAGGAGGGTGGGGGTGTGGCCCTGAGCAGCTTGCATCCACAGTACCATGCGCTCTGTTTACAGTGGATGGATTGCAATGGCGAGGCGCATACAGCCTTTAGCCGTGTTCTGTAAATATTCTAGAACACACGGGAGTCCTGGAGCTCTATATCTAAATAATATCATATTATACATAGATATCTATATCATATAATATATGTATTATCACGGCCAAAAGCTGTGTTAGCCTCCAGACGATATTATGAATCTCAAACGACGTCTCTGGTTCTTCCCAACCACATCAATCTGAAGTAGACTGAAGCACGACATGGAGGAGAAAGGGATTGTTGCCCACAATTGTCGACTGCGGTTGTCTCCCACCAGAGCCTCCCTTCCGAGGGACCAATGCGTCGGCAGCGGTCAGCGCTTAGGCACCACCGCCTCCTGCAGCGCCAAGGCGGTAGTCCCTCGGCAGCGGGAAGCGGGACTCAAGCGGGAGACATTCGCGGCCAACAATCCCTTTCTCCTCCATGTCGTGGTTCATGTTCTTCAGGGAGTCAAAGTCAAAGTTCCTTTCCCCCAATTCATTCTCAACCATGGCTGAGATAACCCCCACTATGAGTCTCGTTGTGGAAATACCAGAGACGAGAGTCACACCCCGTAACCATAACACCAACAGCAGAACGGTTATGCAAATAACAAGGAAGTGTACAACACTTGCGTTACAGTCCTGGAGCTCTATATCTAAATGATATCATATAATACATAGATATCTATATATTATATAATACATATTATCACGGCCAAAAGCTGTATGCGCCTCCAGACAATATGATGAATCACAAACCACTTTGTCGGGTTCTCCGACGTCTCTGGTTCTTCTACTTCCACATCAATCTGAAGTAGACTGCCGGCTGCCGGCTGCCCGCTGCCCGCTGCCCGCAGCCGGGCGGTGGTGCTTCACGGCAGTGGTGCCTCGCGGCAACCGGTGGTAGGCAGCATGTCGCAGTTCATGTACTTCAGGGAGTCAAAGCCAAAGTTCCTTTCCCCCAATTTCTTCTCAACCATGGCTGAGATAACCCCAACTACAGTCTCGTTGTGGAAATACAAGACACGTATTATGCGCCATAACACCAACAGCAAACACTTGCGTTACAGTGTGTGTAATCACACACACACACACACACACATGTGGCACTCGCACGGTTGTGCCTCATTGGCGGGCCACATTCTCTGGGCGGGCAAGGCAGAGAAAGGGGAGGAGCTTAGATCCTTCATGACGATATACGGGACCACATTCCAAATCAGCGCGCTTGGGCCTCCTTTTTTTCAAAGGCGAGCAGAAAACCTAGTGCTCATTTTACACCGAACGCAAGTTTTAGCCACTGGGGGACCATAGGCAGGCTAGGGGAACTCATATTTATGTTAGAAAACCTCATAAAGTGAGATTTTCATACCATTAAAAAACGTTAAACAAGAATGATGTTTTTGATAGTACTGAATGTTTGTATTGTTCTGATAATTTTGCTTATAACATTGAATCTAGTTGAAAGGCTAATGTGCATTATGAGAGGAAATAACAACAATGAGATAGCCAAAACAAGGAGATGTGAACTCCGCCTTAATGCATTTATTTGGTCTCATTTAGGGCAGAGAATTTAATACGTGTATTATGTTTTCAATAACAAGTGCATAAAACAAATTTGCGATTTATCTCTTCGAAATGGCTGGTTTAAGTTAATATATAAGGGGATGCGGAATTGACAGTAAAAACGTTCAGGAATGTTCATTTATGCACAAATTTGTTCTTCTCAAGAGTTTATAGATAAGGCCTATTGTGAATTGGGTCGCGATGGTTTGTAATTTTAAAAAAATGGGTCCCCAGAAAAAAAGTTTGGGAAACACTGATCTATAGCTTATGAATGTCACACTAGTCTGGGCTGTGTTCACGTGTGTGTGGGTGTGTGTGTTTGTGTGTGTGTATGTATGTGTGTGTGTGTATGTGTGTGTGTGTATGTGTGTGTGTGTGTGTGTGTGTGTGTGTGTGTGTGTGTGTGTGTGTGTGTGTGTGTGTGTGTGTGTTTGTTTGTATGCATGCGCATGCATGTGAGTGTTTATGTATGAATGCGTGTGTGTATGATTCTGTGCACAAACGTGACACAAAAACACAAAAATGCATGCATTTGTGTGTTCTGTATGTATGTGTTTATTAGTTTGTATGTGTGTGTGTGTGTGTGTGTGTGTGTGTGTGTGTGTGTGTGTGTGTGTGTGTGTGTGTGTGTGTGTGTGTGCGCGTGCGTGTGCGTGTGCGTGTCGTGTGTGTGTGTGTGTGTGTGTGTGTGTGTGTGTGTGTGTGTGTGTGTGTGTGTGTTTGGGCACAGTGCGTGTGTGTGAGAGAGAGAGCAAGAGAGAGTTAAGTTAAACTGAAAGGGGTCATTTGCATGAACTTTGGAAATATTGCCATTGCCCCAGGCTTATAATGTAATACTGGCTCATATTAAAGCAAGAATAAGAGTTAGTTCCAGTGCCAACTTTCCCTCTGCCTTTTACAGATAAATACATTAGCTTTGGCTGCGTTCAAACCACCATATAGGGTTATTTTAATTCTAACCATAATAAATTGCTGTACCAAATTGTTGTACCTGCTTGGCATTGGTGTAGATGATTTAAATCAATGTCAAAATAATGTCACTTTTTGCCCAACTATTGTGAATGCAATCTTGACACATTGGTAGCACATTAATAACACATCAATTAAATAGATTGAATGACAGATGTGTAATGTTCATGCTATGATAATAACTGAGTACTACTGAGTTTAAATAACACAGGAGCATAAAGAGATGTCACATTGTGACTGTGTGATGTTTTGAATTGGAGGTAATATGCATAATATATAAGAGCAGGGATAATGATCCACTTGGAGAAAAGCATGACGAGGGTTAACATGATTAATGGAAGTAAAATTGAGGTAAAACATTGATATTGCATGCATGTTTTTTATTTTTAAAGTCAAAAGTCTGTTTTAATCTATGGCTTCTCTAGCACTGCACCAAAGGTATTCCAGAAAATCCACACAGTCACCCCCCATACCCATCCCCCAGCCCTTCCTATATATATCATCTAGTGTTGATCGATGGCATTAGAAAGAAAGCAAATGAAATCCGCAATTCTAAATGCAATGCTACAATATTTCATCCTTTCAACATCATATAGATTCAAGAGTCAAACTAGTTTATCCCATCTGAATATTAAAGGGATAAATCAAAGTTCATGGAAAGCCAAACGGAAAGTATTTGGGGGTTTTGAAAGTTAGTTTGAACTGAATGACAGAATCATTACAATTAAATTTATGACCCCCAGGCTAAAGTCTTTTGTGCTGATCTACTGTTGGGTCTGTCTGTGTTATTTCCCAGCCACTGCTGTGCTCGCATTCACTCGGTCCAACGCTTTCCAGAAATAATCTTATTTCAATGTCGCACATTACTGAAGGCACTTCACAATACTTGGTCAATGTCCAGAATAAATGACGGCAAATGTATCTGATGCATTAGTGGGAAGAGGCAGACAAACAGGCCAGGTAAATCTTTTGATTTTTATACTGACTTTTACGAAACCTATACATTTCTGCATTAACAAGTGTTCTGACGGTTATATTAGAAATCATTTGTCTTGTTTTATCCATTCCTTTTTATCCATGTCATTACCAATGGTCCATGGGAAACAGCTACGACACATTCATGAAAAAATTCCAATCGAGGCGGTGTGAAAAATGTGTAACACGTCAGACACGGGTGTGAATCGCTGTGTGAAATCATGCTTTGTCACAGTTTGACAAACCATATGTCTTCCCAGCAAGCAGCTCTTCTGGCCATCCCTGCTGTAGCAAATATCAACCCATCCCTATTCCCTGTCTTCACTTTAAGGATCACAATCTATGAAGTCTAACAAAAAGATCAATGATAGACAAAGAGATAAAGAAATAAAACCTTCTCATCTGCTGTCCAGTAGATCTTTGTGGCAATGTCCCATCTCTCCTTTGAGTGTCACGTGGATGGTTGCAACCCTCAGATTCCAAAAGTTCAAATGTTCATCACGTCAACGCGGCAGTGAACCGCATGGCCCGCTCGAAGCGTATTTGAATAACCGCCAGAGCCAGGGTCGTTTCTGCGCTATTAGGAGAGAAAGGCTGAAAGAGATGGTGGGAGAGACAGAGAGAGAGACAGAGAGACAGAGAGAGAGCAATAGTGTGTGTGAGAGAGAGAGAGAGTCACAGAAATACATATAAGCAGAGTGAGAGAGAGACAGAGAGACAAAAACAGAGACAGAGATAGTCTAGTTGGCTGAAATTGACACCTAATACAAACCTAAATAAAAAAGTAGTAAGCTTTAATACCATGGTTGGGCTTCTGTAAGTGTCTTGGTGATGAGGAATGTGTTACTTTCGTCCCTCCAACAATGAAAATATATGTTGTAAGGCTCCCTATTCAGTTGAATAGGACTCTCAGTCGACAATTGCTAAACTTACTGTGAGATGAGAATTGAGCAAACAAATGCCTATGGGCTCACTATTAGTGCTGATGCACTTTCTACCTTTCAGCCCTGTAAGTAAACCAAAGGGACTCATTAAGACAGGAACTCATGTTGCAAAAATAGATTTGCACTCCCCCTGTTTCTTTTGTTACTGTGACGTGCTCTATTAATTTTTGGCCAGTTTTCATGGCCAGTTTTTACAGTCTGATAATCAGTCTGTAGTGGTGAGTGGTGACTGATGTCTGATCTGTATTTCCTCCAAACCTAAACCCCCCTGCTTATGCATATGGAGTTGACATATGTTGATCATCAATGAAGAAAAGGAATTGGCGATGTAATGTAATTGGGGATGGGTGGTGGAGGGGTGGGGGGGGATTGATGACCTTTTCACACCACTGGAGCGATTAAGCGAGGACATCATCCAGCGCTGTCAATCAAACCGATTGTTTGCATGGAAGCCAAATGGCAACCC
This sequence comes from Pollachius pollachius, assembly GCF_949987615.1. Lineage (NCBI taxonomy): Eukaryota > Metazoa > Chordata > Actinopteri > Gadiformes > Gadidae > Pollachius > Pollachius pollachius. Next base: position 15,035,911 of record NC_136934.1, on the reverse strand, counting down.
AGCACCCAATGGGAGAGCTGGAATGCTAATATGAGATTTCTTCGAAAGCATACCTCCTCCACCTCCTACCCCTCCAACTCCTACTCCCGCTCCACCTCCTTCTCCCCTCCGAGCCTGCCTGTCTATAATGAGGATGCAACCCCTCTTGAGAGGGATAGGAAGGACGGCTTTAAACAAGATCACAGTCTCTGGTTTAAGTACGCCGTTGTATTCATAATGTTCCATTTCTTCTTCTTCTACTCCTCCTTTTATGACATCAAAGTTCCTTCCTGCAGGTGTAGTTACCGTCCTAAATGTGACATGGTTTCAATTTAAAACTGCCCCACTCATTCGCTCTCTTTCTCGTGCGACGCCGGTCACAGACCTCTGCGCGGTTCCTTGCCATAATAGCCCACCTGGGAACCATCTTGGCATAAAGCTATCATTACTAGATTTAATGATCAGCAATAGTGATTTGTCTTTATTGGTCTTCTGATACGCAGACTACTGCACCTCCGGAACCCTCCTCTGCTAATAACACAGGGAGAAACTGTTGTGATGCTAATCAGCGAGCCAAGTCAAGTGCCCGTACGTGTAAATCACTGCTTTAAATGCTTATTATTTCTCCCTTCACTTTAATCCCAAGGAACAGGTTTCCGTTCTGTATTCAAATGAAGGTCTTTTGTGTACACACATTTTATCCCAGCACCAGAGACTGGGTAATGTTTAATTTTTCTGTCTGCAACCCATGGCGCGGCCCTAAACAAAGCCTTTGATAACGATGACTTAATGGCACTGTGCAACCTCTGGCCTCCAAGAATCCACTGGGGTCTGTTTTCATTTTAATAAATTATCCAAAGTTTAGCCATCTCACATCCAGGCTCAGGAAAAGTGCCCGTGGTCTGTAAAGTCAAATCCCACTAATCATCCAGACATCGCTGCGTTTGTAACTTCCAATTGGCTTATCGGGGGGCCATCCCCCCGTTTGTTCCTTAGAGCATTCTGGCTGTGAGTCTAATTAGAAGAGATAATGGAGGGTGAAGCTCAGTGGTCCTGATGGGGTCCAGCAGAAGGTTATTAGGTGTCCTCATTAGTACCCGACTAAATTGAAAGCAGGTCGAAAGTCTTATTCTGGTACTGATGGATGTTGTTCCTCTGTCTTTAGAGGCTGTTGACCCCAGGGATAGACCGCTTGATATATTACCATTAGCGATGACAGACAGTTAGCACCACAGGCAGACAGTCAGATAGAGGCGGGCAGGCAACTAAGCATGCCAAAATACAGACAGGCAGGCAGACAGGTAGATACACAGCTAGGTAGACAGGCAGCTCGGGCAGACAGACAGCTCGGACAGACAGACAGACAGGTAGGCAGGTAGACGGGAAGCTAGGTAAAGAGGCGTCTAAGCAGGCCATCTACATATAGACAGCATCTAGACACTTAGCTAGTTAGACAGACAGACAGGCAGGGAGAGAGAGACAGGCAGGCAGAGAGAGACATGCTGGCAGACAAACTGAGACAAATAGGCAGGTGGACAGAGAGTCAGGCAGGCAGACTATTCAACAGTTTTAAGTGTTCCTTTAGAAATGTTCGGCAACCAATTTGGGCATATCAACAACAACCGCACATTAAAGTATTGTATTTCCATTTTATTAATATTATTCATAGTTGCTCAGACACGTGTGTATATACAAATACAGAACATTAGAATTCTTGTTGAACTCTTCCAATCTTGTTATATAGCGGAAAACAGCGGGTGAGAAATGATTCCCTGTGAGGGTGAGTTTGAGGGGAGAGTGGGGTGGGCGGGTGAGGGATGTAGTAGTGGGGTGGGGGGGATCTTGAAGGGTAAGCGGGCACAACAAGAATGAGAGATGAGGAATACAAAGCGGGTACACAACCCCAACAAACAGGACCCCCGGGTACACAGGGAGAGCAGGTAACCAGACGAAACCCCCACCTCCGTCCCGCCTCGCCCACAACGGACTGTGGGGGGGGGGGGGGGGGGCTGACGATGAAAAATCGGGAATGACCACAACACACGTTTTTTTCCTCACTAACACGATGACACTGAGCTTCTTACGAGAACACCCCCCAACACCCGAGACCCCATCCCACCCCACCAGGGACCAAAATCTACCTGGAGGGGGGAGTGGGGGGGGGGTTTAATGATTAAGGGTTTGTTTATAATAGAGACGAAGCGAAGGACCCCTCTCTGTGTAGCCTCTTTGACGCCGGCATCTGCTCTGTGTAGAAGGGACAATGGCAGAAAGTGTCTTGTACACGGAGCTGGCTGCCATGGCAGAGGCACAGGGGCTAAGGCATGGGAAACGCTCTCTGTTGCCAACGAGCTTCGCCGCTTCCCATTCACCGCGGCGACAGGGAATGAGACACACACGCAGATTCACACGCATGCCCTCACGCACACACACACACACACACACACATAGACACACACACACACACACACACACACACATGCACTCACGCAGATACACACACGTGCATGCATGCACAGACACACAGACACGCACAGGGATACACACCCATGCATGCACTGACGGACACACACACACATGTTCACGTATACATTCTCACCGGAAAAAAAGGAAACTATTCACGCTAATGCACATAAACTCAAGACACTTCTTTTCAACAGAGTAAAACACAGAATGTACAGTCAAACTCAACCTAAGACCAACATGGGATGGATTGGACTAAAGGGGACCAAAAGTAATAATAACTATCTGCGATATGAACGACATGTTTTTCACTACACATGGCGGACCTCCACCCTAACTTCAGAACACAAGGTTTTGTGTTATGTACATTTTTGTCACCTGTCACTACACAGCCTAATGACGTCACTCTAATGGGGATGCAAAAAAAACACACAACATGAAGTGGTCAGAAAATCGTACACCGGAAAAAAGAAAGAAAAAGGAAAAACAAACACTCGTTTTTGTTACTTTTTGAAGATTATTTTTTCTACATGTCATCAAATTCATGCACATGCCGCTTTGTGAAAATGCCAAGATCCTTCCCTAAAAAAAGGTTGTCTGTCTCCTTATGGCAGAAGATTGAGCTGAGCCACATGCCTCCGAACGTTAACAGCTATAAAAGCACATTGAAGAATGTCCGTTCTTCAAAGAGAGTCCCCAGGTTCCTCCTTCTTGGGCAGTATCGCTCTGTGATAGGATGGTGAAGAATTGATTGGTGATTGGTTGGGAACGTGTCATAGGTGAGTCCCTCATTGGTTAACGTCCAGCCCTCTGCGCACAGGTGTATTTGTGTGTGTGTGTGTGTGTGTTTGTTTGTGTGGTTGTGTGTATGTGTGTGTGTGTTGGTGCGGGTGTGGGCTTGTGTGTTTGTGTGCGCAGGTGTGTGTGTGTGTGTGTGTGTGTGTGTGTGTGTGTGTTCCTCCACCTTGATAGTTCATCACTGGGACATGAAGTGCTGAAGCACGCAATGCACTGGCTGAGGACAGTTATCCAGCATACACTCAGCAAAATCCAGAGATTACACTGTTTAGTCGTATCATTGTTGTTGGGGGTTGTTTTTCGTTTTTTAGAAAATACATAAGAACCAAATTAATACTTTAATATCAAACACTATTTACATCGAGAAGCCTTGCTAATAATAATAATAATAATAATAGTCATAATCATCATCATCATAACAATAATAATAATTATACATTTTTTAACAATGGAGTGTCATTTTTTTTTTTTGTCCTCCAGAAAGGTACAAAAACAGTTACTAACCTAACACTACATGTAAGGTGGTTGACTAGCTCAAGATACACGGTATCCAGTTTACAAGTTGTTCCTCATTTCCCAGATTAAGGTGTTTGTTTACAGAATAAACCATGGTAATAACAGTGACAAAGAGTAGTATTGGTAATTATAATTATAAGAGAGAGAGAGAGAGAGAGAGAGAGAGAGAGAGAGAGAGAGAGTACAATCAAAGCTGGTTTTTTGACAAGGTCTACCGTTAATCTGCTGACAAGCAACCACTTCGAACCGACCGCGGTGTCTCTGTCCCTGCGGAGTTCTCCTGAAAATTAGTACCTCATTACGTGGGCTCATCCCCTATCAACCCCTAAAGCTGAGCTGCTATTCTGCCCTAATAGCATTGTTACCATAGTACAAAAACAAACGGTCAAACGCACAGACAACCCCCACCGGGGCAATCGTTTTTTTTTCAAAAGGCAACCGCAAAACAAAAATGAACAAACCCCAAAAATATATATATAACACACAAACACACCAAAATAAAACATTATGCCTTTTGATTCTGAATCGGACTGAACCACATGTGTGTTGGTCAATGGGATAGTGTGTACTGTTTTACTCGTGTTTCATGTATTGGTGTTGTTGTGTCAGGCACTGAAGTCAGCTCCCCTCCTATATTTCAGGCTGTCCATCTCAGTGCGTGTATACCTCCCTATCACTCATTTTCACAATCTCCCTCACTCACAGGCTCTCTTTGACTGCAAGGTCACTACTACTTTCCAAACCCCTCCACCCCCCCTCACACTTGAAATCTACACCCCCCCTCCTGAGACCCCCCCACTTACCCACCCCAAGCCTTCCCCCATCTATTTTTAATACCAGAAAAAACTGCCTTGCCGCAACATGGGGTCCACATGCCTGTCATTTTGAACCTCATTAAGGAGTCACTTAAGCCTGTAACAGGAGAACCCCAACCAGGACACGGAATTAGTGCTGCACTTTTTTTTGCTCGCTTTCTATTCCTACGTGTCTTTCTGGAGCAATTTAACCTAAAGTTTAAACCAAAACCAAAATAAAACAGGAATAAAAGAGTTTCTGGTGTATACAGGCATCGTACAACTTTATTCTATATAAATCGAACCGGGATAAGATACTATAGAAGGTTTTGTGTCATTATCGGCCAATTGGACGTATACACCTCCTGTCAATGTGAGGTCAAATCGAAGCCCCAGATGGGGTTAAGGTCATCGCTGTGGCTGCGGACAACAAACGAAAGAGCTGATTTGTTCTGTGGCTCTTTCTGATGTACACAGTGAGTCTACTGTTGGCATATGCTTCGGATGTTCCCATCCGAGATAAAGGATTTATCTCGGAATTCAACCCTCACGTTAAGTCTCTTCAACTTTACAGCAAGGAGAAACAATGGAGGCGCAGCCGTCACTTAACTTGGGAGAACTTTGAGAGGCGGTATGGGGACAATGCCTCGATAAAATCAGGGTTTAGAGGAGCCCAGAGACAGTGCAAACGGTTTCAAAATGCAATAACAAAGTAGTTGAATGTGAAGATAATCAAATCACCTTTGAAATCAATGTAGCATCAAAAGGCCTGTACAGACGGGCTATTCATGAGCTTTTCGTCAGTATTGACTTAAGCTGAACAATTGCGGCCTTCAATTTGCGAACAATGCATAAAATGAGACTGAGGCCTGCAGTAAAATTGCATTATTGAAAGCAAATCAAAAGGACACTGATTTTTCCATCCATTATGTTCCTGTATTAAATGTTTAATTTAGGGTAATTTAGAGTCAAAGGGAATCCAATATTTGAAGTTGTATCTATTTATTGTGTGGACAACATGCACTCCATTCTATTGCATGAATAACAAAATGCTCTCAAAGGAGTCACCACAGCTTCCATTGTTTCACAAATTCTTTCATTACATTAATTAGCTAAGGTAAAAATCTGGACATAGGGAACATTTCTGAATCATTTCAATTCAATTAGTTTGAACAAATTTCCCTTTAAAAGTGCCAATACCTTTTCAGAAGGTAGAGTAAAGAGGGTTAAACATTAATCGGTTTTCAACAAGTTAATTTGCATACTCAACAGGTTGAAAATAGACTTCACCAAATTGGGGAAAGAATAAAAACATGTTTACACAACTAAATCATTATTCATTTAATGTCCTTTACACGACCAAATTACTCGTTCTCAGGGTATAAATTCAGTGTACAGTGCAGTGTCACAGGCGGTACTCCTGAACAAGCGATGGGCTGAGCTCATACAATGTGTTCGCATGACTGTTGATTTCAGTCTACTTCCTGTTTAAAATCAATGTTTTTAGTCTGGTATTCCTTGTCACTTTGCAGTCCAATAAAGGCTTGGAAAGGCTTGCTGGGAGGTCTCAGGGCCTGAACTTGTGTTCTGACAACCATCTCTAAACCTATACTTTTGACGATCCTACTGTGTAATTCTGCTACCGAATACAAACCTAGTTACAAAACTACTGCCATATAACTGTTAAAAAAGTAGCGTGTATAGTGGATGTATGTGGATGTGTGTGTGTGTGTGTGTGTGTAACATCATGTGTAAACATCATTGCTGCAAAGACATAGGCATGACGTACATGTAAAGGGATGGCAAAAAGTCACAGGGAAAATTAGAATCACTAAGTGTCAAAAAACGTGATTTGGCATCTTAGTCGAAGGTTCTAGAAGGGAATTGTCTCTTCCACTTCCATCATCAACTCTTTTTTTTCACTCACAGACGGAGAAAGACCACTTAAATATTATATGAAAAAAATAGAGGGTTCCTTGAGAAGCCAACTCTGACTCCAACCCAACCCGCCCACCCACCCACCCACAAACCCACCCACCCCCCCACTCCACCCACCCAGACCCCCTTTCAGCATTGGGCAGATATTTAGGCCGCACCAGGTGTAATTGCCCTCCGGAACAGAGGGAGGCGCTATAAGGTGATGAGAGAGACTAGGCAGAGCAGCACTGCCGCCAGCAGAGGACTTGCTATCCGCAGGTGCGGTGCAGCGTTTGTTGCATCGCTTCGGGAAGGCTCGGCCGATTCATGGCTGGTATCGTCTGAAGATAGAGAGAACAAAGAAAAAAAAAGACACGTGTTTTGCGTTATTACCTTTTGCAACGATTCAGACCAGACAAAACATGACCACCACACACATGCTAACACCAAGGCTACAGTCATATTTGTTCAGGCATGCAATTTATCTCATTCTAATAATTCTCATGTTTGGACACGAGATGTTTAGAGGGGGGGAGCTCTGCTAGTGAGGACTAAAACATGAAATGACCTGACTATTGAACCAAATCCTATTCTGTCAGTGTGTGATGGACGTTATTAATCCCCTGAGAGTAAATCCTTCCAGTGTTAGTAAGCAGCCATGTGCCCCCCCTGTATCCCCATGCCCAACACACATTCAGCCAGACACCAGGGCCCAATAGGTTTGGACCACAACACAACAGGACACAAGGAGACAGCAATCAGAGATGGGGTAAAAACAAAAAAGAAACATCCCCTTCCTACATAAATGAGGTATAAGGTACAAGAAACTGAAAGGTGACTGGAAGAATGAAAAAGCGAGCAGAGGTGTAGGTAATATACAGATGGAGACAGCAAACAGGCGTGCAGAGGAGGCATGGAAGCTAGGACAGGCAAGGCAGGCAGAATAACAGCAAGACATGAAAGTCAAGCAGGCAGGCAGACATTGATACTGCCCTGGGATCTGGCCTTAACAAATCAATACCCCATGTGCTCTAACTGTTAGCAGTGTGTGTGTGTGTGTGTGTGTGTGTGTGTGTGTGTGTGTGTGTGTGTGTGTGTGTGTGTGTGTGTGTGTGTGTGTGTGTGTGTGTGTGTGTGTAGGGGGTTGGGGGGGAGGTGGCATGTCTGTCTGTCAAAGGGGAGCTGACAGCTGATGATGAACCCGTGATAACCTAGGAGTGGCAATGCCGCTACCGTGGATAAACAGTAGAGATTGTAATAATCACTGAATACCAAACAATACGACTCCCCTCCTGGGAACACTGTAGCTGCCAGTGCTCTGACAAACACTCTCTGTGAGGGGTCACTTTGACTGGACTAATGTGTTATATCATGTGCAAGATGTGTCCTGTGGAGTTCTAGTGATGGAGGTGGTGGAGGAGTTTCATGCACTGAGTCAGGCATGAGTCAAAACATGTGTGGAACTAAAACGATGTAAGCTGTGTGTCAGCTTACAGAAGCAAAAATAGAAGCAAGTGTGAATTGTCAAATTAAAACTGAAATCCTCATGAAGATGTAATGTTAAATAACTAATATATACCAGTTATATTCAGTTACATTTCTAACATGTATTTATACATATATACAGTATATATGTATTGATGTATATATATAGTCTATATACATAGATATACATATATATATATACAGAATATGTATATATATGGCATGCATATAGTCAATTTGTACAATTTGCACCGAGCAGTAGCAAGCGCTTCAGCAGACAGAGTAGCAGGGAGGTGATTAGGGGAGGCTGGGCACACACCATGGCATACATGAAGGAAAAGCAAAAGGGAGGACACGTCTACGAGGACGAAAACAGGCTTAGGGAGGAACACAATGTAGAGAATCAAAAGAGAGAGCAAGAAGCCATACTAACCTCGTGGTTCTAACGAATTGTCTACTTTGTCGTCTACATCGAAAACGCGGTCATGTACCCCAATAGTTTTCACACAGTTGTCTACAATAGAACATAAGGAGACGATTATTATTAAGGTGAGCCAAAAAAATAACGGTTAGTGACATTTTGAAGCTCTCGCCCCCCCCCCCCCCCCCCCCCCCTCCCCCACACACACACACACACACCCCAGCTCTGAGAGTCAATGTCTCAAGCACCAAAAGCACATGGCAACATTCACATGAAGTATGCAGTTTACAGGATTCAGCTCAATCCGAAAATGTATTAATATTCTTAGGTAATTTCTTACTTCTTTTTATTTAATGGAGTGAAACATAGACTTTTGCAAGTAAAGAAAGTCGCTGATAAATGAAGAGGCATGTTGGACTATGAGGAAGTGGCTATTCAGGAGGTACTGAAGTAACCAGAAAAGTAGACATAAAGCGCTTTTGTTCCTCTGGCCAAAAGCACATTTCAACAAGCTTTACCCCAAGTCTTTAAATTGCATGCAAAAAAAACAACTAAACCCAAACAGAATAATCCATAAACGTACTTGATGGTCGGACGAAAACTTTTAACTTCAGGCATGTTTTCTTCCCGTTCTCAGCGATGGTTGAGGCTGAAAAAAACAAACAGAGAAAGACGAACGTTAAGTATTTACATGTGTGACTTGGCAGCAATGCAAGAATTCCCCTTTCATGAAAAAGTCATGTCCTCATTTCGTATCAAGAGCATACTGTAGTTTCTCTGAGGCGGAGGGCAGTTCAAGATGGAGGAGTGGGGGGCAGGGGTAAATACAAGCACATACTTAATTAGGGCCCTGCTGATTTAAATGGATTTAGAGGGGTTAGTCACAGCGGTTGTGAGACGATGGCCAGAACGCAATTACAAAATGGGGAGCGGAGCTCTCCTCCATTCTTGAGGAGACAGAACGCACAGCTCATGGTCTAAAGTTAGCAGCATCAGATGCTACAACGGCTTAGTCCGGTGGACCCAGTGTGATGAGTGTGGGGTAACCGATAACCCATGTTGCTATCCTCTCGGGCACTTAAAAATCATTGAGAGCCGACCCTGTATTCGTACGTCATGGTGATCGCAACGCGGACGTTTCATTTTTCACTGCGAAAAAACACAGGGGACCCATCGAGGAAGATAAGAATCGCACGTTTAGACTATGTATGCTCCATTAGTGTGTGTGTGTGTGTGTGGGTGGGTTTGTGTGTGTGTGAATGTGTGTGTGTGTGTGTGTGTGTGTGTGTGTGTGTGTGTGTGTGTGTGTGGGTGTGTGTGGTTTGCGGTTGATTCTAGGAAATGAAGGGAACCATACAGGGGAAACATAAGGGTGTGAATCTCTTAACATTTAGGAGGTGCATGTAGCCATTTAGCTATCAACGCCGCTGTGTCATATAGTCTAAAAATACATGCTCTGAGGTGTGTGTGTGTGTGTGTGTGTGTGTGTGTGTGTGTGTGTGTGTGTGTATGTGGTAAACCACTAATGGAGCTATGGAAAGGCACCAGGTGTTGTCTCCTGTAGACAAGCATTGAGGGTCAAACACAAGTCAGCTCAGACCGTTCTCTGGTGTGTATGTTCGTGTTTATGTGTGTTTGTGTGTGTGTGTGTGTGTGTGTGTGTATTGTGTGCGTACGTAGCTCGCATCCATCTTGCTTGGAGACGTCAGCTTAAAAATATACTTTGCCGTCCGAAGTCAAAGGGCCAATCAAACGGCAGAGAGGCTGCAGCCCCCCCCTCCCGCCCTCAATCCCAGTGCTCTCCGCACCAACCCCCCAGCAAACCAAACGACATTCTAACACGGCGGGTCTATTTGCTTTTCGTCCAAGCACATTGTATATCCTCCTGGACCCTTTCCCCCAAGCAGATGCTCTTGAGCCAAGCATTTCCGAGGGCCACCATTCGGGATCTGTCAACTCCTCGCCAATGATCCTTCACCTAACGTCCCCCCCTCCCTCCCTCTTCCCCCTGCCCCCCCCTTCCTTTCCCCCTCTCTCCCAGCTGTGTTACTTCTCTTCTCCTCTTCCTCCGTCAACATGGCCGGGGTCTATTCATCACGGGCCCCCACCAAACGTGCGTCAAACCGGCGTTCTGCCCCGGCGTTCTGTCTGGCCAAGCAGAGCACACAGAGTACATCCGCAGGCACATGCGTTGGCAAATGAATACACAGAAAAGCATATTATCCCAGGACATAATTCTCCTGGGGTGCGAGGCTAAAGCTTCTTTAATAACAGTTTTACAACTCCCTCATCTTTGAGTCAAGGAATGTGGTGTATATTTAAAAATATCTCTGTCTGCTCCGCCGTACACTGGGGGATGTCAGCCTGTAGCCCAGTGTTTAGTGTGTTTAACAGAAACCATAGGGATAAGGCTGTGGAAAACAAGCAGCAAGCTTTCTCTATAGCCAGGGGACATATTCATTAGGAGGACGTATTAACTAATAAATAACAGTGGAAAAAGAGATACGAATCTATTAGCTCTGGCTGCTCTTTTATTATCAAATGTAATCGTGTCCAATCAGAGAGAGAGAGAGAGAGAGAGAGAGAGAGAGAGAGAGAAAGAGAGGGAGAGTGAGAGCAAGTGCGTGAGCGAGAGCGATAGAGAGAGCGAGAGCGAGAGCTAACCTTATTAATTCTGTGGAGGCAACCGTTGACATACTAATGAACCACGGTTACCCTCACTTACCGACACATTCACATGTATCGGTGAACAGACATGAACATGACCACACAAACAAAACATGCCATGCACATACATGGACACACACGCATCCATACAGGTAAACAGACATGGGAACACAAATGGTAACCCCCACTTCCTTTCACAGCTACAAACATATATACCTACCCACACTGACACGCAGATATAGATAACCTTGACCCTGACCCTAACATAAATTGATGCACATATAAACAAAAATACACTCATAGAAATACATCATTCCCTGCACATAAAAAGTGTGCACAGTCCACACAGAAACACTCCCACGCCATACCTAACCTTCACCCTTACCCTCACACAAATTGATGGACGCATACGGGTAAACAAAAATACACTCATAGAAATGCATCATTCAATCCACACACAAAGTGTGCACACACCACATAGAAACATATACACACTCCACACACACACACACACACCATACACACACACACACATGCATCCCACCCAGACATCAGTACCATCTCCAGATGTCTTATCTTCATCAGTGTCGCGGCGAGTGCTGAGTCAGGCCTATCGACACCAGCCACTTAGTGCAGGCAGCTGATCAAAAGAGGGGCACAGGCCCGATGAAAACGCCACGGAGCATCTGGGAGCCTCTGTCACGATGACAGCCAGCGGGGATAATCTTATGTTTATACATTTGGATGCTGTCATTGACATGCCAGCGTAGTGGCTTACACATATGAAAGTCATGGGTTAGGCAAAGGGTAAATAAGGGTTAGCGCGGATTACGAGCGGGGCGCAGGCGTGATAGCTACCGTGGCGTTTAGCCCCGCAAAAAAACGGTTAAGATAAATACGATACTCGAGTATGTTGGGTTTTTTTGGGTTTTCATGACTTAGATTGTATTTATTTATAATGGCGGTAAAAAGTGTAATGGCCTCAGCTTGAGCGGAGCTCTGCTCGGGGGTAAAGTAAAGATTCCATGGCACAGAATTTTAAATTATGTTCAAACTAACTTCCATCTGTTACCATCTACGGTCCACATTTCTTACACAGTCTGTCGTCGGTGCGAGGAGCTGGGAGCGGCTGTTTTTGTGTGTGTGTTTGTGTGTGTGTGTGTGACCGTGCGTGCATTGTGTCAGTATCCAACATTGTGGAAATGATGGAGGTGTGTTGTTGTAAATCCTTCACTACAAACGAGGGGTAGCACTTCAGTGGCAGGCATTCCTCGACTTTGCAGGCCACTCTTCCTTGGAGAAGACCCCCCCCACCCCCACCCCCCATCATCGGTGACCACGCCACCGAGCACCTGTTTATTTTGGATTGACTCCACTCCAGAGGGCAAAGTTATTGTTCTTGTCGGGCTCTACCATCAACACCTGCTATTCTGGTTCCCATCCACCCCTCCAGACCAGGGCCTATCAATCCACCGCTGGGGCCCGGGCGACTGGCGTCTTTGAAGGGCACGGTCCCTCCTGAAAGGACGGCCCACTTGCGGCAGGGGCAAGGTCGGGTTACCACTCCCAGCCATGTCCCGGGGCTGGTAATGGCTGGTCCCCTTAGTACACTGCATTATGCATCAGCATTAAGGCCAATGGAATGAAGCAGAATCCAATTACGGGAGAACAAACAGGTGGGCTCAGTGCGGCTTAGGAGCGCCATTGTTTCAATCACAGCCCTGGCCGGGCTGCGCCGCCACTGTAATGTTATCTGGAAAACACATTTCCTTTGGCTTTCATAGGGAGATCCTACAACACATACCAGACGTGAGGACATAAAAATGTCTGTTTGAAAATAAAAATAAACAGGAAGCAGAAAGCCCCAGCCGAGGTTGCCTGGGTGAAAAAGTGAGGGAAGAATGCTGATTTTCTGTTAATCTTGCCGCTATTTTGATCGAAAGAAGGACGGCTTGACTTTTAAAACTCCTTATCAAAAGCCTCCTCTAAGAGGCTTTGTCTGTTATTCTCTACAAGTATAGATCAAATCCTAAAGTTATTCAGGGGGTTTCATGGTCTCTGAAACACGGCCAAGCGTTGACGCGTCCAACAAAACCACAAAGTCTTAATGCAATATTGCAGATTAGCAAACCAGATAGGCTGGATGTCATAGGGATTCTGCCATACTATAATTAACTGGCTGTCTCCACAGGAATGGACCTCTGAGACTAAATAGCATATTTTAAGTGCAGACAATCTTGGAATGAGGCATGTGGTCAATCTGCAGTTTATAGTTCGGAGGGACTCTAACAGTCTTCGCCTTTCAACATAAGTGTTAGTCATCTGAGGACTACTTCACTAATACCTCCAGGGAGGACAAGATGAATGTTCATCGTCCGCACGTTTTAAGACTTTTCCACTTTAGCATGTCTTTTAATTATATATTTCTTTCCATACCATCGCAGATCACATAGCAAACAATATTAACCTCAAGCTAGCCTTTGCAAAGTAAGCAAACGTCTAGTCTGCGTCAGGTCCGCAGCTGGCTTTAATAAGGGTGCTGCGAGCCTGTTTGTTAGCGTGAGATGGGTTGGATGGGAAGGCCTTGGCCACACTTAGACCAGCGCTATACATTCCTAGGTATACATCTCTGCCAGTCCTCTGTCTTGTTGTCTTCTTCGGGGTATAACACTGTGGCTTGTGGTGTGCGGAAAGATAAACATACGCACACTCACACACACATGCACACGCACACATACAAGAGCAGGCACACACACTCACACACACGCACACACAAGATAGCGCACACACACACACACACAAGGACAAACACGCAGACACAGACAAGAGCACGCAAAGTAAAGAGCAGGCACACAGGAGCACATACACGTACACAAAACACACACACAAGAACGTGCACAAATACTCACCAAGGGCACACACGCAAACTTGAACTGACCTGTGTGTGTGTGTGTGTGTGTGTGTGTGTGTGTGTGTGTGTGTGTGTGTGTGTGTGTGTGTGTGTCTTTAGTGCAGCATTTGTCTGCAGATCGTAAAACACGATAAGTACGGTTTATCATTAGCGAGTGGGCCTCCAATCAGATGGAACGCAGCGGTACGCCAACGCAAGGAGGAAAAGCAGGGGTTGGCTGGAGGACTGGGAAACACGGATCCAGGGGAGGGAGGGTACATCAACCCCCAACACCATCCTCATCACACCCCCCTTCGCTCTGACCCTCCCCCACAGTCCTCCCACACCCCTGGTGATCACTGGCCTTTCTACTCCTTTCTTCCATCTTTCAGCCGCTC
>NC_136934.1:14994083-15019083 GCF_949987615.1 Pollachius pollachius | reverse complement strand
CACAACCCTCATAAATACTAAGAGTATTCCTAGTGTAGTGACTTCCTTATTCATGATGCGTGTCTACGTCGAGTGTATTTTACAAGATAGCCTAAAGATATTCCTCTCTGCCACGGCACCATAACAATATCGCTTATATTTATATATTGTGGCAGGAATTGCAGAAATCACGTTCTCAGAGGGAGAACGTGTTCTCTCCTTCGGCTTTATTCAGCATCACCTGTAGAGTAATTGTGAGTAGAAGACGCTGATTAAATTGTGTTTGTCTGCCGGTCGCCACACGAAGCCATCTCGGTTTAGGGAGAGAGGATGAGCCGGACGAGATCACTGTCTTTATTAAAGTCAATCTGCCGCCGGATCGTCACGCCAAATCGCTTTCGTATTTTGCACACATTTTCATGATCCTTTAACCCGCTAACTCATCGCTCGCAGTCGACTGTCAAGGATATTGGATTCCTGTCGTTTTCTGAATAAAAAAATCAATCCGATACAGATTGCTACGATATTAAAAAAGGGGGATAAAAAAAATAGAGGGGGAGAAGCTTCCATCAGCATTTTGTGGTCGGGGTTTCTCTTAAGCTCTGTGGTACCCTGAACTTTGACCCCTGAAAGTTCCCCCCCCCCACACCCACACACACACACACACTCTGTCCTTTCACTTTTTTCTTGGCCATCAGTCTTGAACGCCCCCCTCCTCCCCTTGGCTGTATCTCACTCAAAGCTAATACTGCATTCTGCTGTGTCGCTCGCATATGTGACCGGCATCCTATTGTTTACCGCCTTTCATTTTCTCCGGAGGCGGAAAATTGTGTCTCTTCTATATTTTGATTTTATTACCCTCAACCAATCTCCCCCCCACAAACCACTCCGCATTATTTTCCTGTCCAAATATCTACTTCATTTAGAAAGAAGAGCAATTATTGTAATATATTTGTAGCCTGAAGGCAAGCTGGAGGACTTTCAGTTCTTCTCCGTGGACAACCTAACCTGAATCTCAGAAAGAACATCAGGCAGCATTCCAAATAATGAAGATATATGACCTTCATCTGAGGGGGGGGATTGCTCTCCTTCCTGCTTCGCTTGATTAGGCTGTTTCTTCTTCTCTTCAAGCAAATGGCAGCAGAACCGCTGTCTACTTTCCCCTCTAATTTTATCAGAGATCCAACAAATCAAGCCGTGACCTGCATCATATTGCGGAGGGTGCATGGAACATAAACAGGCCTTTTCTCCATTTAAATGCAATTGGACATCCTTGCGCTCATTTGCGGCGTAGATATCAAATCAGTCATGTCGGATTTGATATCTGAGGGCAGATAATTCATTTGCATCCCCGCTGCTAGGTTATTTGGTAGGATGAGCCGTGAGAAACACTGACGCGATAAATGATGTTTTATGGGGTATGAGGGGGCAATCTACATGCAATCCTTTCTGTTCTGGAATAAATAGATCTGATATCTTTATTTATGTGAAAAATAAATTGCCGTCATGAATGAAGGATGATGATAATGGTGAAATGAGGATAAGATATGATGTGGTTAGATTTAATATATACACTGTATAAACTATAATTTATCCTTTTAGATCATTCAAAAAATTGAATTTATTTCTAGAGTTAATAACAAAATGAGATGAGATGCATTACCTCATGGAACGGCCTGTCTAGGCGCTGGCCTGTCTCTGATAAACAAATTAATATGATACACAGTATTGCCAAAACTTGTTTCCGTTATGTTCATGTATCTCTGTGGTGACCTTTGGTTCAGGATATATCCCCGGTAATGGTTTTATTTTGCGCCGCAGGTTGCTAGTTTAGCCTGCTGCGGAGGCTAATGATGCATGCTATTTTCTCAATTAGCCCCGCTACAGTAGCCCTGAACTAAGATGCATCAACAACGATAACCAAATAGCACCCAAAGGTCACGCCCGTCTCCTACTTGTTCAACTGGGTCAAATGTGACCCCAATGTTTGTAAGCCTGTAAGCTTTACTGCTTGCGGTCAACGTGTCGGAACGGGCCATGCTATATCATCTTAATTCACTGTGAATGGAAAACAGAAAAAAAGAGAGCACATTCCAATCTGTACCCATTCTTTGCTAATACTGAACACTATTATTTTTCAGATTGGCTGATGACAACACATTTTGTGGGCTCATTAGGAGCAATTATGAGAAACCATAATAATGACATGGCAATCAAGCTTCAATATTAGGGTTTCAGGCTTAAGAGAGAGAGAGAGCTGGACAGCAATAAAAAGCTGTTCAATGACTGTATGGGTAATGGGTTCAGACTGTCCTTCATAACACGGAACGGGCATGGTTTTTGTATGGAGTTGAGATTCATTCCATTTCAAGACAATTTCTCAAAAAAATAAGTCAAGGTTATGTTTGTTGACGAGAGATGTATTCTGTGCAACCAATAAAAAACGTATTACTCGTTGTTCTATACACACAACGTTAGACTGTCATGAAACAACAATTAAGTTGGATTCTTTCCAAATATTTTCTGGCTTTTTCAGTGCCTTGCGATTGTAATGTTGAAATGAAAGCCAAGGCAATGGTAAATTTGTATATGGTAACTCAATAAAATATATGCTGACAATAATACAAAAGGGACGGTTATCGGGAGGGAGTTCACGATACGATGGTTGAGTTATGATATGATAACTGCGATATGATTTCTACGTTTTCTTCTTCGATTTCATCTTTGGTGTGGTTTAACGTGTTGGTTCAAAGTTGGGGTTCAGGTTTTACAGATCAATCAGGGTCCATCATTGTTTAATAAAAGTGTCTAAACAGAACAGAATAAAGCAGATACAAATCAACTATATCTAAATAGACTTTAGCGCCCTCTGTAGGACGAGTACCATTAATATATTAAAACTAAGGTGACATTGATATTTCTGGCTTTTTCCCCACCCCAAAAAACAAGAAATTGAGTCAACCTGATGATGTCTAGTATTGCTGAAGCGAAGAATCCCAATACGCACATGAATCGATTTCCCCCCCAACCCTATAATACAACGTCCCTCAGTCTGTCTGTCTGTCCACCAATCGATCGGTCGATCAGCGTATAATATTAAGTGAAATCTTCTGACAGTCCACTCCATCAGAAGGCCTTTCTCCCCTCAAGTCTTATGAATGTTCACCGCGGCCACGAGGACACAACGACATAAGGAAGCCTGACGTAAGGCGGCTTCATGGTGGATGACTTTAATATCCGTTTCCGTGGACACAGAAAACACACACTAGAATCACTCAATAGCCAATGAACAATGCCGCGGGTACTAAAGCAATACGGCGCGTGCTACAACCGAATGGATGTGCTTCATGGAAGTCCTGTCTGTCCTGATGTAATTTAATCCAGCCCTCAGGACAGGCATCTCTCAACGGAGACGGCAAAAAATAAAATAAAATATCACGACTGAGGTAGTGGATGAATTGTCTGACCTTTCAATAACCCCCATCTGGTCCACAAATCGTGAGACTTCGTTTTTTATTGCATTTCTTTTTTTTTCACTCCTTATCTCATTTGGCCCGTTCGCCAATGAAAATAGGCTCCATAAGCCCAAGATAAACATACTTACTTGTAACCAGACAAATGGCCGACCATCTGCTTGTTAAGAACCTTAAAAATGTAACGCCCTGTCTGTAAACTCTGAAGGAACGAAAAAAACAAAGAAAAGCGGTGATGGAAAACATTTATTCACCATAGAAACAACAGTTGTCTTGTTGTTTTGCGAGGATTTATTTCGGTCTTACCCAGGTGTCCTATGGTGAACTGCAGAAGAGCAGAAAAAACAGGTGAAATGAATAAAAGATAGGAGGACCTTGGCTGGCTGTCAAATTAACTGCTTCATAAAAATGCTCTCAATTCAGAAAAACAGAGGCTGGATGTGCGGACCCCGCGGCTCACTACGTCCCCGGTCCCTGCAGCAATCACCCAGACTCCTCACAGCGTTGGGGATGGAGACATACAGAGAGAGACACAGAGAAGGAAAGAGAAAGAAAGAGAGAGGGGGAGATACGGACACATAGAGATGTATGCCGCGACAAAGACGGGGACGCAGATCGGGTAGATACGGACAAATCGAGAGCGACGCCGATAGGAGGAGAGAGTAGGGGATAAGGGAAGAGAGACGGGGTAGAGGCAGAGGGAGTAGAATGGGGAAAGGGCGGACGACAGCACCGTAAACCACTACAGAGGGGGCCTTCTCGCAATGACAGCGTTCAGTAGGACAGCGCTACCTGCTAAAACTGATACGTCGGCACGGCTTGATTGATATTGCGGTATTTGTGCGCGTCGGCAAACACACAAACACACAGAAACACCCACACAGACCAGTCGCTCCCAGTCCACAGGGCTCACATTCTGGGAGGATGTATTACTCGGCGTCAGGCTCTAACATTACTCCCATGATATCAAATGCGCTGCGCATGATCTGGAATGCTATCGATACGGCTCTGCACAGCAGCCAAACGACCCCCCTGAGTGGGTATTGTGAGGGGACATCAGGACAAATGATGGCCGCTGACTCTGATTTCAACGACCGGCAAACTCCATATTTTTTTCAGGGGCTGCTTTGTCCTGCGTGCGTTCCACAGTAGGAGGAGGAAAGTCTTTGGCTGGGTTTCACCGTGCTACCTTGCTTTGATAAAAAAAGCTAATTTCCCAGGGGCGGCCGGCTTCAGACAGAGCCCCTGCCGGAACGCGTTCCTCTGGGCCGAGAGGCAGACAAGTTAACGTCGAGCGCAAAAACCCCTGGATGAGGTGATGTGTTTTACTGGAGACAGGGTGGCTGTCCTTATGACAGATGGAGTGTTGTATTGTTCTGCGGTGGGGTGAGGAGAGTTACAACGTTATAAACCCTATCTCCGTTCGGACTTCCTCTCAGATTCCATTGCCATTTTAGGAAAGAACATTCCAGTGTGGAGGGGAGCGGTGTGAGGAGCACTGCTCGAATGCCGTAACATTAAGGGGGCCGCGATAATCTCTCCAACACCCTGCATGGAGAAGAAATGTAAAAGCTGTGTTTTGTTACGTTTAAGTATGAGCCTGCTGCTCCTACACTGTGTGTGGGTGTGTGTGTGTGTGTGTGGTTAGGGTGTGTGTGCATGTGTTTTGTTTTTATATGCATTTATGTGCGTTTGCAAGCTGACTTGCAGTAAGGCTCTCTGCTTGGGCTGGGCTTAAAGAGGTGTTTTGTTTCAGCAAAGTATAAGTCTTCCGCCCCTGCAATGTGTGTGTGTGTGCATATGCATGTTTGTGCGGAGATAAATATGTGCGTGTGTGCATGTGTGAGTGTGTGTCACTTTGAACCATGTGTTTTGATGTATGTATGTCTGTGCTGCTGCGTGTACGCTTGTAACCATGTGTAAGTGTATGTGGACTGTGGTGGGTGTAGATGCATACACAAGTTTGTTTGTGTGTGTGTGTGTGTGTGTGTGTGTGTGTGTGTGTCTGTGTGTGTGGTGTGTGTAGATGCATACACAAGTGTGTGTGTGTGTGTGTGTTTATGTGTGTGTGGTGTGTGTGTGTGTGGTGTGTGTGTATGCATACACAAGTGTGTTTGTGTGTGTGATTGTCTGTTTGTGTGTGTGTGTGTGTGTGTGTGTGTTTGTCTGCTTGTGTGTGTGTGTGTGTGTGTGTGTGTGTTTGTCTGCTTGTGTGTGTGTGTGTGTGTGTGTGTGTGTGTGCGTGCGTGCGTATAATGCACGCGTGGGCACGTGTGTGTGTGTGTGTGTGTGTGTGTGAGACCTTGGGCCGCGCGGGGCCTGACTCACAGATGTAGTAGTACTCTCTGCCCGGGCGGAACTCGAAGCCCAGGGAGAAGGGGGTGAAGAGCTGGAACTTCTCGGAGAACTTGAGCGGCCCGTTGGGGGAGTGCGGCCGGTTGCACTCCCAGCGCTTGAAGCCCTTGGCGGTGTGGTCGCACGTGCTGTAGCCGTCGTAGTTGACCATGTACAGGACGTAGCGCTCCGCCCGCTCCACTGGCACCGAGTCGTCGTAGTGGGGACAGTACACGTCCAGGTAGTCGTTGATGCAGACGTCGATGTGGTAGTCGCTGCGGTGGAACCTGCCAGAGGAGAGGGGACAAAGGGAACAGGGCGGTTAGTTGACAGACGAGGTGGTGGAATGCGTTACGACGACCAAACACGAATAATAATGTCTTTTTTTTTGGGAGGATTCAGTCGGAGGTCTGTGGCGGAGATCAGGTCATGGGAAAGATGTGGTTTGAACCCCGAAACTACGACCATAAATGGGCACGGAGTGAGACAGCTTGACATTTTTCGACTTTTCATGAATTCCCCAGGAAATCAGATATTAGAGAGGGATTAAGCAGATATGGAGCATCAGGAATAGAAATGTGCAATGATTCTTCGAGATTTGAATCGTGATACGGTATTATCAGTAATATTTGCAACATGGACATGATCATCAAAAAAAGGCACTGAAGTGGATCATCTTGAAGAAAGCGGAAAGTAATTTTCCATTTGATTAGAAGAACACGTTTAAACACAGCTCTGAGAATGTCAACCCCCCCCCCCCCCCCACCATCACCCCGGATGGCTTTTACCATCACAGGCAATTTGTCTTAATGAGGGCTCAGTCGTACACACTTGAATCACATATGCAAAGAACAAGGGGTTTCATCCACCTTATAACATTCACAACACAAATTAGCCCTAACTCAAGTGCAGGCCAGGTGACATGTAAACTCTGTGGTGGTTTTGTACGTGTGGTACGTGGAAAGTGCATTGCCTTCGGATACAGCACTCAAGAAGCGACCGCATGTTTGATCTCCAAACATTCCTCACACGCGGCCCATCTACTCGCTTCAACAAATGTCCGTCGGCCAGTCTATAAATCTGTCGTTTGGCAACACGTATTTACACTCCCTTGCGCTCACATTTAAACCAAACTGAAGGGGTCAAACTCTGAGAATACATTATTTTTCAGTCACTCAGAAAACTGAGCGACTTCCAAGGGAAAAACAATTTAAGCAATGCCAACCATACTGAGATGCAGAGAAGCTCAAACTAAGTGCAAAGTGCTCATGAGTGGCAGTATATGAGATGGTCCAAACACATTTAATGAGAAATGTAGAGTCTGGCTGTTTCTCGTGGTTGTGATGTGAGGTCCCGCACAACGGTTCCACAACGGCCACACATTGCACGATTGAATGTGAATATTCAAATGAACGGCAAGCGGCCCTTGCATTGCCCATTCATTTCACATGTGCAGACACATATGCACATAGACAAGCATGCGTTACAAATAAAGGTTTAACTAACATACAACAACATCTTGTGTTGAGACTAAATGCAAGTAGACAGACATAAAACAAGTGGGACACGCCATGCACAAAGACACATGCAGAGACACACACATGCTTACACACACACAAGCCCTACTTGTGTCCATTCAGTTGCCCATAGATCTCTCTCAGCTGAGGAATTTCTCTGCCTCCCTAAAATAGTGTAATTACTTGCCATGTGTTTCTCCCCTGTCTCTCTTGCTCCAGCTCTCTCTCTCTCTCTCTCTCTCTCTCTCTCTCTCTCTCTCTCTCTCTCTCTCTCTCTCTCTCTCTCTCCTCTCTCTCGCTACCTCTCTGTCTCGTTTTCCACCTCTCTATGCCTATAGTGAGTGGCTGACTGCACATTTTGGGACAGGTTGACTATGGCCCTGGGGTCACAGCGGGCCACGTTTGCAGAGTAAACATTTCACACCTGTAAACACTCACCCCAGGAACGCAACGCCTTCTATTTAGCTCAAAGCACACACACATACTCTCTCTCTCTCTCCTTGTGTGTGTGTGTGTGTGTGTGTGTGTGTGTGTCTCTCTCTCTCTCTCTCTCTCTCTCTCTCTCTCTCTCTCTCTCTCTCTCTCTCTCTCTCTCTCTCTCTCTCTCTCTCTCCCACCCACACACACACAAGAAGATAGAGACTAATTTAACAGAGAGAAAATAACATTTTGACATTGTGTTGGGACCAACACCCCGTAGCCCCCACCCAAACAAAGCACCCTGAATAAACAATATAATGGAATAAATTATTTATTCCTGAGGATTAATTTTGAGGATCTATTCAACAGTAGAAACAGAGCGTGCCATGTCTTCAGGCCCGAGCCACGTATTTATTTATTTCCCTCAATCTATTATCCTGTATTTCATTCCATTTGTTGAAACATTCCTAGCTAACCCGAAGACGGATGGACCATCTCTTTGAGTATGTTGATGTTCTCAGAAACACAATACTGAACTGCTGATATAGTAAATGCAAAGCCACATTTGGTGGAATCAAATCATGATCAAATCACAAGGAAATATGAGTGAAATACCATCTAGGGGGTTTTCTTATATGTCATCTAATGGTCCCTGGCAGGGGTCAGATAATAAAAGTCACATTAAGTCAATTAGATGAAGAATGACCTCGTACAACCACATCTGTCCTCTGTCCAAGGTTCCCTTCTCTCAATATATATCAGCGCTTGCCTGTGTCTGTGTATGTGTGTGTGTTTGGGTTTGTTAAGAGGGAGATAATCCTGTGTTTGTTAACATGTGGAAAATAAATACCCTAGCCTGTGTATGTGTGTGTGTGTGTGTGTGTGTGTGTGTGTGTGTGTGTGTGTGTGTGTGTGTGTGTGCGCACGCGTGTGTGTGTGTGTGTGTGTGTGTGTGTGTGTGTTCGCGTGTGTGTGTGTGTGTGTGTGTGTTCGCGTGTGTGTCTGTGTGTTTATCGCTAAGGCGTGGAGCAACTCATCTGTAACATCTCATTTAAAACATGTCAGCAAAGGTCCAACCTCCTCTTCCTCCCTCCACTGCTTAAAAATGTCACTGACTTAATGGCCACAAGTAGGGCTGTGTCCATTAACACACACACACACTCAGACACACACACACACACTCACATACACATATACGTAAGCACACACACATAAACACACGTTCACACCCTTTACTGCTCCTATAAGCTCTAGTGTACGTTTGTGTGTATGTGTGTGTGTATTTGTTTGTATGCATGTGTGTATGTGTGTGTGTGTGTGTGTGTGTGTGTGTGTGTGTGTGTGTGTGTGTGTGTGTGAGTGTGTGTGTGTGTGAGTGTGTGTGTGTGTGGGGTGTGTGTGTGTGTGTGTGTGTGTGTGTGTGTGTGTGTGTGTGTGTGTGTGTGTGTGTGTGTGTGTGTGTGTGTGTGTGTGCGTGTCTGTGTGTGTGCATTTCAGCTGCCCTTCTCTGCCTGCCTGAGTAGTCAGAACAGTGGTTGGTGGTGCGGACTGCAAATGAACCAGAGGATGTTCGGGTGAGTGAGCACATAAAAAGGGGACAGGACCGGCATTTGTAGCACTATGGGGTACTATGGGTGTGTGTACACACACCCATAATGTGTGTACACACACCAACAGTACCCACAGTTATACATGCAACACACACACTTCTTTCACACCCATTGCACAAAGACATAAATAGTGCTGAATGGCAACCCTATGAAGAGGACAAACCACACGGTATGAAGTCATAGTCCAAAACTATAACATCTATGCGCAACAATTTATTCCAGTACGGATTCTTCTTTTTTGGAGGCAGAACACCGCTCTTGGTCAATGCGAAACACCAAGGACACCGCCGGGCGGGTGGCGAGAGAGAGAGTGGAGACCGACTTGTTTGTAGCTCCTGCCTCCTGGAGCGACCGCCGGACTTAAATATAAACACTTTCTGCAGTTCAGCGGAAAAGCGGAAATGGTTCGTCAGCCCAGAGTGGACATGTATTCAAACATACATTAGGACTCTGTGTGGTACAAACCCGCACCGAGAGGCAATTGAGCGGTGCAGGAATGTAAATCAAGTGGAGGCCGGACAGTGGCGTCTTTTCTAAGCATCATAAAGAGTGGAATAAGCAGTAAAGAGGGCCTGGCTGAGACACAGTGGAGAGAGAGAGTGAGGGAGGGAGAACGAGTTGGGGGAAGGGATAGAGGAACGTTGGGGGTCGATAGAGACAGAGCAGCGGCTAAGATAACGCTGCCGTGAATACCAATTCATCTCGCACAAAGAGAATGTAAATTAATTCTCGCTTAGAGAAGGCAATTGTGTCTGTCTGTACATCGGCATTTGTGTGTGTGTGTGTGTGTGTGTGGGCACCCGCGCGGATGTATGTGTGTGTGTGTGTGTGTGTGTGTATCTTTACGTTCAGTCTCCTGGATAAAAGCTAAAGGCACGTTGTAAATAATAGGGTAAAAGCTGCGAGTTGTCCAGCCTTTGGTTTCTTCTATGAATGCGTTTACCGATAATGCACACATGTTCGCACATTTGAGGGCGGAGGTTGCGTGCCTTGGTGCAATAATGAACACATGCAATCATTATTTGTGCATATGTACGGTTGAAGCCATGCACACAAACACACAGACACATGCACACACACGTGCAAACACACACACACACACACACACGAAGAATGCTCACAGGCATGCAAACACATATACACAGACACATGCACACACACACGCAAACACACACACACACACACACACACGAAAAATGCACACAGGCATGCAAACACATATACACAGACACATGCATTCACAGACACACTCACACCGACGCACACACGTGGTATATCGCATCAAGTGTATGAGCGTGAGACTTTGCCTATTCAGGCTAGCAGCCTAGCATGAAGAGTATGACAGCCATGGGCTGCTCGTAGTATATGGGGTAATTAAGGAGCAGAGCTGGATGGCAGGCTAATTGTCAAATGGTGATAATTGCACGTCTCTGTTATGCCACAGCTGTTCCCAGAGAACCGTGGGTCACAGCACTTAGGCACAGGATGGGTGGTGCGGGGACTACAAGAGATGGTTCTGCGGGTGTGTGTGTGTGTGTGTTTGTGTGAGAGAGAGGGTGTGTGTTATGTGAATTATGAGTATATGCGGGAATGTAAAGAGGTTAGTGAGTGACTAACTGTGCATGTGCTTATGAGTAAGTGAGAATGTGTGAGTTATGTTTCCTTTGATGTCCTGTAAAGAAAGGGCCTTTGGTTATGTAAACAGGGTTTCTATTAAAGTGTTGCATGATGATAATTGGCTAAAGCCATGCCAAGGGCATTTTTTTCCTGTCAAACTGCACAGGATAAAGGGTCTGGCTTGATTTGATGCGATCCGATCTGATTTATCCTGACTTTGTATTGACTTTTAAAGTAAACACAGCAACGAAGGGAAAAAAACGAATTTCAAATCTAGTTAAGACGTACAGCAACCACAACTCTCTCTCCCACGTGAACCCATAGACACAAACACACAGAAACACACACACAGAAAAACACACAGAAACACACACATACACAACACACAAACAACACAGACACACATACATGTTGTATACACACATACATACACGGACATAGTCACAAACAAAATGAGGGCTGAGAAGTGCTGCAGCAGTAAAGTGAATGTGGTGCCACTGCAGTGTGTGATTGGCTCATTTCCATTTCAATTACACAGCCCACTGACAGTGCTGCACACACACACACACACACACACACACACACACAAACACACATACACACATACACACACACACACACACACACACACACACACACACACATAACTGCACACAAACACAAAACCAGGGTGAACCCCCCACACATTTAAAAAAAAAACAGGCTTGCTAGTTTGGACGTATACATTTTTATGTACTGTTGGTCACACACAAGCAAACACACACACATGCATGCACACACATGCGCACAGACCCAAGTGTGCACAAAAGTGTTTGTATGAAAGACAGAAAGATTGATGAAAGCATCAAGAAATCGACTCATTGTAAATCATCCAAGGTATGAGCATATGAGTCCACATATTACTGAGATCTTCAGTAAAGTATTCAGCATTCAAAGTATTCAGACATGCTGTTACACTAATTAATATAAATGACAATATGATCATGATCATATGCCAATTACTAGTAAAACATGACAAGACCTTCAATCCAATATTTTTTATACTGAAACGGCATTGGTTACTTCCATTTTTTATTTAACAACCAATCAAACTCACTGAATAAAAACTTTTACAATGGACTCTGAGAATAATCAGTGTAAAAGTGCTATAAAATATATAGTTGTCACATTTCCAATCATATTTTTAGGTATCCATGGCTCCTATTTTTTACATTAACAGCATTGTACTGTCAGCATAATAGTAATATAAAATAGCTGTGACAAACTTGCTTGTTTCAAAGGACCAGTCACATTGTGTCACCATAGCAACTCTGTATAGAATTCTGTATTTTCGTCTGGAGAACTTTTGTTGAATACTTGTTTTGTCCCTCCCTCAACAAATGTCACTCAAAAACCACATAATCCTTCTAATACTAGGATCGCTTTGAATGCCATATCCTCAGGGAATGTATTTTCTTCATCAAATTAGACTAAGCTACAAACAGGAAATACAAAGAAACCATAAAAAGATCATTGTGTTTGTGTGTGCGTGCATGTGTGCGTACGTGTATGTGTGTGTGTGTGTGTGTGTGTGTGTTTGTGTGTGCGTACAATGATTTAAATCCAGAGAGAAAACATTTCTCATGACAAATGGCAAATGATGAACTCTGGCTGAACTACGCAATAAGTACATCTTTATCATCTAACTGAAACACAAACGTGGACACAAACACTGCATACTTTTTTGCACTAGTCTGGAAATGATGGTAACTCATTTTATAATTATAGATGATTGGGTTGATGGAAAACCGAGAGAGAGTGAGAGAGAGAGAGAGAGAGAGAGAGAGAGAGAGAGAGAGAGAGAGAGAGAGAGAGAGAGATGGGTAGGAGGTGGATGGTGTTGACTGGAGTGGATAGATAATTGTGTGTGTTTACTCTGGAACGAAAATAAAAACAGATAGAGATGAAGTGTGGGGAGAGAGTTACTAGTTTAAATCGCAGTGCGTTGTTTTCCCTTCTTTCTGATTCACATTCTTGCAATGTTCCCATGCCTTTCAAAGTCAAGGACTTTGAAACAGGATATTACCATTGTAATGCAATTATACAATGAGTGATATGCATACATTATAGCATTTTGCATACAAACAATGTGAATACAAAGTGTGTCAAAAAAGGGTGTAAACTCTACGAGGACCCTTTGGACTGAACCCGTGTTGCGTGTTGAGGCTGAAGTTAAGTTGTATGAGTGGGGAGGATCAGAGGTGTCCTGTTCAAATTCACAGTGTCTCTTTGATAGATGAGTCTTCTCGACATAGTTCGGAGCCAGTGTCAGCAAACAATGCATTTCACATGCCGGTGTTCAAAGTGTGTAGATGGCAGTGGAGGGCTCTAACCTCTGATACCTTGGTGACCAGCCAGACACCCCCAGAGACAAAGAGAGTGGCGAGAAAAGAAAGAGAGAAAGATAGAGAGACAAAGACAAGGACAAAGAGGGACACAAGGGCCGGAGAGGCCAGAGGTAGATGAGCCTCTCCACCTAATATAGAGAGGAAGAGAGAGAGAGAGAGCGAGAGAGAGAGGGAGAGAAAAAGAGAAAGAGAAAGAGAGAGAGAGAGAAAAAGAGAAAGAGAACGAGAGAGAGAGAGAGAGAGAGAGAGAGAGAGAGAGAGAGACAGAGACAGAGAGAGAGAGAGAGAGAGAGCGAGAGACATGGACAGAGAGACATGGACAGGGAGAGAGCGGGAGAGAGATAGATCGGTGAAGTCAGAGGAGGGGCATGTGAGACAGTGTCATCTGCTGTCTAGCCTGACAGCAACATTCCTCCCTGACTAACTGGCCTCTAGGCGTACTGCTCCTTGGGGGGGCTCTCCCGGGAGGATCAGACCTATAGGATGTCCCGTATTACTGATGTCACCCCCTCGACATGAGCACACACGGAGGGTAAGGCTTGCATGAATGCAGGAACATGCGGATGGCAGGCACCTTTACGGAATTCCCCCTCACAAACAGACACGCACACGCACAGACAGACACACGCACACACACACACACACCACACACATAGCCGCAGGCGTATCACAGTATCACATCTAGTGTTGCTGTGGCATCGCAGCAGGTGGCCAAGCCAGGATAATATGTGGTGATAATATATGGCCCGGTCCAGAGGCCAACTTGGACAGGCTTGTGCATTCCTTCATACCCCTCTGCTCTCCCCTTGCCTTCTATGTGCTCTCTGCCACAAGGTCCCCACCCACACCACATCTGTAGTCGGTGGGTAGATCTGTCTGTCTGAGAGCCTTTCGTTTAACCCCGGCTGATTGTCTGTCTGTCTGTCTGGGCTCTCAGTCTGTCTGTCTGCATGTCAACCTGTCCGTCTGGACTCTGTCTGTCCGTCTGCCTTTCTGTCTGCGTGAATGTCAACCTGTCTGTCTGTCTACCTGTCCGTCTGCCTGCATGTTTACCTGTCTCTCTGGACTCTCAGTCTGGTCTGGTTCTCTGTTTGTTTGTCTCCCTGGATTTATATCAGTCTCTCTGTTTGTCGTCATGTCTACCTGTCTGACTCTCTCTCTCTCTATCTCTCCCTCCCTCCAATGAGTCAGGTATATACTGTCTCAGCCTCGTCCTTTTTTCCCAACACACACACACACACACGCACACACACGCACGCACGTGCACGCACGCACGCACGCGCACGCACACACACACACACACACACACACACACACACACACCAACACACATACACACTACCACCCTTGACAGTGCTGCTTACTATATTCATTTCTCATTCCCATTTATGTCTCCAAGACCTCGTTTTGCCCCGTGGGGGGAAAGAGTCAGTAAATCATAGGCGGTGACAGAAGACTTCTTGTTCTAGGTTGGTAGCCGAGTGAGGGGGTTTGATGTATGGTTACCATTGTGAGCGTTTGATCTAGATTGTGTCAGCTTCTTGAAGATCAAGAGCAAAAACAAAAGTAACACAGGCACGTACTTCCTCTGAGCCCATTTACTTTCGAATCGAGCAAAGGAACAGTTCATATCGTTGTTTTGGGATATTTGCGTGTGTGTGCGCGCAAACGTGTGTGGATTTGCGTATGTGTATGTGCGCACGCGCGCGCGCGTGTGTGTGTGTGTGTGTGTGTGTGTGTGTGTGTGTGTGTGTCTGTCTGTGCGGGCATCTGTGTGTAAAGGGATTGCTTTATGTCTTGTTGCCAAGGAAGTCAGCCAAAAATGCAACGTCCCCCGATATCCTGTCAACCCCAGGGCTTCCTCCTGAATCATCACTGCCCCGAAGACATTGCCATCCCACTGTAAATACTGTATGGCATCCTCACAAGGAGGGAGAATCACATAGTGATAGACACAGAGAGCAGGAGGAAGGCAGTCACACTATGCGCTATGACCTGCCCAGTGATTGCAGATGTAAACTAACATTCCAGGCTAACTCTGACACATTACAGGAATGATTGTAATGTGTACTGTCACTGTCAAATAAACAAATATAAATGCTTTTAAAATGAGTGTGTGAGTGGCACACATCAACAATACATCTTTGCCCTATGAAAGTGCACGCCCTTTGGTGTGTTTATGCATACCGGTCTTGTGCACAGTCACACATTGCGTGTTAGTGCCAATTAATACGCCCACATTATTGGGTAGGTGGCCGGATTGCCATCTATCATAATTCATTGTTTTATGGTGACAAGCTATTTGGCAGCAGATACGGAGTTGAAGCAGTGAAACTGGCCCTGAGTCGTGTAAAACGTGGACCCCACAAAGTTATTAGAGATGGAGAGAGAGAGAGACAAAGACAAAGAAAAGGGGAGACACAGAGGGAGGAAGGAAACAGTAAGCTAACAAAGAATACAACTAACTCGCCCACTGACTTCAAAACAACGGTATTTGTTTAACACAAATAAGATGGCAGAACACACACTTATGGGTCACGATGTTGAGCTGAGAATAGGAACAAGCTGTGAATGGCCTGCTGAGGGTTGGACAAACACTAACAGTACCCTCCTGGTAGAGCACTGTGTGTCCTTCCGTAATAACTTGCATAACTCCGGGTCGCTTAGCTAAACAGCACAGCCTCTCGGAGAGATGAAGTCAACTGAACGAATAAACAGAGATAAGGGGCTACAGCATTGCCCACGTGTGCATTTCCTGACCTGAAGTGCGGCATTAAATAATATGTTGACACTATAAACAGAAACACGCAAACGGTAAATAGGCAAACTATTCCGTGTGAAGGTTCCCAAAATGATGTTTCAGAGAAACACAGAGGCTTGTGCTGTTGACACAGACCAGGTGGGACAAGACATTCTGTCCCGTACACAAATTCAACTCAATGTTTTATTGTGCTAAACAAGGCCTATTTTAGCAATATAAAGCAATGCTAAACCTTTGCAAGCATTGTACATATCAAATTGTATGTATTACTATTATTATTATATTATTATATTTAGGATATTGTTTAATATGTACACTTGTCCTTAACAATAATAACAAGTACACCTACATATTATTGTGCTAAACTTTCCAATACAATCTAAATTACAAATTCAATTATTTGTTTTTTATGAGCGGAAAGGCACTGTACATATTCAATGGAGAATTATTGTGCATGTTTTTGCATTTTTAGCTGTTCTTTAGTTCTTAAATAAACAACAATCATACTTTCGTGTCAGTGCATAATAATCACAATCGGTTTTAATTATTCTACCATTATTATCATCATCGTGGTTCATCGTGGAGAGCCTGGGAGGTAAAATGTGTGTGGGAACCATCCACTACAAGGGTCAGGAATACATCCCTACATGAAGATCACATGACACGGCAGGAGGAGCAGGAGGAGGAGGGAGAGGGAGATAACGTGTGTAGGAGTGGGGTACAAGGAAGGGTCACGCATGTCTGAAACACACTTGGGGTGAGGGGGGGTAGATACAAAGAATACAGGGGAATATGATTCAGAAAATATGGACTACACAAAAATGATGAATAGAGAGAGAGAGAGAGAGAGAGAGAGAGAGAGAGAGAGAGACAGAGAGAGAGAGAGAGAGAATGAAGTATGTATCACAATCGGGCATGTGTCCTGGTTGTTTAATCTCAGCATGTTGGTTTGCCCACCAAGAAAACCAATCATTAAGACTGCAGTGGGGTGTGTGTAAGACACATGAGTGCACACACACCTATACACACACACAAACACACACACACACGCACGCACGCACGCACGCACGCACGCACGCACGCACGCACGCCCGCACGCACACACACACACACACACACACACACACACACACACACACACACAACCAGGCATCGACATACAGCAACAAAGAGACACAGATATTTTCTGATGCTGACCTTCAAGGGTTGGTTGATATGGAGTTATGTCAGGATGTTATAATGTCACATTGCATTTGCACATGTTTGCATGTGTGTGTGTGTGTGTGTGTGTGTGTGTGTGTGTGTGGGTGTGTGTGTGTGTGTGTGTGTGTGTGTGTGTGTGTGTGTGTGTGAGTGTGTGTGTGTCTATACACTGCCCTGGACTTTGGCAGGACAGTTATAAGGTTTGGCAGCTGTATAACACTTGAGGTAACGAGCCTAGTGAGCATGGCTAATGCGTGTGTCCTATTCCTCAACCAAATGGTGACGGTTATGAGTGTATTTATGTGAGGCCTGATAGGGGTGATATATCACCAGCCAGTTCCCGTCTTAATGCTACCACGTTCTGTCTCCCATCAGCTTCTTTCCACGTCCCATTAAAGAAAGCCTGTGAAAATGTTCAAACCACTCCATCGTTACAGGAATCCCTGGCTCTGCCACAGTGTTGGACCAAATATTCTGATTTATTTTTTTATACATTTTTCTTTTTATTAAATTTGCGAATTCTTTCAATTTTGGGGGGGTTTATCTTCTGCGCATAATTAGATGATACATGAATCGTTTTTTACAGTAATTGCTGTCTTTAGGCCATACAAGAGGGAAATGTATCGTCAGCTGGTAATATTAGCAGAGAGCTACCCACAATGAGAGCTACTCCCCCCTCATTTCAGCCTAAACTCGAATATATTAGATTACACTTTCCTCAGACATTTGCTATGAATATTATTAGCTGAAGGGTAGTGTGATCATTGTTAGAGTTTAACTCAATTTACCTCAATGTGGTCAGACTATCATTTACATCCAATACTTTAAGTAAATGTGTCAAACAAATGAATCATGACATTTAAGCTTTTGTTTTTCTTTGTGTGCTAAATGGCAGTTTCCCGAAGAATCTGGATTACAATAGTCTAATCCTAAACTATTTGCCACAAGGCTGGAAAAACAACTTTATCCCCAGTCAATCAGCCATTTGGCAAAGGACCATGTTTAAACTCTACACGTTGTTTACATAGAGGTAACCAATAAGGTAGGCTAAACACAGAGAGAAAACAAATGACATATTTTCTAACAATAGATAACAAAGAAGTATTCAGTTCTTCAGAAAATAATAGTAAAGAGTTGTTGTTGTGTGTGTGTGTGTGTGTGTGTGTGTGTGTGTGTATGTGTGTGTGTGTGTGTGTGTGTGTGTTTGTGTATGCGTGCGTTTGTGTGTGTTTGTATATATGTGTGTGAATGTGTGTGTGTGTGTGTGTGTGTGTGTGTGTGTGTATGTGTGTGTGTGCGTGTGTGTGTTTGCTATAACTCAAGCAGGATATAAACTATGTAGCTGTCAGTTAGGGGTTGAAACCTTGGAACCTAGGCCATAGTGCTGAGACCTCATACCATTTATAAACGTCATAGACCTTCACGCTCCCTCCACAATGAACGGACACACACACACACACAACACCACACACATACCTGCATTTAACCTCTGCATATTGCCATAGATTCATGTGTCTGGCTTTTGTGTATTTGTGTAGATGTGTGTGTAAGTGTATATAAATATATTTTTGTGTGTGTGTGTCTATATGTGTGTGAGTCATATGTGTATGTGTGTATGTTTGTATTTAAGTGTGTGTGAGCATGTTGTGTGTGTGTGTGTGTGTGTGTGTGTGAGAGAGAGTGTCAGTGCGTGTGTTTCCCTGTGCGTGTGTGTGTGTTCCTTTATGTGTGTGTGTGTGTGTGTGTGTTCATGTGTGTTTGCGTGTTTGTGTGTGAGTGTGTGTGTTTGTGTGTTCCTGTGTCTGAGTTTGTAAGTGTGTGTGTGTGTGTGGGTGAGATCCAAATGAGGTGTCACTGTGACCCGTGGGGTCAGTGTCCCGCGGTGGGGCTGTCAAGGTCCCTCGCGGGTGGTTAAGTGGAGTGTGGAGAACAGCCTGTGTTGCTCAGGACGGACAGAAGCTAAAGTCATAGCGTTATAAAGACATGCATACGCATGCCAGCACACACTCCCCGGCAAATCCTTGTACATCAATGCCCTATCACGGGCGTATAGTTTATGTGCTCACACACCCACCACTGATTGAACTACTTAAAGTCTCCACGGTTCAGGGCCACAGCGAAGCCTCCTCGGTATTGACGCTATTATGAATGGCTCACCTTAAAGGCCTTGGCCTCCTAAATACATTCTAAAGCCTTGCATGGTTGTCTTTTTATCCTGGGCAGACCTCCGCGCATGGTTTACACAGAGAGCTCAGCATGCTATCAAGCTACGAAATAAGTCTGCATCCACCACCTGAACAAATCTTATGATGTTGTCTGAATACATCCTGGGGATTTATTAAATTAAAGGTTTTAGATGATATGTGAGGGAATTTAGGGGACATTAGCAACTGGTCTTGCGGAGACAAGTCTACACACACATTTTCAAATTTTCAACTTTAAAACTACAACCCTCTAAAGAAAAGGAAAAAGGTCCCTGCAGGTATAACTGTGTTTTAATTAAACCGGCACCCAGCGCTCGTCACTTCCCAACAAACACCGCCACCTCTGCCTCCGTTTTATGTATCCTCACAACACGCCGAGAGTGGGTTTTGATTTCAGGATAATGTGAACATGATCAAACCGAGGAAAGTGGAGGCAGTCGATCCTGTCCTTGCCTTTGATCTGGGTTCAGCCGTGTTTTAAAAGGCACAGTTTGACAGAGCAGGAACTCTGTCAGCTAAACACTGCTTTGTGTCACGTCAAACAAGCTAAAAGACGGTTCTGTGTGTCTTTGTTCTGCTGTCCCGGAGAGCAGCCCGTGGGCTATTAGTGGTACAAACAGCTAGCCTGGATATATGTGTTGATGTGCAACCTCGCGCACAGGTGTGTGTGCATGGGTGTATATCTATATGGGCTGGTCATGCGTGTTTGTGTGTGTGTGTGTGTGTGTGTGTGTGTGTGTGTGTGTGTGTGTGTGTGTTTGTTTGTGTGACTTTGTCTGGTCGTGTGGTGATATTTTCTCTGCTTCTACCCTCCGTACAGAATTTGAATTAATAGAAGCAAAAGAGAGAAGGGACAGACAGACAGCAAGGTCAACAGCACACACTGGTGTGACACTTTTCTTTGTTGCGATAAAAAACATGTCCTCCTTTTGTGTGTGGCTAATGACCCACACAGATACATACAAATAGAGAGCAAATGGAGATGAATATAGCTGACAGTGTACACATGCAAGTGGTTTAGGACACACACACCAAAATTTCGGTTCTTGCGAGAAGTGCAATTATTTCTCTGTTAACCGCAACCATGATTCATCCCTAGTGAACCAGAACTAGCACTGTGCTCAACAAACTTGGCCTAGTTGCACTTTTCCTGTAATTCACGGAGAGGGAGAAAGCGCGAGAGAGCCAGAGAAAAAGAGAGCAAATGAGCGAGAGAGGGACGGAGAGAAAGAGCACCAAAACGTAAGAGAGTGAGAGGAAGAGAGCAAGAGAGAGAGAAAGAGCATAACGGAGCAAGTGAGAGAGAGAAAGAGAGGAGAGAGAGAGAGAGAGTTGGGACTTTTGGCATCGAATCAGGGTCTGTGGGTCAGGTCTTTGCGGACACAAGCCACATTCTGTCTCAAGCTCCCTGCTGTGAGTTCATGGACTCTTGAACCTGCCATGCAAACCAGGAAACTGGAAACAATGGAGCGATGAGGAAGATTAAATCCAGATGGAGTGGAATATTGGCCCGGCAGCCTACAGCTTTTCTCAAATTAACCTGGTTTACAAACCTATAGAAACTACCATGGATACATGAGGTGTGTGTACATAACACACACCCACACCCACACACTATCTCACTCTCTCACTCTCTGTCTTTCTCTCTCTCTCTCTCTCTCTCTCTCTGTTTCTCACACACACACACACACACACGCACACACACACGCACACGCGCATTCACACACGCACACGCACATGCACACACAAGCACACACACGCACACACACACGCACACACACACACACACACACACACACACACAGTGAAAAGGGGCTTTTATGGAGGCAAGTGGTGACACGCTGTGGACAGGTTCTGCATGATGTGGCGGACATGTGTGGTCTAAAGTTAGCGAGAGCAGTGTAGAATGCCTGCCTTCCATCCCTCAGCCACTCTATCCATCCCCTTCTCGCTCTCCCTTCTTCACTCACACCCCCACCACCGTCCCACCTCCCGCTCACACTGTCTTTGGCCCAGCTGCTCCGGCCGTCTCATCCACTGACCTGAGAGTCCTGTCAGAGGCCCCCCGACTCGTATTCTGCGTGTTGAACATTCAACACATTCCCAGGTCGGGACCAGGGGGGCCGTTGCAAAAGGACTCGTAAAAGACCTAAAGTATGACCAATAGCTGGAGGAGGATTTTTTTCCTCGCTGTAGTGAGACAAATGTATCACATGTTCTGTTCACCGTCGGATTACATTCCCTGTCTTTTAAATCACCTGGACCACGTTTACTGGCACAATTGAGTTTGAAGAAGAAACTCAATTGTGAAGAAACTCAAGAGCAAAACGTCATATCTTAAAAAATAAAATCTTTTGGCTGTTGTCAAAGGTGTCGGGCAAGAGTTGAAAAAGACCTCTTTTTTAAACCCACAGTGTTATTTCCTGTGTCTTAACTATGTTCCGGTTTGTTATAAAAATTGACAGGGTCCTAAAACTAATGATAGATGTGTTGTGGCTCTGCCGCTGACCTGCTCTGCCCGGGTCTACGCCGAGCCTCGGTCCACCTGCTGCTCTCTCTCCACCCTTTGACAGCACTGTGTCGAAAGCCCAAAGTGCCTGCTATTGATGTCCCCATCAGGGCCCGGCAGGGGCCCCTTCAACACGGGCACACACAGACGTATCCCCTCACACACATATGCACATGCCTGCACACACACACACACACACACACACACACACATAGGCACAAACAAGCGGACAAACACGTAAACACAAGAAGAGCACATACCTAAAGACACACATAGAAGCATACTCATCGCACAAATAAATACCATCCTGTACACACTTAAACACATGCACACAAAACAGATACATAAACACATCCTTCAACATCCCTGTATATACTCGTTTGAGTGTATACACATATCCTTGCACATGTTTACGTGTAAGAAAACCCAACAAGTGGGCAAGTACACCACTCTCCTTCTCACATAAATTCCCAGCATGCAACATGACGAGTGCGTCATGTCCCGCTTTAAGCCGGGATTTGTCAGGAGCTTGAAGAGGAGTGTCAACACACACATTTATGGCCGTTGAAAGAGTGAGTTGAGATGGACCATATCAAACCAAACAGTGCAGACTTATGGCTGGATCAACACCTGCCCTCTTTACACACACACACACACACACACACACACACACAGACACGCACACAGACAGTTACACACACACGTACCGACACAGATACATACAGATACACACACACGTACCCACACAGATACACAGAGGTTTTGCAGATAGACACCAGCACAAATCTTTTTGCTGTCTAATCCCAACATTAAATTTGTGTTTGTGTGTATGTGTGTGTGTGTCCAGTGTGTGTATGTGTGTGTGTATGTCTGTGTCTATGTGCACCTTCCACCTGTATGTGTTATAGCATCGAAGTCATACAGTTGGTAGAGTTTCAACCAACGTTGCATTCATCGATATAATCCCCACCAGCATCCGAAAACGATGCAGATAAGCAGGGACGAAGAAAGAAGCATGCACACGTTCACTCACACGTTGAGTGCCTTTACCCATTTGTCAGGAGCCGGCAGGAAGGTCCTCCGCCTGTGCTGGGGTGCTGATCCACGGCGGTTTCCCCTTTAAGTGCAGATAACTACCCCGGATCTACTTGGCAGCATTTTAATCTTTCACCAACACACGGCCGCGGTGTGACACGTGGACAACAGTCCCCCGGACGGTCCATCAATGGGGCATCACGGGCCAAGCGGGGGGGGGGGGGCGAGGCACATGCACTTAGCGCGCAGGAATACTAGCGTGCTGTGTGCCTAAACAGCACACTCTTCAAAGGCTAAGTGTGATCTTGAATAAAACATCAGGTGCTGGGGCGTGTTGTAAGTGCTCCTCTTGTGATCAGGGGCCCGGTCATAAAAAGCGTCCCGGCTCGGTCCCGGTGGCCACCACAGCTGAGCGTCCATTTAGACGTCCAGAACAAAGAGCATCACCTGATCAATGGACACGCTCATTAGCAAAATGTGCTGTGCCCGGCGCATTCCGGCTGAGCGCACACTAAGGACACGCACACGCAGAACCACACACACACGCACCATCACACAGACTCACATGTTTTTTCAAGGTATGCAGGTGTAGTTGCAAGAGGATACTCTCGTATTAAGGGAGAACATACACTTATCCGTTTGCACACAATCTCGTTTGTGGTGGTGTGTGTGTGTGTGTGTGTGTGTGTGTGTGTGTGTGTGTGTGTGTGTGTGT
Organism: Pollachius pollachius; assembly: GCF_949987615.1. Taxonomy (NCBI): domain Eukaryota; kingdom Metazoa; phylum Chordata; class Actinopteri; order Gadiformes; family Gadidae; genus Pollachius; species Pollachius pollachius. The sequence goes on along the minus strand of NC_136934.1, from coordinate 14,995,319 downwards.
GTGTGTGTGTGTGTGTGTGTGTGTGTGAGAGTCATTTAAACCTCTTTAGGTGCACCTTTGGGGCCCATCCTTCATGACTTATCAACTAGGGAGACAGGCAAAAGTAGACACACATACACACACACACACACACACACACACACACACACACACACACCCATGGACAAAGTGGTTCCTTAATGAACCCTTGTCAGCTTGAAAGGAACAAAGGTTATAAAGAAAGACAGAAGAAAGAGAACAGACGGGTGGGGGGATGTTAGGGGAGAGGGGGGGGAAGGAGTTGGAGGAGGGAGAGGGGGAGAGGAGAGAGAGAGGTGTAGGGGGTGGTGGAGGGATGGGGGGGTGGTCCCATCCAAGCAGGCCTGTTTGGCCTTCAGATCGATCGCTTATCACTGTCACCTAATCTGTCCATCTTTCTCTCCTCCGCTTTCTCTCTCCCCCTCTCTCTCTTTCTCTCTCGCTCTCTCTCTCTCTCTCTTTTCCTACCTACCTCTATCTCTCTCGCTCTCTCTCTCTTTTCCTTTGGTGCGGAAGGGTGCAGGGAAAATGAAGGGCAGACAGAGATATAGAGGGACAGGATGATGGAGTGTGCAGTTCCCATGAATAGAATTAGAGTGCGGGAAGGAAAGAGGGAGGGATAAAGAGAGGGACAGAAAAAAAGATTTAGAGAAGGGGAGGAGAGGTGGGGAAGTCAGTATGGATGTGGAGTAGAAAACAAAGGCCAAGAGAGAGAGAGATCTAGTGAGAAAGAGAATGAGAGAGGGAGTGAGAGATGGAGAGGGAGAGTGAGAGATATTTTGAGAGGGAAAGATGGAGATAGAGAAAGATAGAGTGAGGAAGAGGTAGAGAGAGAAAGAGATAGCAAGACAGAGAGCGAGATAGAGAGAGAGAGAGAGAGAGAGACATACAGAACAGGAGAGAAAAGGCAGAGACAAAGCGAGTGAGCAAGAGATAGATTAGATGATTAGAATAGTCTGCTGTTGTTTGACCGAACAACCTACAACAATATCTGCATGCTCAAAGCTGTAACGGTCAGTAGTTTAAAAAGTAGACTCAGCAGTAACTGATGTGTATCGACTAGAATTAGAGTAGTGCAGTTTATTTAGAAAGCTGGAATTACATCAAGTAGCCTCTTAAGGCTGACAAAGAGAGAGGGGAGAAAGAGAAGGAGAGACTTATGGAGGACAGAGTAAGGGCCTGAAGAACAGAGTACAAGGTGCAATGGCCAGTATGGAG
>NC_136934.1:14979083-14989083 GCF_949987615.1 Pollachius pollachius | reverse complement strand
GGTCATTAATTTACACAGGCAGGAAGAACAGAACAGGGGGGAAGAAGGAAGCGTGAGAAAGATGTGTGATCTTTTGGTTAAGTCGAAGGAAACTATGTAGAAACAGTAGAGGAATCAGTCCACAAGGAAATAAATTAAGTGTGGCGCCTGTATCCTTCTCCGTCTTTCGCTAGGTCTAACGCTCTCAGTCTTCTCCTCCATAAAAATAGACATTGGGGCTTTATATATTCACACACACACACACACACACACACACACACACACACACACACACACACACTCTCTTTCTCTGTTTATATCTCTTTCTCCTTCTCTATCAAATAGGGCCTCTTCCCCAGTGATGTCATTTGAGTGGGGAAAAATGGCAGAGTGAAGATGGTGGAATTTTTCCGTCCGCTTAGAGGCCGTGTCTCTCTCGACGTTGTTTGACATCATCAAAGCCACTTTGCGAACGAAACGAGAAAAACTGACATCTGTCTCTATTCAAAAAGGTTTTCTGTAGCGCATAAGAGAACCCACGGGGTGTTTGGATGTGAGACCACAGCAATTGACTCTGTGAGTCATTCTGCCAGTGTGTTTCAAAGAGCACCCTTCGCAAAAACCACCTATGCAATGTTATTTCTGCTCGCCCTTCGTTCGCTCCTTGATTTTGTTCTAGTAAGAGTTGGGAATCACAACCAGACAGTGTATTGGAGTGTGGTCGACCGCACTGTAGATACACACACAGTGCACTCTGTTCAAAACCCACGTACCCACAGTTTATGCAGTGCTTTGCAGGGTGGAGGTGTTTCTATCTAAACGCAATCTGTCTGGGTCCAACAGGGATTTAGCGCCCTGCGCGCTGGGAAATGTGTGCACATCAAAAACATACATGCACACCCACACGCACACACACACACACACACACACACACACACACACACACACACACACACACACACACACACACACACACACACACACACACACACACACATATACACAGACGCACGCACATGAACACAGAAATACACACACTCAAATGCATTCCTTTGTAAAGCCAAATATTTTTCCGATTTTTCGACTTGAGCCTGTAAAAAGAAGCACATTGTGTGTGGTTGGTCATGACATCTAAGAGTTTACATACAACATTGCTTTGGTGCTGTTTGGATGTTCGCATTTGTAATTTTGTTGACAGTGCCGGACAATACATTGGAAATGCATGTGATTCAGTTTGAAATGTTCACAACAAGGTAATATTATTGGCCCACAAAGCAATTCACATCTTTCTGCTAAAAGCCCATTGGTGAGACTTTAGCCCTCCCCCAGTTCCATTTGCAACTGCTGGGAGAGCACTTATGTGTGTTACAGCTCAGAACCCGACATTATGCAGGAATTCTTTTGTTGTCATTTAGAAATCCAAAATTCCCACTACTACTAACAAGCATCACAAAAGACACATGCACCCGCACAAACACACGCAGACTAGCACACAAGCACAGTGGAAAATTAGCTCAGACACTCAAGAACACACAGCATGCCGAGCCACAAGCACAAATCATACAGGACAAATATGGGATGGGAACATTGACACACACACACACCCACCCACTCACACACACACACACACACACACACACACACACACACACACACACATGTTTGCACAAGCGCATGCAGACGCACACACACAAACACACAGACACACAGGTATAGAAGGAAGGAACAAGGAACACTGAGAATCAACCCCACAGGCCTGGCCCGTTTTCATTCATTTCCTCTGCACGGCAATTAAAAAAAGAAGTAGGGCTCCTGTTAAGAGAACCACAAGAAGGGCTTGCGACTTAAAATATCTCCCACTAGTCATACCCCGGAGATGGAGTACAGGGAGGATGGAACGGTTGGGGGGGGATGGTTAAGGAGCAGAATGCCAATCAGCGCTGAGGGACATTGGCATTCTCACGCGGGTCTGTGATGTGAAGCCCTGGCAGGTCGCTGGTGTTCGGGCCAGCGTGGCAGGGCTGATCACTCGATGTTTATCTTATCTTGGAGAGTCATTTTTCAAAAGGGGTCCTACATCTCTTTGGACGAGCTCTCGTGGTTGCGGTTGTGAGCCAAAAGTCGAACGAAAAGACAGATAAAGACACCATGTGCAAACACATGCAAAGATCACACAGTCGCATAGGCTAGGCAGAAAAACAAAGCCCTTTGTCTATCGTGGCAAACACAATAGACAGAGCATGGCCTCAACAGACCAGTACTTGGTTGCCCGGGCTGAAGGTGGAAGTGGAACCCAGTTCCTCCTGCAGACAGACCCTCTAGAGAACCAATTAGTCTGTAGAATCATTAGCTCTCCACAGGATTTGGGGGATATAGTGGCAGGGACGAGGGTATACAAATATCCCCCTGGTTACTGTCCCTTGGATTGACCGCAGGCAGGACATTTTGTATAACAGGAAGTCATACTTAGAGTTTTTATCTGGGAAGTAGTTTGTGCTTTACAGAAATGAGCACATGAGCCATTTCTTCTATATTATGTTGTGAAGAACACCTTGGTTGGACACTTTATGCTGCGGTGGGACGCCACAACTAGGTCTAGGTGTCTCCCAAATCCCACTTTTATGTCTTTACTAGAGCCATTACTCTGAACCAGTAAACTACTGATAAGCGGCCCTTCATTTGCATGCTTGTAAATGTTTTAATGTAACATCAATCGATTTTTAAATTTTGTTTTCACTCCTGTATTTAGTTGTTTTATATCATGTAAAGTGTCTTTGAGTACCTAGAAAATCACTATATGATAAAAAATGTATTATGAATTGTATATTATTATAAGTGACTAAAACTCATTTCAGTCAAACAGATATGCATGATAAAATCCACAGCGGAGTCGAAGCGACATCATGCATGTTGATGTATCATGTATCATGCAGTGATAAACCAATCGGGGTAAATGATTGGAGAGCAATCCTTCCTGCTGAAACACAAGTGATTACCTAAGACCTCTAGTTCTCCCGGGGATCGAGCATATGCTATCAGATGCTTACAATCGTAGACGCATCCACACACACAAACACAAATTTATATAAATAAATAAATACAAATACATATAAATATATATCCAATCAAACGTCCAATAATTGCACACCTACCTTCCCTACGTCTCTGCCACAGAATCAAAGCCTGGCTAATTAGAAACTGATTTACCCATTTGATGAAAAAACTAATAATTAGAAATTTAAATCGCAGCCGGGGGACCTTTTTAGGGTGTACTTGTCTGCTTATGTGTGTGTGTGTGTGTGTGTGTGTGTGTGTGTGTGTGTGTGTGTGTGTGTGTGTGTGTGTGTGTGTGTGTGTGTGTGCGTGTAACCGTGTGTGTATGTATATGTGTATGTATATGCGTGCGTGTGTATGTATATGTGTATGTGTATGCGTGCGTAGGTGCGTGTGACTGCACGGCAGACCTGGGGCAATAGCTTAGTTTAGGAATGTTTAGAAATGGGACAATGCCTGATTGCACTGCCCATCCTTCGGCAGTGTAAAGGGAATTACTGATCATTGGATATACAGACGGACTTGTATCAAAACACATGCTCTCTTATACACACACAGTCACTCAGAGACACACATTTTACTTCCTTTTAGATTTGCCATATGTTATTGGATTTCTTTCACTGTTATGTCCATCTCAAACTACAAGGACCAGGGCCACTTTGATTTAAAAAGGGGAAATCCCCGCACCATACTCAAATGTGTGGCCGTCAAAGACGCGTGGATAAAACGGTTATTATTAATTTTGTAATCCTCAATCGCTTAAACACAGTCTTCTGTAGCCTTAACCAAACCAACAACAATGGTTGATAAGATTTTATTGTTTTTGGGGGGTTGGTTTTTCCGTAGAAACATGGTGTTCAGATAAAGGTCGTTTTGTATGAGACTGAGAGAAGTTAAGTATGTAAAGTAACACAACTATTCATACAAGCTCCCACATATTGACGAGAAGAGTGAACAATAACTTTAATCGCAGTTAAAGTGCAGTTTATTATTTATAAACCTTCTTTATTCAGCCTCCCAGTGTGACTGTACCGCCCCCCTCCCTGCTCTACTGACTTTGGAGGAACACATTATTTTTATTAATATCTTTTCTTTTTTGAACTTAGCTGTATAAATTAAGGGTTGATATTTAAAAGTGAATTTCGACGAGAAAGGGCAAAACTGTTTTGGCTGCGATATGATTCAAGTTCTCCTTTTACCCTTCGAGCTGATAATACTCCATATGGTGTAAATATTCACGCAGAAGGGCATCTGGTAATGAGGCAGCTGATGATACAATGCATCCTGACTTGACTCCTACCATTCTTTCCCCTGTCTTCCCCTCAGTCTATCCCTCTCCATTGCCTGTTCTCTGTCTTTTAAGGCCATGCAAATGCATGTTTATCTGCAGAAATACCACAAAACGTACTCAAAACGTATGTGAATGTAGCAGGCAGAAGATTGTATCCTTTGAGGTGCAAGTTTTCAATCAACAACAACGCCCTTTGTTCCAACTTAGCACTTCTTCAAAAAGTGACGTTTGCGTAACAAGTAAAGTGTGAGCACAAGGGACAATATTTCCTTCTTTCTCTCTCTCTCTCTCTCTCCCTCCCTCCCTCCCTCCCTCCCTCTCTATCTCTCTCTCTCTCTCTCCCTCCCTCTCTCTCTCTCTCTCTCTCCCTCCCTCCCTCCCTCTCTATCTCTCTCTCTCTCTCCCTCCCTCTCTCTCCCTCTCTCTCTCTCTCTCTCTCTTTCTTGGACCTTTAGCTGAGAGCTGCTTCAACCTCGCCCAGCCCTGGAGAGAAGTGCCCTCAGCAACCAGGAAGCACTGCGTTGATCCGGCACGGCTCTCCTGTAGGATCAACCGCAACTGAAAAGCAACAGTAGCCCTCTGCAAAACCGGTTCTATTCCACCCTTTTATTATTCAGGTTGTGTTCTCCCCTATCTCAACCTCCTCTCTATCCCTCTCTCTCTATCTATCCCTCTCTCTATGCCTCTCTCTCTATCTATCCCTTTCTCTATGCCTCTCTCTCTATCATTCCCTCTCTCTATGCCTCTCTCTCTATCATTCCCTCTCTCTATGCCTCTCTCTCTATCATTCCCTCTCGCTCTATCGTACGTTCTCTTCTATTGTCTTTTCGCTCAGCAACCTTTTGCTGTTCTTTTTTCAGGCAAATACAACACACGCACACATTCCCAAACACACACACATGCACACAGACACAAATACACACACAAATACACACACCTGGTCAAACAATGCATTGCATCGCTGACGTACCCTCAGGGAAAGCTGGTCTATCTGTCAGTTAACTGTCTGGCACATCTAAAACAGCGTGCTAAAACATGCACACTAACTCACGGACACTTTCTTATTCTACACCACTTCTCTTACACACACACACACACACGCATACACACACATACAGTACACACACACACACAGCATTCAAATACAGATCCTACCAGAATGCTTGGCACTGCACTCACACCAGAGTGTGGTGTGGTGCGGCTGTTTGTGGTTGTGTGTGTATGTGTGTGTGTGTGTGTGTGTGTGTGTGTGTGTGTATGTGTGCGGCAGGACAGGCACAGCGTCGGCTGGGTCCCGGGGGGCACTGATTAGGTGGCAGACTGCTGGTTATGCCAGGAGCCAGCAGCACTCCCCCGGTGATGAACGGCTCCTCACTGCTTCACAGTCAGTGTCTATGCACCTGCACATGCAACTAGTCAACAGTGCACGTGTGTGTAGAAGCTGAAGTTAAAGTGTGCGTTGGCCCGAGCGCGCGCGTGTGTGTGTGTGTTTGTGTGTGTGCACTGCTGTACAGTCAGTGTCTATGCACCTGCACATGCAACTAGTCAACAGTGCACGTGTGTGTAGAAGCTGAAGTTAAAGTGTGCGTTGGCCCGAGCGCGCGCGTGTGTGTGTGTGTTTGTGTGTGTGCACTGCTGTACAGTCAGTGTCTATGCACCTGCACATGCAACTAGTCAACAGTGCACGTGTGTGTAGAGGCTAAAGTTAAAGTGTGTGTTGGCGCGAGCGCTTGTATTTTTGTGTGAGTGTACATGTGTTTGTATGTACGCGTGTGTGCGCGTGACATGTCGGCATACTAATGTCCATGCATGTGTGAAATACTTGAAGCGATGACATAGTTTGACACTCGCCAGGAGGCTAACCGGCACACTCAGAGTCGAATGAGGAAGAGGAGGAGGAAGAAGTGAGGCCCGGTATGGCTGACATCAGGGTGTTTATGGTAAACAAGGAAAAGGGCTGGCAGGAGGACTGCTTATTAGAGAGGAATGTGACCTGCTCTCATCTTTCAGTATTTGGTTTTCTCCCTTTGTCTGTGCAACGAAAGTCACACCCAAGACGCGGGCGTATTCGCCATCTGAAGTGCGCATGAAATATTTATTCCATATTTCCACAAGGTGGTTTCAATCGCAGCGACGTGTGTGGGGTGGAGTAGAGGACAGGTAGTAACCATAGAGTAAAGGGGAGAGAAGGAGAGGAGAGGAGAGGAGAGATGAGGAGAGGATTTTCTTTTTCTGATGAACAGTGTCAAGAGATGCATTCAATGCCGTTGAGCTGGATCAGTTATGCAAAACACAATGTTTGCATCTAGTATACGTCTCTGGGCTATCAACTCCTAAAGCACAAAATAACCGACTCACGCTTCAGAAACATACTGCAGATGAATCAGCACCTATACTGTGTGGTTTTGGTTGAGCTTGTATGGGTGAGTCTATCTCTCTCCCTCTCTCTCTCTGACTAACTGTCCCTCTGTTAGTCACTATGCGGGAAGCAGTGGTTATTAAAAGTTAAGCTTGACGCCACAGTCATTCCTGAGATTGTATCTAATCTCTGGTGCTTTGATGCAATTCCCTGTTTTCATCTCGTCTGCAGCTCTTCCTCTTTGCGCTTGGAGCCTTTATCAACAGGTTGCACACAGAGGGCTCAATGATCAGGGTGTGTTATTTAATACTATAGTGAAGGAAGTGCCATTCATCATATTTGACTAGCGAGGGAAATGATCGTGTCTATACCACAGTGTTTACCCTGTTAGCCAGCCCTGCATTTGTTTTTTGTCTGGAGGTTTTTCCTACAAGAAACAAATCTTTGCTTTTTGTAGTGATGTCTCTTCCTGGAAGAGGATCCAAGTGAATGCTCATTCGCACAAAGCAATTATATGAAATCCTCTTCATATATACAGATGGTTTTCCCTCTGATCTCTGAGCTCATGCACCCCTGGGCTCAATGTTTATGTTACCCAAAATGTCTCTATGTCAACTAATAGCAGAAAACGCTAAACACATACATATGGGTTGGAGCAGATAGAATAGAGTACAAATATGCATCAGCGTTACCAAGTACAGACCAAGGCAGAAAAAAAGAGACAACACCATTAATCTTTGTTAATTCTGCTTGACACCGTCTGCGGTTATGTCATCCTTGTATTTACTTCAGATCTTTATTTCTTCATAAATCTTCAGCGTTGTTTCAGGCGGGACGAAGCCTGGCTCTGATCACCCTGTTTTATATGTGTGTTTGTGCACACTATCACATCACACGCTGGGGGGGAAGGTGGAGGTGTCTGCGGCAGATGGATGTAGGGGCCAAGTGGGCGACGCCCTTCTCCGCCCTTCACACACACACACCGACCCTCAATCTCCTCTTCCTTCGTCCCCTCCTCCTCCACCTCCATCCATTCCTCAACCTTTCCCTTATCGTCTTCCTTTCCTCCTTCTCTCCTTTCCTTACGTCCTCTCCCACTCCTCCTCTCACTGGTAATTTGTGCTCTTTCACAACCCAATCAATCCTATCCCACCCCCTCACCCACCTCCACGGACCCCATTAAGGGACCCCACCCCCACCTTACAGACTATTCTCTCCCCCATCATGTCTTCTCCTTCCTTCCTTCCTTCCCAGAATGCTTGTTGTGGTGAGACGCCTGGCCCTCATTCCCGGATTCTGTCCCGAGGCCTTGCGTCATCCCGAATCCACAAGTGGCTCCAACTCGCTCTCCCTCTCTCAATCCCTCTCCCTCTCTCCCTCTCCAACGGGGTGTGCCCTTACTCCTGCGGTCCCCACGACAACCGTTCCCCTGAAGCTCTTTTATTTCCACTCTCTCTTGTTTTTTGTCTTAACTATGTCGTAAATCTCTCCCTGGCTGCATTTTACCTCCGATCAGACTCGACGATTGCCGATGCGTTCTGACCAAGGTTGAATAGGATCCCTGTGCTTTTCGCCAGCCTATGGAAGAGCTACACACCTCATCAAAGTGTCTTTTCTTCCGTTAAAGAGAATCAAACAAAGAGACCACGACATGCGTCGGAACTCCACAGATACAAAACAGTATATGAATATAACCGGCCGCGTAGTTGCTAGGAGACCCCATGTCTACTCCAAAGTAGCCTCTTCTTCAGTGTTTCATTAACCTCACTTTCTTTGTACTTCTCTCGTTCTTCTTTGTCGTTTGACCTGATTCTCCCGAGCAGTGTATTTCTCCGACTGCTTCTGGCACTTAAATTTCTTTCGTCGTTTTTTTTGGAGAACCAGGCGGATGAATAGGGAACACACAGAGAAGAAGGCCGAGATTCATTCTAAAGGGAAAAGGAAAGACTCAGGGTTGCTGGCGTTCAGTTTACAGGAATCACAGAAAGGTAGAATAATTGAGGAAAGCATTGGATTCCATCTCTCCTCCTCACATCTCGGTCCAGTACGTCACGTTCAGCCAACACGGCTTGGAAAAGATCTCTCCCGTCTCTCAGTCTCTCTTCCTCCCTGCCTCTCTTCCTCTGTCTCCTGTCTCTCTTACACAGGAGGGGTGGGTGACGCGGGGGCGGCGTGTTCGAGCCGAAGGAAGAGGACACATAACATGCAGGAGGATCAGGCGAAACAGAAGTGGAGCGTGTGTAGGAAGCCAGGGTCCATGTAAGGCGGACACAAGACGTTGATGTTGCCTCCATGTTTCCTCCGCTGTTCGGTTCAGTTCCGCCGTGTACTTCCCCTGTACGCTCCTAATGGCTTCCTAATGACAGCTTGCAGGCACCACACACTCTGCCATTTATAACCATCTAGACGGGGAGGACTACCCTGTGTGTGTGTGGGTGTGTGTTTGTGGGTGTGTGTTTGTCTGTGTGTGTGTGTGTGTGTGTGTGTGTGTGTGTGTGTGTGTGTGTGTGGGTGTGTGTGTGTGTGTGTGTGTGTGTGTGTGTGTGTGTGTGTGTGTGTGTGTTAGCCGGCAGTTGAGAAGACTGCAGAAACAGGTAGGAGATATTTTAAAATAGCAGATGCACCTCTGGTGCATTCCCCCATCTACACACACACACACACATACACATGCACACACACGCTCATTATAGACACACATTAATGCGTGTTGCTCGCTCCAACCTCCTCCCTGCCTCCCCTACCATACATCACTAAGCGGAGGTGGCACTAAAAGAGGCTAGAAGCGACACAAAGACTGTCAGCATCTCGCGGGGGGGCCTTCAAGACCCACGTCACGCGCGAGACATTAGCACGGCGCTGCTGGCTAAACACCTGCAGGCTGTGTTTACATGTCTGTCCCCCTTAACCCGACAAACTCCCTCGTTTCTCCCTGTCTGTCTCTCCAGGTCCCTGTTTCTTTGTGCCCCTTTACACACTCTACTATGAGACACATCTTTCTGTGTACACCACTAGTATTCAGGGGCACACTGGAAAACCAGTCGGCACCAAACTGAGAGATGTTTCACCGCTGCTTGTTAACCCCAACACATGACACAGGAATGTCTTTTCAGAGTAGGAGAATAGGGTCAACGATGAGAAAGGGTCAACGATGGCCCTCTTTACTCTCCTCTTAAGCACAGAGCGACTTGGCATACTCTCTGAGACACTTTCCGCCCAACTACCACAACAGGGCTGAAATTGGCATGATTAAAAGTTGATGATCATTATAACCTGGATTGCATGCCACCTGATAATTATAATACTCTTACAAAATGCCA
>NC_136934.1:14964083-14971583 GCF_949987615.1 Pollachius pollachius | reverse complement strand
CCTCCACCACCACCTCCTCCTCCTCCTCCTCCTCCTCCTCCTCCTCCTCATCTCCTCCTGTCATCAGAGCCTCTCACCAAGCTCCTCCGCGTCCATTTCCTCATGCATGCTCAATGAAGGAATAATCAGGACTCTCTAAAGTGTTCCTGTTTGCTTCCTGCGTTATACTGACATGGAAACATCAAAACACATATCGTGAGAACTCAAGTTCAATCCCATCTCCTTTTCCATGTCTATTCATCCTTTGTTCGCCCCGCCATCCATCCATACTTCCCCCGCTCCTCTGTCCCTCCCTTTCTCCATCGATTCTCCCCTCCTCCCCTTTACCCCTGCCCCGCTTAAGTCTGTCAATCCAGTGGGCCTCCCAGTCCCCTCTCTCCAGCTGGCATACAAGATGACCTTTGCACCCGCCCCTCCCCCTAACCCCCATGACACTGCCCTCTCTCTCCCTTCTCTTGCGTTGAATCTGACCCTCTTTTCCTCCCTATGTTTCCCTCAGACGTCTTCTCTCAGTCTCAGTCAGTCTCTCTCTCTCTCTTTCTCTCTGTCTCTCTCTGTCTCTCTCTCTCTCTCTCTCTGTCTCTCTGTGTGTCTCTCTCTCTCTCTCTCTCTCTCTCTCTCTCTCTCTCTCTCTCTGTGTCATCTTAAACACACACTCACACAACAAGATCCCGGACTCGAGAGACGCCGGCGCCCACGACGTCGCCGGGCATGCCAACAGGAGCAAGAAGGAGCGGGAGAGGGCATGCTTGAACACAAAATGACAGCCATGTTCCTCTTTCAGCCCAGGGTTAAACTAAACAGTCCATCCCCCTCTGTTCCCACTTCAGTCCTCCATTTTGTGGCTGTCTGACCCCTCTAGTTGTCTCAGTCGCACCTTGGAGAGAGGGGGCTCCCAAACTGAAAAGTGGAGACCATTCCGTGTCCAAATGTGATTAATTTGATGCATTCAGCAGACTTGTTCTCCGCACACAATAGGAATGGACTGGCCAGGAGTCCATTAAAACGCCGTGCGAGCCAGAGGGCTCCCATCCCAAGCTCTTGGCAACCACTAGTAGGTCACTCCACAGTCAGGAACTTCCTTTTTTTTGTAAAGTGAGTGTTTGTGTGTGTGTGTGTGTGTGTGTGTGTGTGTGTGTGTGTGTGTGTGTGTGTGTGTGTGTGTGTGTGTGTGTGTGTGTGTGTGTGTGTGTGTGTGTGTGTGTGTGTGTGTGCGTGTTTGGGTGTGTACGTGTATATAAGAGTGTAGGCATTCCCAAGAACATGTCACGTATTTACATTCAAATCACAGTCCCCCAGACCCCTGAGTTTTTCAACACTACATTAAAAACACTAGCATCAAGCGTCAAGCAGTGTTTTTTTTCTTTTTATGCGCTGACTCCATTAAGAAAAACGAGCGGGAGGGAGATAGTTCGGTAAATGTTATTAACGCGAAAAACAAGGCGCAACCGTCTCAATTTTGCCGGATCATTTGATCCACTTGCCAAGGGAAACATCGTTGGGACCGAAAAACTAGCAGGGCGACATCTTAGTACATGTCAAAATCGTACAACTTATTACCCTGCGTGTTCAAACAAAACACAAAACTGGTTCCAAGACAAGGAGGTCCTTGTCTTTGAACCTGAATTCAGATGCTGCTGAATAGCAGCATCTCCACATAATGCAATAAGTCTTCTCAATACAACATTCCGTTCCAATAAAGGAGTGGAAATGAGGGAGAACCAGTGGTATTATATTAGTATGTCTCTGCAAATCTGAGTATTACAGGGTAATTCTGTAATTCCTCCGGCAAACAAATTAGGAATTTGCCTGAATGTGGTTTTATCCCTTTAGTGAGTTTCTCACTATTTCCCTCATTCACTTTTCCTCTGCCTGTATGTAAGGCTCTCTCTCTCTCTATCTCTCTTCCTCTCTCTCTCTCTCTGTCCCTCTCTCTCTGCCTCTCTCTCTCGACCATTTGCTAAAACAATGTCATAATTAGTCCTGATGGATGTAGAGCATATTAAGCAGGAAACAATTAGCATAGAGCACTGTATATCACCACTCTGCCTGCCAGAGAATGATTGATGTGAATGACCTGCACTAAGCCATTCGCTATACACACAAACACACACACACACACACACACACACACACACACACACACACACACACAAGACAGTAAAAAGTATTGTAAGATACGCTATTGTAAAAAAATACACATCATTTTCGTTATTAACAAACACATTTACTTAAATTGCAAGATAACAAAAACACTAATAGGTCTTGAGCGCTGCATTACATCCCCTAATCTGTCGGTCAGTTCATTGGGTTGGCATTGTTGTTTATTTATTTAGGTTCAAATGGTCATCGGGGCTTCTGATTACCCATCTGATGACTATGATATCCGCCCACAGACGCTAACGGCATAAATAGTAATAGCTCATAAAAAATACAAAATAACATAATTTGCACGTGGGAGTCGACGGGCAAGGCTGTATTGTGAGTACATTCACTAGGTGTGTTCCCAACGGGGAAAAAAGCCACCCTGTAATATTCCTCATTGTTTGGAACACAATTCCAGTGAACTCAATCGCTACGAAATTGGAACACACCTCCATTCTGAATCATGGAGGGGAGGGGAAAACCATTGTCAAGTTGTCTATCACGGCTGAAAGCTTACACCTAGGCTTGTAACACATCAAAGGGCAGATTACAGTGTATGCATGTTCGACAGAAAGGGTACTCAGGTACCAGGGACCATGGAAATGCACAGTGTGGGCTGCAAGACAAAAGTAAGGCATCTCAGGTTGCCTCTTCATTGATGGGTCAAACAAAAGTCTGTGATAGTAGAGAATTGGACTGCAAGTCTTTTTTTTTGGGGGGGGGGTTCCTTTTCATTTACTTATTCATTTGTTCAGCACAGTGAATGAGTGGAAATGGAGGGGCTCCTTCACAGGCTAGATTCAGTGCTCTTCTGGTCTGCAGTTGTCATAAAAGTAGTAGAAAAGAAAAAAGAATACAGGATGAATACATGTCAAATGTCCAATATTTTCTCTCTCCCCCTCTATCTCTCTTTTCCCTCCAGCGGCTATAAACATGGTAGAAATAAAATGTTAAATGTACATGATTGCTTCCATCTCCCTCTCTTTCTCCCTCTCTTTCTCTCTCTCTCTCTCTCGCTCTGCCTCTCTCTCCCAACTCCGTGTGACTAAGGCCTCTCTAGAGTTGACAAATCCCTGAGAGGGTTCCCACAGCGGCAACGAGGCCCCCCCCCCCATGGGACCCAGGGACATGGAGGTCGGGGGGAGCGGAACTGAGCAGGAGGAACACACACGCAAGATTTGAATACGATGCCGAGAGGATTCAGGAGGTGAAAGGAAGAGGCTGCAGGGAAGTGGTAGAAAAGACAGACTCTAGCAAAGTGAGAGAGAGAGAGAGATGAAAGCCGGCGGCCGGGAGCAGAGCGAACCACCCAACAGCCTCGCCTTTAACTCTCAGATCTATCTTGCATTTGATTTCCCTGTTTTTGGGCTTAACATTTTTCCTATTAACTCCTGTCCTATAGATAACAGGCAGTAGTCAAATATGGCCGATAGATTAAAGTGTGCTTGTGCGTGCCTGCCACTAAACAGAGCTGGAGTTAAAGAAATAACTCAAGCCGCCTGGAACACACCGTGCCCTCTGCTCCACAGAAAAGGGTCAAACTCTTCAATATTAATTCCAGTGAAGGTCACCACACCGATTATGCTACAATAACCATTTTACACATAGCTGTTGGAGCCCTTAACAACCCCTCCTTCCCTCACCTCTCCTAACCCCCACTCCACTCGCTCTCTCTCCCTCTCTCTGTTCCTCTCTCCTCATTCTATCCATCCCCGCACGTCCATTTGGAATAGGAGCCCTGTGGGCGCCCACACCAGAGACAGACGTAAACACATTCTCACACGCCACACAATGTCCACAACCGCAGCCCTGTATGGGGAGGTGGAGAGGGGGGTCTTGCTGTTGTGAACCCCAGACTCCCCCAACACCACCACCACCGCCGCCACCTCCACACCACCGCCTCCACCTCCACACCACCGCCTCCACCTCTGTGAGACCCTGATCCCCAAACGTGTCGCTGGGTGGAAAATAAAGCTGATATGGGTTAAAGTGTGAAAGTATATGTAAGTAGGTGAATTCGTCACACGCACAGGCACACAACAACGCAAACACTTATTCTCTCTCTCTCTTTCTCTCTCTCTCTCTCTCTCTCAACAAACATACACACACACACACACACACACACACACACACACACACACACACACACACACACACACACACACACACACACACACACACACACACACACACACACACACTGCTAGTGCACTGCACGCGATACACCATCAGCTGGAAAGGAGCGGTCTTTGGTTTTCCTGGGGGTAGAGCCGTATCCCCCAACCATGAGCTCCCCCTGGGTTCACATGCCCTGAGATCTGACATAGATCACCCACCGGCCCGCCCCTCTGGCGATCCCACACAGACCCCTGGCCCATGGAACAAAATCCTACTACTACCAAAGATCAGTCATAATATGCATATTTACAAGCAGAATTATTTAAACGATAATATTCAGAATAACCATTGAAGTTATTTCATTTGGTATTTTTTTTATGAATTGTTTCCAATGAAAAATGTCATTAATTGTTTGAATAGTAACTGTAATTATGTGTGTTTGGCGAGTCGCGACCTTGCTTTCTAGACTCATAGACTTTGTTCTGGTGCTCTAATGTAATATTGTTAATGGTGGGGGTACAGCTCGTGTGCATTACATGCCTCGCGCCTTCACAAGCCACAAAGGCTGGCGAGCTCTGAAACACGTCCATTGTTCTGCTGTACCTGCCTGTTCCCTGCTGACTGACAACCAGCGCAGTGTGTCTAAATGATGGATCGTTCACCACAACCCCAGGTTCTTTTTCTTCTTCATTTTTCGAAACTTATATGAACTTTAAATTTCAATATTTTTTTTATTCTTTAAGTGTTGAAAAACACACATCACACACACACTCACACACCATCATTGTAAAAAACGCTAACGCATTTTACTTTTAACAAACACAAGGCATGCACAAACATTGCAACTTTGGTGTGAACAAAAACAAGGATAACATGTTTTTATAAATTCATCCTGAAAAATGACCACCGTTGCTGACAAAGTGAGAGAAATGCATTTTCCAGAATTAAAGTGATCCATTAACACATTGTACGACATGAAAGAAGAGGGGTAAAATGCACCAGAGTTACAATTTATGTTTTTTAAGACATATAATTAATATGTTGGAAAATAGTCTGGGCCAGCATGGGGGAATTAATGTTTGGCACAGCGGCAGAGCGATATTAAATGACACCTTGAGAAATGTGTGGCCAAAGCTGTCATTTTCAGCATCTCCTTGTTCTACTGAATCAGCGTAATCCTGTCTAATGCCGCACCACTAAATGTCTGTCTCCCCAGCTCAAAGTACATTACATTAGCCCGACATTGTGTCAAATTGCTAAGTAGCTCAGCCCATCGCTGTCACCGCGTTACAATAGAGGCGCCTGAAAATAGAGACTCAGTTCATTTCTTAAGGCTAATGTGGGTGTGAATGGTATGCGTCCTGGTGGTTAATAAGGGGGATCAGCTGTATTGTATATCACTTTCATGACAGCGTCAGAGTTCTGTTTTTTACGTTTGATTTATGATTGTTCAAATTAAACAACTGACTGTTGCTCTTTTTTGAACCGCGTTAGATATTGTTATTCGTCATGATCAGAGTTTTAATATAAAGCTCTGAGGGAAGCAGCAGGAAAGACTCGAATGGGCACTTCTTCATCACTCTCGGCATGACAAATATGGCGTGACAAACCTAATTGATTTATGAGGCTTGTTTAAGTGGCTCTAAATGAATTTCTGAAACACTCTGACGCGTCTGCACACAGGTTTGTGCTAGTGCTCCCGTACCGCACAGACACACCTGCACGCACCCACCCAACCGCAAACACACACACACACACATCCACACACACACCCAACCACACCCACACTCACCCACCTAACCACACACACACACACACACACACACTCTCAACCACACACACACACACACACACACACACACACACACACACACACACACTCTCAACCACACACACACACACACACACACACACACAAACCCACCCCCCCAACCACACACACACACCCACCCAACCACACACACACACACACACACACACACACACTCTCAACCACACACACACACACACACACACACACACACACACACACACACACTCTCAACCACACACACACACACACACACACACAAACCCACCCCCCCAACCACACACACACACCCACCCAACCACACACACACACACACACACACACACACTCTCAACCACACACACACACACACACACACACACACACACACAAACCCACCCCCCCAACCACACACACACACCCACCCAACCACACACACACACCCACTGAACCACACACCAAACACACACGGTAGCACTGTAGAAAACTTCCCTTTAAGGACTTGACCTAAGCGTCTTAATTACCAGCAGTGCCGATTTCAGCCTCTAACAGTTAAGGAAGCCGATAAATCTGCCTTAATTGTGCGCCGGGCTGATCCCGTTAGCCGCGTTGGCCGCCACCAGGCCGATGTGGAAGTGGATAAATCACGTTTACCACCAGGAGACGCAGAGCGTTCCCCCATCCCCACTGAGGAATGGCTCCACGGGCACAAAGGGGAGTCAAGACGGATCTGCCGCTGGGACTCCTATCTACTCTGTCCCGTGATCCGGGCCGTTGGGAGGTGAGGGATGAGCCTCCGGGAGCCCGGATAACACACTTTGTCATACATGAGCACGGTAAAAAACACACTCTGTCATACAGAAGCAACAGAAGGATCCGCTCCCAGTGGTACAATCTGCAGGGGGGGGATTGGGTTGAGAGCGTTCGGTGGTGTGTGTGTGTGTGGGGGGGGGGGGTTGTGTGTGTGTGTGTGTGTGTGTGTGTGTGTGTGTGTCTTTCTGTCTGTCTGTCTGTCTGTCTGTCTGTCTGTCTGTGTGTGCGTGGAACATGGCATTGAGCAAAAGTTAGGATTCGATAGAGGTTGACAGAGCATCTCTCCTGTTAACAGTAATTATTAAACCTGCTCTGGAAAAACAGGGGGCAAAAGCTATCATTGAAACTGTCATCTTCACTTTGGAGGAGATTTAGAACAAATTGCCTCGCTGGGTTCGATCAGAAAATACTTGAATTGGACCATTTCTCACTCCTGGGAGGATCCCAGGATATTTCTTTCTTTCTTTCCGTCTTTTTTGCGCCTGTGACCTTTCAATGGTGGCCCAAGGGAAATACACGGTCGGGTCAAATTAAGAGTCGGTTGCACACAGAACACATTATACAAAAGACCAGGCGAGACGCCGTACATGAGAAATCGTCCTCATGTGTGTTAAACCAAGCACCCGATTTGGCTT
>NC_136934.1:14936583-14959083 GCF_949987615.1 Pollachius pollachius | reverse complement strand
AGAGAGAGGGAGAGAGAGAAGGAGAAGAAAGGAGAGGAAAATCAATGCTTCCTCCTTTAAAGGCGGCCGGCCTGTGGTGTGAAGAAAAAAATAGAAGAACGAGGGAGGGATGGCTACAGAACGAGAGAAAGGCATAGATAAAAAAAAGTAGTAAAAAATGAAGGGGGGGAACAACTGAGGGGAGGACAACAGAGCAGTTCATTGAGTCGAGCCGAAGTGTGAGCGCTGGTGTTTTGTTTTTGCTCCATCTAGCCCGTTCCTCATCAAGGGTCCCCCCCCTCCATCTGCTGGTGTAGCGGCCCGCTCCGTCAGGTCAGCACATTCCTCCCAATCGTCATTCTCCCAACACACACAGAAGTCCTGCCAGGACTTCTGGCCTCCCCTCCTCGCTCCTTGTCAATATCTGCATCTCTCCGCAGATAGGATCCGCCACGGAGAACACACTCGCAAACCGACGAAAGACACAGGGCGCCGTCTGCGCATGCAGCGAATCACAGATCACCAGGCCCAGGCAGCGTTGTACGTTGTCGGAAATACCGGAATAATTGGAAACACAAACCCATACACAACGACACAAAGCCATTCATATATTTATACGACGGACAAAAGTGCACACATAAATGCACACAGATAAACGGATACATATATTATGGTTGACGGCAGAGAGAAACTATATTTTATTTGACAGGGGCAGGCCCTCTGTGTGTGTGTGTGTGTGTGTGTGTGTGTGTGCGTGCGTGTGCGTGTGCGTTTGCGTGTGCGTGTGCGTGTGTGTGTGTGTCTGTGTGTGTGTTTGTGTGCGCATGTGCATGTGTGTATCCCTTTAAGGATCATCCAGGGAAATCTTTTTCGCGGACCCACCACGCGAGGCAGCGCGGCCAAGCAACGTTATCCAGACATCGGCCACTTATCTTGCCTGCCACCACTGTCTACTACTCTTATCCAGTCTTCACCTAAACCGCCGCATCACCGACCCCCACACAGACATATCACCACCCCCCCCCCCCCTCCCCCCTGCCCCATCGCCGACACAGAAACAGGCACGCATGAGAGAGAGGATGGCGATAGACAGAAAATGTGGGCACGAAATACAGAAGGGGGGCGACCCACACACACATCCACGCACACACACACACGTACACACACACACGTACACACACAAGTAATCACACACACACACATGTACACACCCACACAAACGTACACACACACACACACCAACACACACACACGTACACACACCAACGTACACACACATACACACGTACACACACACACGTACACACACACACACACGTACACCATAGCAGCAGACGTGTCGCCCTCTCAACCATGTCTACGCTGTCTGCAGTGTGGTGGACTCATGGCATTCCGGGCAGGACCAGGGCAGCTGTTCTGAAGCGAGACGCCATGAATCTGGAAAATATTCATGTGATTGTAAGCCTAGCCAACACGAGGACACATGCGTGTCAAAATGTGTGCTTCCTGCGTTATTTTTTTCTTCTTTCTCTTACGTCCAAAACCTCATATGCCTCAGGTTATAACATTCATCCATCAGTCCGTCCAGTAATATTATCATGAATAATATTGCTATTGGTGATGGTCTTGGCGTTGAAGAAATGTGAACGGCCGTGATATTTATTTTTTGTTCTCTTTTGAAATAGGCCGCAGTATTTTCCGACAATATGTGTCCAGAATAACAACCTCGCAAAATTCGCCCCCCTAACCAACACACCCCGACACCCACACCCACACACACACACATGCACCTTCACCCACCCACCTATCTTTTTGGGCAGGGGTGGGTTTGGATAACCTTTAAATCTGCAGTAAGTGGCCGATCTCCTGCTACTCAGAAACACGTCCTCCTGACCTTCCAATTAGAGCTCAGTACGCAGCCGCGGGCGTGCGCTACAACCTCCCCGCTGCTAGGACGCTCGGACAGCGTGCCATATAACCCGCCCGGGTACCAAATCATTACCACCGCCGGTGGGCAGCGAACTGTTGGGAAAAATGCACAATTAAACAGAGAAACCCAGTGGAGACTCTACTGTGGAAAAACAAAGAGGAAGGAAAGAGTTATTCTGTGTCCAGATAACTGGGGGATAAAACATTTATACAGCGAGGAGACCGACACAATAACAACCAATCCAGGGGAGCTGAAAGTGCAGCTATCCTCTGTCTGCTAGGATTATCTGGCTGGTGGGTGGTGGAGGAAATACATGCTGATGCGTACGAACCGCAGAAGTGAGGGGCAGGCAGGAGATAAAATATTCTGAATTTAATTTGAGGTGTTTGAAGTGGATTTGTTTATTTACTATGCACACATCAAAAATGCATTTAACAAATGCATTAACAATTAGGCATCAATCATGGATTTTCCTATACAACGCCGAGCCCTTTGAGCTAACAGACGTAAGGATAATCTGAGGCGCGTTGAATTAACACAGAATTAATTGACTGTCAGTTTCGCAGTTGTACAAACATAGCATGGGTGTGTTTACACGCACACACACACGCACACACACACTAAAAAATGAATTAGGACTCTGTCTATTAGCCATGTGGGCATTTCATCTAAATGCATTGGATTAACATGAGCACTGGCATTTCAAGTATATGTTTCCTGACAATATATTCATTAGATCGACGAGATGTATCGGGTTACTCCCAGTTCAAAGATGGAAGACGGCTGGAATAAATTGCCATTCATTAGCTTCGGTATGCGCGGATACTTCCAGTGATGCTACCTAATTGCACATTGACATGTAAATATGCAAAAGCAGACCATTAGACAAACAATTAAGGGAGGACTGCGCATCCATCTGATGTACAATTTAATTAGTGGTACAGTGATTAGCCTTATATGATATTAATGATATTACATTAGTGACACAGAGGGGGTGCGGCTAGGTGGGAAAGGAGTTCATCTCAGCCGGAGCGTGCTAAAGGACAGAGAGGAGTGATTTATGGGACAGAATGGCCCATCAGGTCAGAGTCACTTGAAACTGTCATCAGGAAATTAAATGTGAAAACCACTGCAGTTTTAGGAAAGACAGAAGCCAGCCCTGGATGTGAGAGTCAGTCCATGAGTCCACTATGAGAGGCAGATCCCCTCAACGGGCTTCACAGAAAGAGCATAAGGGAACTGGCTAATCCATATCTGTAAGGGAGTCTAAAGAATTCTAGGACAAGACGGGACTATGATAAACCTCAACATTAAAAAAATATATATATATCCCAAAAAAATAAATATATATATGATATATATATATGTATATATATGATATATATATATATATGATATATATATATATATGATATATATATATATATATATATATATATATATATATATTATATATACAGTATGTATATTATATATATTATGTTATATATAATCCTATCTATATAAGATATATATAATTTAATTATATGGTACATCATCTGCATTATGAGTATATATATATATATATATATATATATATATATATATATAATATGTTTATGAGCAGAAAATAAAAAACACATGTTTTTCATCAATCAATAAAAAAAAGGCTCAAATAACCGAATAAGTCCGAGCATAAGAGGCTGTGTGGCATTTATCGATCCATCTTTATTGCTTTTAAATGTGGGTAATTTGGAAGGGTTTGGTACAATCTCTGTCTGCATCTTTATAGGGTGGCTCCAGTAGGTGTATGGGTGCCTTAAGTGCACTCGTAAATTGCTTTTATGAGTTTCCGAGACATATTGCCGCTAATGTTTCCACCCAACGCCTTTATGGCCACACTGTAGTGACTCTACCAAAAGATACACTCTAATGTATTAGAGTCGCGCTGTTGGGAGATCAGAATATAGATCAAGCTTAGCCCGAGTGGATTCTGAATGAAATGAATGCAGTAATTCCATGGTTCATGTAAGCACTTTAGGAAAAATACAGAATAAATCACACCGGATAGTAAAAAATTAATAAGCAATAATAGACGATCATTCAATATTATGTATCATAAGTGGAATATTATATGAAAGTCATATTTAAAAAAAGTGTGTGTGTGTACCAGTACATATTTATGTATGTTTGTGTCCGTGTCTGTGTATTTGCGTGCATGTGCTTGAGTATGATTATGTGCTACTAAATACACTGCATCCACCGTTGTTTCCTTTACCAGATGTTTTATTCCCATATCCACATGTGCAATCATCATAATCCTCATCCTCATCATCCTCCTCATCCGTTTACTACATCCAAACCCATTCAGCAATGGCCATTTTTCCAAACACGATCCCGGCCCTGTGTTGTCTGTTGGTTAGGTTTTCCGAGGACCAGATTAAACGGTTCCCACCAGCCCTCTCCGATGCGGCCCTTATCTCGGGTTTCCCCCTGACACTGGTGGTGGTGTGCTGTTATTAAAAGCTAAAGTTCTTTGTTAGAGAGCACAAAAGGAAGAGCTAGGCAGCAGTTAACAGGGCTTTGTTAAGGGTCAGAGGGGTGTAAAATAGACTACACCTGGGGCCGTGTTAACACCTTTACCTGTGAGAGGTGAGCACCGGCATGGGATGGGTGTTGCGTCCGAACCGGGGGGGGGGGGGGGGGGGAAGAGAGGTCTCAGCGGAGAGGCTGACAAGGAGTGTGGATAACTGTGTAGAGGTGGAGTGGGGCGGGGGGGGGAAGGTGGAAATCTAAGGGAATGGAATAACGGAAGTCATTTCCGGGGGCTGAGTTATGCCAAAATAAACTCCTTGGAAAATATAAACAGAAACAATGGCAGGTTAATTAAAAGGGGAAAAATGCACCAGCTAGCGCTTTTCTTCCCTTTTTTTTGGATTTGTCTTGAAACTTCCTCGGGTCGGGCCAGTCAATTTTACAATGGACGGCTTCTCTTTACGGTTGGACCGCAGCCAACCACCACTCTCCTCTGGAGGCTGTTGTTTATTGATCATTGTATTGCATGGTTGTAATGTGATGTCAATGCCTCTATCTTACCTGCCTTCGCAAGCAGGCAGTGAAAAGGTTTGCTGGATTCGGTCCAAATCAATGCCAGCACCGTGTCCCACCTCTGCAGATAACAGCCCTTCAACAGTACGCCGATTGCTTCGTTCCAGAGGAGATGTTTTAATTAATTGAGTTGGAGGAACCCTCGTGAAGGATTCCCAACAATTGCTAGATCGGAGCGGGGGCTGCATGCGCTAATGCCATTCAAATTAATTCCTTTGAAAAATGCTTTTTGACAACAGCGCGCGCTCCAGCGAGACTTCAGCGAGGAGACAGACCGCATTCTGGGCCGGCTCAGCGTCAGGCCTCGTTACGCTGTACCCCCCCCCCCCCTCCCCCCTCCCCACCTCCACCCTACCACCACCACCCCCCTTTCCCGCTCTTTCCCCTCCCTTTTTTCATTCCCTTCTTAGTAACCACCCAGACTAACCCCCCCACCCCCTGCCCCACCACCCCCTGTCTCTCCGCACCCCCTCCCAGCTTGGCTGGCCTACACACGCGATCCTCACGCTAGCTGACCTAAGCCTGGCGGAGGCTAACACAAGCTCCGTGTAAAGGACTGCAACAGGGGCCAACCTCTCAACCTCCGTCCCTCTCTCTTCCACCATCCCCCCCTTTTCCTCTGCCGCCTGACTACACTTTCGCTTCGCATTACTTCTGCTATTCTAACTTTTCCACTTCTGAGGACGATCAATTATGCACTAGAATAACGGTGGGGCCCGGGCTTGGCGGTGGGACATAAAGGCAGATTATGGGAGTGAATAATTCAGCCTTCGTTCCCGCCGTGTCCCTCTAACCACTGATACAAGCGGGGGAAGTCGCCAAGGCTAATGAACGGTGGCCAACGCGACCGGGCTTTAATGTAACGGGCAGAGCGATGGGATGAATCAAAGGGTGAGTATCGATGCATTATTAAAAGCCACACTGCTGAAACCCCACGTCTGGGGCTGATGGACGGGGGTCATGTCATGAGGGAACCGGGGGATTGTCGCACCTCTATAACGAAGAGGAGAAGTCTTTGCCTGATGGCAAGTTGCGGAGCCACAATGCCAAACAAGCGGAGAATGAAACATAATTCCAATTGAACAGTATTTAACTAATTCACTTTTTGTGTTGCTATTAACCATCCACAAACAGGAAAACACAGCGATACAAGATTCAAGGAAAAATCGCAGTATTGTGTTGCGTGAGACACCCCCCGAAGGACATGGATATGAAGGGGCATGGTCAAATGGCCCAGACAAGCAGACAACCTTCCATCACCTTCGTATTAAAAACATGTCTACCGTGACCTCGTTTTCCAAGAATCGCGTGCCAAGATTTGCAAATGTGAAGCTTCTTAGAGTTCACAAATAGCAATGAATATTTCATGATTGGCGACCAGAAGCACCGAACATGGTCTAAGCCAAAATCAGGAGTCTTCAAACCAAAAGCCGGACGAGCTATGTTTTTCTTTAGAAGTCAAACAATCCCAAAATCTTGTCTTGATGAAAATAAAACTACGGGGAATATTTCCAAAAAACAGAAATAAAACTTAAATAAATTAAATAAGAACTTAAGAAAGAGAGTACAGATAAAAGTCGATATTAGAAATTAATTAATCCAAAATAACATTTATATATATATTATACTACATTATTAAGTATATTGTAATACATAAAAAAAAGTAAATCTATTTAAAACATTTATGAAAACTAATTTTCACAGCAAATACACTCCAATTAAATTTGAGTGAATTTAGTGTTTTAATTATAAAAAATAAGAAAGGTGGTATTATTATTGTACAAAAATATATTATTTCAGGTTTGGTTTATATTATTTTGAGATACAGCCACGATGAAAAATAATGTTTTTGCTCAAGAATATATTTCTAAAAAATGAATTCACACGCAAAATGCATTACAAATGTGTGTATAAGTCCTATACTTTCGACCTTATCAATGGTGTTGGACTAACAACCATGCCCATGTTAATTCCTCTTCCTAAAAAAAGAAAAGGTCAAAAAGGAAGAAATTCTACCGCCACCTATTTAAACTTCCTTTGGCCATGCCCCATCTAATCCTGGCTGGAATGTCTCCGGAGTTGCAAGATGGCTGGGAATTCTTCGGCAATAAGGAACACAGAGGGGAAAAAACAACTCTCCAAGCAACAGCCATACCTCAAAACAACTCCTGGTGACCCAGAGTACAACTCGGATACACAACTAGGCTACACAACCAAGACTATAACCCATATCCGGGCATGTGACGTGTGCTCCGAACCGTTATTATTGTTTGTTCTTATATTTACAGAGCTGTAAAAATTGTCATAACATTTAAATAAGCTAACTAAACATGTTTTCATTGATTCATTAGTAAAATATATATTTATATAAATATATATATATTGGATTTGGATTTGTCAGTAAATCTAGACAATTACTAGCATGTTTTTTTCAACATAAAAGAGTCCCTTTTTACGATGTACTCGATCTCCCTCAAGTCTAATCTCGTCTGGATCAAACATGGCCGCCAACGCCACCTCTTTGTGTCTGGCTGGTGACGCGCACACCCCTTTTTCTACACTGCGCTAGGCCGCCATGTTGGCGGCAAGCACAGCTGCATGGCTCCGCTGTGGACTTAAAGGTCAAAGCGTTAAAACAGAGTGCAGGTTGGGTCAGGACACAATTGGATCAAATATTGTCAAGGCTATGTATATGATCACGCCCACAACGCAAGCCAACACAGGGTAAAGAAGGAGATACACCAAGCTGAAAGACGAGCGATAGAGGCGGAGAGTCAGAGAGAGCGAGAGAGAGAGAGAGAGAGAGAGAGAGAGAGAGAGAGAGAGATGTACTGTCAGTCATATGCCTCAGCAACAACAACAGGACTAATACTGACAGTGGGCCTGCTGGGTCGTCTCAGTGGGACTCCCAAAAGCCAAGGAGTTATTACAGTACTTAAAGACCCAGTAATCCCTGAGAGAGAGACAGACAGACCTAGAGTGAGAGAGAGAGGGAGAGAGAGAGAGAGAGAGAGAGAGAGAGAGAGAGAGAGAGAGAGAGAGAGAGAGAGAGAGAGACAGAGATGAAGGGGGTCCATGAGGTGAGGAGGGAAAAGAGCGGGAGAACCCCACATGACCTATATATTCGGAAGATGCATGGTGGGACAGGGGGTAGGAAAGAGGGTGATGAAAATGGGGAGGGGGTTGGGTTAGGAGCAACAATGGAGTCTGCCTTCTGGATGTTTCTGAGACGCGCAGATATTCCCAACAGCCCCAAGGAAGCCAAACTTTCAAGTGTCGACAGTACTTTAATAAATGATTAATAAATGAATTACATTTGTTTCAAAACAAGGTTGTGTGTGATTTTAATACAAACATTGACATTGGGGAGAACTTTTGAAGACAGTCAACAAAACCATGCTTGTTTACCTGCTAACTCTTCCAGGGTATACATACATAGTAGCCATGAGCAGAGCTCATCACCTCGGTTGTTCCAGCAGGGGGTCTAGCCACTTTTGGGACTCCTCTTAAGTCTCACTTATCTCATTAGACCCTAAACTGATTAATATGAATGCCAGTAGAGACCGGCTCAGGGCATTCTTACGGGTAGGAGGAGCAGAGAGGGGGGGGGGGGGGGGGGGTTTCAGAGGAAGGTTTTTTTTGTGTCCACGGACAATGAGCTGATGGCTTCTTAAGCCTCTCAGTGGCTCTGGGTTAATACCTAGGGCTGCAGTCATGGGATAGGCCCCGGTTCAAAGGCTGCTGCCCTCCAAGGCCCACTGCTGACTGATTTAGGGGAAGGAAATAAACAAGCAGGGTAAATACACCCCGTATCCTGCGACTTCAGCCTCACGGAAGAAATAATGGACTACCCTCCCCCCTCCACCAAAAAAGAGAGCGGTATTTGTGTGTGTGTGTGTGTGCGTGTGTCCTACTGTATCTGTATCGGTGTGTATTTGTGTGTATGTGTGTGTGTGTGTCTGAATGTGTCTGTGTGTTTGTGTATGTGTGTGTGTGTGTGTGTGATTGTGTGTGTGTGTGTGTTAAGACAATTATGAATGAAATATAAGACCTATTCGACGTCCATACTAGCAAAGAAAGTACGATGGATACGGAGGAAAAGTGGAATCCAAGAACTACTTGGAAAATAAATGAAATGCACAGTCTGCATTCGTGGTTATCGGACCGTGTTGGTTTTGTTTCGTAGTTCTTTTACAGTGTAATCAATACCCGTTTTCCCCCCAAAACGGTTTTAAAAGAAAGACTGAAGTCAATCATATTGAAGAAATTTCAAGGTCTAAAATCCTGATGTTTTGGAATTTTGACTTTTAAGAGTTTTTAAGGACCCGCAGAGAACCCTGTATGTAGGGCAGTAGTGTGTTCGGTGTAAGCTGTACCAGTCAAAGCCAGACACACATGAGAGGAGCGGGCGTAGATGGGATTCATCACACATTGCTCAGATCAATCGTTTCCCCTTCAGGGGGGAAATCACGCACACTTAAGAGTGCAGTTTTAGAACCACACACCCATGAATACCAAACACATAAAGTGGACACACTAAACCCACACGTAAACCGTTCGAACCCACACACACATCAGACGCGCGTGCGCACATGAAACCTCATACAGTGAGGCAGATGCAAGCACACACCCATTTGTCCACGGCCACATGCATGTGTGTGGGTGCCGCACACACATGCGCGTGCCGCACACACACACACAAGCACACACACGCACACATACATGCAGACACACAAACACACACATGCACACATACAAACAAACAAACACACACACACACACACACACACACACACACACACAGACACAAAAACACACACCTATGCTGCTTTACAGAATGGGAAACCTATCAGGCTTGTCTCAGAGGAGCTGGCTCAGAGAATTTGGTCAGGAATAGTGCTGTTCTCTGCTATAGTACAACTGGGGGTTCTGCTGCCTTGTTAAGACAGACCTCAATCTCACACACGCACGCACGGACACACACACACACACACACACAAGCCTGCTATAGCATACATTGTAGCGCGTATCAGATTCATCATGAGGATGCAGGCACAACGCGGCACAGATGGGACTGACCGACACCACGGCAAATTATACACAAACATTCTATAACAGATGTGATCAAAGCAAAGGGTTCGCTAGTCAGTAGGCTCAAGTCGGAGCAATCAGACATATTTCTATGGCATACACTTGAATGATTGAACATTTTACTGCGTGTTCCATCCAAAGTACAAATTTCTTCTTTTTGAGGTTAAGATACTCGGAAAAAAGTAGCAGTTGCCTAAGGTATGGAAGCCAAAGAACACACTTTTTGGCATGTTCATGGCGAAATACTTACAATAGAGACTGACAAAAATATTTGTCGTACTGCCAGTTTAATATATTTGATGGCAGGTAATTATGTAGGTTATTCATTTCTTTGGGTTGTTTTCTTTGCCTTTGCTTCAGTTGAATCCAAACGGTCACACAAAAGCGTTACATAGGTTAAGCATCAGGCTTTCCGAACAACTCAAATGGTTTCGTGCGGCAAAATAAATGACAGCTCCCAAATAAAACAATCCGTCTTGGACTGTTCGATGCAAGCATACATCCTGAATACATTACATACATTGTACAGGAAAAGGGCAATTTCAAGGATGTGACGTGCAATGACGCGGTGGCTAAGGCCTGAACTCCCACAGACAGCACACAACCAAACACACACACGCACACATATCCAAACACACACGCACAGGAAATACGAAGAGTCCTCCAAGTAAGCACTACCTACACCACTATAGTATTGTGTTTGCGAGCCTTGGGTGTCAGGGCGGAAACAAAGCCTGGTTCTAAACCCGAGCAGGCTTAATCCAGGCTCAGCAGCCCCAGGGTCGCTTGTGTCTCTCGGGCTGAAGAGACGACACCTCCCCTGGGTGAGGTCCTGCCGCCGACGTCCCAGCTCACAGGCACCAGAAACCCACCCCACCCGTCGCTTTCACGCACACAAACAAACCATCAGACGGATCGCCGGGAAAGGAAGACACACAGACACACAGACCCTCAGACAGATCCATGGCAAGCTGTGACTGCCCGATTTTGTGGTGGTGTTGTGGAGGGCCTGGAAGAATGTTTGGTGGTTAAGGCTGTTTGAGTAGAAGTTACGCCGCTGCGTCTTTTTTCCGCACACACACTGTATTTCTCTACGGTCCCCCCCCCACACACACACACACACTCCGGTTACTACAATTAGACCTGTGTCCCCTCATCGCTTCTCGTTTTCATTCCCCCCCCCTCCCCCTCTCTGTCTGTCTGACTCTCTGTCTGTCTGTCTCTCTCTCCCTCTCGCTTCCTCTCTCTCTCTGACTCTCTCTCTATCTCCCCCCCCCCCCCACTCGCTCTCTCCCTCTCCCTTTCTCTGTCTCGCCCTCTCCCCAGCCGTGCTACAGCTTCAGCTGCCCAACCTCTCTCCTCCCTCTCTCCCCTCCCCTCCCTCTCTTTTACACACTCCTCATTCACGCCGGCCTCCTCCCCATCTCCTACCACCCTTCCCTGCTTGTCTGCCTCCGTTTGGAGTGCATGCATACTGCCAGCCCTGAGCATGCAGGGCGCACCGGCCGAGGGGAACAATGGCCGCCTTTCAGTCGTTGACGTTCCCGACATGGGGTGTCGGGGAGCGTGGTCGAGGGTGGTGAGTGGAGGGCGGGTGTGCTTCGGGTGGGGGGGATTTTTTTGACCGTTAATACAAACAGGCTAATGTAACTAGCTGATTATCGGCTGCTTTCCTCACCACGGTAGATTTAACACGGAGAAAAGAGCCATTACTTCGGCATCAGGTCGGTGTTTACCCTCGGCTAAAGGAGGTGTTTATATTATGACAAAAAAAGGAGCATGAAAAAGAGTTTGGGCGAATTAAATAGCACTTTATGAGCTTCTTTCTCCCAACTGGATCTGGAAGCATTTAGCACTGTGGTATTTGAAGGGGATCCACACTGCTTGCAGGTGATGCGGTGGCAACACGCTGTTATGGATGGGTAATGATGCATTATGTCTATCAGTGGTCAGGGACATATGGAAAGAAGCCTGGTGCTGGTCACACTGGCCACGAGCAAGAAAAGGTTGATGGAAAATCACAGCACATTGACAGTATTAGACACCCTCCGAGCTCCGCGCCATGTCTGAGGAGACGTATTATCTCACGAGTCATTTATGAACGGGCCGCAACCCGTCAATTAGGTCTTTATTCAAAAACGTGGAGATGGCTTCTCTCCTGCGATTTAGCAGCACACACCGCTGCCCAGCTAGAAAAACATCCAGTCAGTCCTCCAAAGCCCCCCTCACCAAGTTAAATAAGGAAAACGGCAGAGCGAGGTCCGAAGCCAGTCTACCATGAAAGGAATTATCTGTGGAAAATGTGTCTGGCCAAAAAAACCGAAGAGCCTCAATCATTCCCGTCACATTTTCCAGTTGAACAGCAAAAAACCCCCCAAAAAAACGACAAGCAAGAAAAACTGTAAGATATTTTGTGAAAAGCCTATCAGTCACCGTAAGCACTGTGTGTAAATGCACATTCAAACATGGTCGTGTGATTACAGCATGACGTTGACAGTAAATACGTTTAACAAGGTCAAAACAGAAGGAGCTGGTTTGAGTCAGCGGCGTGGATATGGCTCTGGGTTTAATGGTACGCTCGTGAACGCCCGCTGACAGAAGAGAGCGAGAGGGCACGGGGGGCTACCAGGCTTAAGCGCTCGGTAGCACTAGCGCCCCGTTCTGGTCAGGGGTGATAGACGCACCAGGCATTACTACAGTAACAGCTGCTTCCAAGCCTCCATCTTACAGAGGAGAAAATGGCTATGGTAGCGCCATTTTCAGCTGCAATCTTTTTCCTTTTTTTTTGACATTTTGAGCGCTGGAGAGAGCCCCTGATTGACGTCCCAACACTTATCGTACCGCCGGCTCTTGTGTTTCCCTCCAAAGGGTTCGGGTAAAGGGGTTGAGGTGGATGAGAGAAGGGGATATTTTACGCTCAAACGTTAATCGCTATCTCATTACATTTCATTGGAGTTGGCTATGAAACAGAGCTAGATGCGGACCAAAAATAGCAATAGCTTTGTTTCGTTCTGGAAAAATAGCAGAGGATTTTTTTGGCAAACAGAGCCAACTGGATACATGGACTCTGCGCTCTCATTAACAAAGGGTTGTGGTTCGCTCCGTGGCCGTAAAAGACACACACTCGGACAGCGAGACCCGTTCTCACGAGAACTCTGCTCAGAGCAGGTTCAGAGGAAGACATAAAAAAGACCTTAAGGAAATACAAAAAGCATGTTAAACTCAAACTTCCCCCCCATCCCATGAAAACTGAGACACAGGGGGCCCAGAGTCAATATTGGTCGCCAGAACTGACAAACACATAAAAATGTATCTTGTTATTCTCACGGCAGACCGTTATAGAAGTCGGGTGTCGTGGGGCAGCTGTAGCATGTGTGGGTGCTAGAAAGGCTGGTTAATACTTTATAACGTTTCCAAGTTAGAGTAATACAGCACGCCGCTACCCAATCCAGGGGTTTGGAGGAGAGGGGATAGGGAGACAGATCTATGGGCTGATAGTGGTGGTTCAGTACTCTGGCTGACCTTGGGGTGATTACTCTGCAAGCGAAAAAAAAACACTGAAAAACGGCGCCAGTCGCATCGATGGGCAGCACATGTGTATGGGAGTAGAAAAGGCTATTCAATATGTGCCGTTTGTTTTTAATTGAAAAGGAGAAAAATATAAGATTTTTATCCCCATGTTTGAACAAGTCTCGTTTTACTTTGTGGTACCTTGGTTGACATTTATCTTTGCGCATACAATCGTTTCTTGCGTCAGTAATCCGGCGAAGGAAGCAAAATAGCTGTTAAAAATAGCACAGGAATTTAAAACAATATTGTTTTTTGCTTAAATTACGTATTCATACGTTCTTTAATATACAAATAAAAATGTACATGGAGAAAATCTATATTTGTTCTTTTTTCTTTGGATAATGTTTTTTTTTCCTCAAATTAGCCAAATGAAGAGCGAGTGCTCGAGCCTGACCACCAGACGGCCCCGGTGACAGGGCCGTCTCTGTCCGCCACACAGCAGCTCCAGCAGGGTCACGGCCAAGAGACCTCCACCTCGTTCACACCACACTGGAGAACAGCTGCTCCACCAAGCGCATTGACTAAACATTGACTACTGCCTGCTGAGCTCATTCTCCGCTTAATATAATAAATATGTGCAAGTGTGTATATATCATAAAATGTTGAACGATAAATTATAAGAATATAGTATGAACATATTTCAGATCAGAAAGGACTTATAAGGTAAAACGCTATTTCATTCGTTTTTTTCTCCCGTCCTCTGTCTGTTCACATTCTCTCTCGCTCTATCTCTCTCTCTCTCTCTCTCTCTCTCTCTTTCTCTCTCTCGCTCGCTCTCTCTCTCTCTCTCTCTCTCTCTCTCTCTCTCTCTTTCTCTTTCTCTGCCTCTCTCTGCCACTCTCTTGCTCTCTCTCTCTCTCTTTCTATGTCTTGTTCCCTGTGCCTCAGTTTGGTGGACGGGCTTTCGCCAGCACCGCAGGCACAAAAGGACGACAGAGCTATGGGTCATTAAAGAGAACTAATCAGCACTCAGAAAGAGAGACATAGAAAGAGAGAGAGAGAGAGAGAGAGAGAGAGAGAGAGAGAGAGAGAGGGGAGAGAGAGAGAGAGAGAGTAAAACACCACTCCAGGCGCATCAGGGAAAAGGAAACAAGACGGAGACAGAATGGTATGCATTAGACTTGGAAGGGAAAATGCCAAATTAGTAAGCCGAATAAGAAATTGAATGGGCTTTAAATAAGGACAGCCTATACTTTCACCCCTACATGTGCACATGGGTATAAATGGTGTGCCATGGCAGAGTATATAATTCCATCCAAATGTAGGATTTAATATCGAAATTTGTCTTAATACGCCAGGAAAGGAGGCTCAAAATACCTTCTGGTCATTCAGAGTGCAGTCGGCACACATGTATGACTCTACAGACGCACGCACACACAGACACACAAAGAAACGATCTCTCGCCCACACACTTAGACATACTGACAAAAAAACTCTCTCTGACACACAAACAAATTACACACAAACACAAACCTACAAAAAAACTCTCTCTACAATAACTACCCTCTACCCTCTACACACCAACACCCACTCTCTCACTCACACAAAAGTGACAAGACAGTTTTTCACGTT
Source organism: Pollachius pollachius (assembly GCF_949987615.1). NCBI lineage: Eukaryota > Metazoa > Chordata > Actinopteri > Gadiformes > Gadidae > Pollachius > Pollachius pollachius. The sequence continues at coordinate 14,943,854 of NC_136934.1, read as the reverse complement.
GGGCTGGTCAGTGACAGGTAATGAGAGGTCCAGGGGAGAAAGATGTAATTATGTTGCTTTCTATGAGTTTTAAGGCGATGGAACAAGCCCTCCATGACCTTAGTGTCTCATTCCTCACATAGCGCACATGCACACACCCACACACACCCACAACAAACACACACACACACACACACACACACACACACACACACACACACACACACACACACATGCACACGCGTATGTACACACACAAACGCACACACACACACAAACACACACACACAGGCAAGCAAAGACAAAGAAAACGAGGTATAGAGAGAGAGAGAGAGAGAGAGAGAGAGAGAGAGAGAGAGAGAGAGAGAGAGAGAGGGAGAGAGAGCGAGAGAGAGAGAGAGAGAGTGAGAGAGAGAGAGAGAGCGAGAGAGAAAGAGAGAGAGAGAGAGAGTGAGAGGGAGAGAGAGAGAGAGAGAGAGAGAGCGAGAGAGAGAGAGAGAGAGAGAGAGAGAGTGAGAGAGAGAGAGGCTTGACAATGGAGAGCGAACCTCGCAGAGCAGTGACGCGACACTATCGCAGCCCACGTACGGACACGCACGAAGAGGCAGAGCCCAGTGCAATATCAGGGCTTATGGTGGAGCGGGGTAGCCCGACAGATAGGGCCCGACCATCCCTCTGTCTGAGCTCCTCTCAGCGTACAGCGAGAGCTCCTCTCTGGTGTGGCTCTACAGCGCAGCGGCACATTTCAATGACCCCAGAAGCAGGTTTCTCTGGTTGTTGTTGTTGTTGTTGTGTTCGTTTTTTTTAACACCCCGGACTTTAAGAAGCAGGGTTGTCCTGTGCACCTTCTCTCAGACCTGACCTGACTTTCCGCTTGGTTATGCTTTGCAAAGCGTATACGTGTTGACCTCTAGCTGTGCACCCCCACCCCAGCTCCGTACAGCGCGTCTGACCCACGGGCCGTCTCTCTCTCTCTCTCTCTCTCTCTCTCTCTATCTCTCCAGCGACAGCCGTGGAGGCGCCGTGGTGCTGCTGAAATATCTAATGTATTTCATTCATTTCATTTTCTGGGCCCTGCCAGTGAGAGGGAGGTAAGCGAGGGAGAGGGAGAGGGGGAACGAGGGGTGTAGGAAAGGGAGAGAGAGCAGGAAAGAGAGAGAATGAAAGGAAATGGGATCTCTCTGGTAGTACGGCGGAAGAAAGTCATTAGGGTAGCTGTCTGAGTCCTCTTTAGAATAAATACATAAGTAAGAAAAGAGAGAGAAAGACTTTAATTAAACTCAGCTAAGTCTTTAAGACCCAATACAGCATTAACCTATTTATATGCTTAAACAAGCAATGTATTAAAGCGTTTGACACAGTTTCTCTGCAATTCGACAAATGTACTGTACTGTTCTGGTCTTCGGAGCGAGGAAATCCCCTCATGGAGCCACCACAACAACCAAACATTCAGAAACCCGAGAGAAATGTCGTGTTGTTGCAAAAGGTTACAGGTTACGTTCAACTTGCACTTTGGAACTATTGAAGAAATAGCATGTCTGTATTTTAGAGGAGCGTATCACAAGAAGTCTCTTTGCTCAATGTGAAAATGATTTCAATAAAATACAAAAGCTATCTGTGTTTATTTTTTCCAAATAACAAATACATTCAACTAGAATCCCAGCCAACAACACCACCACAACGGCCTTCAACATGAAGCTCTATTTATGACGATTTGTCAGCTTCAAATCATCAACTTTTGACTACACTTTATGGCAGTTATTTTAGTCTGGCGTTTGGTTTTGTTTTGTAATACCAGACAACCAATTTTGGAACAAACCTCGGCCGGTGTAATTCAGTCCATGGGACTCAGGCAAAGCAGAAAAAAATAAACGAAACAAGCTACAGTTTGTCAGGCTGGCCGAGCCCTGTAGGACCAGAGACGGGCTGCTATGCAAATAGCGTGACAACGCCAGGTATCCTCTTCATACGTGCACAAATAAAGGGACCTTCAGAAACACCGAGTCACATGTCACATCGCCTTATCACATGTCTGTTCCGCGTTTAATCATTTTCTCGCCATCAATTCAATGCAATGCAACGTTACCTGTTTGGCTTCTGCCAAACAGAAGCCTAAGCCTAAGTATGAAGCCTAAGTAGAACGCAGAGCGGCGTCTCTCAACTGCCTCTAAGGAAACCAGTTTCCCTTCCCCGGGCTAGTGAAGGTCTCTGAGCCTAGTCTCTGCAACGCTCGCTATCGGTCCCATATTTCACCGAGAAACAGAAGGAAGCGACAGAAGAAGCAGCTCGTATACGCTATTATAGTTTTCTTTTTACTGCTGTTCTGTCGCCTGTCGCTTCCAGTGTGTATGGGGCTCGGAGATTAACAGTAGATTTATTGAAACTTCTCCCTACTTTTTTTTTCAATACTGCCTTTCTCTCACCTATAACTACACAACCACGGAAAACTTGTCAGAACATCTGGAAGGAATCAAATTAACTCCGCCGCCAGTCAAATCAAAACGTTTGCCGGGAAAAAAAAATTGAGAAAGAATGAAAAGTGTAGTGTGAAGAAAGTGTGTCTATCAGGGAAACAACACATCAGGATTAAGCTCGATTTGGTGTGAGCCTCAATAGAAAATAAAAAAGTAGCAGCACATAAATAAGCAACCGGACCAGAGAGCCAGACCAGATCACAATAGTCATGGTCTATGGTATATCAGCCCCGAGAATCTACACCCCCTGTTAGACTGGCCCGGGTCATTAACAGAGTAGGCTACATGCGTTCTGCCCTACGGCCCAAAGCCCTCGACCACTAATTGCTTCGAGCAATAAGCCTTGTTTTCTCAAACTTCAAACTGAATATAAATAGTTGTGCAGCAAAGTCAGCTTTTACAATTAATAGCTTTGTGTACATTCGGTGGGTGAGCGGAGGATGGAGAGGATTCAACAAACAAGTTGGCAGTCCAGTGAAGGACAGCTGAGAGCGGCCAACAGTTATTTAGACCGAGGGGACTTTTCTCTCTACAGCAGAGTTGTGTTACTGGACCACATGGGTTTGCAGATGAACTTGTGGAGCCTATAAGCACCTTTTTTAGTCAACGTTCTGCTCTTGGCAGCAAATAATATTCTCCCAAAACAAGAAGATGTTTTGTTGGAATATGGTTTGAGGCTGTCCATAGGAAATATAATAAATGATGTCGAGACAGGCCTCTACACAACTTATAATAGTGGATTAAAATTTATATTTTCCATTAGGCCTACCCCAGTTCACACTTTAATATATTGTATTAAGATTGTCCCTTAATGATATTTAACTACACCACTCCGAATATAAAATCAGAAAATATATATATGACATTTACGGCATTCCAGTGTAAAGTCAGGGAAATATTATCCAGTAAAAGTTAACATGTATACGAGGATCGTTATTCGTGAACAATAACTGAGTTGCCTCAGATCCATAACGTAATTGGGTTATTTGTTGCGAATATGACACTTGACTGAATCTCAAAGTAAGACTCAAACTAAAGTCCGCAGTGGAAAAAATGAACTTCGAATACTGCTGGAGTTGGCATAACAGACTGCAAATCAACCATTTGTTGGATCACAAAAAATAGGGCGTAAATAGGGTTTAGTCAGAAGTGAAGGCTCTACCTTTTACAGCCTTGACTTAAGTTTGACAAACAGCCCAGACAGACAGTAACACTACCTCACAGGCTACACACACCTTTCATATTTAAAACACTTCAAGTTAAATAAAGACATGGCGAGATAGAAGTGTGTGCTGCTTGTACGGACCTACAACCGTTCAAATGAAAGTTGGGAAAATGTTGAGACGTTGTTTAAATTTAAATATTGAAAAATAACAATTACATTACCAAAATGCATTGATACAGGGCCAAGCTAAAACATACCATGTTTCATCAAATGATTGTTTGCTATATTTTTCAGCATGTTTATTTCCTTTATCCTCAGTTCGGCGGGTAGAACTATAGTGGGGGTCCTGCACAGAAGGAGAGGGCCCTCTCAACCATGTGTCTCTGTTGGGCCGAGCGATCAACCAAACCCTTATTTTATGTTCCTATGCTTTAGGCTTTCATTTAAACTTTTGAATTTGATGTAACATTAAAAAAGTTACAAAAAGATATATTATATTATTTTAGATATATTCCATTCACACAGTGTGGACGTTTAATAGTGTTCTTCTTGTTCCTTTTCGTTTACGCCTTTATAAATACAATGTGTTCAGGACTTATGTGGACTCACCAAGTTGACATGCAAAATGCTCGGGTTAATATTGACTGAGGATAAACAGAAACAGAGGAGCACCGTTCGTGACCCATTCCCAACACGACGACGCGCACAATTGTAAGGTCATTTCTAGTTTTAAAAGAGAGTGCGCCGTCGTTATCGTTTTGGTCACGAATCATTTAAATCCAACTCTAATAGTGGAAACACCTAATTACGAGCAGGCACCGGCCTATGTATATAAATAAAATAAAAAACATGGAAAATCCTGGTGTCTCCGGCGTTGTTGCCTACAGCCCCCTGAACCGCGGGAAAGAAGAGCGAATAAAAGAAAGGTTCGCTCCATCAAATTTGCGACTAGGGTTCAATGCAGATGTGTGGAACCGAAACAAATGCACCGCGGACTGCGGTGCATCCATCCGCTCTCGGAGACGCTTACCTCGGGTTGGTCCTGTTCCAGAAGACGGCATAGCGGTCGGCCACCACTTTGGAGCTCGGCTCCTGGCTAAATACACACATCCACATCACCAGGCACACGAAGAGGACCATTTCCACTTGCAGCATCACTACAGCCGGAAAACTTCACGCCACGTATTCCTCTTCAATCTCGGCTTGCGAAGCGCGGTCAGTAGGTGGATCAGGTGGCTTTCAGGGACGCTTCAGGTGGGACGGGTGACGTGCCTCAGGCACATGTGGTCGTGTGTGGTTTCTGGAGCAGTTCGAGAAAAAAAAGACACAACATAGAAGGCGCGGAGAGAAATGCGCGTCAGTGTTCATCCGATGGGGGCACTTTTGGTTTGGACACTTAATAACAGTGGTACAAAAAAAAAGCAGTTCAATGTTGAAAAAGCATCAACGTATCGCTGTGTCTATTTTTTGTAGAGTATCAACTGTTAGGAGGTGTAGGTCCGAGACTCGCAGGGACGCATGTGTTGCGCGGGACGTCACTGGTGACAGGTCCGCTGATGGTCCTACTGATCAATAAAAAAAAATCTTCCACAAACACACACACTGTCGAAAGCAGTGCTCGGAAACACATAAAACAATGCGCAAAACAGCCGTTATTGCGCCCTCGTTTATGCGTAGAGTCGGACGCAGTCTGTGGCAAAAGGGGGTCGCCCTCTCCAATAGACAACGTGGAGATCAACCTCAAGACGTATTAGGAGAAAAAAAAAAAGGCTGAACGTGTCCAATGACGCCTTGTGGTGTCCTACGTCAGTTGTCCCCGTTCGCCAGGCAACTTTTCAAAGCCACATACTCAGTCCCCGCCGGCATCGGAATGGTTGGGGGGGTGAGCGAAGTGGAAACCTTGATCGTTCTGTCCCAACGTTCACACGCTGACTGGCGGGGAAAAAAAGGCTTGCTATCCTTTCACGGCGAAGTGTCACGGTCGTGGCGGGGAGGAGTCCTCAGGCCGGAGCGGACAGCCAGCCTGGTTCCTCTGCTGCTGCTGCTGCTGCTGCTGCTGCTGCGCGACAGAAGGGGACGCTTGTTTATTCCCTCGAACCTAAATGCCAGCATTACAGGGGAATCCTCCTCATATATAGCTGGACATGATGCGGAGTAGAGGGAGAAAAAACAGAAGAAGAAGCAAACATCTCCATGTAGATAGCGTTATCCCCCCCCTCCTCCTCCTCTGATGTTTGGGAAACCGAACGGCGGGGCGCAAGAAGGTGATACCGAAGGCGAGTTAGACTGCCGACTGCCCTAGTGGGTTCGGTTACAGCGGAGCGGGGGGATAGTCCCATTGGTTTGAAATGGAAATGGGCGTCACTCGAACAGAGCGAAGCCCCGCCCTCTCCCTAAACTCAGCTAATTCAATTACCGTGAGGTATAGCGCGAACGCGCCCGAGAAGAGTTAGCAGAACGGAGACCGGTTACGCACCACCGTCGGACGATCCGGCTGATAAGTAACCTAGGCTATACGCGCAGGAGATTTAATTACATTGCGAACGGACATACGGTGTACCATGGGACCGGACATCGTCTCTCTCTCTCTCTCTCTCTCTCTCTCTCTCTCTCTCTCTCTCTCTCTCTCTCTCTCTCCCTCTCTCTCTAAGACTCAGTCATCCCTCCCTCTCTCTGTTTATTTCTCTCTTTGAAATACCTAATTTGCAACAAATGGCATACCATTCGCATAATTTTCTCAGGTTTTTCTAGTATAGAAATCTCGATCAAGTGACTGAAAGCCATCAAGACGACAACTGTCGAAGACTAAACCCGTTGGTTTACGGTGTGATAGTTGTAAGAATGAAGAAGAGCCAAGGTTGCTTTGACAATGCAGCCTGTTGCGGGTAGAGCGGAGCAGATTGACGGGGGTTTGAGGCGCCGTTCCAACGCCCAGACGCTCTGCAGTGGAGAATAGTAAAGCTGAGTGACCAGGAGGAGACAGCCCGTTGTTGTACTACATCACAGACCACCGTCTCTGGACATACATGAACTATAGGGTTAACGTTCTTCTCAAATGATGACACATGTATGGTCTCTGCGAGAGGTAAGGAGAAAGAGTGTTTAAATATGTGTTGACTATAGATTTTTTTAAATAACACATGGCCAAAACAAATAACGAATTAGTTAAAAACATATTTTGTACCTAATGCCTTTAATGACCATATGCTACCACCAATAAATAAATAAATAAATAAATGTGGGCATTTAAATTAAAAAGTAATAATTTTATTTATTTTTACTGTTATTAATGCTGGCTATATTTTGCAATCTACAAGCTTCCACCCTATAGACACACACACCCCAGAACTCGTAGACATACGTGCACTCACACACATATGCACACTCACACACATACTCCCACAGCCACACATGAAGGTGGATCTGCTGAGCTAACACAGGGGCAAAGAGGTGGGAGAGGTCAGTTTGCAGGTCAGTGGATGTGGTTGTTTTCCCATCCATTTTACAGCCATGACTGCATTCCACTCCTGCTGTGCTCCATCATTCGAATCAAGGCAAAACCACACACACACACACACACATACACACACACACACACACACACACACACACACACACACACACACACACACACACACACAACACACACACGC
>NC_136934.1:14924083-14931583 GCF_949987615.1 Pollachius pollachius | reverse complement strand
ATTAAAACACAGTTAGGTGTCTCGCTTGAGAACGCCATGGAATCGTAGAACTTCACCACTGTGAGTCGAATGATTGTTAACATCCAATATCAGTTGAGATATTGTCGCAAAGGATGATTAATGCACTCGTAAGAACATGCATTCTTGAGACATCATGTAAACACGTGTGTAATTGCATTCCCCACACCGTCGAACGGGGTATACGTTTTTAATCTCTCCCCTGAGACCGACTGAGATCATTATCGACCGTTATCGCCTCGTCTACCTAACTTGTCTTTTGTAATATGAAGAATAAAGAAAATATCCTAGCTGGCGTTACGCAAGCTCTCACACATACACATTCACACACACTTACATTAGCATTACTGACCTGCCCATATATTTAAAAGAAAGTACACAGGCAAAGATACTCACCATTAAAGGCTACATAGTAATTAACATATAATTACAAGGCGATGAAGAATTAACCCTTGTACAGACACACACTCACGAACACACACACACACACACACACACACACACACACACACACACACACCAAAGAACACTGGACAATCCACACATTGCCGTCCGATTCCAGTAAAACACTGTGATTGAATCATGAGGAGGACACTCCCATCCACGTCCATGTTCTTTCTCTCCTCGTGAATCATGATCTAATAGCGAAAGCAGTGAGACAAACCAGTGAGAAGCGAGGTGGTGGCTGCCCGGTCTGCCAGCACTAACATGTATCCCCCCAGAACTCAGGCTAAGTCCCGGTGCAGCCCAGGTGCAGGGCTGCTCTTGACAGTAGGGCTGCACCTCCCTAATACGCACGTGCTAAACTATTGGGTCGGTCGGGTAGAGATTTAACCATGGCCTTTATTTGCTCTCCACCAGACAGCCTGATTACAATGGTTTTTCCCGACAGGTGAACCCTGGTCGGGGGTTGTGAGCTGTGTGAAAATATGCAGGAATGTGTCAGATATTTTTTAATATGTTGAAATATTTTGCTGTTTGTGTGTGTGTTTGTGTCTGTGTGCGAGTGTGTGTGTACTTGTGTGTGCGTGTGTGTGTGTGTGTTGCATATGAGTGTGTGTGTTAGGGCATGTCTGTCTGCATCTGTGTGTGTGTGTGTGTGTATGTGTGTGTATGTGTGTGTGTGTGTGTGTGTGCGTGTGTTGCTCGTGAGTATGTGTGTGTGAGGGCGGGTCTGTCTGTATCTGTGTGTGTGTGTGTGAGTGTGTGTGTGTGTGTGTGTGTGTTGCTTATGTGTGCCAGAGTGTGTGCGTGTGTGAGAGGGCGGGTCTGTCTGACTGTGTTGAACGTGTGTGAGCCAGAGAGGGAGTGTATACATGTGACAAGTATTCATAATATATGATCTTTTAAAACGTATGACGTCAACGTCATCGGTCACGGTGATCTGGTTCATCCCCGTAACCATATAATTACTCACGCCTCCCTGACACAGGGCCAGCCTGGACCGCCGAGTGGCGCAGCCCCCTGGATGTTCCACTAATACCAACTTGTCAGCACTACGTATCCCTGCAGCTCAGGATATTGGAGCAATTACCATCAAACAGCACCTACCAGGATGAAAGGGTCCGGATTCATCCACACGGGGGCCACTCCGACGCGGGGCCCAGCAGCGATAGGGTTTACGAGCTGGTGGACAAGGAGCCTGTCATAATTACCATTGACACTCGCTGACAGAGAGGCCGAGCAGGGCCGTGGGGTTTTTGCAGGAAAATACCTCGGCGGCGTCGGGGAAGAAAGAGAAGGAAAAGGCAGCGGGATCCGTACGACAGGGAGAAGCGGTTCGCTAACCCTCCCCGATAGACGCAGGCGCCCGGGCGGCGTCCGTGTCAATCCGAGTCGCTCCGGCGGGATCGTTCGCAATCATGTAATGTTATGGAGTCAGCCCGTCCTTTTGTTTAAATGCCGGTTCTAAAAGCTGAACTGTTTCGAGAAAGATCAGACATGTGTGTTACAGTTGAAGGGGGTTTGGCCGAGAGAGGCTCCAGGAGAATCAGTCAAAATAAACAAAAAGTTTAGCTGTAGAGACTCTGGAAGCAAGCCCGTGCTAACTACTCACTTCTTGGACCCCACAGCCCACCTTTCCGTGTCGGTTTCCAGCCGGCTCTTTCCCTGCTTGATTAAAAAGTGGACAGACGGACACAGGAGAGGCGGGCGGGATCGGGTGAACCCCCGATGCCGTTCACATGGCTCCACCACCACCACCAGCTCGACTGACATCAGTATCAGGACCTCCAACTGGGACTTCGGGATCCCCAACCGGGACCACTTGGGGATAACTCGGAGGACCCCCCTCTTGGGGCACGGAGGGAAGACAGATGGAGAGATGAAAATTGTGTTGAGAAAATTAAATGGGGAAAAAAAAAGGCATGAGTGGAACAACAAAACGAAGACAGTTGTGAAAGACAAACCAAAGGGAAAAGAATGAAAAGAATAAAGAAGGAAATCTCAATGAACTCTTGAGTAGCATGCTGGGAATTTGTGATTCTGAAATCAGTCAAAATAGGTTCATATGAAGGTCAACAAGAAACGGCACTGTAAGCCAGTTCTTAAACAGCCATTGTTGCCATGCGAGGACAAGAATAGACGCAGAAAAACATTCAGTGCCTAAATACATGAGTGATCTGCTGCTGATAAAAACATGCATTAATATTAGAACTGTTGGGAAAAAAAAAACATAAATTACACAACATATGTTATTGATGTTATAATTAATGTTTGTGTGGTTTTGTTTGAGAGAGAGAGAGCGAGGCCGCCCATATCTGTGGCATTAGTCATGTCTAAGCATCTGTAAAACTGAAAAAAACTAATTCCCCCATCCTGTCAATCAGCTTCACATCGACTAGAAACCTGAGAATGAAAGGTAGATGAATAAGTCACACACACACACACCACACACAAACACACACAAATGGGCCTGAGCATGTCCTGGGTTACTTACTGTCTGCCGTTTATGACTGTTCCTCCTGCATCCGCTTCTCCACCCCTTATTCTCCACCCCTGGTGACGGTCTGAATGTCACCCTTACCTCTGTCCCCTCTAGGGCAAAGGCCCTCTTTTTCCCATCAATCAATCCAACCTTCTATCTATCTGTCACCCCCCCCCCCCCCCCACACACACACACACACACAAACACACACACACACACATGCATATAAGCAGGCATGTAGACCTGCACACACATACGCACACACACACACACACACACATACATTCACACAGGTAATCACACTCGCACACACACACACACACATGCATATAAGCAGGCATGTAGACACACACACACACACACACACACACACACACACACCTTCACACAGGTAATGACATGCGCAAACACACACACATGCACACAGGCAATCACACACATAAAACACACGTGAATCGGTAGTGCACACACACACACACACGAGCGAGCGCATACTCATGCACACGTGCACAGTTTCACTGGCTTTCTACCTCATTTCCTTGCCTGGGGCGGGACAGCGGACCACCTGCCGATGGTGAGGCAGGAACAAAGGCAACGATGACAGCTCTCCAATGGGTTTACACACCAGCACAGGCCTGCAGGCACCGCTGGGACGGGAGAGGGGAGAAACCAAGGTAGAGGAGGAGGGAGAGAGGAAGAGTGACGCCACAGAGAGACAGAAAGAGAGAGAGGAGGGGAGGTGGGGAGAGGGGGGGATTGGGTGGAGTAGCGCTAGGTTTAGCCAGGGCTCATATCTCAGCGGTCGGAATGCAATAATATAATATGTAAATCAGACGACACGTTATTTATTTTATAGGATATCGTATAGGCGCGGTCGTGCTGTGAATTATGGCAAAACGTCCTCCCTGTGTAATGAGCTCATTCTTTAATATCTGCACCGAAATCCGATAAATTATCCATCCGCGCATTAAAGAAAGATGAGCCCCTCGCGGATTCAGTTCTCCGGGCGGAGTGGCTCGGAGCGGAGAGACACCGAGCCCCGGTCCAACCGTTCCCTCCCGCCCGCCCGCCCGCCCTGTTTCCGGTTAGAGAGAGAATATGGCAGACGACAGCAACACATGTTGACTGAGAATGTCAGGACTGCCACAGAGATGGCAGATGCCCTTTAGAAATTCCGAGAGTTCCACATGAGATGCATGAATCAAAACAACCCAGCGTGGGGCGAAAAAATGAAAGAATGAAAGAAAGGAAGGAAGAAACGTGAGGAGTAACCTCGTAAAACGGGATCTCCGTGGTCTTTTTCTTCTTTTTATAGCCGGGGTGGGTCAGGCGCCCGGTCCGTTAAACAAGAGAACAGCACCAGAGGAACTCGTCCGCTTTCCGGGGCAGGGGAGAAGAAGAGAGGACCGATTGAGGAGAGGGGATTGTTTTTTAGGTGGGAGTGAGGGGATAGAGATGGAGAGCTGAGGGATTGTTGTTTTAGAAGGGGGGGAGGAATAGAGTATGGCATTGTTGAGTGCAGAGACATCTGTGGGAGCAGGCTTGTAACGCTGCAGTGGTAATACATCACAGGTTTCACCTCTAGTTTTGGGCGGTTTGTGGTTTGGTTTTCTACAGTTTGGTATGTTTGACAGAACCCCTTTAGTGTTTGTGTGTGTGTTTGTGTGTGTGTTTGGCTGTGTATGTGTGTGTGTTCGTCTTTGTGTGTGTGTGTGTCAAAGAGAAAGATAGATATACAGATAGACAGTACTCAGCTTTTTTATTGTGTTTATTGCATACAGGCATGTGTGTGTGTGTGTGTGTGTGTGTGTGTGTGTGTATGTGTGTGTGTGTGTGTGTATGTGTGTGTGTGTGTGTGTGTGTGTGTGTGTGTGTGTGTGTGTGTGTGACTGTGTGTGTGTGTGTACGTGAGTATACAGTCCTGATTTTCCACAGTGCAGAATTCTGTCAGAACACCTGTGCTGTGTGTGTGTGAGTGTGCGTGTTGGTTTGTTTGTGTGTGTTTGTGTGTGTGTGTGTACTTTTGCACCTGTGTGTGTGTGTGTGTGTCTCTGTACACCATGCAGTTAATGCCGAGGCCACAGGAAGAGACGGATCTCTACTCCCAGCACAGCAGTGCCAAAGGCAAACCATTAATTAAGCAAAGAGATAGAAATTGACCCAGCTGGTGGTACAACCTACAGTATACACTCCACAGACTGAAAACCCACTCCCACTTGGGTTACCACACGCCTGGATGCACGCAGACACACACACATACTAGCATGCACACACACGCAAACACACACACAAACACACACGCCTGCATGCAGGCACAAACGCACGCACATATACGCACACAAATATAGACAAAACACACATGAACAAACACCCCACAAAACACACAGGTACGCACACATACAGACCAAGCATACACAAACACACAAACACACACACGCACACAGAGACAAACCCCTACGTTGAGACACTGATGGGAGTTTGACTGTAGGCGAAAAGCAATTAGTCAGTGTGCTAAGAAACACTTTCACTTAATGATTTTCTCTCCATCATCTGACTGCGTCTGTTCTGATGCATATGGCCACTGTGGCTTCAGCTGACTCCTCACCACCTCTTTCTGCTCCGGCAATATGTATGTGTGTGTATGTGTGTGTGTTTTTATATGCTTGTTTGTGCGTTGTACTTTTTTTTGTGTGCAATTTTTTTTTTTTTCGTGTGGGTATGTGTGAGTGGAAGTAATTATGTTTATGTGTGTGTGTGTGTTTGCATTTGTGAGTGTATATGTGTGCATTTATTAATCTTTGTGTCTTAATCGCATGCATGTGTGTGTGTGTGTGTGTGTGTCTACAAAAGCGCGTTGTAGCGTGCGTGCATGTAGCCCAGAGTGGCCAGCACGCGTGGGTTCCATCCGGGCATTCACACAAGGAGAGGGGAGACGTTTATGAGCAGGCGGCGGGGATCCGAGGGAGCCGCGGTAACTCTGGCTTATCTCTGACTTTGAAACCTCACTTGCATTTATCATGTCAGGGACCAATAGCAGGGGAGCTGTCCTCACGCACACAGGCCGCTCCGGCTGCACAGGCCCATTCTGCACATCTGACAGACAGACAGGCCCATTCTGCGGGTCCTTCTATTACTCCCACCTTTCTCCAGCTTCCCCTGGATTACCCACAGGCAAACGTATACCCACACATATATACTTACACTCTCTCACACACACATATACATATACACACACAGATGCCTACACTCACACACACAAACACACGTATGCACACGTATACCCCCCCCACACACACACACACATATATATACATACACTTATACCTACACTAACACACATGCACACATATACCACACACACATATATATACACATACCCATATACCTGCACTCACACACACATACACTTTCGCTTTCTATCGATGTCACACACACAGACACACACACACACACACACACACACACTTTCTCTCTCTCTTACACACCTGCACACGCACACGCTCTCTCTTTTTCTCTCTCCCACACACAGACTCACACAATACGCAGTCAGAGGGAAAATAAGTTAAATCAAGCTGTTTAGATTGGCTGTCGTGGACTAAATCCTCCATGCCGGACCCTATGGAGTGAGGTCATGGAGGAGCAGTCAATATGGATTAAGGCAAAAGGGTGGTCTGTCTATGGAGCTGGAGGAGAAGGACTGTATAGTGGAGCAGGAGAGAGCGGAGAGGAGAGGAGAGGAGAGAGGAAGGGGGAGAGGAGAGAGGAAGGGGGAGAGGAGAGAGGAAGGGGGAGAAAAGAGAGGAAGGGGGAGAGGAGAGAGGAAGGGGGAGAAGAGAGGAGAGAAGAGGAGAGAGGAGAGGAGAGGAGAGAGGAAGAGGAGGAGAGTGGAGAGAGGAGTGGAGAGGAGAAGGGAAGAGAGGAGATGAGGAAATGAGAGGAAAGAAGGAGAGGTTGAGAGGAGGAAAGGAGAGCAGGAGATGAGGAAAGGAGAGGAGGGGAGAATATGTATAGGGAAATTGCACAGCAGCGGGTGGGCAGGAACGTTCAGGGACTCACACGGCCTTAAGGGTATTTTCACGACAACACCGGTGGTAATTTCAGCTTTAATTTAAATGTGACACCTTGAGCTGGTTCCCGGTGAATTTCTGTTTTCACAAGCATGCATCGGCACCTCAGAGATAAAAGCACATTCTAAGTCATATCAAACTCAATTAAAATGATGAGCTGCATTGGAAGGATATTAAACATTGCCCGCTTCTCCCCTCTGTAAAGACGTTTATAGACACACACACACACACACAAACACACGCACACACATACACGCACAACACACACAAATAAACGGCACATGCCTGCACACACAATCCTCCTTAACACACACACACACACACACACACACACACTTAAGACACCCAACCTCTGGTTCAGATTATCCTGGCATGAAGAAAAAAGATTTTGGGCAACGTTTCCAAAGATCTGTCACTCTTAACTCTTTCAACTACTCTAACGGTATGTCAAGTCTGACCCCCCCCCTCTCCCTTGTACTCTTCCTGCCT
>NC_136934.1:14906583-14919083 GCF_949987615.1 Pollachius pollachius | reverse complement strand
CATAGACACTAATGGACACATAATCAAAATTCGGCCTAAGAAACTGGCTTGCTTTGCGTTTTTCTACTGCTTATGCCTGACTTGGCAACACTGAGTAATTATATATGAGACTACGGTCAGATTGTCTGAACTTCCTCATCTACCTCAGCAAGCCGCTATTACCATCTGTCGATCACGGCACAGTCTGTCGAGAGGCATGACCTCACCTCATTGAGCACTGTATCTTCCAATCACGTCATTCATGGGAAGTCCGAAATTTGTATTGACCACTGAACAACCGTTGTTCCACAGCGGGGTTTGGAGAGTTTGATTGAAAGGGAGCATTGAAACGCATTGCCCTCCTGACTCCCACTGAGGTGTATAAAAACTACTACAACCCATCAATACTAACTCTGTCCCAGTCGAGAAACTACAGGGGTAAATCAGCTTTCTTAACAGCCTTGCGACTGTTACTGCTGTACTATACTGCCTTACTGCCAAATCTCAATGTCAAGAATTGGAAACATATTGACCAATCCGTTTTGACCAAGACCGGATCAGAGTAAGAAGTCATAAATACTTTCTAATTCACTCCCCCAAATCAGAACACCTCATGTTTCCTTTCCAATCCTGCACCCTGGTTCCCTTAACGTTAAACGCTGCGCTGGGAATCGTACGCTTTTCAAACCGACCCCCACGAAGCGTTCCTATTGTGCGCTTCAAAGATGGCCTCCCAAGCTAATTAATAACACTTTTGACATGGTGTAACATATGCTGCGCCGCCATACGCTGACCCATCTACAACATGTCACAGTTATTTTCATCATCTATTGCCGGGGTGCAGCAGAGGAGCAGCGCAATCACATCATGGAAATGTTGCGGAGCAAAGGTCGGGCCGCGCCAGCTGTCTGAGTCCCGTCTTCTTCCTCCGAGCCTCCTTCAACTATCGACCCCGCGGCTGGGGGGAGGGGGGGAACGCGCCGCCGGGGATGCTCGTTTGTTGTCAACCAGGGCGTCGAGAGGAGCGACAATTATAAAGTGATCGCAGAAATGGAAATCCTGCCTCCCACTCGTCTCCAGAAGTTGATCTCACAAAGCGACCCAGCGGAAGTTGTTAAGCCTGCGTCCCCAGCGGTGGTTATTCACAGGGATGTCAGTTCCTCTCTTTAAGGTGGCAGTGGTCCGTCTTCCCTGGAGGCTGCTGTCATAGGACTGTTCCTCGATAAACCCACAGAGCTCTAGTCAGGGACAGGCCTCTGGCTTTTAACATTTGTTTCATTCCTGTACCAAAACATAAATAAAACGCTGCACAGCTCCAGGGCCATATGTAAAACAACACCCCATTACACCAAATTTTGTTTACAGGTTTTTTTAATTAAGCTGTAGCACTGAAATGAAACTCGGGGTCAGAGTCACAAATGACCCGCTTCTGGCAGTGAAAGTTGGCTCCCATTCTATGCTTTTTCGGCTTTTGCAGCTGAGCGAGGCATTTATCACTGGGCTGTGTCCAGGTGTAAATCACAAACACGGTTCTCTCTCCCAAAGTCTTTCACATTCGTCTCTATCTCTTGATGTACATCATACCGATCGCACCTATGAAAATACACTGGGAAACTTGTAAATCACACATCTTCCCTGTCCTATGTGATGCCCAGGATGCCTTGTCTTCTCACCTGAGCCATTCATCAACTGACCTTTAGGTACATTCAGACACAAAAAGATACAAGGGTGCAAAGTTTTATCCAAACACGCCACATGTAGGGATAAGGTTTGTCTCTTCATCTCCTCAAGGTTGGACGACTACAAAGTGCGCTTCTTCAGAACGTCCCGCGGAAGAGACTCATGGTGTCCCTGTCCTGTCCCAGGAGCCAGCAGCCCAGAGAGAGTGAGGGACAGTCTGCTCATTAACACCCCCCCCCCCAGCTCTGTCACTTCTTCAGTGCTGACTGTAAAATCACAGAATCCTATCAGACCCCTTACACACACACACACACACACACACACACACACAGACACACACACACACACACACACACACACACACACACACACACACACACACACACACACACACACACACACACACAGCCCAATCCCCGTTCTTATTTTGAGAGAACATTCTACAAACTTAAAGTGCTAAATTCTGCCACCCCAATCCCAGTAACATCCTGTGTCAAGCTCAGAATGATGACTGAAAGAATTTTCCAAAGCCGACACTCTTTATATTGTCTCCACAAGGCACATCGAATATGAGTGGTTTTAATATCACATAGAACAGTTCTTGATAAGCAAAATAACTGCCAGAATTTTAGATATGGACTTTTTATGCCCATTATCTAGTGGTATGAACATATTTGTGTGAAAAGCGTTTTGGAGCCATTCATTTAGGCGGGCAGCAGAGAGTTTGAGTTGATAATAATCAAGGACTAAATGTTGCTGGAGCCAGGACCACATGGTCCTCTCAGAGCAGACCTCTCTTCACCTTCCCAGCTAGCGCTCACACACTCCAGCTGGTACTGCTTGCCACGCTCGACATGAATGCACTCCTGATGTGTGTGTGTGTGTGTGTGTGTGTGTGTGTGTGTGTGTGTGCGTGCATGTATGCGTGCATGGTATGTGCATGGTTATTGATGTGTGTCACTAACTGTTCATGTGTCAGTATATGTTTGTGTGTGTGTGTGTGTTTGTGTGTGTGTGTGTGTTGGTGTGTGTGTGTGTGTGTGTGCATGACTCGGTGTGTGGGTGTGTGTGTGTGTATGTGTGTGTTTGTGTGTGTGTGTGTGTGTGTGTGTGTGTGTGTGTGCATGTGTGTGTGTTTGTGCGTGTGTGAATGCATTTCAGTGTCAATATATTCCTGTGGGTTTGAGACAGCCAATATGTCGCTCTGTGAGTGCCGGCAACACACACACTCAACACACACACACACACAAACTCACACACAAACACAGACCCATGTGTCGATGAACACTTAGAAGTGGGAGACTGAAAGGGAACATAAAATGATGAGGGAGCAGAGGTGGAGAGAAAGTAAGGAGCATTTCAAATAATACAGCAGCAGTAAAGACAGTCTCAAGAAAATGGAAACAATGTGGGGCCAGAACAGAAGATCTGATCTTTGAAATGATGACATAGCAGGGGTATGGAAAGATGTTGAAAGGAGGGAAGAAATGACAAGAGCAACCGAGAGAGCTAGCGTGAGAGAGAGTGAGAGATAGTGAGAACAAGGGGGAGAGGGACAAAATCGAGTGGAAGAGAAAAGGATTGAGTGTGTGTGAGAGGGAGAGAGAGAGAGAGAGACAAAACGGGAGAGGGAGAGAGAGAAAGACAGGAAGAGACAGAGAGAGGAAGAGAGAGAGAGAGAGAGAGAGAGAGAGAGAGAGGGAGAGAGAGAGAGGGAGAGAGAGGTACAGTGAGGACTGTGGAATTGAGCGGTTGGTTGGCTGGAGAGCATAACAGCGGCAAGGATTATAAAGTTGCCTTGTTCTGCTCTCTGACTTCCCATCTCTCGTGACGGAGAGCAGAAAGAGGCTTACTGCTGAGTTATGCATTGCAAACAGTGCATGGTTATGTATGTATCTGTGACTCAGCGTGTGTGGGTGAGAGTGTGTGTAATTTCATTCATACTCTCTTTCCGTCTTCTTTTCTTTCATATCTTCTTCATGCTTTTTTTCCTTTTCCATTACATTTTCTTTTATTTGTTTTGTGCATGCAAACACACACACGCACACACACACCCACCCATCCACACACATATATATGTTAGGTCTTGGCAAATCTCCACAATATGATTTCACAAATCAAAATAAATGACAAAATGCTTTAACAGGCAATAAACTCTTTGGAGATTCTTTTTTATATAAGCAAGTGGCAGACACCTTAAAGGGCTTGATAAATGTAACTCCATCAGGCCCTATTTGTGAACGTGGAGACGCAGGCACACATACACACACAACAGAAATAACAAAACTATCACAGCTGAAACACTTGAGATTTATTCGGACTATCGATTTTGTGCCACCCATAATAAATACCCTAGGCCCGCCGTGAATATCATTCAGATTGGCAGTAAACAACAATAAATATTTTTTTAAAACACCACTAAGCTAATTTAGAGAGCAGGTTTCCGAGCACTACGGTAAGGCGTGAGTCCCTTTCAGGTATTCTAGTGACATAAAAGCAAGTAGTTACACACAAAGCCATAAATACAAGAAAGACTTCTTGTGAACAGTGCAGACCAATTCATTAGGCCGTGAAAACACACTGTAAATGCAGACCCGCACACATATCAGCCTTATGAAAAGTACGATAGTCATCAAAGAATAATCAAGTGCATTTTCCTTAAAAGGAACTGATTGGCTCAATTGAGGTGTTAAAGAAATTGCGAAATGACAACAAATTCAAAACGTATAATATAATGAGCTTGGTTATTCAATAAGTGTAAAAGAAAACATCTATGAAAAAGTCTATCTTGTGTCTAGTCTATTTTATAGCATGTGCTCTCCCTGCCTTGCTGGTCATCTTCATTCCGCCGTCACCAAAAGAGGAAACTGGCCCGCACTCTGCCTTCCATCCTTCCAAAACTGTTTCCCAGGCCCCCTCTCTCTATGAGGGCCTTCTGCCTTCTTCTGTTTTTACGGTTCCATCTGAATCCATGCATCTTTTGTTGGCCATCCCTCTGAGACGGGTGGGGGGGGGGGGGGGGGGGGGTTCCGTAATTCTCTCCCCTCTCCCCCGACCCCCACCCTTTACAGCCCTACTCCAGCCAGCACTTCAGATGCTCCCCGGCCAATAGTCAATACCATCAATGAGGAGAGGAGCTAATCACAGAGAGTGCATCGACACGGTCGTTTTCCCTGGTCAATAAAGATATCACTGACTGCGGTGAGTACGCATCCCCCCCCCCCTCTGCTCCGTCAGCCACCTCCCTCCGTCTCTATCTCTGACATGCCTCATGCGTGTCACGCCCTGACCTCCGTCGTCTGACCTGTCCCTGGGTTCCTCAGACCACTAATTGGGCTGTGGTGGGGTCTGGTCCCGGGAGAGAGGAGGGGTCTGGGGTGCAGGTGCTGGGGTTGGGAGGGGGTATGTATGGCTGAGCTTGTTTACCATATCCGGCCCAGGCTTCTAGTTTGACTGATGGGTGTGCTGAGATACACAGACAGACAGCCCCTCTCCCACTGTCCCCCTGCCTCTCCTTTGTCTAATAGAATGGATGGATGGGTGGATGGAGGGATGGATGGATAAATAGATTGTTGATGGATGGGTGAGGTGTGATGGATGGATAGAATAATGGATAAATATCTGTCATCTGAAGCCACCCAAAAAACGAACGATATCTGTTGTAACATTTGCCCCTTAAACCCTTCTCTGACCCTGACATAAGATCCCAGGGATTTTTCTAATCAGCACAGATGACATGGACATGCCGGGGTTTGCAATGACAACCAGGATCTAGCACAGCGTTCACATCCATGTACAGTTTGTAAAGAGGGCCCTTTGGATATTACAAGGACATTTACAGCACTGCGTACACAGCGGGGAATTGTATGGGCCAAATTGATTATATCTGGTGCATTCGAAAGGACCTCCTGAGTTCCAGCCAACCATTCAGGATGCATGTTTATTGCCAAGCCAACCACCTCTTCTTCCTCGGTGACAAAAGAAAGTTGTGGTACATGACATATTTGTAATAGAAATGTCTCAAAAGAATCTATTAAAAAAAAATCAACGACCCACATATTTCCCCCATGTAACCCTCAGGGACATCACATGCCAATCAGACAAGATAAATTGGTCGCAGCCCTCTCTCAGAATGTGTCCCTCCCTCCATCACTCTTGTCTCCGTCTCCCTGGTGTGGATGCGTGACAGTCCATTATAAGTGTAGGAATCGACGCAGTAAGAATACGATCCATCCCCCCCCGCAGACGTTGCTTCTACCCGCCGCACCCGACGGATGGCGACTTCTGGAAAAAGTTGTCACATTGAGGGGTTGTCATTTTGACGCCCGTTGATGAACCCTCCAATCGCCTCGTCAGTCAGAGCCCTGGGCTGATCACGGCACGTGCTCAGAGGGACGAGGCGGAGCCGTAAGCATTGTTTAATTCAAAGGAAAACGGATGTATACATGGATTTCTCTCTCCGTCTCCCTTGTCTAACTTCTACTCATTCTGTAATTGCCATTCCCACCCACCCTCGCTCTCGCCCTCTCGCCCTCTCCCCCTCTCTTGATCTGTGTCTCTCGCTCCCTATTCTGTGTTCACTCCCTGCTCTCCTTCTCTCTCCCCCTCTCGCTCCCTCTGATTGTTTTCTGTTTGTGAGCACTCTGCCGTTGTTTGTTCGTCTGTCTTTCCATCAGTTGAGCGCAGAATCATCACAGGCCCGGTTGTGTCAATCAGTTCGGGAATTTAGACAACGAAACGGATAAACAGATAAATAATTGTTACACACACACACACACATTTCAGCACTCTGTGCAAATGGCCTTTCTTGCATCCTTGTAACTTTGGCCTAAGGGACATCCATGAGCAACAGTCATCATGTTTGCAATATTCCATCTAGAAAATTCTGTTTGTTACCCTTCTTTTTGGTTCCACTGCCTGGCTTACTGTCTGTGTGTGTGTGTTTGTGTGTATGTGCTTCTTTGTGTGCGTGTTTGCGTGCAATTGTGTTATCTCATCTCGGCAACCCTCTGCCCATGTGAACTGGATAAACAGAACGGTGCTGTGAATTCCTTCAAAATTTGATTAGTTAGGAATTAGCTTACAATCAAAGCATTTTCTGCACAAATCCTTTTCGGATTCCTTCTTATGATTCTTCGCATGTGTGTCTGCATTGAGCGCCGACATTCCACCCCACGGGTTGTGGTTATGCGGGTGTGTGTCTGAGTGTACATTTATTCTGTGTGGCTGTACACTCGCTGACTCTGTTGCCCTTTGGCTCCGAAACAAGGGTCTCTGTGTGGGCTGTCAACCTGGCTCCAAGGCCTCCATCCGTGGGGAAATCTCCCAGGCGCTCCCCTCTGCACCGCATGACACGGTGCATCCAGGCTCAGACCGCCGGTCCCGGTCAGGGGCCCCGCGGCCCCATGTTCTCGTCATGCAGCTCTAGTTTACCTCCATGTCCCTCCCCGCTGCTGTGCTCTACACATCCACCTCTCTCTCTGTATTGCTGTCTCTCTCTCTGTTTCTGTGTGTGTGTCTCTCTCTGTGCCTGTTTCTGTGTATCTCTCTGTCTGTGTGTGTGTGTGTGTGTGTGTCTCTGTCTCTCTCTTCCCCTTTTACTTGCTCTCCCTCCTCCTCCCCCCTCTCTCTCTTTATCTCTATATTTCTCCCCTGTCTACAAATCTTTCACCGTGGCTGTGTAGAAAGTAGTGTTTTGCCCCTTAAAAAATTCATATTGTCTGAAAGGCCAAGAAATTAAATTAAATTATTCATTCTTAATAATATTACATTTTTTACAAAGCGGGCACCTGGTGCAGGCTTGTGATCTTGTTGTAACCTTGACCAGAAAATAAAGTCTGAAAAACACAAGAAGGGCATAGAGAAAAACCAAGGTGGAGCAGAAGGTCCCACCAGCTCCCTCTCTCTTTCTCATCCTCTTTCTCTACTTCTCTCTTCCTCATTAATGGGAAAATTATATTTTCACATTCTGTTTCTGTGAGAGAATGTGGTTTCCGAGTGCCACACCCGGCGTCCCTCTTGGAGGGACACAGGGTGATTTCCCATCTAGGGACTACTCCTTGCAGAGCTCTTGGAGAGACGCAGGGGGAACTCCCATCTAGGCCTTAGATTATTGTATGCTTTGTTAATGTTTTGTTGTATGTTGTTGTATCGGTATTGCCTAAATACATGACCAGAATTGTTATAAGTTCGGATGACTCTTTATTCTACCCAGTTTGGTCAGCTTGTGATTGATTTGGTTCCGGAATTCCCACCACAAACTTGGTGTCAGAAGTGGGATCGCCGCTTTCCCGAACGGATGCGTCGGACTCACTGCGGGCTCCGGTTACGGAGAGGCGACGTCGGGGCTCGTGAGGGACTAGGGGAGAGTCTGCGATCCACTCACGTTATTAACACGGTGAGATTCCACGTCAATCCTCATTAGAAACCATTGAGGAAATATTGTATCGATTTGATGCTGGCCAAAATAAATAAGTAAAATACGTATTAGAGTAAGTCATATGTACTTAAGATGGTACACAATAGGAAATGCATGAAGGTAAAACTGGTAATTTTAACTTAACGTAATAGCGAGCACATGCGTGTTGGTAAACTGGGTTTATTTTTTTTGTAAATTGTATCAATAACATCGGGGTGGATACGGGTCGAGTAGCACAATAAGACATTGTGTGAAGGATAAATGCGTAGAGATAAAGCGGATAAAAATAATGAGGTTTTAATTTTTCATAAGTCAAAACGTGAAACATCGTATGCATGGTAAAATGCATCCGATTTCGTAAAAACTGAGTTTTTACAGGAATAAGTCATATGCACATTAAGGTGGTATGCACAGGAATAAGTCATATGCATATAGGTGGTATGCAAAGGTAGCAGACAGGTACATCGGGGTGTATCAAAGTGTGGCCAACATCAAACACGAACGATAGGAAGGAATAAAAGAAGATTAGGTCAAACGATTTAAATTGTGAGTGTAAGGGAAAATCAGGTAGAATAAGCCAGCAGCAAGGTGAATTACCGACTGTATAAGAAAGATTGGGAGATGTATGTGTCATGGAAGGAAGAGGCAGATAGACGAGAAGGCAAGAGAAGATAAGGTTAAGTGTAGGGAGAAAGAAAACCCATCTGCATCTAGTTTTGTTCAAATAGATCCAGACGTGGACAACACTCCTCCTCCTCCTCCTCTTCCTGCTTTCAGCCATCACGAATCCATCTTCATCCAACGCTATAAACACTTTTATACATATCTAAGTCAGATCAAGGATTTGTATGACGCAAACTGTGGCTACGGACGCTGACTGCGGACCATGGGAGGCCCGCCTGAAGAGTTACAGAAGGGCCTGTTGGGAACGACAGCTGGACAACAAAGAGACAGTCCAGCGAGACCAACGAGGCCAGAGCCGTGGCCTCCATGATGCCAGCGTAACCGTGAATAAGAGGCCTGAACAAAGCCAAGGACTGGGCTTAGGCAAAGGGGAGTCCCAGAGACTAAAGGAAGGTGGGGAGAGGCACTACAGAGGACGGCCCGTGATGCGGGCGAGGGGCAGGAAGCAGAGAGAGGTGGAGGCGTGTCCAGGCCCCCGGAGGGAGAGAAGAGTGTACGGAAAGTATTGCACTAGACACTGTATCGATGCATATTACACAAGCCATAAGTTATATAGAGAAGAATGTAATAAGTCTCCTGTTAGCACACCTATTTTTCTAGTAAAAAGGATCGTGCGCAACCACACGAAGTAGCAACATGGACGCATGTGAGCTACTAAAGTAGACGGTTTTTCGAGCACTCCCGACGGCAAGCCATGCTTACCTGCCTAGCTTTTCCCCTATTATGCTAAGTTGACACATGGGAGAGTCCATGTTTCCAAAGGGGGGATGGAGAGCACACTACAACAACATTGGTTTACGAAAGTAAACCAAAGTAAATAAAATTACTCTTACATTTTTGGTTCAAGGTGCGCAGTATGTGCTCAGTGTACCATAGCCCGTGGCATGCAGACAGTACAAGCAGCTCATCCGCAACCAAATGCTCCATTCGATCCCCGAATGATGGTCTTTAAAGAATTTTCACCGGCTCTACTAGAAGAGCCCCCAAAACGACAAACCCTTTAAGCCCGGAGCAACACAGCCCTTCATCTAAGATAAGACACCCCACATAGATGGTCCCTTATCTTCATCGTGAAGGACCGGGGAAAGAGAAGACTACCTGTTCTAGTTCTGGTACTAATCAGGTGTACTGACATGTACTGTTTCGCAAAGTAGCACTGTTTTGTTTGTTTTTTTGACTTTTGAATGTATGTTAACAGATGATTTGAATGTGATGATTATGTGTATAATTATCAAAAGGGGGGAACGCAATGGGAAAATTATATTTTTCACATTCTGTTTCTGTAACTGCCATTTGTTGATTAGGCCTTTTCGCTGACATCCTTGTCATCCTAGTCACCACTATGAGACCCCACCTTACAATTGTCCATGATCAAATCAAATAATATTTACTTAAGGACAGACTTTCCTGTATTCTCATCAAGGACAAGAATGCATAAGGGGATCTCTGGTCCGTCATGCTCGGTATATTCCAGGCACAAAGGCTAATGTTAGATAACGCCCGGAATAAGTAGAGTGGCTAGACAGTGCAAGGAATAGGAGACGGAGCTCACATGATGAAGGGGAAACAACATGATGTTTTTTTCAATCACACATCATGTGTGGAGCAGAGCTGATCTCAGCACTTCTGAGACCTGTGCCACTGTACAAGATATCTTTTGTCAACGCGTTGGACTTCAGTTTGCGCACCTCTTGGAGGGATGCAGGGTGATTTTCCATGCAGGGGACTTCTCCTTGCGGACCTCTTGGAGGGACGCAGGGTGAAAAATCCAATCTAGGGACTTCTCCTTTCACCACACCACACATCCTCTCTCTCTCTCCCTCTCTCTCTCTCTCTCTCTCTCTCTCTCTCTCTCTCTCCCTCTCTCTCTTTTTCACGCTATCCCTCTCATTATCGGCAGTGTTAAAAAACGGCCGCTAGCGACGGAGATGGAACCAGGGACGGGAGCGACTGAGTCTCATTGCAGCCGTTCCCGTCCTTTAGGTAGTGATTGAATTTTTCCCGTTGCCTGCACAGACTTGGGCCCCAAAGGATCTGGTGGGGGGGGGGCGAGTGGTCCACGCGCTAATCCGCTAAGGAGAAGCATGTGATGAGATGTATCGTGTTCGTCATGCCTGCCGCGTAACATACACACACACGCACGCACACATACAAACACACACACATACACACACAGGCGGACATACAGACGCATGGAGTCAAACACAGACATACACACAAACACATAGACAGATAGACAAACACAGACACGCACATCTACACACTGACAGACAGAATGAAACACTTAGATCTTGAGTAGGGCCCTCCAAAGTTCAATGCCAGTTCTGCGTACACACACACACACACACACACACACACACAATACATATTTATAAAACAAAGATGCAGACATACAAAATATCAAAGACAGAGATGGACACAAAAATATGCAAACAGAGATGACTGACAGAGGTAGGCGCACCGACACACACACACACGCACACACACACACACACACACACACACACCTAAACACACACACACACACATGCACATGTATTTTGTCCATGTGGTTAAAATAAAGTGGATTCTGAAGTAAGTGCATATGACTGTAAAAAAAGCTTTTTAAAACATACACTGGAAATGTAGATCTGTCACCGTACTCCTCAATCTCTCCTTTCTCTCTCTCTCTGCTTGGGTTCATTTTTCTCTGTCTCCTTTTCAAAATGACAAGCCGGCATGAATTATTACAAGTTCATTATTCTCTGTTTGCTGTAAATTAAATTGCAGTGAGAAGAAGAAAAGTAATTACAGAAGTAGATAAGGGTGGGAGAGAGAAAGCGAGAGAGAGAGGATGGGGGAGTGGGAGAAAGGGACATAGCAAGAGAGAGGGAGGGCGAGAGAGGGAGATAGAGAGCGAGTGACGGAGGGAGATAGAGAGAGAGAGCGGAACGAGAGAGTGAGAGAAAGAGAGAGATAAGTAGAGCGAGATTAGACCACAGGACTGACATGTGTGCGTCGTGTGTGTGTGTCTATGGGAGAGACAGACATATCGTGACAGCGTCTGCAAACACGTTTCCTCAGGACGGCTGCGTGCGAGTCTCTAATTAAACTGCTGGTGCGGCAGTATTAACAAACCACTTCTTCACAACGTTTGGTTAAAATCGCTGCAGCTGACACCATTTCCAGTGTCACCGTCAGATGTTTCGTGACAGCCTCCAAAAAACGATGGAAAGGGGTGGATGAATTCCTCTCAAGATCCCGCTGTTGATCAAACCAGAAGAGGTTTATGAGGTATTGTTGTGCTAGAGTTCAGTATGTGTGCGTACATGTGTGCGTACATGTGTGTGTGTGTGTGTCTCTCCATGTGTGTGCATGTGACTGTGTGCACGTGTGCATGTGTGTGTGTGCACGTATGTGTGTGAGTCCATGCCACTCATCACATTACCCAGAAGGCCTTTGAAGTGACTGATGCGATCACACGTCGTTCCATTCTTTCATCAACATCAAATACCTAGTGAAGGTAAACCGCTTCAGACGAGAGTCCCGGTATACAGGGAGTAGGATACGGCATACTTCTTTTAATCCTCTGTATACGCAGGGCTATGTTATGACTTACTTATTCATTAGCCGTTTGCTGTGTTCCTTTAACACCCTGTCATTCATGTCTCCGTCATGGCGGAGCCAGCGTGGCGTGACATAGGGCACGGGTTATTAAAAAATAACAACACCATGGCATAACAAGAGGAGGTCGTTTGAC
>NC_136934.1:14654083-14901583 GCF_949987615.1 Pollachius pollachius | reverse complement strand
ATAGAGGAATTGATGATACAAACAAAAGACAAGCCAGGAGGAAAAACACAAAAACAAAGCCAGTGCAGGGACACAAATTAAACAGGAAGTGAAATGTGAAGAAGGAAGAGACAGAGGTGTGAATAAAAACCCTTGTTATAAATAACAAGATAAGGTGGAGACAGGAGAAATAAAACACAACCAACCACCAAGACTGCAAGACAAGATCAACACTGTTAATCAAGCCCCGTCATCCCAGGTTCCGGTTAGAAGGAAAAAAAAACAACTTAGGAAATGCACCACGGTGCATTTCCATGGAGGAAGCGTAAGAACAGTATGATGGAGTGCTTTGGGTCTAGCGACAAACACCCAACGTGGCAAACCTCCGTCACCCCTTGCCTCCCCCCTCCATCCTCCCTCCCTCCCAGACAATCAGTTATTGGATCTGTTATGAGTGATGATGTTAATTACGACTCAGACATATTTTTTTACACCTAGAAACAAGGGCACTCCGGATCATTATTGGGTTGGGTCGGGATGGGGGGGGGGGTGTTGGCAGGTAAGATGGTGTGATGTGTAAGTGGACCGGAGGGACAGACAGACAGCCAGACAGACAGGGGTGAGAGTGCCAATGATTAGCAGAACGGATGAGAGACGGTGGCGGTAATGAAGGAGGAGGTCATTAATCACCTGCTGGGGTCGATATGTGGGACCGGGGCTGCAGCCATGCATAGGGCAGGGTGTTGAGATTGAGATAACGGGTTAAATAACAAGTTATCGGGGACAAATGTGGACACGATTGGTCCCATATGACAGCAAAATATATCCACAAATCAATGTCAAACTACAATTATTTGAATAACTGGCCGTAGGTGGTTTGTAAAGATCTCGTCTTTATATTTGTTTGAGTTTGTATATCTTAAAGGAAGAGTAGGCAATTTTTTTTGGTCATATTTGTTGAAGTTCTCTTTACATCCCGACAGCCATCAATAAATAAAATATTCAGACAAACACAAAGAAAATGCGATCTAGTTTCAGTGGCTGTCGCAGGCCTGTAATAAGCCGGTCAAATAATTTCCTTCGGCTGGAACGAAGTGATTGGATGGCTTACCGGTCTTTCTAGCTACCTGGCCGACCACCTGCTATGCGTGCCCTAAGCCCGGGCACTTCCCATGACATGAGTATTCCAGAAGGCTAGACAGACCTTTTGCAGAAGCTAGCGAGATGTTTGTGTGATTCAGGTGTGGGTTTGGAGGCCTGATGCGAGGGGTGGGGTTGGATAAGGTTGAATAATTTCAACACAAATATTTCCGAAACTTCTAATATTTGCCGAACCCTTTTTTCTCACCCAAACCGCCAAAAGTATTGGTCTGAAATAGAAAGTTCAATGGCAGTCACACTTCCTGTTGTGTGAAGCTATCTCTTCTCTGAGCGCTACAGAAGCTATGCTGGGCCCATGCAACCTTCCCATGACACTGGCTAGTCGGCCAAGAGGAACATTTAAACTGCGATTGCGATCGAAACAGATGGCTTTCCTCTGAGGTGTAACAGATTTACTCATCCAGGTGTATCAAGCGATGCTTGTGTTTGGCTACCTCCCAAGAATGCACAATCAGACCACAGTAGTAGATGTAGAAACCGGAGGCTGTGGAGACATCAATGGATATGCATGATGCGTTAGGACTGCACACACACACACACACGAAAAGATCTAGAGACAGAAAAGAAAGACATATCCTCTGTCAGTGTCGCAGCCATGTATAAAACACACACACATACACACACACACTCCCTCACCCGCACACAAACCCCCCAGGCTGAGACTACAGCTCTTCTTGTGCTGCAAGGTCACACACACAGTTCAGCCCCCCGCCCCCCAGCCCCCTGCTCCCACACACACACCCAGCCTTCCCACTACTCTTCAGTCTCTCGCATCCCCCTTCCTGTCTTCATCCTTCACTTTCCCTGCCTGAGCACCTCACCTCCTTGGCCTCGTTCTCCTCCATCTCCCTCCCGGCTCCTCCTCCGTCACCTCCAGCACGTGTCAGTGTTTCAGATCCCCATCTCCCCATCCACACCGCCTCCTCCTCCTCCGCTGCCTGCTCTCCTGGTGGCTCCCCTCTCCGACCCCGCGGCCTCAAGCTCCCTCTCTCTCCCTCTCTCTCCCCCCTCCTCCCATTGCCCCCAGCGGCCCCAGATGTCAGTCTGTTCGTTCTGAGGAAAAATGAAACATCTTCATTATCTGAAATGTAAAATAAATAAATAAACAAGAGGGAAATCCCTGCTGCCTCGGAGGGGAAGCACGAGTCCAACATATACAGAGTTGGGGGATTTTTGGCTTATATTATTTTCAGCTTTTGGAGTGCGGATTCAATACTAGCTTCAGACAGAGGATTTGACACAGTGTTGCATCATTGAGCTGGGATGAGTGTTAAACACGCTCCTTCTACACATTGGTCCTTCCTACGAATCGATGGAGCATTTGGTTTAGTTTCTAAAGTGACCTGCATGTACTGTTAAACATTCTAGGAAGCAGTGGCTCATGAGGTAGCGTCGGTTCTCTGGCAACCAGAAGGTTGCTGGTTCGATCCCCAGAGGTCTCCCTGAGCAAGACCCCTAAGCCTAAATGCTCCCAACGATCTGCCTTTTGCCATGCATGGTTGACAACGCCGTGGGTGTGTGAATATGTCTGGAATGGGGGATTGTTTGACAATATATCAAAGCTCTTTGACTGGACACTGGTTAGAAAAGCGCAATATAAATCCAGTCACGTGCTATTCGTCCTTATGTGTACTGAATACATACATACATTACCTGAATTGTGGCATACGTAAAAGACAAATCTTCTCTCTAGCGTCGTCTATATCTCTATATCCCACCTCTATCTGTCTGGGCTTAGATTGACACTGATTGATTTCCATTCCATGTGTGTAAAAAAAAAAAGTACTTCTTACTCTTCATCTGGCATCTCTCCCATCAAGGAGAAGAAAATGTCCTCCTCTCGAAACAAATGGCCTTCAAGAGGAACAGCGTTAAACTAACACCTTTTTATTTCATCGCACACATCTGTCAGATAAACATCTAGTAGATGGGGAGCCGTGAAGTACATTTTACACTTAGAAGCCTGAGGTCCATCTGTGCGTGTGTGTGTGGTTGTGTGTGCGTGTGTGTGCATGGTGCATATTAGAGCAAACATATTGGACGCATGTTCGATGTGACAGGAAACTACAAACTGGTGGGTGATCATAGTTCAAGGAGATACTCGGTCCTATGCATGCCACTGGTCAATGTTGACATCTCACACCTCTCTCTCTCTATATATATATATATATATATAGATCAACATGACCTCTACCTTTCATCCTACCTTTTCACTGCCCTCTCCTCATTTCAAAGCCGTGAACATGCTTATCTCTCTATCTGGATCCTTTCCAAACACAGCGTTTGGAAGTCCACCTTATCCTGTCCTCCCAGCCCTGTTCAGACCGGACCGAGCTGGGTGGACACAACCAGGCCGGTTCAGCTATGCCTTCCCTCTATTAAGCTACAAACAAATTGGTGTGTTACACCTCTGGCTGGGCCCAGATTGCATTTCTCCTCTCATCCCTCACTGCCTCTCCATTCTTTCTTCTCAACTGTGACTTTTTCCGTTTGCTTTCACCCTGACGGCATCCACATTCTCTATCAGCTGTTCCTGGCGAGACCCCCATCTCTCTGTTGAATTACTCCCTGCAGATAAACCCTCTATAGTATCATACTCACCTCACAATACCACTTGGAAAGATGTTTACACACACACATTTTGCAAGCTTGTTTTGTAAGTTAATACCACCCATACAAAACCTCTACACATATACAGACAGATACACACACACTTACATATATACAGACACAGACGCACAAGTACAGACATGACCAACATACAGACACACACACACAAAAACACTTAAAGAGACACAGATGCACACACAGATACACACACATATGCTCACATATATGTTACATACAAACAAGTACACATACAGTCAAAAAACGACGTTCACACACACACACAAAGAGACACAAATAGTCACAAACGGATACACACACACAAACATACAGACACATGCACACGGACACGAAAAGACACAGACACACTGTCAAAGTTTATTAAATGAATATATAAAAAGCGACGGGAGCTAAATACATGGCGCACACCTGGGTCCCTAGAGACACAGCGACAAAGAAGACAAGGGTGCTTTCAGCCTCAGAGCTGCAAGCAATCAAGCTCTCATCTCACTGGGACGCACACTCACACACACACCATCAGCTACTGCATGAATAGGACAGGTTGGAAAATATGAAAATAAAGTCTTCCCGTCCCCTTAAGGTTACATACTTATGAATCATGTATGCATAATTGATGCAACCACAATTTAATTTATAAATAAGCCAGGGTTGTGAGTTTATATCGATTTAAATAACGTGTCCTAATCAATGAAGCATCCCGTCTACTAAAGACACAGCGCAAGCAGAGACTCGCTGGGCTGATGCACTCGCTTAGTCTTGCATTTTTGGTTTTGCGTGTTACCTGTTTATGTATTCAAATACATAAACATTGACCATATTTCGTGTGGTTTGAAGTTGGGACACGACTGATTGAGCAGGTGGACATGAATTCACCGGTTCATCGGTCTACCACACATGAACATTCTCAGGGAAGAAAGAGACGGCGAAGAACACCGTCTCCCACCACAAGGCATCCCGCAGAGCCGGCTGTATCTGCAGCCGAGCGAAGCAAGTGGGATAAGGAAAGTGTGATCACACCTGTTCAGCACGGAACAGAACACCAGCGCACTCACACCTGTAACCCTGTGTGTATGAAAGCAGATGGCAAAGACGTTTGCCTTTGAACACACGCGTCTCGTATTTCTGTCCCAATTTGAACTTTGTTTATTCTCAAAAATATCCATGCTGCTATTTTTTTAATCTTTTCATTGCGTGATTGTTCTTTCATTCGTGATCATTCTTCCTGTCTTTCAGCACTTTGAGCTCTTTCAAAATGAATACTTTTTGTATGATTGTTATTTCTGTCCTTTATGTTTGCTGTTGTTATTTTTCCTTTTTCCTACCTCTTCTCTGGAGAACAGCAGGAGGAGCTGGCAGTGAATTAAGGTCTTTACCCTAGCGTTCTCCTCCTTCGTCAGACGCTCTCCGCTGAGAAAAATGATTTAACCACAGGACGCTATTGGCTTTCTCTGCAGGCGGAGACATTGTGTGGTAGGATAAACTCTGACATTTACCAAGATATATCAAACCACAGATAAGTATACTCGTGTAAGCTTTCTGGGAAGTGAGCTCACCATAACCGTCGACCGGACCGGAGTGATTGGCTCTCGTTGACTGAATTGGGTCAATTGGATTGATCGGTGATGGCTGCTGCTCCCATAGCCCACACAACCTACTGTAACACACCAGAAAGAAGGGGGAAGACTGAGAGTTTGTGACTTCCAAACTCCAAAACGAGTTTGGCAGGAGTTGTTGGATGCGACGCTCAGTTGTGATTGTCTGGTGTCACTAATGCAGGATTTTCTCGTTGCTTCGTGTGTTTCCGTTCTGATCCCCCCTCTGAGGCTGCACGGTAAACAAAACAAAAGAGCCATGGTTCTACCTGTAGGTAAGAGGCCTTCATCGGCCTCTTACCACTGCAGGTATGCGACCGCACGCACAGCACACATCCGGAGGTGCACCGGGGGCATGCGTAGCCGCCAAGGTACATGCCACTGCTTGTGTCCCAATCGCCTGTTGAAGGATTCAAGAGGGGAGAGATGACGGGGGGGGGGGGGGTAATATGAGGTGGGAGACGCCAGTCGGCACGTGAGGAATGCAAATGTGTTGCTGCTGATTGTCCTTGTGGACTGTGGGTCGCTATCATAAAAGCCAGTGTGATATACTGTCTGTGCAAAGGGACAACCCCCCTCCCCCTACAAACACACACACACACACACACACACACTCACACTACTTCACCGAGGCACTGCAATGTGTGTACAAAAAGACACCTAAATGATGCAAGAACGCTGCCAATGGGGAAGTTTTGGTAGCTTTGGTGGTGTTTGTCTGAAATAGAACTGGTAGATTACCAGGCACCAAAACCAAAACAGCCCTTCTTTCTTTTTAATTGCGTGTGCTCCACAGAGGAGAAGGAACAGCGGGTGTGGTGAAATGTTCATCAGAGCATCATTCATACCGTCCACAGAGGTCTGGAAGTGACACCAGCATGCTGGTACACAGCACCATACCAAAACACAATACAACACAACCACAAACCAGTCAAAAAACAAGCACATATCACACCTTTCCAAAACCCACCGCACCAAAACACAAAGACACTACATCATATCCCAATACACAGCACCACACCAAAACACGAACACACTAAAACATATGACAGTACGGTTCCAACACCGAAGCACAAACACACTACAACATATCACAACACTACCACACCAAAGCACAGCACACAACCCCACACAACAACACACAACCACTCACCACAGAGCGTACTTCCCGCTCAATGGCGCCGTTGAATAATCAACCACATGGCGGTCTGCACACCATAAAAGGACTTCCACCTGATTAACAAAGGAAGCCAATGCGCGGCGTTCGAGGCGAGGACCCTCCAGGTCTCCAGGCAAACATACCTGCTGCCGTGCTCCACTTCCACGCTCAGGTGTTAAAGCCCAGTGGCTCCACCAGGCCGTCTAATGTGGCCAGCGGCAAAAGACACACGGTCCTGGTTTCGCTAATGTGCACTCAAGACAAATATCATTGTACGAGTGGGTATTAGTGATATTTAGTGAATGGAGTTGTAACACCACTTCAAAGTGGCTGTGCGCATCCCTGGTGAGGAACAGTGTGTGTGAGGGTTGTGTGCCTGTGTGTGTGCGTGCTTGTGTGTGTGCCCGTGCGCGTAGAGGTATAAAGTGCAAAACCAAATAGTTGTCTACTCTGAAAAACTGAGTGGAATAAAAAGTCATTATTTTTCCTAATCGTTCCTTCTTGTCTCAGAACCAGCCTGATAAATCGTATCAACACAGAGGGTCATTTGATATCAAGTGTTTTTTCATTGCCATTGGCACAAGGTGAGATTTTCTCATTATAATTCATTTGTTAACATGCAAGACATTGTCAAATGACAGTGACATTTCAGAAAATCCGTCCATGGCAACACGGGAGCAGATGCATTCGTTTCCAAAGTTACCAAAGTCAGCAACTCGGACACAAGTGGAAATAAACATTCACAACCTTCCAGGTCAAAGGATTACCCATCAAACTTTGACCTTACCAAATGTGTGTATTTACAATTTAGTCAACACTTTTACGAATTGCACAATGGAGATTTTTCTCTCAAATTAGCAGGTAAGATAAGGAACCTTGCTTAAGGGAGCCTCCAAGTGAACAGTACATTCTGGGGTTGAAACCCAGAGCCTTTATGGCTATGAGTCAAACGCACAAGATGATCAAGTAGGGCCGTGTTGGATTTGGAATCCGGCCCAAATCTACGGTGATGGTTAAAATAAAGTAAATAAATAAACAGTTATTGAGTAAAGTAAAAAAAGAAGTTGATGAATAATCAAGGAAGCTTTGTAGCATTTTAGTGTCTGCATAGCAGCAATAGAGTAAAAATAACTGCACAACTAGATCAGCAAATATTCCCAGACATAAAAGTAAAAATATCTTTCTCTATCTCCAGCCTTACCTTACCCTTAGCTTTCCATTACTGTTTTGTAGCTCATAAAGAAGACACCGAAGGCATTATGTCAGAACAGGCACACCCAAACCCCTACACCCGGACCCCAAGGGAGCGTCTTACGCAAAATAAAAAACAAAGTAATAAACATACAAGTCTTTATCATCCACGACCAATGGCCTCATCAAAACGTTCCACTGGAGTCACTGGTCTTAATATGTCATCTTTATGCCTGGCGATGAAAATCCACAGGGATGATTTAGCTTCCTACGCCTTGTTATCATGCTGGCTGGATGAGTCTTCTCCTGCTCCCCCTGTACTATCTCAGAGTGGCCACTTGAACACTTGTTAAAGGGCTGCTCCACATATCTTCATCAGTGGCTGCTACCACTGTGAGTGAGTGAGTGAGTGAGTGAGTGAGTGAGTGAGTGAGTGAGTGAGTGAGTGAGTGAGTGAGTCAGCGAGTGAGCAGGTGAGCGAGTGTGCTTGTGCTTCCAACAGCACACCCACTGCATGTGTGTGTGTGTGCACATGCGTACATGACTTCGCGTGTCATCCATTCTTTGCTCACGTTTCCACCCCTCCCTTTATATTTCCAAAGCGGTCGGCATCATTTCAGATTTTTCAAACTAAATAAAGCGCACAGTCTCCAATATAGACCCCCCCCCCCCCCTCTCCCCGTGCCTCCATCCCAAGTAAAGTGGTGAAAAAGGGCCTCCGCCTTCGCTACACCTCCATGCAACCAAATGGCAGCACTTTCGGACCGCCCGGAGGGAACCCCTTCCACCGGGCGAATACCAACACTGGCCTCCAGCCGCCGCTGCCTGCGGCTGCGGCTCATAGCGCCGTGTGATGGGCCTGGTAAACGACCACAGGATGATAATGGCGAGGGTGGCGTTCATGACGAGCGTCACAATGATCGTGATCGGTCCAGGGCGGACGATGATGGTGTGTGCAGGGTGTTACACACTCAGGTGCAGAACCCGGCCCCGGAGATTCGCTCGCCCACATCAGGTTGTCTGTAGGGGGTCTCCCGGGCGAGGGGGCAGCCAGCCAGTTGAAATCACATTAAGTGGAGTGAATGTGATTGGGCTTCAGGGCTGTCATCAATAGACAGGCCTCCAGCTGCTTTTGGATTACTTTGTGAAGGGCATGCAATTTTTTTCTTTTTAAGGGAGAGCTTTTGGCACTGTGTGACAATTTGAGATAGCGTGTTAGTGTGTGTCGGTGTGTGTGCGTGTGTGCTGTGCTCATGTCTCTGAATGGGACGAGTGCATGTTTTGAGAGTCTCTGTCTCGTACGGCGCAGAGTCTGAAAAAGGCCTGCACAGGTCCTGTGGAGAAGTAAATAAATAATGCAGGAGGCATCAGCCCCATGGTGTCTCTCCCCCTCATTCCCCTCCTCCTCCACCTCCCCCTTCTCCTCCTCTCCTGTTGATGTCGTACTACAGCTTCCTGTGCCCCCGGCTTGTAAGCACACACGCACTCACCAGCGTGCGTGAATATATTTACCCTGGCGACACTTTGATTCTGACAGATTCCCTCTTAGACTCTTGTGATTCCCGGGTTTGGCATAGGGCTCCTTTTTTTGCCCTCTTCGATTTATCAATCCACAGGAACACACACATACACACACACACACACACACACGGAGGAGTGGAGCCAAGCGAGAATAGGGAGGAAGTTTAACAACCGAGAGAAGGAAAAGCAGCGGGGTTATCCAGACACACACATCGCGGTGTATGTCTCTGAGAGCCTGTTTTCGGGACGCCGTGCATCGCGGGGCAGAGATGTTCCGGGGACCCAGGGAGGGGTCGATAGCACTCCAGCCTCGGACCCCATATGAAACGTATTGATCGGTGTCTTTCCCTTGGATGCTTGTGCTTGTGCTGGTGCCGCTGGCGCAGGCCCCTGTCATGTTCCTGTATCCAACCTTCATAGTCAGTAAGCGTCCCCTCCTTACCTAGCGGGGACCGGCAGAGAGAAGACAACGAGATGAGAGAGGGTGTGGCCCGGGATACCACAGAGTGTCCCGTGAGGCGGACACTGAAGGGGCAGGAGGGGGACTCCCTCCATTTGGGAGGCTCGTCAGGGCAAGGCTGGCCCCTGGGAGAGGTTAGGGGCTACCATGGATAAGAACCAGGGGTCAAAGGTTAAGTTCAGAGGGTCAAAGGTAAGGAAGGGATGGAGCCAGAGATGTGCTGGGTCTTGGAGCAGTCTCTGAGATTTTAACATACCATGGTTAAAAGAAAGGAAAGAAACCCCTTGATAAATTCAGAGTCTCTTACGGTCTTCCCCTGTCTATCACAGAAAAACACACACACAGTAAAACGATAGTCTCCTCTGAAGGAGAGACTACAGTGGAATCTGAAGAATCAATAGGAGTGGAATATGAACTGACAGACAGACGCGTTGAGGAGCACAGATCTCATATTAAAGAGCCCCTCTCCGTCTCTCTGTAGCGAGACGCACAGGCAGACAGACTCACACTGTTAAAGCCAGCTGATCCGGGATCAGAGAGGCGGAGGTCCACAGGGACCAGCACAAGAGAGAGAAAGAGAGAGAGGGAGACGGGACAGAGAGACAACGGCATAGATCACCAAAATAAAAGAAGGTCTGGAATCGACCCCTGGGATCACACAGAGAGCTGCTCCACTGAGGAAGGGAAACAGCCAAATCCACATTTCTTCTTCCTCTTTGCATTAAAGGGGGAGGGTGGGGATCCGGAGGCTGGGATTTGCATTACAATGGACCTCCACTAGCAGCACCATGGAGCTCTCTTAAAGCAGGGCCAGTGGTTGAGTCATGTTACTTTGCTAAGCCTCTCGCCGGGTTAACAGTACGGGGACGATATGGAGGAGTCTCGGTCGAGGCCAAAAGAAAATAGAGGACGGGGATGGGGAGGGGGGAGAAGTATCAGGGGAGAGATTAGAATTCAATAAGAAGCGATGTGCCAGGTGACGGAGAATTGGACACATCTGTCGTGATCGGGCGAGGGCCGTGGCTCCGCGGACCTCTAAGTAGCTGGATTAACCAGCGGCCACGGGGCAATTGATGTTATTGAGCTGGCAGGCTGATGAATGGAGTCCGTCCACATGGCGTACGAGCCCCTAACATCAGCTGGCTCACAGTCGGAGGGAGGGAGACACGGAATATCATGAATCTAATAAGAGCTGTTACACTAAATCTGCTTTTAGTCAGGGTCCCTAATATCACAGAATACCAATGGTTGATATTTTAATGTCTATTCTTGTACCTGAACTGAAGACCGAACCCAGATGATAGATTTTGTGGAACACTTATACTATTGGGTACATCTTCCAGTTTGCGGGAAAAACACTTTGGTTTTTCCACGCATTTTGTTTACCAATTGCATAAACAGATTACAAACAAGCAGATGTCAGAGGCTGTTACGTGCATATTACAAAAGTTAGCTGTTCTTGTTTCTTCAGATGTTTCCAATCGCGCACACTGCTTTCGTGTCATTATTTATGCACACTTCGAAAACATATGATCTATATCTTGGATCAAAGAACAAAGGAGTACAAGAATTTGTAGAGAAAAACTGCTAGGTGGTGTTCTGATACTTGTCAGCTGTGAGTACCAAAGTTTAGCCATGTTGTGTTTGGTGACATCTTATATTCATAATATTTATGCGACTATACCGATTCCAAAAGGGTGTGTCTCATCACAAATCAAACGGTGAGACCAAGAGAGCACATTTACAGAAAGCTTTTTCCCTGGAAGGGAGAAGACGAGACGTGACCTTAGGTTGACTCCCCGAGTGATAATCACATAATGACTCATTCAGACGGATCGCTCCCCGTCGTCAAGGACCAATCTGCTCCCGCCTCGTTTACAAATCAAATCACGCATCTCATCTTCACGACTGGGAGTCCACCCAATCAGACCTCTCCTCTCTTCCATCTGATATACAGGAGAGCAGAGGGAGGGAGGGGGGGGGCAAGATAGGGGAGAGAGAAAGAGAGAGAGAGAGAGAGAGAGAGAGAGAGAGAGAGAGAGAAGGAGAGAAAGAGAGAGAGAGAGAGAAGGAGAGAGAAGGAGAGGGAGAGAGAGGAGAGAGGAGAGAGAGAGGGAGAGAAGGAGAGAGAAGGAGAGGGAGAGAGAAGGAGAGAGAGAGAGGAGAGAGAAGGAGAGGGAGAGAGAGAGAGAGAGGAGAGAGAAGGAGAGAGAGAGCGAGAGAGAGAAGGAGAGAGAAGGAGAGGGAGAGAGAGAGGGAGAGAGAATAAGAGAGAGAGAGAGGAGAGAGAAGGAGAGAGGGAGAGAGAGAGAAGGAGAGAGAAGGAGAGGGAGAGAGAGAGAGAGAGAAGGAGAGGGAGAGAGAGAAGGGGGGAGAAGGAGAGGGAGAGAGATAGAGAGAGGAGAGAGAAGGAGAGGGAGAGAGAGAAGGAGGGAGAAGGAGAGGGAGAGAGAGAGAAAAGGAACAAGAGAATTAAATCAAAAAGACAGCAGTGTGGAGGGGGCAGCCAGGGCAATGTCAGCCAGAACCACGGCGGAAAGAAGGGAACTTGGATAACAAAAACTAAAAAGATCCGGGGGAGTTTGGGGAAGAGAGGAGAACTTGAGAGAGCTCTATTTTATGAAAGCGATACGTTATCGACAGCGGGGGGAAGCATTAGGCAAACATATTAACTTCCGAACACAGCGCCGGGGACAATCCTTTACAGGGATGGTTCTGCAATTCTTCGTCTTCCCCTTTGCCTGACCCAGATCGGCATCATGATATCTTGTTGCTGTAGTTTGTATTTTGCCCAGTCAGAGGACGCATGCTGATTACACTGCAGAGGAAGAAAAGGATTACTGTATGTGAAATGTTTTTTATAGAATAACAAATTAGGTTGAATAGGTTTGAATGTGAGCATGAGCGAAACAGCAGTAGCCATTGTCCACCAGATGGTACGTTTATTTGATCCAAACAAGATGCATCTTTTATGCCAGGATCAGGAATTGTGGAAAATTGGATAACAGAGGACTGTGGCTATTATTTAAAAGGAAGGAAGTGGAAATAGAATTCGCTCAATCCCCAAAGTCTGTTCCCCCTCTTTCCTGTAAGCAAAAACAACATAATTTCCATAGGTGCGAGGAGACAGCAGTCAGTTGCATTTTGATAAAATTCCTGAACCGTTGTATGTGACATGGGGCCGGATATGGCCTGACAATGATGGGAGGTGGACAAGCAGGCAGGAGAGA
This sequence comes from Pollachius pollachius, assembly GCF_949987615.1. NCBI lineage: Eukaryota > Metazoa > Chordata > Actinopteri > Gadiformes > Gadidae > Pollachius > Pollachius pollachius. Next base: position 14,888,662 of record NC_136934.1, on the reverse strand, counting down.
CGTTGGGTTGGTCACGTATAAAGACACAGTCACAGGCGGGCACACACACACACACCCCCAAACCCACACACACACCCCCAAACCCACACACACACACACACACACACACACAAAGACACACACACACACAAGCACGCACACACCCACACCCAGAAACACGCAGACTCTTACATGCACACACACAGACACATTTGCAACCCGACAAACCCACCCAAACACACGTACAAGCTCAGCCACTCGCCCATTCCTTCTTGTGCCATGTCTCTAAATCTGGCGTCAGCCTTATTGTTAAACATGTCTAGTTTCGAGATTAAGATCCTATTCTCCATTTCATGAAAATGGTCTGTTTTTTTTATATAATGGGCCACACAATAACCAATGTGAAATGCATGCTTAACCATTAAATAGTTGAGGGTCCATTAATAGAAGTGTTGACACGCTAACGACAAGCCCTAATGGACCAGACCCCATGGGACAATAAAACACAAGCGGGCGACATGAGTCATAGGTCCAATGCATTTTGATATGATGAGATGTGGTCACTTCCATTGTTCGCCCGCCCGAATCCGTCCCTCTATCCGTCTTCGGGTCTCTCTGTGTCCACAGTTTAGTTTAGTTTCTGTTGGTAAGTCTCTGGCTCTCAAAATCCCTTTTTAAGTGTAGAAGAACCCATAACTTTGGTAGGTTGACGGAGAGGTGCAAAAGGTTTGCCGGTTTTAAAGAACCTAGGAAGGGGTCGCCCCCCCGGCGTTGGCCTAATAAACACCCCGGTGGTCCGCGTCCAGCCCTCGTGGCTAATCTTACACGGCTCGCTATCTCCAAGTTGTAAATATGCGCAGCAGGCTGTGTTTGAAACAAAATATGACTGGAAAGACCCGATCACAGCGATCCAACGAGCCAGGGCGAAACCAAATAAAAAAAAGTGATACACCGGCTTTTTTCCAATGTCTTGTAGGGTCCTCACTAAGGAACTGCGTGTCACGCTGCTGGAAGAGAGCAATCCCAGGGAGTAATCTGATGAGTTCATCTGGGAATACCGCCTTGGCCCACATCCTGTGTAAATTCCCCCATTTCTGAGCTTACTCAAAACACTGTGCTCTCATTACGTTCTGCTGGCGTGGCCTTCGTTATTTCATCTGGCGTTCGGCGGAGCAGTATGCAAGCTACTTTTTGCCTAGTGATTTCCAGAGTGCCGTCCATAAAGGCCCATTGTAATGGGTTGCTTTCCTCATTATTGTCAGGTCAGCGCGTGCAGCGACGGGGGGAATAGTGCGGCTCACACGGCCCGTTAATTCAACACCTCTGGTTCACTCTGGCGGAATTTGTACAGCTGGCCTTTCAGAGGCAGTTCAAGCACCCGCACTCCTACGGATGCAGGCGCGGATGTCATGCGCTGACCCATGCATGCATGCACACAAACGTGCGTGCGTGCAAAGAAACATACACACACACTCTCTCTCTCTCTCACACATAAACAAACACATTGTGTGCGTAGACACGTGTGCACACATACACACGCACAGACATGTGCCCAAACGCACGTGCAAACACACACACAGACACACACACACCCACACACACACACACACACACACACACACACACACAGCAGCAGCAGCAGCAGCGGACCTTGCTCTGACATCACACCACTGGTGCCTGCCCTACCTTCAGACCCAACTTGGGAAATCACCCAGAGCCTGTCCAGCCACCAGGCCGTGAAATGCAACCCAGAGAACCGCAGACCAGTTAGACAGACGCTTGTGAGGTGGGTGGCTGGGTGGTAGGGGGGCAGTTATCTGACCAGGGGTCGGTCTGAGTGTGAGGGAGATGAAGGAGAAGGGGCGTGGGGGTTTGGGGGGCCGGTGGGATTCCAAGCGAAGGTTACGGTGGTGAGAGATGGAAATTCAGGAGTGTGTGGAGTGGACTGGAGAGAGTGGTTATTGAAGAAGGATTATATGGACACTAGGCTTCCCCAAAGGAGGAAGAGGAGGAGAAGGAAGAGGAGGAGGAGGGGAGCGGGGGGTGCACCCTTGGCCTTGAGACTGGGGGGCTCCGTCATGCCTGAGGTCCTCCAGGGGCCGCTAGGCCCCAGCGAACCCAGGGGGGGTACCCAGGAACTGGTTTTGTTGCCGCGGCAGGAGTGGGGAGTGACAGGGCATACCAGCATGTCTGACATGTTGGAGCAGTTGGCCCGGAGACCTCCGTTCTACTGCCACACCCCAAACGCCATCTGGGGCTTCACCGGTGGATTCAGAAAGGGGAGCATTTTTTTTAGGTTGTCTTTTCAACATCCCCTGAATTTGTGGGTGTGTGGTGAGAGAGAGAGAGAGAGAGAGAGAGAGAGAGAGAGAGAGATAAAAAGAGTGGGAGAGAGAGAGAGAGAGAGAGAAAAAAAAGATAAAAAGAGAGAGAGAGGGGGGGGGGGGTCAGTGGGGAAGGGGGGGGAACAGAGATCCGTCTGTGAATCACGTGTTGATTAAATGAGCGGGGAGTTATTTCAGCCTGAGAACCAGACGGGCGTATCGGCGTGCGCAGAGCGGCCTTGATGCTGCTTCAATTTGAGTGATTTCTTTTTTTTTTGGGGGGCCTCATTCCGCTTCTTAGGCTATAAGACAAATGGAAATATGCATGATCAAATTTAAGCAATGCCAAGGCACCAAGTCTGATCTGTTCATGCTCCGTTCTTTCTCACAAAGAGCTCAGTTTAACTTCGCCCGGGCAAAAGGGAAGTGATGAAATGGAGCAATTATGGATCCATTTGTGGTATTCAGGGGAAACCAGGTGTAAAATTTCCAATCTGTGCACCTGCTGTATCTTCAATTTATCCTGCTTTTCGTCGCCAGTGTTGGCTTATTTGATGGTAATATTCTAAATATGAACACAATGTTATGTGCAATATATCTATTTAACGACGCCATACAGGGATTGTGTGTGTCTAATTCGCGAGGAAACAAAGCGCCATACGATAGCGATATGAAGTCCAGGAGGTCATTAACGAAAAAGAATTAAACTTCGGGAGGAATGTTGAGTTTCTCTTCGGAAAACAAGAGAACCACAAACTGTGGTAGAAAATGTAAATGGTAGAATAAAAACAAACGCTCGTCGGTATAGAACAATTGAAGCTTAAATTTGTCCGGGTGTTTAAGGGATACGATTGTGGAACATGGAAATATCTCTGCCCTGGGAATGAGCCGTGTTGTGTTCTGCAAGTGTGAAAACCGATAGCCCAGTCATGTCCTGTCGGGCTCCACATTAATTTCGTACTCAACACAGTTTGTGTGCATACATATTCATGAACCCCCCGATGAAAAACGGATGAACAACTTTATGTTGGGGGGGTCAGTGAGGGGAAAAAGTAACAAACCCACTCATATCCACCACTACTGGATGGTGCCGGTGGTGGTGGATGGGGGGGTTTAGGGGGTGCTCACTGATGAAAAGACTCACTAACCACGACCTTTACAGCCTAAAACAAAGATTTGCACAATTAACTACTTTTAAATGTCACCCAACTGCCAAATCTGCATATCAACGGCAGGCCATGCATAGCGATGAGGATGTTTGTGGAGGAATCATTTTCCTCCCCCATCGCTTTCATCCCAGTCCAAAAAAAGCCATCAAATATCCCCGTTTCGTCAATTCTTTTGGCAGGGAAAGAAATATAAATGTCAACATATCTTGTGCGGAAATCCTTCTGTTGCTAATTAACCTTTTGCCGTTTGGAAGCTAGACTGAGCTACGCCTAAACACCGCAATTAAGAGCAGACAGAGAGACCGAGAGACAACATCTATGCACACGCTGCAGAGCTACGGCGAAACCATGGCGACTTCATTATGTCTGTGCACACATATTCACCTTCCTTTGATGAGGTGCACTGATTGGTTAATATTTTCCCCCGGTGACAGGGAAACAGCGTATTGGGCGGTTGTTTTGGAGAGTTTAACGGATTAAGGATATCTAGTTCTGTGTTAACCTCTGCTGAATTGGGAGAGGAACAGTTCGGTGGCAAGCCCCAGGTAGAAGGCGCAAGACGACAAAAGAGGAATTCAAATTTGTACAGGAGCACGAGGGATGCTGAGGGTCTATTATATTCAAGTTCAATATTTGGACGCAGCGACGAGAAGGGAGCATTCTCAGTTCAGCTTCCTGACCACAGTGTAACTCAAAGGTTCTCCGCTGGTGTTTTCAGTGGGGCTCCCCGGGTCCCGGTAGGCCCCGGCTCCTCTGGGGGGTCACGAACCTGCAGCTTGAAGTCCGTGTCAATTACAAAGTCAACCTATTAACATCTTCACTTTTCGTTTCTTTTTTTCAAAAGTTTTACTTTCACCCAAATGCAAAATCAACATATCTCGCAGGGGCCGGCCCCAATACCGCAGGTAGGCAAACAAAATACTTTCCTATTCTTCTGGGATAGGCAGAGCATAACGCGAGGATGGAAATGCGGTTGCTAGCATGATGAATACTAAGGAGTCCAGTCCAGACGCGGACAAGTGATTGACATGGCTTTGAGGAAGGAGGAAAAAAGGGAGTCTGGTTTTGGCGAGGGCAAGGGGTTGAGGCAGAGGGAATGCTGGGAGGTGCCAGAGTAAAGTTGATCCAGTGTAGGATGAAGGGGTCTTCTGAGCATCCGACAGCAGGACCCTCCACAGTCACAGAGTGAGTAAGTGAGTGAGTGAGTGAGTGAGACCCATAAAAGCAACAGAAGGAATTAGTCACTGAGACTAAAGATAAGGTTCATCCCCTGAATTCTAAGCACAACTCGAGACGGCTTGATACACGTTAACATGCAAAAAGTACAATATATAGATACATTTTTATTTTATTTAACCAATTTCTTTGTATATTATTTGCCGTTCTTATTCAATCATTTAATACTCATTCTACTTCTCTTATTATCCTGCTGTTGTAACAGCCTCCTTCCCTGCCCGTGATTAAGTCCATGTAATCGAATTACGCAAAAGACACTCAAATGTCAACTCCCAAATAAGAAAAATACAGTTGGCTCTTTATCTGGTGTCAAAAGGGTTCCATGACTCAACGTGGACGGTGCTGTTTACGCATTCAGCCGGCGGCGTGGTGACGCACAAACAGTGATTTGTGCGATGTTTCATCCCCCGCTTGATGCACTCCTCTCGGGGGCTGACAGGTGTTTAGCATGAAACCTACTAAGCTCGGAAATCAGGATTTTTCAAAGCAATTCCAGACCTTACACGCGGGCCAGGGACGTTCCTCAATGTCAGCCGTGATTAGGTCTGGGGAAATACAAATTTCTCCCAGAGCCTAGAACCGAACGTCCTTGCAAGGCATGACAAATGGTCCTGTATGGTCAGCATTGATACCTATCAGCTGCTCATTAAAAATGTAATGCCGACATGAATATTTACCTGGTATAATTACCGCTCACTATTGCGATTCTTTGCGGCAGCCGCGGCAAGGTGAGCCGTGTCTCTTCGTGTGTGCGATCGGAGAAGGGTGAGAAGGGTGAAAGTGGTCTTCCACCTTGATGAATATTGCAAAGGTCCAAGGATTGCATGGGCGTGCCAACCCGTGCAATCCACCTTAATCAGTGGGATAATTGATGGCATGGGCTTACCTTCGCTAAGGCGCTAATTGATACACGAAAAACCCACCGAGCTGCATAATTTACCGAGAGAGAAATAGAAGACGGATGTGTATGTGTTTGTGTTGAGGGGGATTCATTTGTCTTTAAGTGACTACCAAGTCCAAGCTGAAGGCTATAGATTAATACTTCTTCTTTCCATGTCCAATTGGCTTTAAGCCACAGGATTGCATGCATGAATGTTCATAATCAAGAACGGTCGACAGGCTGTTGACCTGTGCAGTACCGTTCACGTCTTCTACCGGTGTCATTTTCTCAAGGCATCAGCCCTTCTGTGAATCAACAAGCCAATAATGATTGGGATTTTTCCTTTATCAGCCCCCTTTCTCTCTGACAGAAAATAATATGGGGCGAGCAGCATGAAGTATGAGCAGAATTCATAAAGAGAAGATAAGGAGGGAAGGGGAATGCAGAGGTTATCCTGAGTGCTGGGGAAAATCTTCTGGGAGTCGGGAGATCCAGGGCCGAAGTCCTCTGTGGTTGCAGCCAATCAACAGCTTAGAGGTGGACGCCTCAACACTGTTCCTATTGGAGCTCCAGATCAGTCTGAGGGAGCCCCGTTGAGGGAGCGTGTCCCTCCTGAGAAGGTCAGCGTTATGGTGCTCAGGAGCATGTACTGTATATTGGTAGCACTGTACTCCGACAATTCAGGCGCACGCTCACTCAGATGTGCACCGAATGTGTCAAATCAAAAGAACTAGAGGCTTTGGAATAGTACAGTGTCTGGGCTCACAAAACATATACAAGCCTTCACAGCTAAATCAGAGTTCAACAGAGTGGACAGCATCCAAAAAACTAGACTAAAAAACAACACACATTCTGTTGTAGCTTGGGAACATTGTTGAAGCTACTCAAAGTCAAGTACCCAAAAGGACTGAAAGGGCCGTCTCGAGAGAGGAAAGCAGCAGGTTATGTGCAAATGCTTTTTTTGGCAAACACTGTTGAATGCTGATGCCGAAGGCAGCATACCCTTCACTAGGTAACCCCCAACCCTGTGCTTCAGCTCCTATTGAGACACCTCTGCGCATCCATAAATTCACTGATCATTTGAATTGTTTTAATGATACAAATCTGTTATTAGTTATATTATTAATACAAATCTATTAATCTATTCAGTTGTGTTGTGACTCTAAAAGTGCTTACCAATTTAATGGCACTCGTTGGAGGTCTTTTGATTGACTGACAGCATCTTGTCAACGAGGTGATGTATCCCTCTCTTGTTAACGCGTCGAAAACCAGGTTTCCTTGACATAACTTTGTACAAAAACAACGTCTTACACATCTCCTTACTCTGTAGGGGGACTGGCAGGTGCCATCCTTTAAAGACACGGTGATAATGGCAATGTTAGCAAAAAGAATCTCAATCTAAAATTGGAATCCAAAAAGAAAATATTCACTGACAATACAATGCGCTGGGCTCATTTGGGGCGGGGGTTGGTGTGAAAGAATGTACCTTTAAATACATGTCTGATGCTGGTTCCTGTGTTTGATCCCAGGAAAGGAAACACCTACAAACACCTTGAACAAAGAAAAAAGCACATGAGCACTTGAAAGGGGCAACATTGTGAAAAGACAAGTCGACACACCGAATGACAGCTCTTTAGCTCTTTGCTTTGAACTCTTAGCCGTCGTTGTCAGGCAGCAAGTGGACACCACCCAGCTCTGCTTCAGAAGAGAGCAGCTCCCTGTGATGTCGACCATGTGTTTTCAAGTTAGTTACTGGATGGAGGTTGAAACACACATTTCTTATTAAATGAGCTTGCTGCTGTGATCCCTAGAGACACACTTTTGTTTGTGCATTTTAGTTTCCACACCTTTTAGTTTGGTTAACTTGGTCTGGTTTCTGTTAACACAGCAATATTTAATAGAGGAGCAAAATATGGAAACAAACACCACACTCGGCAAAAACAACTAAACTCTTCAGAATAAGAACCACAGCAACCATATCGGATCACTCTCGTGGAGGTATCAAAGACGTTCTTGCAGTGAAATAAGAATAAAACAATATTTTAAAGACCAGCATGCTACAAAATACAATATTAGTATAAATTGTGTTTATTGTATGTATCCCGATGATATGAAAGATATATCGAATGGCAACTAAAATAGAAACATTATCTCATCAATTGCGTGGAGGTAAGTTATGGCAAGTCTCTGGGCATCTCATTAAGTTTGAAGGCATATCATCCAGACCACACATTGAAAACAATGGTTTGATGCATGTTCTAGCCCTTGACTCATGGCAGGGACTTATTTGCCTGTTCATTTTCATCCACACATAATGTATATCATTAGCATACTTCACTTTTTAGGCCAGCACAGGTATGTTTTAGGCTAGCCCAACTGAGTTGTTTTGGTCCACAAACCTAACTAGAGAGGGACTAGTTGTATGTAACCACTCTCTCACCTCTTCTCACACCTGTTGCACACAAACTAGGTGTGAAAGCTTGTCGAATCGACAAGATGAACAGTGGAATTGGTACTGATATAATGCACAAATGCACACACACACAGGCACAGACACGCACGCATGCACACACACACACACACGCACACACAAACAATGGCAGTGAGAAAGAGTGAGTAAGAAAGAGACTGTAAGTAGTAGTGTTTTAATTCATCTTTATGTAAATCCAGTCATTTACGGTTGCCTTAACAAATCAGGGATCAAGTGTATCAACATCAAGCGGAGAAGAAAGTGCAAGAGGGGATTACAATAGAAGAGAAAGAAAGAGAAACTCTCTGCGAGGAAGGAGCTCGAAATCCAGACGAGGGCAAAATGAACGCTTTGTTAATCGTCTGAAACGCGGCATGTACCGTAAACTATTACAGCGCCGCCTCCAGTCTGAGCCCCCCCTTCAACCCATGCGTGTGGAGGCCGGGGCCGAAGAGGGTTCTCACGTGGTAGAAAAATACAGTGGCTGTTTCTTTTGCATAATGCTCTACTGAGTTGATGTTTTTTTTTCCCCTAAGGGACCGATGTAAATTGAGCAGCTCGTCCCTAGAGTCCACCGACGATGCTCAAGACACTTTTCCTTTTGTGTTTTTTTTGTTTGTTTTTTTGCATGTTTTTATTCGTTTACATCCTAAATCGCAAAAAAAGAAAAGCCCCTCGATGCACTGCTACATAGCTAACATTGTAGGTATATGCTCTTATCCGAAAGAAGGGCTAAATGAAATCCCACACAGCACTGCTTAACCAAACCATAACGTCAGCATACAGGTCCTGGCATAATCCCAGGCCACTGAGTACACTGTCTCTAAATAGTAAACATCGTTTGGACAGAGGAAAATAACAAACTAAAAAACAAAACAGATCCGAGGACATCTACTCCAAACCATTCACATTCCATGTTCTCTACTATATTCATTTTTTTGGATAAGTAAATAGACTATCAAAAAAGATACATTATAATGGTGCATTACTGAACTTTTACCACACTCCCTATCTTTGAGCGACACGAAAAAATGTGGTTTGATACGGAGATAATAATACAAAAAACATATGGATCTTTAAACCTCTCTGTTGTGGGGTAAATGATTGAATGACAAATACCATGCACTTAAGGCAACTTTTTCTTCCATCGTCAAAGTAATTTGGATTCATATTGTGGTAGACTGACCCTGGCTTTGTAGGTAAAGGCCACTTCTATTTCAAGCACTGTAGTGGTTTGATTCTAAAAACATTTCAAAGAAAGGGTCAATCAATCGGTTACACCGAATCTCTGCGTTGCATCAGAGATCAGCGATGAGTCGCGGACGCACGAATGCTGATGTGAAAATTCAAACCCCATGCAGAAAACAGGTCTGAGGAACAAGGTGATGGTTGCAATTAAAACACGTTCTCAAACATGTGTCGGGGGGGGGGGGGGGGAACGGCTTGTACTCCGCCAGGGCAGTTGTTCAGACTCTTCTTGTTATTATCTCAGATCAAATCGTTCGTCTGAACCGTGCTGATGTGCTATAAATGTCACCGCGCCGTCTTTCAACACAGAGCCTAGCAACCGAGTCCAGCACAACTTAGCACAAATAAACGCACAAACGCTTAGAACAGGGCAATTAACACCTAATAAAGGCAGAAAACTGTTGGGAAAAACAAAACGATTAGTGCCGGGAGTGAGGTTCGGGGCACCAATCTTTCTGCTTGAGTTTTGTTTAAGTCTTTTGTTTTCCTCAGACACGTGTTTCAATCAAGTCTTGCAGTCCAAAGTCTATCCCGGTCAGAGCGCCATAATCCATCTTCTGTAATACCGCCATTGTGCGATTTAATTTAGCTTTTTCCGAGTGTGATATCAGCATCGGTGAGTTGGGTTGTAAGAATTGTTGTCCTGACCAAGCCTTTGAGCAACATGTATGGGCCATTCAAAACAACAACAACAACAACGTTCTTTTCGAACACCACAGATGTAATGACGCCATTGTTTTGTCCAACTTTTGTCCTCTGGTCCACTCCCCCAGGCACCCTCAACCCAAACCACACTTAGGGATCGGGCCGAGTGTTCAGTGTGACTAAGTCCTGAAAAGTCCTCCACTGAGCAGTGCTTACGAGGGGCTTGATATCATACACAGCCTCCAGCTGCTAATGCACTGACACGGACCACACTGCTGGAGCCTCACTACATAGATGAACCCTATAGTGGTGCTAAAACACTCCCACCCAGCGTCCATCAACTAAAGATGCACACATACGCAGCCTATACACATTTGCATCGTACTTGAAATATACTTTGACAGAAGTAGAAGTTAAAAAATAATAAAACAAACATTTAAAAGTCAACAATGGCTAAAATTAAACAAATATAAATGTAACAACCTATGAGGGTATGCACGTTCGGTGTGTGTGTGTGTGTGTGTGTGTGTGTGTGTGTGTGTGTGTGTGTGTGTGTGTGTGTGTGTGTGTGTGTGTGTGTGTGTGTGTGTGTGTGTAAGTTTGAACACTCAATGAAAAACAAACATACATGACATGTTTCTGGGTTGCATTATGAAGAGAACATTGTTTTGTATGAGGGTGTGTTTGGGTCCATTTTCATCTTCATATTTATGTGCACATGAGTCTGTCAACTGTGTGTGTGTGTGTGTGTGTGTGTGTGTGTGTGTGTGTGTGTGTGTGTGTGTGTGTGTGTGTGTGAGTGTGTGATTGTGTTTGTGTTGAGTTCTTCCGGTAGCTACAAGGCGTTGGATGTGTTGGGGCTCCATCCCATCTGATAGGCTCTCTCAAGCGTTCTCTTGCAGTCCTGCATCACCGTGCTGAACACGATGTGAGGGTACTGCACAACCAGCCTCTCCACTGTCTCCTCGTTCACCTGCAAGTAGACAGAGAGGGGGGGGGGGGGGGGGGGGGGGGGGGGGGAACAGAGAACAGTCTGGGAATCACGTTTTGATTAAATGAGCAGGGAGTTAATTCAGCCTGGAGGGGGAAGGAGTGGGAAAGGGTGGAGAGAGAGAGAGGGAAAGTGAGAGAAAGAAAGAGTGAGCGAAAGAGAGAGAGAGAAAGAGAATTGGGTACAATGGGTTATGCAACTCAACCTATTCACTTTTTTATATAAATATTTTTTATTTTATATGAATGTCAGCACTGTAATGTTGGCGTCGTCATACATGCGTGTCACTCCCACACACAGACACACAAACACACACCACAGCATAGACAAGACTAAGAAGCTCACGAGGCAACACTGTCATTAAACGGGCGCTAAAAGGCTATGAGTGCAGGCTAACGGCCCACACTATCCCCCAGTGGTGACCAGACCCTCATCCCAGTGCAATCGGCAGAGAGCTCCAGCATATTGACAATGAGCAGAGACAGAGCACCCCCAGAGACCCAGCGGGGTTAACCACAATCCACCCAGAACTGTCTCCCCACCTAGCCCGTAGGCATGACACTTTCCAGGGGAAGTGATGTATAAACACTCACACATGCAGAACACACTTGCGCGGCGTTGCCAAAGCTCTGACAAAATATTTCACGGTTTCCTCGTCCAAACATTTGGCTTTCACAGTGTTTTCCATTAAAATATTTAAGCTGAACGGCGACAGCTTTCCCAGACCAGATTCCTGACGAGTTTTGTAATCTTTTTCCATTGTCTTCGTCTTGAGTCGTTGTTTTCTTCTTGGGGGTCATGATAAGGATCTGCTGAAGGTTCTCGAAGTGATTGGGGTTTGCCCTGGATGGAGAGATGTGTAGATACAGTTGTGGTTGATGGAGGTGAAGGAGTGCATCTGACCAGACAGCAGACCCCGGCTCTCGGGTGTCTCTCGTGAGAGGATTAAGAAGCTGTCAGGGCTGGGTTTTGGCTGTGCTGAAGCTTAATCACAACCGGTTCTACATCCCTTGTTCAGAATGGTCAGTAGAGGGTTAGGAAGGGATAGGAAGGCAAAACAAATATATTGATCCTGTCGATCAAAGTCACGATCAAAGGGCTAAATAAAGCATCAACGTTTTTTTTTTATAACTAATCTAATCTAGCAATTTATTCCAACTTCCAATGTTGAACACAACATGTTTTACTTGATGTGATCTACTATTTTGTTTCTAATTGAACCTTTATTTATTCATGCCTGGTTGGCCTGGCATCAACTTCTTTGTGCCTTGCTATGTACCCTAACATGCTGAACTACTGTTTTCTTTCAAAGATAATCATGCTAAGCTAAACAGCGACATGTTTAGCCTGGCATAGTGACCAAGCGCAGATATATTGCAATGTGTATTTCAACAAGGAACAGCATCATGAGCTCAGGGAACTGAGGCACCCAGAGCCATGCTTTCCCCTGCTATTATCACAGTTGTGTAAAGTTTGTTATGACACAATGGCGAGACTCATTAGGAGATAAAACGACAAACCCTTGATTGCCTTCATAACATATTACGCTGTATCATGAAGAGAATGAACCACCCAACTCTGCCACTCGTTAATCAGCATAATTACAATTAAAAGAGATTTAAAGAATAGACCTGTCAGAGAGATGGGAGACCATTACCTTAATGAATGCTTATTTAGTGCTGCTCCACTTGTCACGCAAACCACGGCAGACACAAAATGGCTCCCCATCAGAATGCAGAATCATTTGCTAATTGTAGGTTGCGGAAAACACAGAATGCCGCCACAGTTTGATAGGCAGTTTGAAGACAAACTATTTCATTGGCCAATAGTGTTGATTTTGGTTGTGCAATATGCGTGCAACAAGTCAAAGTCAAAGGCGTTAATTAGAAGTCTGAAAGCAACTCTTGCCCTCAAGTTGATTCAACAACAGTTAAATTGCTAACCTCTTCTATGTATTTGGCTTTTTAACAAGCATCATTGGAATTGAAATCCAACACTCAAATCCAAAGGCCTTCGATGTTGAGGGCCATTAAGCAGAGGTGATGACATCACCACACCTGCAATGATATTTGGAGGCTAGACCCTATGTTGAGACGTTGTGTCCCAGTCAACTCTCTGGATATCGGCCAAAGAGAGTATCCCCACTCCCGACCCCCCAAAAAAATGATCTGGCATTCACTATTTCAAATGAGAGAGACTGAAGCTTGGGCAGAGCAACGCTTCAACATGCATCCTGGGAACAGCGACACGTTTTACAGTGAAGTACGGTGCATTACGGCCAGAGCAGGGAGCGGAAAAGCGGAACTGATACGGTCTTGGGTGACTAGTTCCTGCCCTCTACGGCGCTGACGTGGTGAACAACTCTGCTGTCCCGGACCGGCATTGCCTCGGAAACACGTCTGCCAAGTTTATAGGAGAACCCGTACGAGGGGAGCAGATTGCTCTAATCTTCTGGAAGCATCTGGGAGCACAGCCACAGAGATCTGGAACCAAGCCTACACTTATGACATTTTCTCCCTTTTTAACTTCAAAGATAGCTGCCCTGTAGATGTGAGAGCGGTGTAATGCTGACTGATGGGTAATGCAGTGTTGTCAGGTTTTACAAGTGGAAGAGAGTGAGAGAGAGGGATGGAGACAAAGCTTTATGTATCCGAACCCGTTTGATATAGCTGAACTTTTTGATTGAGTGCTTCGCGGTCAAGGAGAGTGGCTGGGCCCAGGAGATGTGTACACATGATGTGGGTATAGGAGGGTGTATACATCAGTGCTGGGTCTCTCCCCCCCACCCCCCCCCCCCCACACACACACACACTTTTCCCTCCTCCTCGCACATGTTTTTGAGATGCATATCACCGTATGCATGCATCTCTCATTCCCGTCCACTCTCAGTCTTCCGGTATGATGTCATGCCAATACCAGCGTTCTGGAGTCATTACCGCTTCACTGTTTAGTTGAGCGAGGCACCAGCGACACCGTGGACGACAGGACGTCATAACCGAGTGCAACTTGGTTGCAGCTTTGCGTTTAGCACAATGTATGTTGACCAGATGTAGGCAAAGAGGGACGGATGGACTTTAAAGTTGAGTTACTGCTATTTTCCAAACTATAGCCTTACTGCCTGGAATGAAGGCTGCTGTTTGTGTAGCCCAGGCCTTTACCAAAAAAGAAACGTTTTAAAAATAAATTGCTCATTCCATTTGTTCTTCCTCATATTCTCTTACGCGCTCTTTCGAATCCCTGCCTTGATCAGTGGCCTGATGAATATAAATGCATACAGAATTCAGATGACAAAAGATTACCGTCTCACAATGATTTACTTGTTGAGAAAATAGAGCCCATGTCGATTGAGGTGAATATTTGTATCAATTGACCACAACGAAACACCTTCATTTGCATACGATTCAAACCCTTGCACTACACTTGCCAGGGTAGCTTTGACACAAAAAATAATCATGCAGGGAGATGCAGGCAGGACCCAATCTATTCTACACACACGAGTAATTTACTAACAACCACAGCCTCGCGCAATCCTTTAACAACAAATCCTGAATGTTTGCAAATAAATGCCTTGCCCTCGTTTATTTTCCTTAATGTGTGCGTGTGTGTGTCTGTGCGCGTATGCGTGTGTTCTGATACGCGGAGCTGGTTTTCTGTATTGAGCTGGGGGTGAGTGACTGTTCCCCTGGTGACCTCCCCGCCGCCAGAGCGCTCCCCTCTTCTCTCGTCCTTACAGCACTGGCTCTCTCTGAGAACCCCCCACTCTTCTTCTGCAGACGCACTCCATCACCTGGGTAGAATACACATTAAGCAGCGACGCAGGACCGCCTCCCTCCCCCTCCTCCCCCTGCAGGCAGCGCTCTGTAGCGCGTCGTTAACGTGACTAATGCCCGCTTAGTTTTGTGTTCTGGGAGTGCAAGGGGAGACGAAAGATGGGGTTCGTGAATTGATAATGAGGTATGCAAACAGGGCCAGGATGCGCTGGCGTCTGACGTGCGCACTGAGAGCAATCCCTGAGTGTTGCTGGTGTTCAAAGAGAAAAGGATATATAACTCAACATATGCAGAATATATATATATATATCTATACATATATATATTCTTTTTTTTTGCAATATGGGCTATGCTTCTTCAGATAAAAGGTATACCTAAAAAGATTTGACTCAAAGGAAAATTAACACTATTTGTCTTTTACTTTTCTTTCGTTAAACAAAATTGGCCCCATTCCCTTTCCAAGTTTGTCACAGTTTTCTTGCCCCAAGCCCTTAGTCTCTCTTTGTCCATGTGGCAGCCATTGCTAAAGCCGGGCCCATAAAGAGAGACAAACATCCTGAGGCCCTTCAGGGCCCATGTCCACTCCCATGCACAGAGTCCATCAGTCAGCCAGTAAATACATTTGGGCTAAATGTTTAAAAAGGCCATTTAGTCAGAAGAAGAATGCAGTGTATCAGATCTCAGGCGTCTTAAACAGGACCGGATTTAAACGGGATGAGATTTATAGCGTTCTTTAAACCGGTCAAAGTAAAAGCTGGGGCTGTAAAGTTTTGCAAGGACAGGGGGGGCTGTGGTGGCTGGTTCTAAAGGAACTGATAAAAATGGGGAAAAGGTTAAGGAAGGGCTAGAAGGAGGGAGCTGGAGCAGAGAAAGGAGCAGGGATTACATAAATTCTGACTTTTCTTGTGTGTGAGGAATAGTTGGTATATAAGGATTTAGAGGGATGCGTTTGCTCATTGGTTGAGAAAGTAGCCTTTCAGAGTTGTTAAGAGCAAGGCAAGAGTGAGGAAGCATTCTGGGGGATGGCATTGTGAACATACCTTTAAAAATACAAAAAAACAGAGGTCAGGCCCTGCTGGTCCTACTCACGCACCCCGCATCCCTGCACAATATCAGACCACTCAAACAGAGGGTGGGATACACACCAGCACAAACACACACACACACACACACACACACACACACACACACACACACACACACACACACACACACACACACACACACACACACACACACACACACTTCAAAAAGCTCACAGAGAGAGATTCCGAGGCCCGGTTGTAAACCTTCTACCCGCCGTGCGTGACAAAGGTAGCTGAGTGTAGGAGGTTTGGCCCACCCTCACACTGCTTAATCTCAAGAGAAGAAAAAGAAACGGTGCAGGAACATTCCGGCACCGCCAGTGACAGGCACCCGGTCCTAGCCTCGCAAGAGAAAAAGGTGATCTACCTTTGAATAGGTGGTCGATGTAAAGTCCTTGTTGCATTCGGTACTCTGATTATTCAAAAAGGCTGAAAGTGACTCTCTAGAAAGGGTTCACATAACACCGTACAGTACAGCATGTCAATTTATAGTACGGCACGCCAATATATCATTGCATTCGTTTATATGGCATTGATGTATAAAAAAAGTGCTAATAATAACGTTCTCAATGAATTAATGATTAAAAAAAAGCGCTCAGGAGATGGCAAGCATGAGATACACAGGAGAGATATAAACAAACAAGAGACATTGACCGACAGAGAAAGAAATACAATACTAGTGTACACCACTCATACTAACTGCTCCGATAAAGTATAAGGAGTTCAATCAAAACTGTTGACAATATTAGGTATCGTATTGTCAGCAATTTGTAAGGCAAGATCATATCTCTCTCTCTCTCTCTCTCTCTCTCTCTCTCTCTCTCTCTCTCGAAAGCATAGGAACACAGATTCCACAGCAGCTTACTGGGGTCAGACATTGGCAGAGAATGCCATGAGGAATACATTTATACAAGTACGCACACACAGTTTAATTTAGCTTTTTTACACAGCACTTTCCCTTCACTTGGCCCCTGGATAAATAAAGCCCAAGGACACCCCATCCCATTCCACACCTCAAAACATATCTGAGTTGAGACAAATTTCATAGTTTGAGAGTTGTTCTTGTACAGGGTGGAATAGATTGTGGAAATCAATGCACCTCTTTTAAAAGGTAGATCCATTTTTATCCTAAGAAAGGAAAATATTAGGTCGGAACAATTTAACAGTAGCAAGGAGAGACCTTATGGGAAATTATACACTATTTCATTATTTGATTTGAAACAGGTGTAAATAATCTGTCCCCTAACACTAATAGAAAAAGTACTGACGGTCAGAAAACGGTCATGGATTATTTACGTTTTCATCGTTGTAATCGCTTGCCGCATTTAATCGTGATGGTGTCGGTCTGTTTGTTCGTTTCCCTTCGACCAATCCGAGCCATCCGTGGTTTAAAACTCGGCAGCTAACCAAATTGTCGTCCAACTCCTCCGATTGTGTTTGACCGTTTTGTACAGGCATTGCCTGAAGGCAGAGGAAATGGGCTACATTCTATTAGCATTAAAACGCATCAGACAGACCGCACGCCTGGAGGCTAGAAACCAGTTGTGGCCACCTGCTGTATATCACCATGTTTGTAAGAAAAATAAACACACAGACACACACAAACACACACTGTTCACCAGAAGTTAAATATTCACCTTATGGGCAACCACATCTGTCATGATTCCACCATGATGTGTTCTGCCATGCAGAGCACTGGGGATTTGGAAGAAGAAGAGGAGGACGGCCGTGCGAGGAATGAGGAGAAAGAGCACAGCAACAACAGGAAACTGAGGAGATCTGTGTAGGACTAATTGAATTGCCGGAATACCTGAACCCTGAATGCACACGACCTTGGATGACCTTCCCAACAGAGATACACAGGAATAGAGGGACACAGGGTAAAAAAAACCGGAGAGAGAGGTTGTGAGTGAGGGGGGAGAAATGAAACATAAAAGAATGTGCAAGGTTGGGATTTCTTATGGTCGTGTGTGTGTGTTTGGTATTGGTTTTGCTGAAGGTCTTAGTCCCCCCCCCCCCCCCCCCCCCCCTTCACTGTTGGCCTTTCGAAAAAACAAGATGAAGGGATCATCATCGGGGAGGCGTCTCGGACACAATCACACCAATCGATACTGCTCCTCAGCCGGGATAACTCCAGATTACATTGAAGATCACCAACGGCAAATGACTCTTTCAAAGCGCTCTCTCCTCCAGTGAAGACACCAGGGCCCGACCCAGACGAGGAGGGAGAACCCAAACAGGGAGGCTGAACCCTACTGGCTCCTGCGTTGTGTCAGTGCTCGCTTAATAATTAAATCCTAATTCCCGCCGCCCTTCCCCCTCTTTTTTTCCGTTGACAGCCCACATCAAACAACACTTTCGGCCCGCCAAAAAAAGTCTCATTTCCTAAATAACCACTATAAAGGCTTCCCAGCGCCGCACACTAGTGTATCCTCCCACCGCCGATATAAACCTCGCGGCCCTAAACAATTAAGAGCCTTGTTTGTGTCCGCAGATTGCTGCGCCGTGCCCATCCCCCGGCAGCTGGAACGGCCCCGCAGCGTGGCAACCATACTGATTGGGAGAGCGTTCCCTTTAACGACGTCTGCCTGGCCGCGTGTGCGGGCGGCGTTCGTACCTGTTGACTGAATGCCACGCGCCAACAGGAAAGCACGCTTTATACTAAAAACGAAAAACAAACAAACATGCTTGTATAGGAACACTCCTTCAAACAACAGCTGCGGGGAATAGCCGACGCGCTCATTCCGGGTGTTATGTATATCTTGTTTACGTATAGGGTCGGTCCGCTCTGACGTTTTTTACTCCCTGGCCTCTAATTATTTATCTTGGTTTCCCCCCACCGCCCGCCCGTTTGTCTGACTGTTTTTCCGATGGCTATGCCTATTCTTTACCACTTCTAAAGACAAACATTAATCAACAGCTGTCCCTCAAATACCAAGAGGCCTAAGTGCCTCAGAGTCCAGCTTTGTGCCGATGCGGCGCATGCTGGCTTCTGTGACCTTCTACATCTGGTCTCTTTGCTTTCAGTGGAGGCTACAAGTCGGCCAGGAGGAGCGGAACAGGAACCGAGAAGGGGGATTGCTTAAAAGGGCAAACAAGCGAGAGGTGACATGTTAGCGCATCAAACAATACACACCTTTGGAGAAACTAAGTAGAAAGGAAGCAGAGAGATTATTGGATTATTTTGGATGATATCCTGTGTTTTATCTTATTCAACTGTTTGTGCTATGGCAATGTAAATGTGAGTTTTCCATGCCGATAAAGCCATTTGAATCTTAGAGAGAGAGAGAGGGAGAGGGAGTGAGAGAGAGAGAGAGGGAGAGAGAGAGAGAGAGAGGGAGAGAGAGAGAGAGAGAGAGAGAGAGAGAGAGGTTTGGCATTGGGAGAAATGCTCTGATTAATCCATTTCACTGAGTCAACCCTAGCAGGGTGGGAGCATGTATGTATTTAATGACAGACCTGCAGACCAGAATGGTGTTCACACAATGGAAAACAAGACAAGGAAAATAGGAGCAACTAAAAGCTCTGGACACAAACCACTTTTGCTACTGAGGGTTGCTATTGCATCCGAGGCGCGTGTGTGTGTTTGTGTGTGCGTGCTTGTGTGAGTAAGTGCAATTAAGGCACATAAAAGTCTGGGTTTCATTGTCTTTAAGTCAGTATCTTACTTACTCCAGAACAACAACTAAATAATAACTTAATACGATGTGAACTTTTTTAATAAAACAAATTTGAGAATTTGTATGTTTGTGGGTGGGTTTTAAAGATATGTCCAACTTATTTTCCAGAAATTCTTTCATTTTCTTACAACATCAATAACATTTTTTCCTTGCTTCAGTAAAATTACTTCTTAATAACACATAATTGTCACCAATGTTTGTGTTGCGATGTGTTCAGAGATAAATTTGTCCCAGGAAAATCAGGCTGAACATTTGACGATGAATTGAAATTGAAAAGCCATGCATTTCCATCCCACACACACACAAACACACACACACAAGCCGGGCAATGCACCCGAAGGCCAGACTCATTTTCCATGACTCCATCAGCTCACCGCTTCAAAAAGCCGGCAGAATCAGAGGGCGAGAGACGACCAAATTAATTGATAATTTTTTTGGGGGGGGTCCGGTCCGTCTGGATCAATAGCCTCCTCTCGCTCTCTCCTCGGAACAGGGGCTTTGATACCAGGAGTTCCTACACTTTTGAGACCATGCATACTTTTAACCCTGGGAGGAGAAGGGAGGGGAGGGCGGGATCTGGTCTGAAAGAAGGCATTCCACACACACATTCCGCAATCAAAGAAAGGAGGCGAAATTTAGGAAACACTTTGTGAGCATCGCAGGAGCAAGATACCGTTCCGACGATGAATGCCAAGGAAGTGAAAAGCCACCTTTTTCTTGTTTTATACAACCACTGATGGCAGGTGACACACACACACACACACACACACACACAGTATTTAGTCTTCCAGGCAGTAAAATCTATACAGTAGGGAAGCAAGTTTATAGAAACAGGGAATGGAAAAAAAGGAAAAACTAAAAAATTGATCGTTCACACCGCTCGTAATGGAAATGGCAGCTGGATCCAGTTAGCAGTCTTTCAAACCAACTCCACTTCCTCATAGTAAACGTTCCAATCCTCCTTTTGGTGTATGACAAGTGAAAAGGAGAGAGAGAGAGAGAGAGAGAGAGAGAGAGAGAGAGAGAGAGAGAGAGATAAAAAGAGAAAGAAAGAGAGAGAGACTGTCCTCCCGGTTGTTTTGCGTCAAGGTTATCAGTGGGCTGTGTGTTTGTCTAGCAGAGGGACAGCGTCCACTCTGAAACATGACTCCACGTCAGCTAGCACAGGAGGTAGGGAACTGTCTGGGGTATACGGAGGGGGAGAAGGAGGGAGGGGGAGAAGGAGGGAGGGAGGGGGAGAAGGAGAGGTAGGGAGGGAGGAATGGGGGCGGAAGGGGTTTAGGGAGGGAGGCGGAGAGGGACGGAGGGAATGAAAGAAGGGGGGAAGTTGAGGAGGGAGGGATATAACACAAAGATGGAGAGAGAGAGAGAGAGAGAGAGAGAATAAATGAAAGCGTGAAAAATAAAAAGTGTTATATTGTAACACATTTCAATCCATCATCTCGAAGGTTGTGAGAGACGGACAAAAGGTAGCCTTTCAGATGATCTTGTGATAACGAGGCTGAGTAAGTTATGATGTCTATTCTTCCATTCATTCTCAATCTATATCTCTGAATTCCTTCTCAGATAACTTGTTCTGTATGTTTGCACGGGCATTCACAGACATCTCTCCTCGTGCTCCAAGATATGGATTTAAAAAGTGCATCTATTATTTCAATAATAGATAACATAATTGAGTGCATTTATATAGTGCTTTTTCTAGGAACGCAAAGCGCTTTACAAAGTGAGTGCAGGTGTGTGTTTTTGGAAATATGAGTTTGAGGGGATTGGAGAAGGAGGGAGGGGGGGGGAGAGAGAAAGAGAGAGAGAGAGAGAGAGAGAATGCCATGATGTGAATGGGGGGGGGGGTACACCTCATCCACCACCACTAGCATATAACAAACATAAACTGTTATTAAATCCCAAGATGAAATTCGACTGATAGCAAGCCTGGGTGGCAGCAGCAGAAAAAAAAAAAGAGGACGACATCGATCATTAGTGTAATGGGTTGCATTCAGTACAAAGTATTCAGAAACAACTTGCTTAGCTACTAACACAACACGTTTGCGTAGTTCCTCCGTAACAGGCCCTGAGTTGTCCTCGGCATCAATCGATCCAGAAAAGCAGCTTTATATCTCAGAGTACACCATCAGCACACTCTCTTCCCCTGAAGGCCTGCGATGTTTTGTTGCATTAAATGTCAAATCACATGCATTTGATGCACCTTAGGTCTTTTTATTAGGAAAATAATGATTTACCTTCACAGCAACACTAGACAAGACGTCTGTTCTCTCTCAACCACAACATGAAGCAATGATACAAAGTGACGGGAAAGCGGCAAAATCAGATAAGTAAAGAGGCACTGCAAATCTAATACACAGCCTCTGTCATAACAGCAAAACACTGAGTTTATTAGAGTTAGATTTGATTTAGAATTAAATTAAGGGCATGAAGAGGTAGATGGATGGACCATCTACCTCTTGTGGGTTGAAGCCCACAAGAGGGAGTGTGATAGAATAGATACAAAAACAAAGAGAAAACAAGAGATAGGCAGGCAGATCAGTGGATGGAAATTGTGTATATTAAAGTGGGGAAGAGGAGGGGAATTAGATCAAAAGTTACACTATGTTCCTCATATTGAGTCAAATGTGGAATCGCACGCATGATAGAAAAGACAGCCTTCTTCTCAACCCCCAAAAGTCTTTCAATTTGCATGAGAGGGAAGTGAAAGTTGAGCTCCATTGTGGCGAGAGCTCTCTAACGAGAGAATGCTTCCTGACAGCAAATGGGATCAGGAGCCCACTGTGTTTTCCCTGGGGTGTTATCCAATAATGGCAAGCATTTTAACCATGATTGAATTTTCTACAGTTCCAGATCGCACTGCTCTGATGTGCAAATCAAGCAATTGCTAATATTTCGATGGGGCACAAATGTTAAATGGCACATCCGTAAAATAAAATAAAAAGAGAAGCCGAAAGCCCTGAATGCCCTGCCGCCAGCATAAATACACCTGAACGTGTGGCTTTTATTGTTGCAGATCAGATCAAATCAATATGAAGCGGAATGAATGAGCTGGGGGGGCAGATATAATTGCCGCACGCTCAGTTAAAGGTGTAACCACCTAGCAATAATTGAAGAAAACTAAAGCAATATACTGAGCCAGGAGACCATTGTTTTAAAGGACAAGGCCTTTAATAACGTCTGAGACGAGGAAAAGACGCAACATTTTTCTCCCTCTCTGCATAAATGTCTATAAATTAAATGTCTGTCACATTGGTACCTTTGTAGGCGAAGAGGTTCATTGTGGTCCAAAAGCTCATTAAATCAACTCAATCAGCCATTAGAAATTTGGTGATCGTATGAGAACAAAAGATTAATATTGTATGTAATACACAAGCATGCACCGACATGCACGCACACACCTACACACACACACACACACACACACATACACACACACACACACACACGCACACACCACACAAAATAAGGTAATATGATTTGTGTGATTCGTGACTGGTAATTTATCTGACTTTGAAAAGTGTCAAACTCTCTTGCTCAACCTTCTTCTTCATGGCTCTTATCACTACTGCTGAGCAGCTCTCAAACTCCCCACAGGAGTAAATGACTTGTCTCCATGTTTCCAACGCACACTAGATGATTGAAGGATTCAAACTAAGACTCAAATAATTCCCTTAACATGCTTTTCAAAAGTAGAAGGGCGACTGAATGAATATGAAATTAAATAAGTAACAATGTTGCTCGCTTTGCCTCTCAGTTTAATATGATAGACGTGCACTCATATCTTCTATGATATTTTGCATAAAACATGACATCACTGAAACCCTGCATGTATGATCACTGACCAAACCTAAAGCGTTTTAATATTATGGAGACTAGAAAACTAAAAGATATAGTGAGCACTATACTCGTGTATAACAATGACCTCATAGTGCACATATAAATTATAATCATAAAAATAAAACGCATGAGGTCGCAACTATAGCTAAGATATACTGGCCTGCCCAATCCAATAAGCCAGAGCTATAAAACAAGACCCACGCTACCAACACAGACAAACACACGGAGATACACAAAAACACACTTAACCATACACACACACACAGACACACCCACTAAAACAACAACAAACACAAAACCACACAAACACTGACACTAAACCACACACAAACACACATACACACACACTTTTCAGCCCACAATCAAAGACCCCCCGGGGTGTGAGAACCACTCAGTCTTACTGTGCACATGTCCCC
This sequence comes from Pollachius pollachius, assembly GCF_949987615.1. Classification (NCBI taxonomy): domain Eukaryota; kingdom Metazoa; phylum Chordata; class Actinopteri; order Gadiformes; family Gadidae; genus Pollachius; species Pollachius pollachius. The sequence goes on along the minus strand of NC_136934.1, from coordinate 14,864,929 downwards.
ATGCAAACCGCCAGCGGTGGGATCCTGACCTAGGAGGTAACACCCAACAGGTGCTCCTCTAACACAGCAGGTAGGTGGTTCAGGTGTGTGGCCAGCTGTTAGCTTCATCTGCCTCCCATCCCTCCCTCCCTCCCTCAATCCCCTCCACTCATGTCGTCCAGACTGCCGAGGACGTCAGTAATTTAATGCACATGCATGATACGAGGTGGAGCATCCCTATACCAATAGCAAATCCCGGCTCCCGGAGATGTTACCATTGCGATTAAAAGCGGTGTGTTTATTTTACTGAATGCTTTGTTTTTGAGTGAGGGTGAGACACAACGATTTGTGAGTAAGTAGCCTGTGAAAAAAAACATGTACATGTTTGTGTATGTTATTATGTGTCAGAGTAAGCCTTCATCTGTGTGCAATCTATTTGTCTGTTGGTTAATATTACTCTCAGATATAATTTGTGTGTTTACGAGTAACGGTTACGATTAAAACAAACTTCTCATTAACAAGGTACTGTGCTCCACTTCAGTTCAAATTAAACGTATGAACCCTTACACTCACCGCGCGCCACAAAGCCTACAGAATGAATAGAGCAATCATCCTTCCATTATCTCTGCATTTTATGTCCTCTTCTTTTACCATCAAGCACCACAGCAACAAAAGCCTACCAGCCACCTCTACGAAACACTCAGACTTGACATTCAAATCTTCCTTCGCCGTAAACCCCTTTCTACACTCTGAGAGCAAAGAACAGTGGCGCTTTTGAGATCGTCACGTACACGTTCATTTCGTTGTTGTGTTTTAACAGTGTCGTAGTGTATGGGAGTGAATGGGAACATGGGCGATGTGAGACGCTGGTGGTGACTGGTTAAGCTAAGGGTTCTCAGACTATGGGCCCTATTTTAACGGTCTGAAACGCAAGTGAGAAGCGCCAAGCGCAAGTAGCTTTGTGGGCGGTTCTATGGCGATGTTGCTATTTTACCAGCGCAAATCTAAAAAGGGTTGGTCTGAAGTAGCCTAATTACCCGTAGGTGTGGTTTGGGCGTAACATGCAATAAACCAATGAGAGTGCTAACTCCCATCCCCTTTAAGAGCCATGAGAGCATTTGAATCTGACGAGCTGATATTTTGACAGCGCGTCTGCAGTCTCCGATAAGACAGATGCACATGAATTTCAAACTTCAAATGGCTCAGTTTATGGCCAAATAATATGGCGTAATTCACACATGGAATAAGGTTTTCTTCCACAACCTCAGAAATACTGAGTCCTCAAATAAATTTTGGCAAAGAAAACTTAACACACATATGATATGCGGTAACTGTGGTTCCATTTAATGATATAGGCAATACATTATAAACATCGTTTCTTCAGTATTGTATGCATTATCTTTATCGACTTGTGTTAGTAATATGCATGTGCCCCCCCGTTAATATACATTGCCATGGACTGTATTACGAATTACATGTTTAGTTTGCGTGTGTTTAAACAGATGGACGCACACACGCGCGCCCGCATTCATTCATTCTATTTAACACTCACACGTGGTAAAACAATGTTTTCTCACAATCAAATACTCATCAATCCTAAAAGTTATGGGCATGTACACGATGTCACGATGTCTTTCCCAAATAATTTACCAAGAATGTGTGGCTAGGTAGATGAGAGAAGCAAAGTGTATGCGCGAGGTGCACAAGCAACATTATGCATGCGCCCTTAAAATAGCATCTGAACAACGCGCCACTGACTTTAAACCAGGTATTTCTTGGTTTGTGGGTCAAGTGGTTTCGGAAACTGCAAAATAGCACCAGGGAACGTTTGCGCCAGAACACGCCTCCTCCTTTCGCCGAACCGCCCCTTGGGGCGCAAGATCATTCCCTAATTTACCGACACGTGGCGCAGGAGGGAAAAGAACGCTCTGCCCCAGTTGCAAACTAGCAACAACACATGCGCCAGTGAGAAAGTCAATTGCGCCGGATGCAAGGTAGGCCCCTATGAGTCGATCAGAATAGCCAACTTAAATCAAGTAAGGAGTTTCATTTCCTCCTCTTTTTATTGAATGTTTTTGTTTGTGTTGCATTCTGTGTGAATGCATGCTTGTGTGTCATAAAGAATATGCAATTTAAAATTTTGACCTCAGGAAGAACAGCACTCATCTGTGCATGAGAGCGCTGATTGTGAATCAAACATTTCAATTTCAATTTCAAAGCTGAAGCACCCACGCCTCCCGTACCTTGTCACATCTCATGAGACCCAGGTAGCGAAGGGACTTGCTGCTCTGGGCGATCTGCGTGGCGCCCTGGTCCGTTATGTCTTTGCACCAGCCGGCGTCCACCGTCTCGATGGTGCTGCTGTACTGGCCGATCGCTATCAGCGCTGATGGGGGGGGAAAGACACACACACAGACACACACACACACACACACACACACACACATGCAAGCACGCACGCATACGGGACAAGAAAAAAGAGAAGTTAGGGATAAAGGGGTTCATCTGACAGTAACCCCTTTTATCCATGCAAATCTAAATGCCACTGTCTCCTTTCCCGGCAGAGATATACAGCGGATAATATCAACATATACACACTGATCAGCCACAATATAAAGGCCACCTGACTTATATTGTGTAGGTCCCCCTCATGCTACCAAAACAGCCCTGACTGGTCGAGGCTTGGCCCCCACAAGACCTCTGCAGGTGTGACGCTCACGTTCCCATTGGAGGCCATCTGACCAGTGAGCGTGTTCCCGCACCTTTCCGTCATAGCCAGCGTTACGGTTTAGTCTTTCTCTTTTGTGGGATCCGCCCATGACCCTGTCCTCAGTGCACTTGTTGTTCTTCCGCCGGTGCTAACATCTGGATGCCGGGAACATCCTAACCCCCGTGAGACCTGCTGTTCTGAAGATGCTCCGACCCAGTCGTCTTCCCATCACAATTTGGCCCGTGTCAAAGTGGCCCAGCTCCTTCCGCCTGCTCCTTATTCCTGCTTCCAACACATCAACTCAAAGAACTGACTGGCTTTACTTGCTGCCTAATACCTTTATACTCTACTCCTTGACAGGTGCCACTGTAACAAGATGATCAATGTTATTCACCTCACCTGTCAGTGATATAAAAAGTTGGGGCTGACGGGAGTGTATATATATATATATATATATATATATATATATATATATATATATATATATATATATAATGATAATATATACCAAAAACAGCGACAGAGCGGCTAACAGCAGCAGGGCACTGTCGTCTGGTGCTGCTGCTGTCGAACACCATTTCATTGTTTACACACACACAAGATCTGGAACAGGACTGCAAATACGAATGCATGTAAGCTAGAGGACCACACACAGACACACGCACAAACACGCTCGGACACACACACACACACAGCTACAGGGGAGAACACGCACATGCCACAGACCCACCCACACACATGCACACACACACACACATCAGCTACAGGGGAAACAACCACCCACATACACACACAAGGTGAAAAACAGGGGAAAATACATACGCACACTTACACTTTCACACTCGCACATGCACACATAGACACACACAGACGGGCACGCAAGCACACACACATATGCACATGCACACACACACACACACACACACACACACACACACACAGACAGGAACCCTGACTTGTTTAAAAGTGCTGCAGGACTAATCCATTAGAGCGCTGGCATGTGTCACAGCCCTGCCAAGGTAAGAGCGGGGTGCCAGGGGAAAGGGAGGATTCATGCCAGTTTTTCCATAATTTCTGCATGGGGTGTGTGTGTGTGTGTGTGTTTGTGTGTGTGTGTGATGCCAGGGTAAAGGACATTATGCCAGAATAAATAATTTCCACTGATACAACTGCCTGGCTGCCACTATCTGAGGGTACAAAGCCCATGGGCCTCCAACAACATATTTACACACACACACACACACGCACAGGGGCACACGCACACACACACACACACACACTCTTGTTATTATGGTTGTACATACGGCAAGCAAATTGATTTACGGGATAGACACAGAGATGTGTGTCTATGGGATCGACACACATACACATACATGGACACACACACAAAGACAGTGCTCCTTATCAATCTCCAAGCCATCGATCGGTGGGCAGATTGAGAGGACGTGCGCTACGCTGATCGATTAGTAGCCCGAGTTCCCGTGATTGATCGAGATGCTATGGTCTTAGCTCTTTGCTCTCACACGTTAACGTAGCTAATAAGGGCGGGAAGACCAATCAGAGGAGGACAAGGTGGAGGAGTGAGGGCTGGGAGGAAGATGAAAGAAGGAGGGGGAGCGAGCGGGAATGAAAGAGAGACAGAGAGAGAGAGTGAGAGAGAGAGACCTCTGACGACACCTTCACTTGCTTGCTAAGAGCTCGTGTTGTTTGCCTCCCCATGCAGAAATCCATTCCCTCTTTCAACTCTGATTAACAAGCTGGGGGATAGCAGCCGTGTGCTCCGATATGTTAAAGGCCCTCCTGCATCTTCACAAACTAGTTCTGGAATGAAGGAATTGTTTTTTGCGTTTGTGCATTGTGTGTTAATTTCACGTGACTCCGACTCACTGAGGTTCAAATACCTAAATCAATAGACTTGTATACTAATACGCCCAAAACTCCCCCTACCAAAAGAATGAGTAGGATCAACATTTGTAGTTTTCTTTCTTTCCATGTAATCACATCCTAAATGTTAAGAATAAAGTCAAAATTGGACATAAGCCTACAGGAAGTTTTTTTTCGATAGTAAACCGAATTAGGACCCCCCCCCCCGTCAGATTTTACCCCAAGGGAACGGGAAATTAATCATTTTATGCAGTTTAAATCAACTGCTTGCCTTTCCATGTGTAGCCCTTCCAGAGGGGTCCATGTTAAGTACAGTGTACACAAACACACATGTACGCACACGCACACACACACACACACACAGGGCTAATCTCCATGTACAGTGCTGCAACATACATATGTAATAGATAGCTTAAGGCAATTGGAGAGCTGCACATGTGGTTCTATTTGGGCTCCAGCTTGCTCATGGATACCACGCATAATAGCATATTAGAGCTAAACAGGCAGCGGCAGGGCTTTGAAGATGCACCGCGCTCCATAGGACGACGACACCGTGGGGACAAGGGTGCCCTAAGCCAGATGGGAGGGAGAGGGAGGAGGAGAGGGGGGGGGAGAGAGAGACAGAGAGGAAGGGGCGGGGGAGAGGGGAGGAAAGAGGAGGGGGGGGAGACAGATAGGAAGGTGCAGGGGAGAGGGGAGGAGAGAGAGGGGGGAGAGAGAGATAGAACGGGAGAGAGAGCGAGTAAGGGAGGGAGCCAGGGGAGAGAAAGAAAAAGGAAGAGAGGGAAGGGGAGAGAGAGAAGGAGAGAGAGAGAGAGAGAGGGGGGGGGGGAGGGAGAAGGAGAGAGAGAGAGAGGGGGGGGGGGAGAGGGAGGAGGGGGGGAGAGGGAGGGAGGGAGAGAGAGGCACAACAACATAGAGCGATGGGTGGCTGGCGTCTTCCCGACCACTGCTGACCTGGCGGAATATTTAATAGTGTGGCTGTGTGTGCGCGCACGCGCCGTTTGTGTGTGTGTGCTTATGTGACAAGACGGTTGTGTGGCTTTTGGCGGTGAATGTCCCTTTGGTCTCAGGGTCCGTTCAGAAGAACCCTAAACGTGATTACATTGGACGAGTCCTCTCCTCTGATGTTGAAACACACTTACTGCCGCCGTTTATGAAGAACCACAAGGTCGAAACGCCAAATGGAACAGACGGACTCAATAAAATTAATGGTTTAATCCTGAAATGTGGGGCCAAAAACAGCCCCGTGCGTTCCAAGGAACATCTGAGATTCGATGTCGGATACCACTTCCTCCCCTCCCGGCCCCCTCCCCTCCCTTGCCTGTCGCCTGAATCCCTTGTACATCCCCCCTTCAGCCTCATTTGTACCTCAGCTCTCCTTGCATCAACGTCCTTAAGTGATGGTGCAGGACCAGGCAGGTGGCCCACTACACTGAATAATACCTAAGACAACAGATTGAATACATTGCCCGCTCCATCTCCTAATGGCCATTTCTTGCCAGGACGGGCGACTGTACAGTGGCAGCGGCCTGCCAGGCAGTGATAACAGCAGAGTGATCATGTCTGTCTTGGCTGCACGGAGGAGACAGTTTAAGGGGACAGTTTAAGACTGCGGTGGGAAGGGATAAGCAGAAGAAAAAGAAGACGAAGAAGAAGAAAGAGGTGGCTGTGCCTCTTAGACTACAAAATAGGCATTCTCGAGGTAGGCTTCAAGGCTAACCGAGAGTTGCAGGGTGCCTTTGTTAGCGTGGGCCAAGTCCTGGTCTATTTAGACTCCTTTAGTGCACTATCAACAAGTTCATCTGGTTGCTATTACAGGCTAATATCCAAGAGCCATTCTCTCTCTCTCCCTCTCCCTCCCTCTCATCCCTCCTCTTCTTCTTTTCTTTGCCTCACGTTTGATCCGCTGTCAGGAGACGGTAAAGCCCATCCAATTTTGTTGCCAATGGAAACCATTGACCGCTCTTGCAACAGAAGAGGGCTTTGGACTAAGCCTGTTTACTATAGCAGAACACTGCTGCTCAGCCTGACGGACGTGGAGGTTTGTATAAGAGGAGCGAGAAGGGGAGTTGGACCCCCGACTTGAACGTGCATACGTACGCGGCCAAACAAGGCCGTTCCGTTCCGCGTTGGGACTTATCATTGAGAAAAACAATGTATGTAATTAATGTATGTAAAGCATGTATGTATGCAATGTGTGCCACTGTATGCTTTTCATCTTCTTTAGATTGGGGGACATTGTGGTTTAAAGGAGAAAATGGGGCTACTGTTCAAGCAGTGTGTGTGCACACACACACACACTCACACTCTCTCTTTCACACACAACCCCCCCCCCCCCCCACACACACACACACACAACCCCCCCCCCCCCCCACACACACACACACACACACCACACAACGCACGCACGCACGCACGCACACACGCACACACACACACACACACACACACACACACACACTTCACATATGAGGGTCCATAGGAGCAGGAAATTGTCTTTCCCCACTGATAATGATTTTCTGTCTGCGAAATAAATGAAGCGATATGCAAGAGAAGGTAAGGTGGAGCGAAAAAACGGATACAAGAGGCCGCGGCGAAAAGAGGGAGAAATCCTTTATTCCTGTTGCTGCTGTGGCTGACTGGTAGGCACCCGCAGGCCCGGTAATGAGGACACACTCTGCCGGCCTGCCTTTGGAGGATATATATATATATACACACACATATGTATATGCATATGTGTGTGCGTGCATGCACAGCTTTTCGACACGCAGCATGCTATAATGGGTGTGTGTGTGTGTGTGTGTGTGTGTGTGTGTGTGTGTGTGTGTGTGTGTGTGTGTGTGTGTGTGTGTGTGTGTGTGTGTGTGTGTGTGTGTGTGTATGCGTGCGTGCGTGCGTGCGTGTGCACGAGAGAGGCCGAGAAAAAACACAAAACAGAGAATGAGAGAAAGGGAAGGTGGCGGAGACAGAGAGCGACTGGGGATTTCAGAAGTATGTCCGTCCGGACACATGTGCTCCAGCCTGCGTGCACACGGGAGCATGCGAGAGTGCGAGTGTGCGGGCCCAGCGTACCTCCCTGATGTACGCTTAGTTTAGTGTGAAGGGAAGCAGGGCGAGACGCAAGGGGCCCGCTTTAAATCCTAGATATCACTCACGTCGGGCGCAGCACATTACCCTCCTCCACCTCCACCCTCTCTCTTTCTGTGTCTTCTGTGCCAGGGGATAATGTATTGGATCACCACAGCCGGCACATAATGAGGACCACGTTGAACACCGCTGACCCCGGGGTCACCACCACGCAGCCACGGCCTCCTGGGCTGTGTGTAGCGTCCTCGATACGGCCGCCCATCCACTCGCTCCACCGGCGCAACTGGCTTCTCTGTGCGTTCTGTTTAACGGCATTGTTGGTTTGAATGTCTTTTTTTAAATGGGAGACTTTTTTTCATTTCGGACTGAAAACGGAAAAGAACAGTGCAAAAACAGAATGAAAAACGTGAAGCCTATACCGACAAGTTTGCGTGTGACTCGGAAAAAAAAAATAGGAACTAACTAACATGTTCAATTCAACTTAATGAATCACAAACAGCACGGCGTAAAATAGGACCGGTCAATTTTTTTTAACTCGATACAGAATCTTGGCTCAGGTGACAAGTCGCCATGGAAACCCCTCCCGTAGCATCAGACATGGAAAGTCCTTTTTCCAAGACAGCTCATCTCCAGAGACCACCACCACTATCCCCGGTCCCTTCTTCATATCCAGCAGCCGTCCAAACCAGGTAACCCCTGTCCCCATATGACCATCCAAGCTGATCCATTGGGTTCAGATAAGCTCCCTCCTGGGAGCAGGGCAGGTCAGGCGATGGTCAGGCCCGTGTGCCCCCCCGCCCTCCACCCAAACCCTTCCTTAATCGCCTCTATCACTCTGCCCTGCTCCAGGGCAGCAGGGGTTAAGCATCATTTACGGGCTTATTAGATATTCACTTATTACATTCTCCTAAATGATGGTGTGCCATTACTGCTACCTTATTGCTCCGAACCCGTTCGCCCTTCTGGCTGTGGTAACCTTATACACCATGATCCCCCACTCCCCTGATGAAGACAGAGTGCTTACTGAAGACATGATGGTATATGGAAAAGATTTGCTGCTGATGCCCATGTGTGAGTTGTGTGTTTACTTGTATATGTGTGTGTGTGTGTCGTTGTGAGTGTGTGTAAGGGTGCGTGTGCGTGTGTGTGTGTGTGTGTGCGGGCGTAAAATAAAGAAGAGAAGGGGCTTATTATACATGATGCATGCCAGAGAACGCAACTGTCATGTCTAATGAGAAACACGTTCTGCGCTCCGCGTTGGCTTTTTAAGAAGCGGTGCCCCTCTACTTATCCCCTTCCACTGTTCAGCCGTATGATCAAAGACCTGGCGAGGGCCCCCTTTGCACCTCCTGTGGCGTAAAGTAATGTACGATTCAAACATCATCATCATTACCGGAGACATTATGCACGGGGGAACATTTGAATAACAACGACTGGAAAATGGAAATGTAATGGAAGATTTGTTTCCTCCTTTGTGCGTTGTTTCAATCTTTCATTGTGAGTGTGTGTGTGTTGCTGTGTGTTTATGTGTGTGTGTGTGTGTGTGTTTGTGCTTAGGTTCTGGATAACAATACTTGAAATGATACATAGAGAAATAAAACAAATTACCCCAAGGGGTGCGTGGACATACATAAACATATGACGAAACGTCAAGACTATATTCATAACGTAGGAACAGACCACACGTGCACACGTCCATCAGAAGTCGAGGGAACCCGAGTTAGCAACCAGAGGGTCGCCCGGTTGGACCTTCCGAACTTGTAGCCGCCATGTCTGTTGGCTAACGGGGCTGGGATCCTCTTCAGAACAAAACCCAGAGTCCAACAGAACAGGGGGGGGGCAACCGAGTGCCATGACTCGGTTAGCGACGTTAACGAGGTTACACCGCTTGGAACAAGAAGCCGCTCAAAGAACACACAGTCGCGAGACTAAGACCTTGCTAACGCTAGGCCGGCCGTGCGAGCCAGAAACCTCAGTGGAGAGACACAGCGAGAGGCTCGAGGTGAAAGAGCCTTGAAGGAAAAACCAGGGGGAGAAGAGAGAAGAAAAAGGCATGGATTCGGAGAAGGGGGGGAAAAAAAACCTGGCCGTCGTGGACATAAAGGTCAATCTGGAAGTTGAGCCACATTGGATGAGCTCGAGATGGGAGAGATTATAAGGCACAAAAAGGGGGGGGGGGGGAGGGGGGCAGGGAGAAAAAAAAAGGGACAGAAAAGATTGAGATGGCAATGCAATAGTGATCCAGAGGTTGTTCAAGGTGACGTTTATAGCCATGACGTTTTTGGGCAAACGCAATCAAAGGAAGGGGAGCGGAGAGAGAGAGGGAACCGCAACAGGCCCGGGCCCTAATATACAGGCTTACTGGAGAGCCACAGAGTGAGAGAGGAGATTGAGTTGGACACAAGTAGGGGGGAGAACACTTTATGGTGGGACATGCTCAATCTGGGAAATTAATTAGCCGAAAGGGAAGAAAAAAAGGCATCATGCCTGCTGGTGCTGTATGTGTGCATGAATGTGTGTGCGTGTGTGTGTGTGTGTGTGTGCGCGCGTGCGTGTGTGTGAGATGTAGCCAAGGTATGGGCATTCACCCAATCAGTCTCTGATCTGATGTAAACCAGCTGACACATACCATTTTGTGGTCGTGTGTCTGTGTGCGAGAGAGAGAGAGTGCCAGAGAGAGAGAGAGAATTGGAGTGAGGTAGGGGGTAGATATACTCATCAGAAAACCCTGAAATGTTCAAGTGCTGGACCAGAAACACAACAACAATGACCTCGCAATATAAGGGCAGCCGACCATCTAAAGGGAAAATACACAACAACATGAGTTTGTACTGTCGAGCACACATTGTCGTACAACGAGTGGAAATTGGTTGTAAAAAGGATGCAGGGCTGCAAGAGGACATGGAGGGGACAGGGAAGGGGCACACACGAATGAAGGAGGAATATATGAAAAGGAGAGAGAGAGAGAGAAAGAGAGAGAGAGAGAGAGAGAGTAGCGGGCCAGAGAGAGGGTTGAGAGAGACTGAGACAGACAGACAGACAGACAGCCAGACAGACAGAAAGAGAAGGACAGGGACCAAGAAAGAGACAGAGAGAGAGGGAGAAAGAGAATTAGAGGCAGAGACAGATGAGAAAGAGACAACCAGAGAGAGAGAGGGAGAGAGACGGGACAGAGACAGAGAAAGAAACAAACAGAGAGAGGGAGAGAGAGAGAGAGACAGAGCCAGAGAAAAATACAGCGAGTGAGAGTTAGAGAGAGAGAGAAGGAGAAAGACAGCGAGACAGAGAAAGAGAGAGAGACAAAGAGAGAGAGATAGAGAGAGAACTGACATACAGACGCCCTGCCAGATTGGCAGTCCAGGAGCAAAGACTGAATAGGAATTATGAAGGAATGTATTTGCAAAACCCCAGATGACAACCATGAACCTTACTTTTTCTCCCCAAGAGCTGGGCTCAGGGCCTGGGAACACAGACCAAGAAGTGTGGGGCACCCTGACCATGACCTGTTTGGACACAGCAACTACGCAACAAATTTCCCCCTATTGTATTTACTTTTATCATTTTGTGTGTGTTACTCATTCAGTTCCCCGAAAAACATAAATGGTTTCTTTTGGGAATCTCTATTACGCTTTATTCCCATGAGTTCCTTTAGACCAGCGGTCAGCAGGAAGCTTCGGGCCCAGAGCGGGGCCCAGCCGGGGCCCCGCTCTGCTTCTCTTGGCACCGCCGTAGCGGTACATCAGTGAGTTGGGCCCTGGCTGTTGCGTTGGCCCAGACACTTTTCCCTTGTTCTTTTCCTTCAAGTCTAACTTTGCTGAATGAATTACAATCTTTCCCTTTCGCCTCGCCATTTGGGTCAGACAAAAAAATATATATGGTGAGGTGCAAAAACGGCCTCAGGTCTGATGTCACACAAACCAGGTCGCCCCGAAAAATCTGGATTAAAATCATCGGTATTACGTAAGTAGGAACTATTATGGGGTTTGTTGATAATGAGGTCAAGTCAATTTCTTTGAAAACTTTATGAAAGGCTGCGGTTTCTTAGCTGTTATTTTGTCAACACAACACTGTTCTCCAAAAACAAAAATAATTAGGAAATCAATAATGCACAACTATTTTGCAACACACACTCACACTCTTTCTCAGTCTGACTGTCTCTCTCTCTCACTCACACCCAAAGACATAGGCAGTAAAAGCAGGGTATTACACTCTATTTCAAACTAACGGGACCTCTGCTCCTATCCACCAATTTTTTGAAGGGTATATTACTCCCTCACTCACTGTCTAGTTCTCTCTCTCTTTCTCTCTCATTTCAAAATGTGTACTACATGAGCTCTCTTGCCACCCGAGACACAGGGTATAAAGCTTAACAACTTTAATTTAAGAGGAGAAAGCGACTGCACGTTAGAGTGAGATGGAGTGAGAGAAAGACAGAAAGAAACAGAGAGAGAGAGAGAGAGAGAGAGAGAGAGAGAAAGAGAAAGAGAAAAAGAGAGAGAGAGAGAGAGAAAAGATGGAGACAGAGAGGAGGAGGAGGAAGGAGATTAAGAAACAGGGCAACAGAGGAGGAAATTAAGACGAGGAGGAGGGGATGAAGACCAAACAAGAGTGTGCAGAGTGGATGAGCCGCCATGTTGCGCCGTCTGGCTGGCTGCTAGCTAGCTAGCGTGGCGTAGCGATAGTTATGGGTTTGGTTATGGATTAGGGCTAATCCTTTAGCACAGAGAGCTGGTCTTAAAGGTAATTACACGCCACGAGTAGATGCAGAGTGCGAGACGGGATTCTCTTACACTTTATGCCTAGAAAGATACTGGATACCTGCGCTTACAACATATCCTCAAGGTGGGATCGGTACTGGCAAGGGACTGGCAGACGCATCTGCTTAAAGTATTACAGTCAACTTCTTTTAAGTCATCAAATAGGTAAATTCAGTTAATCAAAAAATTCTCTTATCCACAAAAACAATCCAAGTATGCATTCGTTCCATCCAACTGCTCACCCTGACGTATTTTGAATGTGTTTTTCCTTCTCTTAATAATGACACACCCTTCTGTGTGTCTACAGTGAATATATTGCTCTGTATTCTTTATGGCCTGTTTTTTTAGGGGGCAGAGTGAGCGCCTCAAGTCTTAACTCAAGACTAAAAGGGTCCACCCTTATCCAGGGGAATCACTCACCTAGCTCGTCACTTCGTCTGCAACCCAACCTTGTCCTCACAGCCCCAGGGATTAGTGTTTGTGTGTCTGTGTCCTGTGTGTGTGTGTGTGTGTGTGTGTGTGTGTGTGTGTGTGTGTGTGTGTGTGTGTGTGTGTGTGTGTGTGTGTGTGTGTGTGTGTGTGTGTGTGTGTGTGTGTGTGTGTGTGTGTGTGTGGATTGACCTAAAACCTCTTTGCAATGACCAAAGTCAAATGACTAACCAACATTAGGGTTAAAGGGCAATTAAGTTAGCAGAGTGCTGATAACCGCCAGCCCCTCTGCCACCACAACACGGCTTCCTAAGCAACGTCTCATCCTAAGAGCAGTGACTCTTGACCCTGATTCAAACTGCTTACACAACCCTTACGCTCATGGGGTCATGCACTGATACAAACCAAGTACTGTGAGAAAAAAAACATCAATCAACAGACAACAAATAAACTACTCGAGAACGCAAGACACCCACACAGGCATAGATACACAATTAAGGTAAATTCAAGTGTCTCATATTAAAAATGTACATCAATCTCTGGAACGAATGTAACAATTAATATTTATAATTGATTATCTAACTGAGTGCCTCATTCAATGGTGAAATGTTTTTATTGACCGTAAACACTCTTCTTCATTATATCTACATGTTGACACTGGAATGTAATAATGAATTAAATAACTTTTTTTCATGAAGTTATTCAAGTGTGTGTCAGGTATTGTGAGGATAGGGAAAAAAGTAAGAAAGATTAACTAAAGTAAACTTTACTATGACAAATCTATAAAATGGATAAAGAAGAGAACATGATCGCACTAACCAAAATGTTGCAACAATCATTTGAAAACCCTTCACACATTTCTGACAGTACTATTTATTGATTCATATTTCTCCATCATCTTTTTATTTGATACAAACCAAACAGCTTCCGAGAGCCCGTAACAGCACTTAGGCAGGCCTCACCAAAAGCTCTTTAGCAAAGTTTAAAACCGCTTCAATGTTTTTTTAATCAATACCTGGACATAACTCAAAATAAATCACACCGCCATCATTGTTTATGGCTCACTCACAACTAAAGGCGAGACGATACAGCCTTTTCACACACACACACACACACACACACACACACACACACACACACACACACACACGGCAAAGCAAATCAAACCAATGCCGAGTGCGTTCATTTTCATGCACGCAGAATGTTTCTGATCAATACCTGGCCTTAGATCAAACACCTGTTCCCAGTTTATGACTGGACCGGTTCCCGCGGCTCGTTGGCCACACGCTGTGAGCCCGGCTCACTTAGACCGGGCGCTTTCGACTGCATCCGCAATCCTGATAAAGCGTGCATGAATGCAAATCGACAGCTTAAGAACCTTGTATTCCTGTGCCACGGCGCGACACTCTACAAATGACTCGTAAAAATATATGAATAAAAAGGCAGACACTATACTCCGGGAAGCAATGGCGTGCGTGGGGTACTGGGCGCCGATCACAAGAGATACCTCCAGACTGTGCGCGGGGTATTGTCTTGGCAGGGGTTGTGTTTGAATTTCACGTGGGAGGGGGTGAGCTTCCAATCTATGTGCTCCAAGTCAATCCTGCCAACAGTTTATTGCGCTAAGACATCCTGCCTTTTGGTTGCCGTCTTACCCTCTCATCCCCCTGCATCGTTTGTACCCCTGTTCATCATCAGAAGCACCCCTCCCTTCATCAGCAGCGTCTCCTTTGTTGCTCTCTTTCAACTCTCCGTCTTTATCCTATTCTGCCGTTTTCCTCCCCGCTGTCCTCCCCTCACCCCGGCTGCTCTGATTCCAATCCCCCCCCCCCACGTTCCTCATGGGGTCTCCCAGCGTTCAGGGTCACTGTCCTCCCCCTTCCCCCAGGGATGACCTTTGACCTCTCGACAACTGGGGGTCATGCCGAGGTCTGTAAACCGTGCGGTTCTAGCGCCTTGTGTGTACGCCGTGGGAGGGTTGTGCACAGACATGAATCTACATAACTTAAAACACATTCATGCCCGCGCAGGCACAGCGGTACAAACGAAAAACAACGCAGAAGTTAAAGCAAGAGTATCGGAGCGCGTTCAGCACCGATAGCCTTTTAGGTGGCGATCAAACAGAACAGCGCTTCCAAAAGCCCACATTGCCATTGTTCGCCTGAGGTGCTATGACCTCTGCTGAGCCTCTGTCTTTTGACGCACAGCGACGGGCACAGGGCAGCGCCGCGTGTCCACAGAAGAGGAGCCATGACCAAAACGTCCAACAACAACCAGCAGCTCAATGTGGCCGCTTGGGGGATTTAAAGTGTGTTCAGAAATTAAAGCAATCGCAAGAGCTTAGCTCTTGTCCGGTCCATTTCAACCGTTAAAACCGTTGAAATGGGACGATTGAGCAGGCGGCCAGCTCCACAAGCGCTGCAAACGGTTCCCACAAAGTACTCTGCCATGGCGCGTTGCAAGTATCCGTGTCTGTTGCGGCTGGGTTCTGTGTTATAGGCCCGTGCGGCGGGGTTTTCTAAACTGTCACTACCTGCTTCCCCAACAGTCCAGTTTATGTATGTGAGTTTGTCCGTACTTATGTAATGTACACTATATATATATATGTATCATGTGTATTAAACCCACAAGGTTGATCTCTGCCTCCCACTGAATTGTCTCTCTGCGGTCTGAATGTTTCTCTGCAGTCCCCCCCCCCCCCCCCCCCCCCCCCCCCCCTCTTTGAGCTCCACTGCAGGCTATCCCGTTACACAACCACAATAGCAAGACATCCCACAATGACAATTATCTCGGCATAGCAGTCAAGGTAACCTGTGCCCGGGAACTAAAGAATGTGTTTATGAATATCGCTGTTTTTTCTCACTGAACCGGCAACACGATGGCATCATAAAACAAACGGGTCAATTTGAAGTTTTGCCGCCTCCACTGACTTAACTGCCTCGATTTCAAACTGAATTGCACACACGTTGGGTGCTTTGTGGGTTGCTACCTAAGGGGGATGTTTATATGGTTTTCCATCTTCTGAAATATGCTTGTGTAGAATCCAATAAAGGAATTACCCACACAAATAACATATCGGCACCGCTTAGATTGCATGAAAGCCCACTCACAAACACAGATGACAATGTGCATAATCTCACAGACACGATAACTACACATCTACACATGGGCGTCAGCGATAATGTTTGTTCATCATTTCAGACCTTTTTTTTTTATTTCACTCAAACAAAATGTCCGTATGTTTGCGTGTGCTTGTGCATGTGCATGCCTGTGTGTGTGTGCTGTGCATGGATATCTGCATATGAGTGTGTTTGTGTGTGTATGCTTTTGTATATCTGCATACAAGCGTGTATTTGTGTGTGCAGGCGTGCATGTCTGTGTGTAGATATCTGAATGTATGTCTTTGTGTGTGTTTTTATGTATGTGTGTGTGGGTATGCATATCTGCATATTAGTGTGTGTGTGTGTGTGTGTGTGTGTGTGTGTGTGTGTGTGTGTGTGTGTGTGTGTGTTTGTGTGGGCGTGCGTGTGGGTGCCCATATGCGTTTAGAGTTTTTTGGGCTCTCGTATGTGCGTGTGTCCAAGAAGCACATGAGCCCAAAGGCGACCCAATAGTATGTGGTAAGTAATGATAAAAAGTCCTGGGGCTCCACAGCCATAAATTACCAGCTCATTACAGTAACACAGCCCATTTAACAGCGTAACAAGGGGCGGGGATGGCAGAAAGCTGGGCCTGTATTTGCTCTCTCTTTGTTGGCATTCAAGTGGAGTGGACAAAAGATAAATGTTAAATTGTGGGAAAAAAGTGAGTGGGGAGAGGGAAGGAGGGAAAGAATAAAAGAAAGAAAAACAAAAACAAAGAGGAAACACTTGATGAAGAATAGAGAGATAAAGGCTGGAATGAACAAGGTGGAGAAGGGTCCGTGGATGGAGAGAGAGAGGAGGGAAGGGGTTTTACAGTTATGCGTTTTAAGAGCTTTTCATTTTCAGTACAAGTGCTTTTCATTAGCTGGGAATTCATCATCCATGCTGATGGAGGGTCAAAACAAAAACGTGGAAACATTAATAAATAGAGTGGCTCAGCACTCAGTGAGGGAGACACAGAGGGGAAAAGACGGAAAGCTAAATGAGAATAAGTAGTGAAAAGCTAATGGGCGGGAGAGCGAGAGCGACAGAAAGACCGGGAGAGAGAGCGAGTAGATATGAGAGTATGGTGCTAATTGAATAGTGAACTGGAGAGGGCCTGAGTGCAAGGACTGATTAATACAATTCAAATTGATTGTCTCGAAGTAACTGTGAGAACATCTCATTCTGAATTTCAAATTTCAATGTTCAGCATGTTGACTGCGGCTGTGTGCAGATGTGTGTGTGTCTGAGTGTGTCTTATCAGTGAGAGACATTGTGAATGGGGTGGAGAGGCGGAGGGCGCCCTCTAGTGCCTGCTTATTCGTTTACCCCACCACTCACCTCCAGCAGGCTTTCTCGCTCTCTTTAACTATTTTTCTCGACTTCTCTCTACCTGTCTCCATCTCACCATCTCCCGATCTGTGTCCCAATCCCTCTCCATCTCCCCCTCTACCTCTCTCTCTCTATCTATTGCTTCATCTCTATTTACATCTCTCTCCATCGCCGTCTTGCTCTGTCTCTCTCTCTCTCTGTATCCCCCTCTCTCCCTTTCTCTTTGTTTCTCTCTAACTCTCTCCCCCCCCTTCTCTCTCCCTCCCCTTCTATCTCCTCTATCAACCATTCTCTCTCTCTCTCTCTCTCTCTCTCTCTCTCTCTCTCTCTCTCTCTCTCTCTCTCTCTCTCTCTCTCTCTCTCTCTCTCTCTCCCTCCCTCCCTCCTTTTTCCGTCCATCCCTGCCGGCCTCTATCCATCCCTCCCTCTGTCTGTCCCTCCCTCCTTACCCCCTAATTCCCTCCCTCCCTCCCTCAGTTTATCCTTCCGTCCATCCATCCATCCATTCTTGTCCGTCCCTCCCTCCCTCCATAGGGGTCCTGGGGCTGCTATCGTAGGCAGAGTTCCAGCCCTTCCGTTTCGGTGTGTGGCAAGGGGCGAATGGCCATGGGGCGACGCAATTTCAGACAGTGCACCGACAAGCGACAAAAAAAACAACCACCGCACTCTGGCCGCTGCTGAACAGTTCCTTGGGCATCTACAGATACAGACAGAGAGTGCGAGAAAAACAGGGGCAGAGGGAGAGAAGTGTTCGCGAAAGCCGGCAATCGCTAATTGAAGAACACGGCCCGACACAGCGTCCTGAATGATTGCTTCACACCCAGCCTATAAATCCTCCCATCTTACTACTAAGTGCAAACAGCGGCTGCACCGCCCCCCCCACACACACACACACACACACACCTCCCTATGCGCCGTCTCCGTATGGCCCACTTTCTGAGTCTGTGGGAATGAGAGACGTGGAGGGAGAGAGGGACAGATAGAGGTATGGAAAAATGTAGTGCGGGAGGGAGGGAGGGAGGGAGGGAGGGAGTGAGTGAGTGAGGGGAAAGGGGGAGGAGGGAGTGGGAGGGGGGGAGGGAGGGAGAGCAAGAGGGAAGGAGAGGAGAAATGGAAGGCCAGCAGAGAGGTGAACGATAGAGCGGACAAGGGATGAGGACATAAAAGAGAGTAGGGAGAAGGAAAGTCCATCCCTAACATTCCATCCCTGCGGTGTCCATTGTGGGGGATTCACCATGTATCCTTGGTCCTCTGGCCCTTTTTATCGGCAGGCCTGCGTCCCCCAGCTATCTCCCATTGAACACTTTATGGCCTTCAATTCATCTTCACAATAACATCGCGATTAGACCAGGAATACAAACCCAGAGCAATATAGAGACAGGGGGAGTGAAAGAGAAAGAGAGAGAGAGAGAGGGATCTTCACAGATCTATTTTGAGTGATACAACGAGATGTGATGATGGCAGCCATTTCCGAAAATTTGACTGGTGTTAAACAAACAAAACATAGAGAATAGGTCAACTGCACTAAATAGGACTTGAATTGCCGTCATGTCAGGTTTAGTCATCAAATAAACAGTGGCGTAATTCTAGTGGCTTGATTCTAGTCAACTCAGAGGGCCGAGGACACATGGACACACTTCACCTACTAAGAGACGCTTGACGGTTTCGATGCTGAGCGTGGATTAGTCCCTGATCAAGTGCTTCGCTAATGACTAATTCCAGTGTGTGGTTAAAGGGAGCCTAGCAACGCAATGCAAAGCCTGAAGCACACATAGAAGTTTGGAGGTCAGGGGGTCGAGTGCATACGAACTGTGAGAGGGTGCGAGTTATTGATCCAGCAAACTGGGATTATAGCTCGGACGAATGGAGAGGGCTGGCACAGACACACACGCACACGCACACACACACACACACACACACACACACACACACACACACACACACACACAGAAACACCCCAAGGGATCAAAGTAGACTTAAGTATTGAGTCCAAACACATAGGCCATGAATAAGTCAAAACATGCGGTGAGCTTTGCAGTCTCTTTGCCGGGTCTAAAATAAAGAACAACAGACAGACAGACAGACAATCAAACAACAACTTAATCCAACAAACAAAAAAAGCAAACACATAATGAAGACAATAAAGATAGAGAGACAAACAAAGGCACCTCTCAAAACGGAAAAGTTAAGATTTTTAGTCACTACTGCTTACTGATATTTACATTTTTCGAACTGAGGGGACTTCCTTGTTTTGAAGAAAATGAAAAAAAAAAAAAAGGTTACTTGGCATAACTGGCCGGTCGTCAACACACAGCTGCCACCAAACAGCTGCCCACCGTACATCAGCGGCTTGACTGACTCACGCCTTTTTCCCCCCATTAGAACAGATCTAAATCTCACAAATGAATTAAGGCCTAACAGTAAGCCTGCTCTGGCCGCTTAAGGCATTACCCCGCACCATAACCCTAACCCTTGCATTAACTTCTATTAACGTTTGGGAGTGCTGAGGCTGAAAGGCAGCCTATTTAAGGTATTGTATACTCTGGACCAGTCAGCAGCCTTGGATGGAGGGCCGCTCGATAGAGCGTGATGGCCAATTAGCCCTCATGTACACTAATGGCCCGCATTAAATAGCCCAGACACTGGACTCAGAGCTGCTGCTGTTTTTCGGACGTTCTTTCGCTACACAACTGGAAGGGCGGTGTACTAAGCCAGGCCGATTTGGGTAAAGAGTGCCGGCATGAGTGGGCATAGGTAACAGAGAATTAGAGGTAACGGTAATCAAACAAGGCCAGTGTTAGAAACTCCATGTCATCATGTATGTGCGTAGGTAACGGCGAGCCATTGGTGGAACCGCAGCGATCGTTAAACACCTGACGTCTTCACACGTGTGGCCCCTTCATTGCCTCTAAACAACCTCAGGAAGCCACCCAAGAGAAGCCCGTCTGCGGCTGGGCGAGGCGCGGACAGGTTCTTATGCCGCATTTTCCTAAGAACCGTCCGTCACGCTAATAGGGTGGGAACGTTGCGCAGGGAGCAAATGCAAATGCCCCTTAAAATATGGCCTCCTCATCTATTATATATATTTAAACTGTCACAACTCATGCCAGCTCACGCACATGTCCAAACAAACATGGCAATGAATGGAGCTGCCACCGCACGGCACATGTGCGTACAGACACTCATACGCCCACACACACACACACACACACACACACACACACACACACACACACACACAGACAGACAGACACACTCTGCAGAACCTATGCGCCCTTCCACATCTCCCTTCGCAATCACTTCTCAACCGTAATTAATCAAAGCTTGTTGCTTTCCGCCGCGAGTTATGCCTGTCACACCTCCTTCTCACACTTTCATCATCCCTCGCTCCGTAAAGAGCCACACGGCGGAGGGTATCGGCCCCGTGAGGCGTGGTGCGGGTGGGGGGGAGCGGCCGATATGACACGACGTCGGCGGGAAAAGTAGCGGGCGCACTTTAAATTATACTGACGTGCAGATTTATCACTGTTTAACTTGTCCAAAGTGTCTCCTCTTGTTGCCGCAGATCTGACTGTCGAGTCAAGCCTAGAGCTCTGCGGGGGGGGGGGGAGCCCGGGTACCAGCCCGTCCCGACCCGTCTAGGCACTCACAGGGCTTGTTTAAACCGAAAAACCATGGCGACCACGGGAGAGCTCTTCAGCACTATTCACAATGCTGTCTAATGTCAGTGGTTCAGTACCGCCAACGGTTCTTTGATACTGCCCGCGTTGACCTTTAGTGGAGACCTTTAGTCTAGTTGTGGAGGCAGGAGGGGGTGGTGGTTGTTTTGGTTTGATGCAATACCTTTGGAATCGTTCTGTGTTTGTGTTCAATCAGCAACGTTTACATGCTTTTCCTTTTCAGCCGACGACCATCGCATCCAGGGCAACTTAGAGGGAAGTCAAACGCAGGTTATTAGGGTGCATGTAGGGGTGAGGCATCACACTAACGGATGAAGTGGCTGGGAATTAAACACACCTAGCGACTAAGCTTTCATGTTAAAAAAAGACTAAACTCCTTGGGCCAAAGAAAATCAAGTGTGGTTCACAAAGAACAGTGTACCACTCACCCAGCCATCCACCCACACACCCACACACACATGTGAACACCTGCCCCAAACCCGCCCACGCACACACATACACACACGACTGCAATATATGAGAACACACATACACAGCGGCAGCAGCCCAGGCTGCTGGTCAGATTGTACATGATGGATGTAGCAGAACACTGGATCACACAGGCCGGAGCCCTTGGGGGACGCGGGAGGAAAAGGTGGAAGGGTAATGAAATAAAGGCAGAGCGGTGCGGGGACTGACGAGCGACAAAGGCCAGGGCTGACGCCGAGAGGTACTTTCTAAAAAGGCTTACAGATATATATGAAGGGGGACAAAAACAGCAAGAGAGAAAATGAGGGAAATGTGGGAGGAAGAGAGGAAGAAGAAAAAAAATGGCAAGCAGTATGGGAGAAAAAAAGACAAACTATGGGGGAATAAAAGACTTGCAGAGAAGGGCGGGATATTGTTTTTTTCCCCATGCCTCCGGGCAGGTATAGGGAGACAGCGCATGTGGTCGCTGTGAACCCTATGGGGGAGGATGGATAGAGACGGACCAGGTGTGAGGGGGGGAGGAAAAGAGCGAGCGAGCGAGCGATCGAGAGAGTGAGCGAGAGAGGAAAAGAAAGAGAGCAAGAGGGCGATCGGGAGGGCAAGCGAGAGCGAGAGAGAGTGCGATCGAGAGAAAAAAGGGAAGGTAGTACTATGTAAGCACTGTGTTGTGCTGGTTGACAGGGGGTCTGCTGCTAGATGGATGGGGCCCTGCCATTGATAAGGTCAGACCTCATTTGCGCCAGACCTTTTACATTTGGTGAAACGTTGGCCCGGCGGATGCACTGTCAGTAGCAATCCCTGCCATTGAAAAATAGGGATTGCGTGTCGGAAAATTGTAACTCCAATGCGGAATTGCGGCTGCTCTTCTTCCGGCTACCGGTAAGCTCGTCACAGAACACATCCCATCTCCCCACCATGTCCGCCAGGCTGGGCGGAGGGGAGATGTCTCTGTTGTGAATCTATTTCCAGCCGTACAGCTGCACCCCCCCCCCCACTGCCCATTTCCCCTGACTCAGTCTAACTGCCCTGCCTTACACCCCCTCCCGTTCCTCTCTACCTCTGTGTACCACCGTAGGAAGATACAGCAGGAGAGGACGGATGGAAAACTGCCATTTGTTTGTTTCTATCTTTAAGACGAATTGAATAATAAGGGTTATGAGGGTAATCAAATCAACCGTGGAGACAAAGCTGCAGTCACTGTGAGCTTATTAATGCCTGCAAATTCTGTAACGGTGAAGGTCAACAAAGGCAGACATTATTAAATGGGCCTGCGTGTGTTTGTGGTAGGGGTAAGGTAGAAAAATCTATTAGGAATCAATTACAATGATATACATCCACTACATATTCAAACATCCACGAGGCACTACTGATCATTATGATAATGCAGTTAATTAAAAAAGGAGTAAATACACGTTGGTACTAATGCTCATATTGTTGTTCTCGGAGAAACAAATGCATGCATACGTTCTCATTGTAATTTCATTATATAATTGCTTGAACGCGCGCTTCTGGACAACTGCAGCTATGAGCATAACCAATCTTCCCGGAGCTCCTGTGGCCTTCTCGACAACACTACAGCTCAAGGGGTAATCCATCGGCTCTGCGGGGGTATGTACGCCAGACAGTTATTCACGCGCTAGCTGCTAACACCAGGGAAGAGTGCATTGCTGATGAGCCCAGCATCTTATTTGTGTAAGAGGATCAATGTTTAGCTTTGTAACATAACGTGTGTGCATTTTCATGTGAATGGACACTTTTGACAAGACGCTTTCTTTGTGTACATCTGAAACTTAATCCAGTTCAATGGAAAATATAGACCTGCTCCAGTAGCTGTTTATCGTAAAAGGGGCATTGATCCAAATAAATAAATATATTTTTTTTTTATTATTTTTAACGTGTCAATCTGTCTTATATGATCTTCAACATAGTACTCAACGACATTTTGTTGCTGCTATTCAAATAAGATGGTCATTTAGAGAACACAGATGCCAAATCCTATGTATTTGACTGTACCCACACATTGTATAGGACACAGACGGCAAGATGTGTGTGGATTGGTGGAGTTCCGTCTGGGCAGCGGTTGATGTTGATGTCTGCCTGCTAGGTAGAAGGTTAGGTTTCTCGGACACTTGTATATAACGCCAGTGTCTGGGACTTTTCACGTCGGTACTAGCTTGATCAAAAGCATCCAAATTGACTTGGGTCGTAACCGTGGGAATAACACTTCCCCCTCCTTCCTCGAACTTTTAGCCCAAACGGATTTCTGTTTTGTCTCATGGTATTCGAATTTTGGCGAAACAGGGGGTTAACTTATACTCTAAAGAGAGGTCTAAAGCTTTTGCTGCTTAGAGTAGACACACACTGAGCCAGGAGGCTCACCTGGCTGGTCTCCAAGGAGTTCCTATAAAATAAGGCTTCAATTAGTGCTCCAGATATGCAATCCACTAGTCTCTTGTCAGCCCCGCGGTCAAGGGGGGGGGGGGACCCACTGAGGTGAAGTGCTGTCCACACTTCCCAACGGTGAAGAGACGAAGCTTTATCTGACCGCATTTCAATGTGGTTTTAAAACACACACAAACAGATCCCCATGGAACTCCCTCGCACCAGTCCACAGGAGCAGCGTTGGGCCGCGCTCCCTCTCACTCACAAGGTGAGGAGAGCGGGGTCAAATTTGTTGGCAAGACTTCAAGCAGAAGTTTCAGCTCTGTCGGCCTTAATCAAAAACAAAGATCCCCCTCTTTTTGGTTCTCAGAGAGAAAGAACACAGCGGGACCTGTTAACAATGCATTGTCGCGGATCAAAGCCCCGACAGCCGGCTGAAGGTAACGAGAACACAAACACCCACACAACGGCAGACTAATGAGTCCGTGAGGCAAAAGAAAAAGGGTTTGATCAAGGGGGCCGAGGTGTGGTCTTTGAAGCCAAAGGGGTGCTGGGTGTTCCCAGGGGTAGGATGGGAGTCCTGTGCGGACAGTAATCGGCAGGTATCCCCCGTGACTGAGCCCGATACTCGGATGCTAATTGCTACAACAGGCTAGTCCGTGGCGTCTTGGGGAGCTGTGCGGCCTCACAGTGTTTACATTGGTGCTCGCTCTCATGACATTACTCATTAGGGCGGCCGGAGGGGGAGACAAATGGAGCGAAACCGCCGTGTCATGCGTCTGGGCAAACATCATATTTCGTGGTTTTCAGACTCTCTTTCCGTTTTTTTGGGCCACAAAGTCATTTCTGACATTTCTGAAAAAGACAAAAAGAAAAAGAAACGCTTCAGTGTTTGACATTTGCAGTTTTCTCTCTGTCCGGAGGAAATCACTCGCACGCCCCTCTACCTACGTGTTTTACAGCCCATTGAACATAACAAAAAACAACACGTTTGTTGTCGCATTGCTGACTTTCCAAAGGTGGTTTTGCAAATCCAAATAAACCACCTGGTTAGCCAAGCAAAGAGAAGAAAGGGCCGCTTATTGGCGTTAAGAACCAACCTTCCTCGTGGCTTGAAACATTTTCACCTGCGTCACTGAGGTGGCCCCCCTGGCACTCAACATAAGCATCGGAAAAAAAAATGGCAAAAATAGTGTTAAAGACAAGCTACAGAAGATTCAGTCAATTAAAAGATGAAATAACTTCCATGCAGTTTACGAAATGGTTCTATGACCCACGGCTGCATGCACTGAAAATAAAATAAAAGAGATAAGCACCGCTGATAGCCTTTAGGCAAAGCACAAAGACCCCATCTTTACAAGTCCAACCAGCTGGAAGGGAATGCTATGTTTTGTTCCTATTTTAACACGTCATTAACAAAGCTCTACATTATGATCTGAGTCATCAAAATCTGTTCAAAATCAGAAAGCAGTAAGAAATCTCATTGTAATGTTTGAAACCTCAGAGTTGTCTGTGATTTCTAGAGAACTACAAGAGTCTACAGAGAGCCCAGATAACAAAGGCGTGACCAGAATATTCCTCCAGCAACATCCACACATTTTTCCTTCTAATGGACGAGCCGTTGCGACCTCTGAGGTCAAGCTAACATAACTACAGCTGGAGGCGTTATCCAGCTACGATGCTGATGTCTGATAATGTCTTCCATCGCATCGCACAACTCTCTCTGAGCAACGTCTGGTAGCATTAGCCCAGGCTAAACCTATGGGCTGCCATATCACACACAGACCCCTTGAGCCAAAATCAATAGCTGGTGATGGAAATAGAGGCCACTTGTCATTGGCCCCCTGATCAGCCAATCATCCTCCTCCATGTTCTTCAGTTACAGCCTACAGCCACACAACTTGGCTGAAGGACTGGTCGTTAAATAGACCCTGAAAGGGAAAATTATCGGACATATTTAAATGGCTGGAGGCTAACTCTAAAGAAATATTTGGTGGAGGTCTAATAACCAAAGTTTCCGTCTGACAAACTCGCAACCATTGTTAAATAAAGGGACAACATCAATCAAAATACAATATTACAATATTATTATTTTAAAACACAAAATAAAATAAATGACCCCAAAATTATAGATATAAAACAATATTAATAAATATATAAATTTAACTGCATGACAACATTGGAGATTGGGTGATGATTTGTACTATGATTAATTTCAGGGGACCTTTTCGTGTTGAAAAGTTGAAATGGTCTGAGACAGACACATACTTTTTTATAGGTTTAACAAAAAATGTGCAACACATAATTCAAATAAACACATTCAAAAGATGTGTATAAACATGGGCCATCATAAACGCATTTCACTACAACATTACCTTTGCAAACACACAAACAAAAAGTGCCATCTATGCATATGGCACAGCGATGTATGTTTACGGTGAGAAGCTTGCTACCCTGTCACAACAAACACAATCCCAGATGGTAGGGACCAAAACAACAACAATAGGCTAAATACAGCCAGCAGCCCTTTCCCAGACTTAATAGCACTTTCTACATCACCATTAGGATAAGCCAATTAGGGCAAACAAGTCTTGAACAGGCAAAGAAACCACTAGAGTGGAATTATGTGCACGGAAATCTTCACAGTAACCGTTAAAAGGCAGAGTTGGCTTCTCTGTGTGCATGTCAGACACACACATACACACACCTGTGTGACTGCATACATACAAGATATATTAAGCTTTCCACCTCTCTGTCAATACAAAAGCCATTTCCATAAAATCTCTTAATTAACATGAATGCCGATTATAATGTCATGTTTCAAAATGGCCGGCCAACTGTCTTCCTGTCATTCTCACTGTCACACAAATGCACTCGACCACACACCCACACACACACACACACACACACACACACAAACACACACCTTGACATAATATCTTTCTTTTATTTTGGGACAGAGAGAAGCAAGAGAGTGAGAGCAGGAGCAAGAGAGGGAGAGAAAGAGAGGGAGCGATAGAGGGAGATAGAGAGAGATATAGAGAGAGAGGGACGAGGGGTGTACATTATTTCATCATTCAATTGTCAACCATGTATCTATACAATTGTATATCAGTAAAAAACATATTTGCCCCGAATGTTTCTAAATGACTAAAAGACAAAACACGTTTAGATGCACATCATTAAATGTGCAGACTGTTCCAAAAGCATGAAAAACCTACCTTGTAACATAATGTGTTTTATGTGCATGTATATGTATGTGTATGTGCTTATATGTGTATGTGTGTGTGTGCTTGTGTGTGTACAAGTTTGTGTGTGTTTGTATTAGTGTGTATGTTTGTGTGCGTAGGCCGTAGCCAAGGCCGGCACTGCACCCGTTGAAGTAGAGGAAAGCAACCAATGAGCACAATGCAGAGTCGCCTTATGTGAAAGATTTCCTTTGTGTAGCTGAGCAGGTTTACCATACCGCATGGATGCATGCATTCGGGACTGGAACAGGGAGCTGATAGTCAAAGGTTCATCCTTATTCGTGACTTTAAAATTATTTGAGTGAAGGTTCTTGAGGTTAATGAAGCTAATTTGTGAGTACGATGCTAGCATGGCTGTGTAAATAAATGCTGTCCTGTGTATTTTTCCAGAAGCTATGCCATCGACGTCCAACCCCAAAGAAGCCATTCAAATGCAGAGCAACAATTTCCTTCCTATTAACTGCATCGAGATTGCAAATGGAAATATTGACAACGTTACAGTCCATAAAGAACAATATCCAGAGACCAACAGCAAACTTGGTGGTAAGTTCAACTGAATCCTCCCGGGCGCAAGCATATAGCTAAGGCAAGATCTATACTGTGATTTCAGAAAGCTGTGGTGTGTGTGTGTGTGTGTGTGTGTGTGTGTGTGTGTGTGTGTGTGTGTGTGTGTGTGTGTGTGTGTGTGTGTGTGTGTGTGTGTGTGTGTGTGTGTGTGTGTGTGTGTGTGTGTGTGTGTGTGTGTGTGTGTGTTTGTTTAAGACTCTCGTGGGTTCCTATGTAGGCGAATAGTAAGGCAGAAAGGTAATTTTGACCTTGCACCAGCTGCTTCCTTGCCAACCTGGAAGACTAAAAGGCAGTCTTTGTCTGATTATCGCGTGCTTTTTAGAGCCTGGCCGACAGTGAGCACACACCGTTGAGTCCCAAACCCGGCAACCAATAATTCTTTTTGGGGAAAAAGAAGAAGAAAACAAATACTTAACATTTTGCAGATACAATCGCATCAATGAAACTGCAACTTTTACTAGTTTTAGGGGTGAGCTGGGAGCAGTATGGAGGTACCTCTACTTTATTGCAGCCCGTTAAAAAAAATGTATTGGCACTTGGTTGTATACCAGAGTCATTGTGTGTGTAAATATTTTTTTTTATCTTTTATTTTTTATTATTATTATTTTCTTATGTAAAGATTGGGTATCTATTGGGTAATTCAGCTTAAAATATATGATTTCCTAGGGTCACTGGCTTTGATTTCATTTTAACACAGCTAAATATCACGCTTCAGTTACAAAACATCATCACACACACACATCCAACACCCACACATCGAGATCAAGACAGTGCTAGCAACACCAGAGTTTGTGTGTGTGTGTGTGTGTGTGTGTGTGTGTGTGTGTGTGTGTGTGTGTGTGTGTTGTTCGGAATCGCTGAGGCACGAACAGGAAACAACAGAATGTTCTAGCTGCACAAACTGCCCGCATCTGAGGCAGGCTGCTCTATCAGAGGAGAACACTCCTCAAATGCACCTTCTTTATCCACTCCCACCTGCTCACTTGATTATTCTTCATTCGCTCTGTCTCTCTCCCTCTGCCTTGCTCTCCCTCTCCGGTATATCCACGGTGCCTATTGCCAAACACATCCTCTAGACGTTGTCCCTGGTCTCTGAAAGGCCTTGAAAAAATATGGAGAAGCCCTGGATGTAGATGACCCACAAGGCGCTGCACACACACTCCTCCACATATTACACAATATGTTTGGCTCACCGCGCCAAAATGCCCTTTCACGTTATCCCTTCACCTGCCCACACACACACACACACACACACACACACACACACACACACAGAGTCCTCATTCCTGCGTTGTGGCGTCGGGCATATAATTGAGGGCTTACAGTATGCTCCCCTCGTGTTAAGCCGAACTATCTGTCAGGCCACACGCTGCTCTCACAAACTAGCCTAGCATCTGATCAGCGACGCTCCGTAAATTAAGCCTTCCAGGAGGGAGGGATAGCGCTACAATGACAGAGAGAGGAGAGGAGAGGGATTGCGATATGGAGAAGTGGGCGGGGGAGCAGGCGGCGACCACACCGCACTGGAATACTAATAAGAGCACCATGATTGAGATGATGATTGGAATAATGCAAGGCTAAAATAATACTGCATCTTTATGAAAGTTTCCTGATTGCAGCCATAGCAATCCTATCATTATTAAAGATGGTAGAATGTTTAGACATGACTCAGACTTATTTTATTCAGTATCAACAATTGATGGCAAACTTTCCTATTGTAGTCCAGTATGAAACAAGTCTGGCCATTTAAGCATCTAGGACGTGGCCTGGAGCGCCCTGTGTTCACGTGAACTCATCGCCTCAGCTCCAACACAATTAAAGTGGATGTGCGCGGTTGCGTCACAACAAGAGAACAATGGCTGACACAGAGTTCTGCCAGCAGATGTGCTCACAGTATGTTTAGGTGCCAGGGCACCATAGAAACATTTCAAAGTTCCAGACAATCATAGCTTTGTAGCAACGCAAACAATACTGAACAGAACTCAAGGTCAGTTGGAAGAAGTCAGGGAACTCTTTGTGTGTGTGTGTATGTGTGTGTGTGTGTGTGTGTGCGCGCGCCTGGGTGTTTGTAAGCTAAGGAGACAGTGTGTGTGGCTGTGCTTGTGTGTGTGCATGCAAGCCTTTAAGAGACAAGCGATTGCATATATATATATATTCTTTTATGTGTTTTCATAGGCTGGCAATTAACAAAATGAATCACAGTTCAGCACATTTCTGTCAGGATCATGGCTAGTGTTGTACGAACACTCATCAATCAGAACATTTAGGTGCCATAATATTTTATTATGATTATTTTGTTGTGGGGAAGAGAATATAATATAATAGAATAATTTAATTTGTGTGTGTCTGTGTGTGTGTGTGTGTGTGTGTGTGTGTGTGTGCGCACGCGTGCGTGTGTGTGTTTGTTGTCTACCATAGTTCACCCCTCTACTTAAGAGATATGCCTCAGACATATTGATTATTTCATCCTCCAGCATTTTCATCCTTCCAAACAATAAGAGACAGCTTGTTAAAAACAGAAATCTTTCCCATGGGATTCCAGACATATTTCCTCATCCGATCTAAATACCAAAGCGGATGTGTGGAATGACTTTAATGATTGGAATCCTTATTACCTGAGGCACGGCAGATTTCTATGTATTGTGCAATGGTAGAGCATATCATAAGTTACAAAGATCTTTACAATTTTAATATGAAAACTACAGAGCTCACAAAGATGCAATGTCAACCGTCTAAAACATGATACAACTACTAAATATATATTTTTAATATGCATTAAAAATTGTCATCATATTGCAGAAAAATAAGCTTTTTTAACGATGAAAAAAACACCTCAAAGAACCAATTTTGTATAAAAACGTTGTTGACCCTATAAAAATGAAAGTCTGCTTAAAAGATGTGATCAAATAAACCCTACGGTCCCAATTCTATAGGGACCTTTAGGATACACAACCAAAGTATTCGCACGGTTTACCACACTGGCTGAATCCCTGTGCGAGTCGAGGATCTACACACTCCACACGCTAGACACACACAAACACACACACACCCACAGTTACATTAATTAATCTGCAGCTAATTACATAGAATGGAGGCTAAAGAGCCGTAACGGGCTGGCTTTAGCCTCCGCCGCTGCTGCTGCTAGGAGACGGTAGCTGACCCGTTTGACATCTGCTGTTAAGTTAAAGTTTCTTCTGTATACATGACCATTAGCCCTTGACTGAAAGACAGACTGCCCGTCTGTCAAACAACCGCATGTGATAAGAAAAACACAGAGCATGAAAAGAGGACGGGATATGGAGACAGAATTATAGGGGGAGAAAAACGATGAGAGAGGGGAGGATAGGATCAGGGAATAAGTCGAAAAAACATGAATAAGTCGAAAAGTGCGTATTCAGGGAACAAAAGTGACCTTTGAAAATAAATAGATTTAGCATTAACACACTGTTTGGATCGCCCCGTGTGTGGAGGAATCCTATGGCGCTAAAGACAGAGGGGTGCGGTTTTGGGCCGCGGCCACCAAGGTGAAATAAGCCATTAATACGACAGGAGGTAAATGACAGGTCAAAGGTCAGAGCCAGCAGGAGGAAATGACATCGGCAGGAGTTATGAATAAACAGTGGGGGATAATCACACAATACAAAGGTTGACCTTGCGGAGGATTAGCACAGGCATAATCTCTCAAAAATAAAGATGTAGAAAATGAGGTGCAAGTGAGAGTGACCTTCAAATACAAAAGAAAGGCTTTATTGTGATCAACGGGTTACAAACGTATTTCACTTTCTACAAGAGGGAAATATGCACCAAAATAAATAAGATCTAGGAAATGTGTCATTTTAAATACATAGATTAGTTTCTGACGCTCGTCTCGGCTACCATCCTGTTCGTTAAAAAACTTAAAAAAAAGTTTAATCTTTAAAGAACTAAGGGCCTCTTATCTACTTTAGGTTCACTGATGGCATTTCAGAAAGTAGCAGCAATTGCCCAAGTTAGCCTGGTCTTGTGAGAACTATTATCAATAATGCAGAATACTTTTCCCATTTTGCCTTTTCAAAAATAAAGCAATTTGTGTCTTCTATAATGCTTCTTCCTGAAGCCTTCCT
Source organism: Pollachius pollachius (assembly GCF_949987615.1). Taxonomy (NCBI): domain Eukaryota; kingdom Metazoa; phylum Chordata; class Actinopteri; order Gadiformes; family Gadidae; genus Pollachius; species Pollachius pollachius. The sequence continues at coordinate 14,833,175 of NC_136934.1, read as the reverse complement.
TAAGAATTTTACGTCATCGTAGAAAAGGTGCACCTCATTCCCATGATGCAGTTTGACTCCTCCACCTATAAATCTGCACAACACAGAGACCTGTGTCAACACTTTCAACGGGGCTCCCCATCTCAGGCTGTATCGAGTGCATGCAGGGGCCAAGCCTGTTAGTGGAAGCGCTCGTAATTGTAAAAACAAAACATAATTCCACACCGTTTAGACGGGATGAAGTGACAAGTCCAGACAAATTACTGTGAAATCCAGATATTATGGGAATGACATCATTTGATGGCAGTAGTTTAAAGTATCCAATGTCCAGAGAGAATTTGGAGGATTTTGTCCGAAGCAATTTGGAGGCTTTTCCCAGAATGCATTGTATATTCAGGTCCATAATCACATTTCTAAATAATTGTGGCATGGACACAGACATGAGGCGGTTGCGTTTCTACTCAAACACTTGTTCAAACATCCACAGAAGACATGGGCTTTATGCGAACATGCTGGAGGTCTCCATAAACAATCATAACACAGATGTCGGTGGGGGGGGAGAGAAGAGAGAGAGAGAGAGAGAGAGAGAGATAGACAGAGACCCAATACACTAAGTATGAAAGGTAGTAAAAATGGGGGTAACAGTGGGGGAATAATTTCCCAAAGGGGTCTTCCTCTGCACCTTGTCAGTGTCAGAACATGCTGGTGTTCACTGAGAACATGGAGCTCCCAGTGGGGAGGGTTTCCTCTATTAGACACCTTCCTCAGCCCTCACCCCATCAGCGCACGCCCACACTCCCACCACCCACAGCACTCCATTCACACCCGAGAGGAGCGCAGCTTTACAGGAATGATAGGTAGAGAGAAGAAAAACAGAGCGATCAGTTGAAGGCCAAGGAAACAGAGGGAGAGAGAGAGAGAGAAAATGAGAGCGCAGTAGGATACCAGGGAGAAAGTTAGAGAGAGAGAGGGAGAGCAATAGGACGTCATGAAGAGAGAGGGAGTGAAAAATGTACACAGTACACTGGAGGGAGAGGAAAAAAGCATTACAGAAATAGAAAGCAGAAGGTCTAATCATTATTGCAATAGCAAGAGATTTTACACCTGTCCACTGGCTATATAGCCGTTTCAGAGGCAATAGTACTGTGCTTGTGTTGCAGCCTCAAGAGAAATGCTTGTCATACACAAACACACACACACACACACACACACACACCTTTGGTCCTTACAGCACACTAAATGGGAAAACACAATGGCTCTTGTATAAACAAAAACCTCCTAACCAGCATAACAGGCGCATCACACACACACACACACACACACACACACACACACACACACACACAGCTCGACATTATGGAGCCTCTGAGACACACTTAGAATATGCTGCTATTAGAATTATAAGGCAGGAGTAGGATGAGAGGAAGAGAGAGAAAGCCTGTATAGAGTATTTATATGGAATTCTCCTAAACACATATGGGCTCTATGATCACTTAAGCTATAATATAATAGGCTGACCAGAGCTTTGGTATGCTCCCAGAAACAAACATATTTATACATGACATTTAATCCTGCCCTCTCCCTCTGTCACGAACACGAACACACACACAGACACACAAACACGCACGCACCCCCATAAACATTAATCTCCTTGGCCTTCCTTTTCACAAGCCTTGGCCTTAAATGGTAGCGACTCAGTCATCTTTTCCAGAAGTTAAATATCTGAACGCTGAAACATGATAGCATGAGTGACAGCCGATATGAGCGTCGTAAGCTGCAAAGCATATCCACAGTGGGTGCAGATGAATGTGCTCATTCATATACTCATTTCTGTCCTTGTACACACCAGTGTCTGTGGACTTGGGTTCCTCTGTGTCTGTCTGTATCTGTGTGTGTGTGCGCCTGTCTGTTTCTCTTCCTGTGTGTGTGAGTGTGCGCCTGTCTGTTTCTGTTCCCGTGTGTGTGCATGTGTGTGTGTGTGTTTAACTGTGTGTTTCTGTGTGTGTGTGTGTGTGTGTTTTACTGTGTGTTTCTGTGTGTGTGTGTGTGTGTGTGTGTGTGTGTGTGTGTGTGTGTGTGCCTCGCTCTCTTTGTTGGCCTCTGTGTGTCTGGGGCAGCAGCGTAGCGTAGCATAAGTGTGTGTGGCAAACGGAAAGACAGCGTAAAGCCCTGGCCCCCTCAGCTTAAGCCCATCGCTTTTCCCCTTCATAAGGCAAACAGTGGATAGACCACAGGGCTTAGCTAGGGAAAGAGGAGGATGGGACAATATATGGAAACTAATTCAATTTCAGACCCTGTGCGCCGCGCCGCAATCTGCAAAAAGCACCATTGGCTCTTTCACGGAAATGGAAACGGAGACTTGTAGACTGAAATACACTCGACCGGACTGTGTGGAGATTGTAATTCTGTCGAAGCATCGTCCGCAGCATATATAGTCGAACAGCAGTCATCTGGTTTAATGCCTCTTTCCCTTTTGCATGGAGGATCCAGGCCAGACGCTCAACCTAAAACCCCATTCTGGTCACACTTTCCTAATCAACCGCATGATCCCTCACCCAGAACAGTGGATGAAAGTTTGGAGCGTACAATAGGGGAGGCAGGAAGTTTGGCCACGCTCCAGACCACAACGGTTCCAGAGGTTCCTCAGGACTCACTCTTAAGCTGAATCTTTTTTCACCCCTTCTTTATGCCATACCAGACACTGTTCTGATACTGTTTCTCTCTCACCGCGTGGCTTTCTCTTGTTTAAAGAACGACACACGTGCGTGTTTATCCTCAAAGAAGCGGTCACTGTTAACTCTAGCGTCTCTGATCGTGTACCTTATTGCCCACTTTTTCAAGATAATTACAACTAAAGAAATGTGCTTGTAAAAATAAAATACATTTCGACGGCAAACATGGCCACTTCAAAATGATGTAGCTAAAATCAGGGTCCGAAAATGTTACTTTGTGCATTTTTACCTGTCAAATCTAAGTGGTAAAATCTACCAGCTAGGCAATTTTTTTTATATGCAACAAAGAATCTTTTGTCACCTGCAAAAGCAATCCGCCACTGGCGTGATTCACTTTGGATGGTGACCATAGTGTATTCACTCCATTCCCTGGTATTATTCGATGCACCATAATATTAACTATGTGGGTCAGCATGAGCGTGTGCGGAACAGATCCCCAGGACCCCGGTTTGCGTGGGAGCAGCAGCAGAGCGGGTATCCAGACCGGGGTTAGGTGTAATGCAGGATGCTATCTTTCCCCCGCGGCTCAGCCACTCTCATTGATTTGCAGAGATAATAACCCGCTTTATGAGCTCTTAACCTCGTCATGTCCACTGGCCCACTGCAACATATGCCGTTCTGTGTCTCTCTCCCTCGCTCTTTCTCTCTCCGTCGCTCCGTCTGTCTCTCTCCGTCGCCCGCCCCCCCCCTTCAAGGAGAGAACATGGCCTCGGCGTGTGGCCCCTGTAGCTGCTGTTTGTACGGAACATTGCTCCCTCTGCGTCAGAGGTCATGGCGTGGGCCCGGCTCCGGTTCCTTAAGCTAAACCAGATTCACAGTGGGAGAGGGGAGCACAACACTGTGCTAATTCACTCATCAACTTGGGCTTTAATGACGTGAGTGACGTTAAAGAGGGAATAAACATGAATAAATAAATAATGATGATGGTGGTTGTGGTGGTTGATGACAACAACCCTATCAACGACAAACGACTTGAAGTGGCCGGTATCATTAGCAGGCAATTAGATTGCCAAAGAGGATTCTCAATTGATCGTTTTGGAATATCTGCTTGATTAATCAATGGTTCAGTGGATACAGTGCTGAGACATAGACATAGCTGCTTCTTTTGGAACCAGAGAAGACCTAAAGTAATGCGGAAAAAAAAGATGTGAATATGTGCCCATGTGAATAGAGCAATGTTCACATTCAAGTCTTTTTTGGAATAAAAATAACATCTAAAGAGCTTTTCGATACACATGCAGAAGAATAACAAGCGCACACACACACACACACACACACACACACACACACACACACAGACACACACGCACACACATAGACACACACACAAACAACCAATGCTTTCCTATTGACTTGCTCCCCCCGGCAACATTCGTAAATCTGCCATTTTGCTCTTTGCATTTTAATCTGGTGCTTTTGGACTTTCATTATTTACCTACTGAACAGCAGACAAAGAGAACCGAACAAGCTATTACACTATCTAAGTTTACATCACATTATGCTCCGCAGCACTTACACCACGGAGCTCTAGCACTCAGCAAACAAGACGGAACGCTAATATATACACACACACACAGAAACTGTAATACACACGTACACAAACAAACAATAACAAAGAGAGGCGGATGAAGACAGGGAAAGGATATAAATATAGGAAGAGAAAGAGGGAGGGAGAGACAGATATAAATAGAGAGAGAGAGAGAGCGGGAGAGATAGACGGGGGAGAGCAAGGGAGAACGTGCAAGAGAGAAAGAGCGAGAGAGGGAGATTAAAGGAGAAGAGAGAGCAAGAGTGAAAGAGAGAGAAAAAAACAGTCTAATACATCAGACGGTGTGGCGAGGCCCTTTTACACTTTCCGCCGTGCCATCGTGTTGGTTTAACGTCAGACGTTTCCCCCTATCAATATGTGCCTAGTATTATGGGATTGCACGCTGGATTTATAGTGGCAAGCTAATGGAAAGGGGGAACAAAGTTCCATTAGGCAATCTAAAAAGGCTCCCAGTGCAGACCATCATGGCCTTGGAACCTCCTCATGCAGACATTTAATGAAGGGATGCTCCCACACAAGCAAACCACTAAACGGACCAAAGTGATACAAACGAAAGATACAGTTTCAGGTGGTCATTTGACAATAATGTCATTTAATCATAATGTATTTTTTGTGTTTTGCTATTGCCTCATTATTATCGGTAGCAACAGCCTTTCTTCGACAATTCTAAAGATTGGGGATCATCCGTGAGAAAGCCTTAACTGGGGCATGAGAACATGCATTCGAGCCCTCTACAAAAGACATATATGAAAGAGGGCAGAGAAACACATAAGCCTCTTTCCCACACACAGTTGCACCCATGAACGTTCTGGCAGGTTACTGTGTTGTGGTCATGGCAGCGCACAAGTCCATCTGGTAATCTGCAGGGACCAGACCCAGTGAGATTCCTTGCAGTGTTCGGAGCTGACACAAGTGCTAGCTGGAATACAAAATGCGGTAAACTTTCCGGGCAGAGAAGATGGACGTGTTTGAGCAGGGATAAGCAAAAGTCTGTAATTAATTAACTTTCACAAAATATTTCCCGAGAAACAAATGAAAGCCCATGAGGTCTCACTAGTAAATGGCAGGAAGTGGTTTGTTATGGTGCCATTTGAACCTCAGAAAACATAACGAGTGTGCCTTCATGTCGTCTCCCACGTTTAGCTTTATTGATGCTCATTTGTTGACCAATGGGCATGAGTTATATGCTGATATCAAAGATGTTAATAAGCACACATAACACTGTCCAAACAATTCACTGCAAATTAAATGACCACAGAAAAATCCATGACTTCCTTGTGAAAAAAAAACAGAACACAAACTGTAAACCTATAAACTAAGCTAAATTAAACGCAACACATTTATATATGAGATAAAATAAAATAAATGAGAAAGGATCGAGATCCCAACAACTTCATGGATTTATTTGAAACCGCTGGGAGAGCCATTTATAAAACTTTGACCTTGTTCCTGCTGTCCTTCTGCTGTTACAGCTGCGAATACGGTCTACTATGTTTTCACTTGCAGCGATCACGTTGTTTTTTCCTGATTACACACACACACACACACACACACACACAAAGACACACCTCCACATGTGCAAAGGCGTCCACACACTCAGACCTTTGTGGCTCCGCTCAAAGAGAGGAGCGATGGATCTCCATCTATCAACGTTCAACACGTTTAGGGTAAGCCACCCGAGATGAAAGGTGGCTCTGAAAGACGGATGGAGCCGCGGATGAGAGTGGAAAAGAAAGCAGGAAAGGTCGTCATCTGGGAAGGAGGCGAGATGGACTTTGAGTGATTGAGGAAGGAAAAAAGGGGGAAAACAGGGAGGGGGGGTCGGGGAAGGAACTGAATGGGGGTGTGGGAATATTAACAATGAAAAAATATGCTACATAGATTATGCATGGTGCTGTGTATGAGCACATTTATGAGCAGAGGCATGCAGGCACAGACAAATGCATACACACACACACACACACACACACACACACACACACACACACACACACAGTTACAATAACAAAGTAACACAAAGCAACTAACTCATAACCATTGGCTTCTTTGGAAGACAAAATGGTAGATAACATCCCAACACCAGCCCAGCTCTGTGGGACAAGGACCTCCTTGTCAACGCTTTCTTTCAATAGCTCAGTTCGTGGTCACCTGTTCACTGTCCACACACACACACACACACACACATCATGACACAAACATAGCAACCCACTCACCAACACGACAGCCAGTATCTCGTATTCACACATAAGTACACAGGCGGAAGGGATTGAGTGAGAGGGGGAATGAAAGAGGTGCATTAGCATATGTGGTCTCGTGCTCCTCTTTTGAGCCTCTGCATGTAGCAGGTGGGCTGCCCGGGACAAGATAAGCTCATGGAGATACACATGCCTACTTGGGAGCACAAGTTTAGATAACAACATTTAACAAAAGTTACACACACACACACACAGACACACACACAACCATACGAAGATGAGAACGAGAGGAGGGGAAACCTGCCCTTCCAGGTGTGTAGGGAGCTTACGGTCTGAAGAGCCGGTTGTGTACGTGTCACTCCAGTGTGGAGGCCCCGAATCTGATTAGCACTGGGAGAGAGGCCCCCCGCTCTTTCTCATCGGGCTCGTCTTTCAGAGTCCTAGTCAGAGGCACTTTCATTCTGCTGAGGCGCTGGGACAACGGCGCTGCAGGCCACACAGACGGCGCACCGGCTCCTCTCATTCGCTGAAACTAATTGACGCCTTACAAAGAGTGGTGGTTAAAAGGCACACCGAACTTGGTCGTCCCTTAATGTCAATTTAACAAAGACATGGATGTTGCTCACTGATGTACTTTATACACTATCTCAAACCCTTTGTTTGGACCGATTTGGTTTCTGTTAAACTCACTGGAAGGGTGTGTCTTCCCTATTAGACTTTATGATGGGGCTTCACTTTTTGTCGAACCACTGGTACAATTAAATTCGGCAACCTGCCATCGCTGAGAGTACTTGTTCCTCCCTCACTATCGATAGATCTGAAAACGTGAATACTGAAAGAAGCAGAAACGGCCATTGGTGTCTCTGTGAATATTCAAACAATACCTTTACAGTCGGTTCTTAATAAAAACCTAGATCGAGAGTTTCCAACCAGGTGCAAATATATGTGTAATGGTTCACTCTAGGGAAAATACAATTACTGTATAATTTTACTATTATTTGTTTGAATTAAATATTATTAAATTCCAGGCAGGGCTAATCTACCGAATTTAAGGGAGAATAGAAGACGGATGCAAAGACATCGAGACTTTTTCAAATATATGTATGTACACACAATCCATTTTTTGCATTCCTAAGCAAAAATAAATAGATAAATAGATACGCAAATAAAATAAATAACACTAGACATAAAAAAAACTGCAACAAAATGAAGCAAGACACAAGAAAACACAAGCGCCATAATAACTTCATGTACTGCGACCTCACAATCACAAACACAATATCTGTTACCAGGGTGGCCTTTCACCTCAATATCCACCCAGTCGAGATGGAGAATCAGGAAACATGGAGGACAATACGGAGCAGAGACGCCTCGCGTTGTGCGGCATGTCGTTAGGCCAAAGGAACAACCGCAGCGTGTGTACAGTTTTCAATTACATTTGGAAGGAAATAACTTTGTGTGTGTGTGGGGGGGGGCGATGTGTATGGAGAACTTGGGGAATAAACAAACATCTCCCCTCATTCCCAGATAGGTTCAGAAGCATTTTTTGTATTTATTAAGCTATTTAGCTACATATATTTTGTATTATGAATATAAATGATAAATATAAAAATGTCATTATAAATATAAAATAAAATAGACTGTTTAAAGTGTTACAATATGTTTTTGGGTAGAACCATAGAACCACTAGAACCATATACAGAACTGTAGCATGGTCTTCACTGCTCATGATAGCAAAGTCGACATGTCCCGTGGAAGCTGTCCTCCCGTCGACGCACGGCACCAGGGGTGTTTGTGTGGTGGCGTTGTGGTGGTCCATGTAACATGACATTAAAGCAGCGCTAACACAAAAAGCAAAGAGAATATTCTACCCCCCGTTACTTGTGCATGGTCACAAACTTTTCTCGCGCAAGTGATAAGGCATCAACCGAAATTTGTGCCAAAGCTAAAATATATTATAACAAACATGCAAATGAGCCAAATTCGCGCGACTATAATTTGTGTGAACCGTGTCGTTCACGCCACACCATTCAGGCTGTTCGCGCTGCATCTCTTTGCGTCTTTGAATTGTCTTTGTATGCATTCGCATTGCGCCAAGAATTAGCTTAGCTTTTGGTGTGAACGCATGGTAAAAGGCTTCTGATGAGCACAGCATCATTGTGAAAGCACTCCAGCGCTTTCACAATGATGCTGTACTCATCAGTTTAAAACAGCCTTTCACTTACTAATTATTTTTGCCCATGGATGGCCTCAACACCCCGGGCACATGTGTAAAATGATATTTTAGTAAACTCCCTAATGCCTCTGCTCCGAATGTCTCTCTTCCTGTTTGCCGGTCTGTCTGTCTGTTTCTCCCGGCGGTATTTTCGTCCTAAAAGCTCCTAGTTACATCACACAGGCAAGCCGGATAGAAAACAGAACACTCACATATGAGAGGCTTGTGGATATCTCGAATGCATTCACCGAAGCCATTAATAAAAAATAATTAGCCGAGGAGATGGACGGAAAAATCCAGCGGCCAGCTTGGCAGATGTAAAATCTCATTTCTGTTATTCAATTTATCAGAGAGAGAAACAGGAAATTCACAAATCATTCTGTTAGGGCAAGGAGCTGCTGTAGCAACATGCATCTCCATCACAGCGAAACACGCAGACACACACACACACACACACAGACTGTAGACGGCCATAAAGGTCATTAACAAAGGAAGAGGATCAGATATTAGCAATTCATCTTGGTCAAAGTGGTCACAGATAGAGCGAGAGCGAGAGAGAGAGAGATAGAGAAAGAGAGAGAGAGAGAGAGAGAGAGAGAGAGAGAGAGAGAGAGAGAGAGAGAGCGAGAGAGAGAGAGCTTGTTGGGGGTAACATACATTTGTGGTCTAATGTACTGTTGTGATCTTCAGGTCATCAATCAATCACAGTTCCCACACCCTCACACATAAACAGACACAGAGACACATGCACAATCTGCCCCCTCACCACCACACACACACACACAGCTGTGCAAAATATTGCGCCTTTACAAAACCACTGTAAAAGGGACACACACAGAACAGCACAGTCTGGTGTGTAAGAATAGAACCAAATACGTTTGAGTACTCCTTAGAGTCATTCTCCAGAGAGTCATGTTCCTAGGTAATCCTGCATTTGGTAGAAGGAGCACAACCACTGCAAAGAACGGGAGGGGAAATAACAAAGGCCCAATACAGACTGCGGCCTTGAAAAAAGCAAATACAGTATGAAAGAGTATTGCCGTTCAGCTTGCAACCACCACCACGACTACATTGACTTGCTTTGGAGTGACACAGGGTGAAGGTTCATTCTCTGTTAAACTCAGAGCAGAGCAAACAGGTTTATAGAGCGAGAAGGGGCAGCCGGCAGGGTACACAGGATGTCAGGCTGGCTGTCCGTCTGTCTGTCTGTCTGTCTGTCTGTCCCTCTGCCTGCCCACAAGCATCTCTGCTTGCGCCCAGTGGAAAACGGGCCATGTGTGATGCTTTAAAGATGAGACGGCTGAATCCTGTCCTCACATCTGACCCAACTTAGTTGACTATTTTTTTCATCTGCAAACACGGTACACCACATACACTAAAACTTAAAAACAGAAACATCTCATAAAGGGAAAAAAAACGTAAGGTATATTATCGGAGCCCATCCTGAAGATTCTGACCACCAAGAAAACAATGCTTATGAAACCATGGTAACTAGTGACAGTCATATGACAGAGGCATGCAATAGAGACAGAATGATAACCTAAATGCGAAGGAAAGGCTGATTCTTGGTTCTGTACACAACCATGAGAACACTAACAACCGTTGGATATCGAGGGGTCAAGAGTAACGATTTAATCTGAATATTCTGATCCAATGCCGAATCATATCATGTATCTCATGTATCATGAACCTACAAAACGACTTAATAATAATAATAATACTATTACATGCATGTTTCTAAATAGAGGCTTCTCTAGGGAAGGGAGACAATTGAAGAACAGGGGTGGACTGTACCGTGGTCTGTGATTTTACAGGAGACAAGATACAGCTCCTTGAGACTCCTCCCCTCCTTGGCGATGATCTCCACACACCTGCAGAGGCGTGGAGAAGAGAGGGGGAGAGAGAGAGGGAGAGAGAGAGAGAGAGAGAGAGAAAGGGAGAGGGAGATGGAGACAGAGAAACATTGAGTTAGATCTAGAGGGATCGTGTACACCTCCTTCAAACAAACACCACAACAAAGGTATGCATACAAAAAGTGTGTCTCTTTCTATAACCTCTACCCTCGAATGTGCTAAAAGAGACTCATGATTTTGCATGCACGCCCTCTCTCTCTCTCTTACAGGCACGTGCCTGCTCGTTCAGTAGGTGTTCCGCTCTAAAGGTTAAACAGTGCTGCCGTAGGGGTCACGACTCCTCAGATACTCTGTCATCCTCTTAACACTTACACACATTAATAATTAAACACCTGATGTGATGAAAGGAGGCCTGCAGGGGAGTGTACACCTCACTGTGTGTGTGTGTGTGTGTGTGTGTGTGTGTGTGTGTGTGGTAGTGAGCAGTTGAGATTAGTTCAAAGCGAAATATCTGCATTTCGGCCAGTGCTCACGGGACTCAAATTATGTTGTGTGTGTGTGTGTATGTGTGTGTGTGTGTGTGTGTGTGTGTGTGTGTGTGTGTGTGGGGGTCAAAGCATGTGTGCATGTGTGTGTTTTAAAGCGTGTGTATGTGTGTGTTCATGTGTGTGTGCTCTCATGTATACACAAGGGAAGGCCAGGGGGAAGATCAGAGAATCTGTATCAAATCATTCCCTTTAAATGGTGCTAATGAGTGGAGTGTGTGCAACAACTAGGTTTTGATCAACATATTTGACCCATTAACCTTCAGGAAAAACACTCTTGATCTTTATGCTGACGGATCCTCTATGAATATTTAATGCCGTTCTCTCGCCCGTGCTTTTGCTCTCTCCCCCTCTCCCTCTTTCCCTTTTTCTTCCTTTCTATCTCTCCAACCATTGAGTTTAGTAGCATATTAGACATTCACATACTATATTATAATCCATTTACATGGTTTGACGAGCATGTAGCGCAACAGGCTGGAGTTTACCCCGACCATGTTAAACCACATCGCACACAATACGCGCGACCATGTAGAAAGCTGCACCCTACGCACGACACTGCCAAACAACAACAACAACAACACAACTTCAGAGGTCTTTGACTCGTCTGACAAGTCATACCTCCGACGGTGGATACGAGGAGGGAGGGAAAGGAAGGAATGCGGAGGAAGAGTTGCACTCGCACAGCGCATCACGTTCTGATATTGCCATCCATATTCCGGGGAGCGGCGAGCGGATCCCTGGCTGTTAAGATGTGCATCGCAGCCTATCCTGTCCAGACCGCTGGGCCGGATCCCCGTATTGGGACTCATTTTTATTTTCGGACATGGGGGCCCCTGGGCCTCTCATCGCTGTTCTCCTCTCACCGCTCTCTATTCTCTCCTTTGCTTGCTCCCCCTCCCTGCGTCCCTCCTCCTCCTTCCCTCTGCCCTACCTGTCCTCATCCTGCATCACTACCTCCTTTACAGCGTCGGGCTCGGAGCGGAGCGCTGTTATTCGGAATACCGTCCAAGTGGTAGAGCTGATTTATTGAGGAAGGAACTGCGCGGACAAATGGCTCTGAAGGATAACGATGAAGAGATGTGTGGTGTGTGCGTGGGACTGGTCCTCTCTGACCCCTGCAGTTCCGACAGGTTTCAGATGTCAGGTGTCAGTTATCCAGCTGTACGTGTTCCCCATGTGGGAGCCGCCTCATTGCCGCTAATGAATACACGTATGATTGAATGAACGGATGAACGGACGATAGACTGCAGTGGTCAGGGAAGGGCAGCAGTGCCGGGGAGTAGATGAAAAGGATTAGCGGTGAAAAGCAGTGGTAGGTGGGTGGTGAAGTTAGAGGGAGAGAGGTAGAGAGAGAGAGAGAGAGCGACTGTATCCCAAGGGAGCTTGTTATAGTGTGACCAGATCCCATGGGTCACAGCAACACCAATTAGCATCCACATCAATGGCAAACGAATAGAGAAGCAGAAATAACAGCAGAGCAGAGGAGGAAAAGGGGCGAGGAGCAGGAGGACCAGGGCGAGGAGAAGCAAGGGAGGAGAAGGGCGAGGAGGAGGAGGAGATTATGAGGGAGAGGAGGGAGAGGAGGAGGAGGAGAGAAGGAGGGAGAGGGGGAGGAGGAGGTTGAGGAAGGAAGGTGAGGAGGAAAAGGAGGCCACGGAGCAGGAGGAGGAGATTATGAGGGAGAGAAGGAGGAGAAGGAGAGAAGGTGGGCGAGGAGGAGGAGCAGGGTGAGTAGAAGGAGGGAGAGGAGCAGGAGGAGAGAAGGAGAGAGAGGAGGACGAGAAAAGGAGGGAGAGAAGTGGAGGAGGATAGAAGGAGGGAAAGGATTAGGAGGAGAGAAGGAGGGCTTGTAGGAAGAGGAGGAGGAGGAGCGAAGGAGGGCTAGGAGAAGAGGAGGTGAGCTAGGAGGAGGAGAGGAGAAGAAGAGAAGGGAGGCTAGGAGGAGAGGAGGAGGAGAGAAAGAGGGCTAGGAGGAGGAGAGGAGAAGAAGAGAAGGAAGGCTAGGTGGAGGAGAGGAGGAGGAGAGAAGGAAGGCTAGGAGGAGGAGGAGAGGAGGAGGAGAGAAGGAGGGCTAGGAGGAGGAGAGGAGGAGAGCTAGGGGGAGGAGAGCTAGGAGGAGAGAAGGAGGGGGCGAGGAGGCACGACCAGCAGAGCGGAGGCAGAGGTGACAGGTGAGCGATCGACTCGGGCGAGGCATCATCTGCGCCACATTAAAAGAGCCCTTCCTCCCCTCTGCTTCAGAGGCAACAAGCACCTGGCTCCCCGAAGGGTTTTCCTCAATCCCTCCCGCTCCCCCATTACCGGGCGCGCGCCGATCCACCAACATGAATTAGTGATCCCGTTGGTTTCAATAATGTAGTGCGCCTGTGACAAAAGGCCCACCTGGACGTGCCGCGCATACCATCAGGGCCGGAAGGACGCTCCGGAAACACGAGGCGGAGTGGAAGAAAGGAGGAGATAGTGTGTGTGTGGGAGGGGGGGGGGGGGGGCAGGAGAGGATGCATTTGGATGCAAAGCAGCAGATCTATGGGCATCTGGCAGGGGAAACACACTCCTGCTGGAGACATGAGGTCGGAGGGCTCGGAGAAGGAGAGAGGTGTGTGTAAGCGTGTGTGTGTGTGTGTGTTTGTGTGTGTGTGCACTGAAAATGAATACAGACACGTGAGGAAGAGGAGGAGTCAAGGCCAGGAACAGAAAAGGAGAGAGCACGAGAGAAAGAGCGAGTGCGAAATTGCACGAGAGAGAGAAATGAAGTTATCATGGGAATATATCACGGGTCATATCATAGGCGGAGTACACAAATATATGGATATGGCAGGCTCATGTATGGTAAACAATCTTTTACTTAATTATGTATCAGCTCAGTAAAGAAGTCCATAACCAACATAAAACCCTTGCTCAGTTCGCCAACCAAAGCTTCTCCAATGTGAGAACCAAAGAGACCGACTTGAATGTGCTGAGCTTAAGTGTTGCCGTGGCACTCTTGTGTGTATTAATCTCAATCCCAACAGAAAAGGTGCAGTGTGAAGGAGTAACCCTCCCGGTATCAACAGTGTGAACATGGAACCATGGAGTCCCCGGCTGCATCTTACAGTATGTGTTTTTTTTTTGCAAGGGTCCACACAAGCACAGTGACGACTGTAAACACCCATGGGAAATGGATTCGGTCACATTAAACGTACAGTTTGTGACTATTGGGTGCAGCTTGTATTTTCTACACGGGTACCTGCAGTCCGCTTCCTCCGGGGAAAATCGACCCGAGGCGAAGGAGCATGGCGATAAGAGTGAAGGGAGAGAGGCTACCGAAGAGTGCGAGGAGAGAGCAAAAAGCAAAGATTGAGTGGAAGGGGTGAGGCGCCATGAAACCCTGGTGTCTGAGTCCTGTTCAACGTTGCTGCAAAAGTGCATTTTGTTCTAATACGCTGATCCGTGCGCCGGCAGGATGCACTCGACCAAAGGCAGTAGCATTAGAGGCCAACGAAATGACAATAAGGCAGTTTCCATGACAACAAAGAAGACACTTTGTGTTTAGGCAATCTGTGGCGGCAGGCCGAGTACGGTGGAGAGCGGAGCGGGAGGGGGTGGGACGGGGGGGATGAAGACAGAGGGGTTGAAGCGGCTGTGGGTCAGTCGGACGAGTGAAAGAGAGAGTTAGTAGCAGTGCACTGGCGCTAATCCCGGGTCAGTGTTTATTTGCCTTCCTGTCACTGTGCTGTCGGCACAAACAGCTAGGGGTAAACAATAAAACTCTCACTAGTGACATTCTTTCAGACAAAAAACACATATACAGTCACACACACACACACACACACACACACATCTTATTATGCCTCTTGCCTCGCATACTTTAGTTCAGGGATTGTTTTCTCTGACTTCATCTAGAGATACCCAGACTAACCATATAAAGAAAACACATCTTGACAACTGGCTCACTTTTAAAGAAGAGTTCCTGATCCCTCCTAATGGGTCTTTGGTTGTAATTATTCTAACTGTGCACATGTTTTTTTGCCTCTGCTCCGCATTAATGCTGAGAAGAACATTCACATCACAGTGATACGCATCATAAGAAAGTGATAAATAACACAAATGCATTCAATATATATGACCACTGAACTACACATGAACCATAATTACAGAGGGATGCATTTCTGTCCGTTCCCTTGGTAGGTAGGCTGCATGCTAGATACCATGGACTATAGTTAACTATGCATATAAGAAAACGCTGTTATCATAAAATAAATTATTACGAAGGAGATGAAGAAACTATTCACATCTGATTCTTTTACTATGTCAAAATAAAATAAAAATGGATTGCTCCGATCTTAAGCCAATCGAAAGGCATTCATCTCAAGGGCTTTTTGAGTTTTCAAATCTGAAGAAAACATGTATCCTTCTGAAAGGCAAGGTTCGCTTGTCAAGGTTTGCAAGTACAACATGCTCATTGAGTCCATTTCACAGCTACGGCGTATCCATAAAAAAGGTATTGTTTCCTCAAAACTAAATGTTCAACGTTAAGTGGGCATTAGTATTTAAGGTTGACGGGCTGGGCAGGCAGGTCCTGTTTTAGCTCAGCCCTTCATACCCTCCCGCATTATACCACATAATAAACTGTACAGAGCTTCCTGAGCTTGTAGACCGAGCCTGTGTGTGTGTGTCCTCCTTCCTTCCTCTGCCTTCATGTTTGTCGGTGGCGGAACCGATGGATCTGGCTATAAATAGCACAGGGAGAGCACCTCCTTTTGAAGTTGAATTCAAAAATCGAATCCAATAACACAGGTAAAAAAAGATACAGAAGATACACTCCTTTGGAGTCAGGGAAAGGTTAAAAGGCATTGTACAGTCTTGCCTCCGTCGTCTCAGAATACTAGCCAATTATCGATGTCCATACCTTTCCCTGTGCATCCCGCTTTCAAAGCAATTTTCGACGAGGCTGTATGCTCGCTTTAAAAGCTTTGGCCGGTGTTGAATAGGAAAAAAGAGAAAGCATTGCTGGCACCGCTGAGTGTCAAGCTTACCTGCTGTATAAGTATAACAAGTAGTTACAGTTCTAGGAAAAGTATGACTGATATGCAATTTGCACCAATCACATCCGACAAAAATATTAAGTTGGGAGGATGTAGATTGCAGTGCAATGAGTCGAAATGTTAGATTTTGCCTTGCATCTTTGAGCACCACATATAGCATTGTGATGTTTGTTATTAAAAACATATACAGTAGACGATGGAAACCCTTGAAAATCTGCTGAAAATCTGTGTTTGCTTCATATGGACAGCTCACGGAGCATCAGGTATTCTCCTGTGAGGGGCCGTGGCCACTGGCATCCACGTAAAAGCACAGAAATGGCCCAATAACAACACAAGCACAGCCATTATCAAAGAGCTCTGGAGAAGAACGGGAGTCGCAGGGGGAGCATTTGATCCTAGGTGTGGGTGGTTTGCCGGAGATGTGTGTATATGTGTGTGTGTCCGCACAGCTGTGTTTTTTCGGTGTTGTGGTGTGTATGTGTGTGTGTGGGCACACCTCTGTGTCTGTGTGTGTGTGTGTGTGTGTGTGTGTGTGTGTGTGCGCAAACACCTTTGTGTCTATGCGTCTACGTCTGTGTGTGGGTGTGCGTGTTCCACCCGTCCTTGCCTGAGTGCGTGCGTACAAAACCACAAAAGAGTGAAGCTTATCTTCTCCTTTTGCGGTGCAGCCAGAGGGAGCGAGGCGGAGGGGGCTGGCGACAGGAAGAATAGCAAACACTACTCGAGCGAAAATACGAAAAAGAGAAAACACACGGAGAGAAAAGAAGAAGGCCCGCGCATTTATCACAAAGGGTCCAGGCGGGGAGAAGGGCCGGCCGACACGTGTAGCCCCTCTCCGGCAGGCCAATCACAACGGAGCGGGGACAACAGACACGGCTGAGGGGGCCATGGGGAGGGAGGGCGGGCTGTAGGGAGGTACAGTAAGGCCACAGGTGGAGGAGGGGGGGGAGGGGGGTGGGGGGGGGGGGGGGGATTTCAGGTCTCATCCCGCTCACACAGCCCCACAATTACATGGCTGCCTGGCCACACAGAAGGGGAGCAGGTGGAGGGCGGAATAAACCGGTTGGGAGACGAGAAGAAGAGCAAGAAAATATAAATAACACACAAGATGGAGACGTGGAAGGAAAAGCAGCGGAAAACAGAGAAAACACATCCTCGGAAGAGGAGGAGGAGCAGGAGGAGGGATGTGATAGGACTGGGGGGGGTTGGGGGTAGGGGTGGAGGTGGCAGCAATGACAGACTGGGCTTCTGTGTTTTACTTAATGAAATGGGAGGGCGAAGCAGCGGGAGGAGTTAAAAGGAGGAGGAAGAGGGGAAGAGAAGGGCTTTCTAGTTCTGTGGTGAAGGCTCGCTCAGAACGGCGCTTGTTGTAAATTTGTTTTTATATTGCCCGTAAATCCATACACAAGCGTGGGGCAATGAAAGTCGTGGAGTCGTACGGCGGACGATACGGTCCGCTAGGGTTCTGGAATTTCTCCCCGGCCCAAATAAAAAAAAGAATAATAAAGTAGGCTTTCTTTTTTTTGCTCTCGGAGGCTTACTTTTCATTGCATAAAGCAAATGAGCGTGGCAGTAAACATTAACAATATTGAGCAGATGAGATCAATTCCATATGGGCTGACACTTTTCATCAAAAGAACGAGTTATGTTCATGTAAATATAGGGCGTTTAATCCACTTACAAAACTATTCCGCGGGTACGAGCTAATTTCCTTAAATGGTTTGAATGAAAAAAGAACATATACAAAAGTGAAATGAAAACGGGATTTGGGATTGCGAACAAACAGAGTATGAGGTAATTTTAAAAAGAAGTAACCATGGCAATGTGAAATAGATTTTTATACCTTTGTCAAATCTGTGAATCAGATTCATTGTTGGCCTTTAATGCTTGCGGCCAATATAGTTTCATTTATGATATTACATATGCACGTGTGGTAAACTATAACTACAACTGTGTACAGGCCAAAGCCATAATGTGTCATATGTGTTTATGAGTGAGTTTGTGTGTGTGCGTGTGTATGTGAGCGTGTGTGTGTGTGAGCGTGTGTGTGAGGGTGTGTGTGTGAGCATGTGTGTGTGAGCGCGCGTGTGTGTGTGTGCGTGCGTGTCTGTGTGTGCGCGTGTGCGGGCGCATGCTAGGGTGTGTGCGTACCTATGTTGGGGCACATGCACGTGTGCGGCGCTAAATGTTTGCATGTGGGAGTGCGTGCGCGAGTTCCACCAGACTGAATCCGGGGCTGCTGCAGCAATTAGGGTTTGGATGATTTCCCAGGCCAGCCTGCAGTACCCGGTGCTCGGATGAGAATCACATTCCTATTGTGTTCCACCGCCGTTAATCATGTTTTCAAACGGCTCCGCTAAGCGGGGCCGGGCCGTTCCAGGGGCCTGTCATCGGCCCACTCTGAGGAGTGCCGAAGGGATCCTAACCGGGGGCCAAGGAGCGGGCCCTTTAGGCTGCTCCGTGGGCCGCTGCGGCCTCCCCTCCGCTGCTCAGGCCTGGGACTGAGACTGAGGCGACGCCAGGTGGGAAGGAACGCACACCGTGCCAGCCATGAGGCGTGAGAAGACACAACGGGATTTCATGTGTCGGAGCCGACGTCTTCGCCAAATGAAGATGGTGCTTTAAAAGTACGAACAAAACTATTTTTTTTGCACTCGCTGCAACAAAAAAAAGCAGTAGTTTCATGTGGAAAAAAACAAGAAAAAAACTATGCATAGACAAAACAAAAAGTCGTTTTTGTTGGGCGTGTGGAAAAACGATTTGAAATATGGAGAACCGACGTACATTCTGCCGCGTGGTTATTCAAGGTGTAATTACAAATCCGGTGTGGGAGAGCCTTTGCCTACATATGGACTGCACCATAAGCACGTGGCATCGTTAAATACAGTATCACAAAACAACAATCACCGTCACCAAAAAAAATGTCAGTCACAAACAGGCCAATTTGTCTAGCCCCCCCCCCCCCCCCCCCCTGAAAAAAATAGAAAACACACAAACACACACACACACACACACACACACACACACACACACACAGAAGGAAAAGCCAACAAAGCACTTTAGGAGGTTAAGTGGCAGTTATTCACTTGAAGCTCATCCAAATGGACAGCCTGTTGCCGTGCCAACCCTGACAGGCTGTCCGTGATGTACATGCACAAGCAGCAGTTCCACAGCAGCAGCAGCAGCAGCTAAGCGGTTGTCAGTAGTAACCAGACCACCTCGTCCTCACGCGGCCTCTTTTTTTTTTTTATCATACCCCTCTTCCTGACTCAAGCCCTCTTTTCTAAAACTGGCTAAAAGACGTGGGTTTGATGAGGTTGAAGACCTCTCTCTCTCCCTCTCTCTAGCACTGTTTTGAACCAAGTGATGCTCAGACACATGTATTAACTCGGTAGTCAAAAAACGTATTCCCCTTATAACAAATAAAATAGAGCTTCTCTCCATGCCGATGATGTGCATGGTTGTT
The DNA here is from genome assembly GCF_949987615.1 of Pollachius pollachius. Taxonomy (NCBI): domain Eukaryota; kingdom Metazoa; phylum Chordata; class Actinopteri; order Gadiformes; family Gadidae; genus Pollachius; species Pollachius pollachius. The sequence goes on along the minus strand of NC_136934.1, from coordinate 14,813,617 downwards.
ACTGGAGGCTGAGGAAGGAGAGCAGGTGCAGAGCAGTGAAAATAGGTTGTCTGTGAAGTAAAACAGGCTGCACCTTGACGTGGTGCGAGCCATACAGACCCACTCTACATCTCTCTCTCTCTGATGCTCTCTCTATCTCTCTCTCTCTCTCTCTCTCTCTCTCTCTCTCTCTCTCTCTCATTCGCTCTCACCCTCTCTCCAATTCTCTCTCGCCCTCTCTCCCCCTAACTGTCTCTCTCCCTCTCTCTCGACACGGCTGCCCTTGCTGCCTACACCATCTGCCATAACACAACCAATATAATAGAACATAATAGAATCTACCATAGCATAATATAACATAACTGCATAGCCCAGTGGAAGATGAGTGCTGCCCCGTGGCAGCAGGTGATAAGGCGCACCACCCCTCCGGCAAGAGAGGACCTGGCACACACACTGTGTTTGTGTGTGTTTGTGTGTGTGTGTGTGTGTGTGTGTGTGTGTGTGTGTGTGTTTGATTGTGTGCGAGCTTGTGTATTTCTGTGTGTGTTTGTAATTCTGTGTGTGTATTTCTGTGTGTGTAAGAAATACAAAAAACATGTATTTTTTAACTCATTTCTGGCTATGAGCTGCAGTTAGGCCAGAGATAGATCCCAATGATAGGTAGTCACCATGGGGACTAAAGCACCAGAGGCTTTAATGTGTTGAAACTCCCGGTGATACTTCTGTCTAGAAGCCTGTGTCAGCCCAGCTAATACACAAAACTCCCACAGTGCAGCCCTCACATTACACCGAATGGTTTGGAGTCCGCAGCCACTGTTTAAGCCACTTCACGATGTGCTTGAAACAAGTGTCAATGCACTGTGGTGGATCATCAAGTTCAATTAGGTTGAAATTACCATTATTGTTTTCAGGGAGCGTAATATAGGAGACACGAGTGTGAAAATGTTTTTATATTGTGTGGAATACATGTGTGGACGCAGAACATCTTTGTATTGTCATACCTGTACATAGACCAATCCCTTCACAGTAGCATCTGCCTCATAAATATACCAACTAAACAATCTCCAAAAGGAACACGATTATATACGTCCAAAGATGCTATTACAGACCGTATCATACATATTCATATTAAGACTGAATAATGAATAATGCCAGACTGCACTGCAAACCAGAAATGACAAGGCCAGGGGATGTTGTACACAGTAAAAATCACAGATTTTTATTACGTCAGAATGTCGCCTTTTTATTTGTGATACAATTATCCCCCTTTCCTCACAGTGAGTGATTTGGTTTTCAACACATCCAACGCAGCATAGCGCATAACAGATTCCCAGCCGTCGTCAACACTCCGAAACGGATATCGCCACGGGTGTGCGTAATTGTTCTACAAATTCATATTAACTATTCTAAATTATTGAAAATGTCATATTCCAGGGGAAAGCATTCATTTAAATCGGACTGCATGCGCTCAAATTTGGCCCAGGGCTGTTGCCATAGGGCTGCTTTATGATTAAATGTCACTTCTCCAGAGCAGATAATACAACCATTAACAATCAACCGCGCAACCACAGCCACGCTTCAGGCTGCTGGCCAGGAGAGGGAGCGGCCATTTTTAACGGTGATTAATCAGAGCCACACACACACACACACACACACAAACAAACCAGCACCACAGGAACAGGATAGCATAACTCCTGCGCTGCGTGTCCGCACGCAGACAAGAGGTGAGGTGCCACCATGTTTACCCACACGTCTGACACGGTATCGCGTGGCTGCCGGTGGGGGCGGCATGGCTTGGGCCCTCTCGGTCCTCGCTAATTGCTCCACACTTTGATTACCGCCATCTATTTTAATGAGAGCTTACGCTCTCTCTCCCTCTCTCTATCACTTTCACTCACACATTCTCTCTCTCACCCCGGCCCTTGCTCATTTCATCGCAGACATATATTCATATTGATTCGATGCATGTGCGCTCGTGCACGTGTGTGCTCACACGCACACTCACACACACAGGCATTGTTCTGTGCCTGATGACACTCCGCACCATGTTCATCTTGGCAGCAGAACATTGGAGGGTGTTCATTTAACTAATGGATATGAAGGGGAGGTTGGAAGAGAATTCGCCACAGAGAGAGAGGGAGAGAGCAGGAGGGCGAGCGAGAGCAAGAGATGGAAGGGGATCGGGGTTTTGAAATAAACCACACTGAATTCTGTAGGATGGCCTATAAAGTCATATTATGCCGTGTAATTTCCAGACTGCTATGACAGAATGGGGGATACTACAATTACATGGGCTGGCTTTAATTACGCTGAATAAGGCGGGCCCAGTCAGAGGCAGGCGGGGGTTGGGGGGGGTGCGAAGCTGTGTGGAGTGGGGGCAGTGTGTGTGCATGTTGGGTTGCTGCTGATGCCACCTTTCTGGGAGATAGGCCTCACACTATCCAAATGCCCGGTGTACAAACACACGTGGGTGTATACACACACACACACACACACACACACACACACACACGCGCCGCAACCACACTGCCTGATCAATTAGACTCAAGCTGGTTGAAAGACTCGGCGGCACAGTGGAAGCAGTGCGGGCAGATCTCCTAGAACCATTGATTGGAATTGGGACAGAAAATACCCTAATTTGCTTCTGCGTCTTGAGCGCCCCCATTCAATTCAATTGCGGCTCTCATCATCGCCGCCTTCACACTTTCCCTGACGTACATCACAGGAGGTCCGCAGTAACACAAAATGGTTGAAGACCTAAAAGCATTACGTCTTAGAACACATATTGCTCTCTATAAAACACATTGGTTGTGACACAAGTCGTCGCTATTAAAAAATGACCCCTTTTGCTAACGTAATGTTTCGGATTCCAAAAAACAGAACTTCTCTCTCGACGAGAAGAGGGTAAGGGGGCAAGGGCCGGAGTGGGTGACTGACAAATGGTGAATGAATAATGTGGGAGAGTAACACGAGTGCATTAGGGAGTGGAGGAAGCGGACCACCTCCGTGAGACCGCAGCTAAGAACGGATCACAGCCTCACACTCTGCTCCATCACTTTACCACCCGTCGGGCTCCACCAATAAACCAGTCCAAGATGTCCACTCCAACCATCAGCAGTACCACACACAGAGGCCCGGGCACACAAACCCACAAGGAGACACACACACACACACACACACACACAGACGTTCACACACACACACACTGAACTCACACACACATGCACGCACACACACCCAGACATATACACACACACACACACACACACACACACACACAAATACACATACACACACACAGGCGCTTTCAAGTTGAGAAATGTAGCTTTGAAGGAAATGGGGCTCAGGATAATGATGTGGTCACGGTGTTTTGCTCGTAAGTGAATGAGAACAGCCTAACCTCAGCGCAGAAATGTATTTACTGGGTAGAGCGAGGAAGGCCTCGCGGATGACCCCTAGACCGGCAACAATGACCTCCTCTTCTTCTGTATGTGTCTGCCTTGGTCTGACTTATGAGCGCACACCTTCTGCCTCTAAATTCACCCAGGAGGGACCCTGCTCATCCACCCTGTTGAGCTCTGCGGCGTTATTAGCGAGCAGAAGGAGAAAAAAAATAAGGTTCCATCCACACTCTCGGATATTAAGCTAGCCAACCAGGCAGACCCCGGAGCAGTGGTAATTGCAAGCAGAGAGAATGTGTTATTTTTTTGTTGTTGCCGTGGCGGCGGCTCCTGTATAATGACACCAAGCTACTCCAGCTAAATCATGCTAACGGTTTCGTCCGGGGTGTTTTGGCAGCCAACAACAACACCACCGCCGCAACGAACCACAGCCACCTCCGCCATCACCATCACCTTCCCTTCCCGGGTCCCATCACGCCAGAGCTCTGCTGGTGATTTACGCCACGGCATGCAGCGCGCCGTCACCCATTTCATAGGCGGGGGTCATAACACTGCCGCATTACACCTCCAGAGGTATGGCCAATAAAATACACACACACACACAGGCACGCATATGCAGCACACCCGCGCATATTTAGCGCACGCGCTGGATATGAAACCCATAAGTTCACAATTAGAGACCTCTGGAATATAAAAAGGGGGGGGGGGGGGAGATTCACAGCTAGGGTGTACAACCTAGCTGCTAATCCAAATGTTCCCTATGTAGGAAGAGTAGGACGCAGAGAGAGAGAGAGAGAGAGAGAGAGAGAGAGAGAGAGAGAGAAAGAGGGAAAGAAAGAGAGAGAGAGAGAGAGAGAGAGAGAGAGAAAGAGCGAGATAGACAAGGCAGTGAAATACATGACCAGGGATAATGGAGAATTAAGAATTCTCTCATGTAGGGGAGGGAGGGGGAGAGAGAGAGAGAGAGAGAGAGAGAGAGAGAGAGAGAGAGAGATCAATAAAAATAACTAAGAAAGAGAGAGGCCGAGAGCGAGAAAGAGAGACAGACAAGAGATCCTAATGAGAAAGTGGTGGCTAAATAATTGTGATGGTTCCAACATTGGGACCATCTCTCAGGGTCTGAGCGGAGGGGTTGACTGCTGCGACACACATCCATTAGGTATTCAGGGAAACAGATGTCGTCTGGCCCAGTCCACCCGTTGGTCCGAGGGCTCCCCCGGGGAGAGAGAGAGGGGAAAAAATAGTACTTCCCAAAGAAACACAGTGCAATTGATCGCGTGCCAAGAAAGAGTTAGAAGAGTTTTATGCTACATGAGAAACTAGAGGCAGGCGGGGATGAGAGACAAGTGGGGCACGGTTAGAGAGAGAGAGACGGGGGGATAGAGAGAGAGAGGGGAGGATAGAGAGAGAGCGAGAGAGAGAGACAGTCAGAGAGTCAGCGACAGAATGGAAGAAAGAAAGAAAGAAAGAAAGAGAGAAAGAGAGAAAGAAAGAAAGAAAGAAAGAAAGACAGAAAGACAGAAAGAAAGAATGAGAGAGCAAGCGAGAGAGAGAAAGAGGGGTAAAGAAAGAATGAGAGAGAGTGGGTCTGTATGGCTCGCACCACTTCAAGGTGCAGCCTGTTTTACTTCACTGACAACCCATTATCAATTCACCTGCTCTCCTTCCTTAGCCTCCAGTAAAACCATGCCCATCTTCGGCGTGGAGAGGAGCTTAGTTTTTATTTGTTATAAGGGGAGCGTTAAGCTAATAGTCCACCAAGTTAATACATGTGACTGCGCATCACTTGGTTCAAAGCAGTGCTAAAGCTATTTGTGCGGCCATAAAAATAAACAGCTGTAATGAAAAGCGAGCGTGTTTTGGCCGTTTTCGAGGCGGATAATGACTCCAGAGGTTAAGTGAGCATTTGCTCGGCACGGAGGCCGCGGATGTTCCACGGCGTAGCTCTTCTTGCCAATTGTAACTTAACTTTTGGCGTCCTTCGTCTGCTGTGCGCATAGCAACATCCAAACACACTTCTTCATTAGACCATCAAAGTGCTGCTGCAATTTTTAGGTTCCTATCCCCATGGTTTGGCTTAGTTCATTAAGGACAGTTCAAGTTCTTCGTATATTCTTTTTATATATATATATATAGCTTTTACATTGTAATATTTATGTATTATATAATGGTTTGAATTTATGTGGCCATATCTACAATAATTCCAAAGTGTGTTTGTGAGTAAGTGTGTATGTGTTTTAGAGTGTGTGTTCCTCTATGTAAAGAGGTCCATGTGAGTAATCAGAACATGAGCATAGAATAATGGCAGCACAGTTGAAGTTAGGAAACCAGACATATCTCTACTGTTCCCCATTGTTTTTCCTGCCCCCATTGACGTTACAGTAATCATCCTTGCAAACACACACTCTCTCTGGAGTTTTAGGGCTTTCAGTTGGAAGAGAGAGAGAGAGAGAGAGAGAGAGAGAGAGAGAGAGAGAGAGAGAGAGAACGTGAGCAATATAGGGAGACAGGGGAAGGAGAGAAAGAGGCAAATAGAGAGTAGGAGGTAGGGTCAAGGAGAGGATTTAATAGACAGCACTAGAGTTGGTTGTGATTATAGTGCTTACCCCCCCCCCCACCCCACTTTACCCCCACCGTTTGCTCCTCTATGGATTCCAGACAATAACAGACCTTGGACTTTCATTTCCCCCCCTTCCATCTACATCCCTTTCTCGCTCTAGATGTTCCTTCCTCAAATCCTTGGTTTCGTCTTTCCTCATGTGGGCGGTCTCTCTCCAGTACCCTCTCTCTCTACGGCTGCCGCTTCTTTTTGTTTTCATCCAGTCCCTCGCTCGGTGGCTTCGCGTCTCTCATCCACGTCCTCTCTGTTCTCTCCTCTAGAGTCCAGGTCGGCTTCCAACCGGCGTCTGGTCTCTCCCTCTCGCTGTCCTTCACAGTCTCGCGGCGCAGACCACATCACACACCTATAGGCTTCCTCTCCTTCGTCTTCATTGCTCCCTTCCCGTTTCGCAGTCCTCCTTTCATGTTTCTTCCCCCTCCGCCTACCCATTCATCAACTTGTTCCCCCCCCCCTCCCCCCGTACACAATGTTTTCTCCGAACCCCTCTCCAAGATTTCAATGGCCATAAAGCAAAATGTTAAAAGAAAAGGAAGAACAAAAGAAGAATCACAAAGACGGAAGGGGAGAAGAGACAAAAGGGGAAGAAAGGCAAGGCGTGCTCCAGCCCGACAAAACGGCCTCGTCTCACCCATGATTGGCACGGTGTGACACGTATTAGCAGCGCCGCGGAACACGGACGTGACAAACAACGCCCCCGCCCCACCTCCCCCCAACACCATCACCACACCCTCCCGTCTCTGGTGGAGCCCAACAGAAACCGCACCAAATGTCAGAGGAGCCTCCACAACAAAGCGGTTTTCGCCGGGGAAAAGCGGGGCCTGTGATCCATACGATATCTGGGCCTAATCTAACTCAAGCTCCCCTCATTACCAACACAGCATGGGCCCCGAGCGACGGCATACCCAGCCCCAGCCTGGATTGGAACAGTGTGTGCGTGTGTGTCTGTGTAAGAGTGTGAGTGTGTGTGTGTGTGTGTGTTTGTATAAGTGTGTGTGGTGTAACTGTCTCAGTAAAGAGCTCTGTAATACACCGTGACACACGCAGATCCAGCGGAATTACTCACCGTGTCATCCCTCCCGCAAGACACAAAACCATAGAAAATGCTAATTTCAACCTTCATAAACAAACATAATGAGCGTCCAGTGTGTATGGACGTATGGATGGATGCATGTGTTTGTGTGTTTGGCGGTTTTAATGCTTCATTTCCATAATGTGTGTTAGAGTGTGGGTTTATGTGCGGGTGAGTAATTGAGAGTGTGGGATCTATAAGCATATAAACATGTCCAAATATCTGCCGTAACGAATGATGTTATGCATCTGCACGGATGCTGTATGCGCATGTGCTGTCGGAGGCGCGCACACACATGATGGAGCAAAGGGTTCTTGGACATGAGCTTGCGCCTCATTACCCCTTGTAACAACATGTGCGCGCACGTTGCACTGCTGTCCTCATGCTCAGTGATGTCATGCAGAGTCTCGCCAGCGGGGCCAATCACACGAGGCGATAATGTACCCATAGAAAGGGCAACATATTTCACCCCGCCAATAATGCGCTGTGGGCTCCAGAAACTTTTCACCACCCTCTAGGATCCAGCTCACATCCAAGGACAAGCAGGGAAGAGTTTAGCCAAGAGCTAGAGGCCTGATCGCAGCTACAGCAGGCAGACACTGGAAAGAGGCACGATGGAGGAATTAAAACCTGGTGTGTGCGCGTGCGTGCGTGCGTGCATATTCTCAAGACTGCATGAAGCAATGCATGCACGGAAACAAAGACGCAGAGAACGACACACACGTATGCACAGGCAGACAAACACACACACACACACAAAATCCAGTTCCAGAGTCTGCCAGCTTGGTTTTATATTCTGCTTGGTTACAAATCCACCCAGCATGGACGATCGCTCCACCACCTGAGGTGTGTGTGTGTTTAAATTGTTCAACCTGTTTTACAGTGATGAAAGCCAAAGTCTATCCTGTGTGTGTGTGTGTGTGTGTGTGTGTGTGTGTGTGTGTGTGTGTGTGTGTGTTTGCATACGTGTGTCTCTGTTACTTTGTGTGAGAACGTGTGAGTGAGTATGTGGTGAGTGATCTATTCAGTTTTCCACATGAAGCTGTTTCTCATTAGTCAATTTGCACAGGGGCCTCTATGCTGGGGCTCCTTTACCCCTTCACTCCTAGACCTGAATGGGACCCCTCCATCTAGCATTGCTCATCACTCGCCCTTGGTCAAGTCTCGCTCCCTAGCAAACTGAGTACGAGGGATCGCCAAGTAGAGATAGGCAGATTACCCCTAATTTGATTGGTGGATCATTTTAACACTGTCCATAACTGCCAACCCATCTGCTGCTGACTAAAGAAATTATCCAATAAATTGCAGTATTAAATATAAAAAGAAACCGGTCCATAGCCAACAAAGAATCCTTCTTTTGTTGCCGATGAGTGAGGATCTGAGTGCGAAACGGTTTATTGTGTTTCCACTGCCCAGGGTTGAGACGGAGCCGTAGACATCTCACGAGACCAATGTTCACATCACAATGTATCTTGGCGAACACATGTGTGGTGGGAAGACATCTGATGACAGCAACACGCCACTCTGATCTCCGACACGTCCAGAAAAGCCTAACTCCTTCGCGTTTTAGTGTTCGCTCCACAGAGAAAACATGACAAAATACAGCAGAAAAAATTGATCTCATCTGACTTCCACCGACGAGAAGAAAATAAACACAGGCCGACGGCCAATCAGACCATCCATCTGCTGGGTGAGGGAACCGTTGGACCAATACAGAGGGGAGGATTCACATGAGCTAAAGATCCCAGCGGAACAGGGCGAGAGACAGAGAAGGACAAAGAGAGACAGAGAGAGAGATAAATGGCAGGGTGGATGCATTCTGGTGATGCAACATGGCAAAAAGCTGGCTGTCTTCCTCTGGATGGAGGGAGGCAGCCAGGGAACAGTGGGACATGTGACTCATAGTGGCTGTCTTTTGTGGGGAGCTTGTTGATCTGGCGCCCCTACTGGAGAAGTAGGGGCGACGCGCCATCTGTACCCCCATTCGCCGCACAGTCAGATGGGAGGGGTGCAGGGAGAGATGCACAAGCCAGAGATGAAGGAATCAAATTAATTGAGAGGTGAGGAGGGCAGAAGATAGTACGAAAAGAGCAGAAGAAAAGAGAAGAGGGAAGATAAGAAGGAGACGAGAGAGATTGGGTTCCAAGGCCAACGTAAACACAACACATATATGCTAACAAGGCAGTGAAATACATGACCAGGGATAATTGAGAATTAAAAAGGAGTGTAGGGCGGCATGAAAGACCATGGTAAAGTCAACGCCAGGAGACTTAAGCAGCACAAAAGGTCTCTCTCTCCCTCCTTACTCTCCCCATTCTCTCTCTCATGTAGGGGAGGGAGGGGGAGAGGGAGAGAGAGAGGGAGAGAGAGAGACGGAGGAAGGAAAGAGGGAGGGTGAGAGAAGGACCAAGGCGCCAGCTGTGACTCTTCCCTGTCAGGGCTGGCTCATTGAGAGCAGCTCACGTCCTTCCCTGGATTACTCTATTCATTACAAAAGCATAATAATCCCCCCCTTCCTGGGCCCACTTGGGGCCCAAGAAGTACATTAGACCCTGGTATTATGCACAATAGTGTGTGTGTGTGTGTGTGTGTGTGTGTGTGTGTGTGTGTGTGTGTGTGTGTACGCGCGCGCGCATCGTGCGTGCCTGCGTGACCAGACTCCACCTGTTGTGCCAGAATGAGTTGTAATATTAGACTGTTTGGGTTATGCAAGGGTGCATGAAAGACTTGTTAAGATCGGTGCTACTGATAGACAAGCAGACAGTCAAACACACACACACACACACACACAGACACACACACAGTCAAACGTGCACTCTACAGCGAAATAAAGAATAAACAAATAACATCCACAGCATCCAATGGTCCAGTAATTGTTTATTCTCTAGCATCTTCCTTCTCCTCTTTCCACGTAGGATAATTTTTGTCTTATCAGGGAAGTTGTGACATCACTGTCTCATCCCGGGCAGAGTGCACTCAAACAATGGGATGGGAGATGACAGCTCCCTATTCACCGCCGCTAAGATGCTTCATCCACAGCCCATTCATTTCTAGTCGTATACGGAGATAGAAGGCCACGGGCAAACCACACACACACACACACACACACACACACACACACACACACACACACACACACACACACACAAATGTACCTAGACACAGTACTACAAAAGCACAGGCCTAAATAGAAACACAGCCACACACATACACACAGACACAAACAGAGACACAGATCCACACTAATCCCAGTGTTTCGCGTCAACGAGACTGTACATATGCAGACAACACAGGGGCGGCCATTGTTCCCGCACCACAATTATCTTGTAGCGTCCATCTCCTCTAGTGATGGGGGACAAAGGGCCCTCTGTTGATGAGGGCTAGCGGTGCGTGAATGGGAGGTCAGACATCTATGGCCTCTTCCATAGCTGCGGACATTCAATCTGCTGTCCGCACATCCCAGCAGATCTGATAACACTAAACAAACCCCACGGAGAGACGGGTGGGGAGCAGACAAGCCCGAAAAAACAGCGAGTAAAAGCGAGAGGGGAGGGAGACGGGACAGAGCGAGAGCTAGACACTAATGGCTTGGGTATTGTGTGTAAATCCCGCCTTATCGCCGTCCTCTCTGCGTTAAGAGCCTGCTCAAGGGCAGCGGGAATGAACAAACACCAGGAATCCTGCCACTGCCGTCTTACGGTGTTCACCCGTAGGTAAACTGTTTAGAGTACAGCACACCGCCAGGCGGAAAAACACCAAACACACGTTATAGGGTGGAACACACGTGGGGACTCCATGGAGAAGGAGAGCATGGGGAATGTACTCACACACGCATCCATCCAGACTGATTGTATCGTAGTATGCAAATGGAATATTGGTCTGGGCTTCTCACATTCTCCCTTTGGTGTGGTTTCACGGTCCAGAGAAAAGTAAACACACGCACGCACAAACATTGAGCAGGCTTTTTTTTGGTTTGATGTCTGTGGCATCAGGGCAAAAAATAAAAAGAAGTGGAGATCATACGACGTACATGGTTTGGTCTCCCTCCCATTTTACCTTGTTCTCGTTTCTATACCGCCATCTCTTTAGTACCTAATCAACGCATTTGAAATACACTAGCGCATTGCCCGTTTCAAAATGTCCCTGTTCAAAACAGGCCGATTCCTTGGCCTCTGGTGCTGCTGCTTGCAGCCTTCTTTGAGAACCGCTCATCAAAACAGCTTCACACTCGACACTGCGCTTCCTCGGCTCGTCAGCAATACGCCCGACAAATGTGAAGCCGGATGAACGGTTGAGAAAGTCCAAGGACAGACATACAGACATACATGCATACAGAGACTATTCTGATTATAGTTATATAGAGATAAATATCCCAGCCTACAGATGGTAAACCTGTACTTTCATGCAATACAACTAGCACTTCCTTGTCAATGTTATTTAATATAAATATATGCATACGCGGTCTAGGTTAATGCTGTAAAAGCAGTTGCTAGTGTTAAGCGCTAAGCACGCAGAAATGGAAAGCGCTGGCCAAAAAATAAATGGAATCATAGCGTTTGAACTGAACAAAGCTCCCTGAAAGCAAATGTAGCAGCATCTATAGGGCTTGTATAGGACTCAAGCCCAAACGGATGTGAAAATTATTAACCATTATTTTTTGCGTCCGTGGGCTTTGGGCATCAGACAGAGGAACAGGTCTAATAGATGGAGACGGTTTTAGAAGACTGCAAGATTGGGCTACTGTACTTGATTGGGCCCCATGGGTTGGCCTAGGCCCCGGCCCCCCCGGTCTTGGATAACCACTGGCAAAGCAAAAAGATGGACATCCCCTCTTATGAGCGGATTTCTTCGGGTTTATGCATAGAAACGGTGGGTGTGCACCCTATGACACACACGCGTTAAACCTCCTCTCAGAGTATAATCATGTAATCCTTCATTGAAGGCCGTCTTGCCTCCAGCCTCCTCACAGTGATCATCCGAGATAAAAGTGCCATATGAGATTCCCGCCCCCACCCACCCCAAGGACACAGTGAAAGCTTATGTTTCTACAGTATAAATTACCTAGCAAAATATTTCCCAATTCACAATACGCTATTACCTGCTATCAGATTGTTAAAAAAAAAAAAAAGACTTGACGTATCCCATCATCTTCTCTCCCCAAACTCTACGCAAGTACCGGAGGATGACAGCCCTGGCTCCACGTGACGTCCTATCGCACCCTGCCATCCAAGTGGAAGGCGTGCTCAGCCTCAGACAACCAAAAGCATCGGTCTTAAATATGCAACACTTAATTAGCATAGTCATTTTACTGGCTGTCACCAGGGCTGTCATTCACAACAGTGCAACGGCTTCTGGCTTCACGGCGGCGATCACTGCCAAGGAGAATTTATGAAAGCATTCTAATTGACAGTAACGGATTTAGCATCAGAGGATGGAGTCGCTGTTGAAGAAGCCTTTTTTTTTCAGAATAGCTCCGACACCTTTAGTGTTGAAGTCGACATAAATTGCAATTTTTATTGTGTAATTTTTCCTTTCCACGCTGGCTTGATCTCATCTTTTCTTTCTCTCAGCTGAACGATGACTGCCGCCCGATGAATGTGAATAGTTAGCCTTTTCTTCAATGCTATTAGTATGGCAAATATACTGATTGAGGCCCCAGGAAATTGTATTCATCAATTGCCGGCAAAGGTATTAATTAAAATGGACAAACTGCTGAACTAACAAGGAGTTTAATTATATCAGTCAGTCATGGGGGATCATTGAAGGCAGATTTTTGAGCATACTGTGCCCCATAAAACAACTTTCACGATTTAAAATAGGAATCATACTGTTCCATATCGCAAGCGCAGCAAAATAAACTCAAATAAATAAATAGACTAAATTATTAAATAGTGAGTGTGCTAAAAAGAATGGCTTGTATGTCCCTCTTGAGTCTGGCTTGGCTCTAACATGAAGGCAGTGAAAGCTCTAGGCATGTCATTGTAACACTTTGTTCCAGCGCACAGAAACAGACGGACCGACAGCTATCGAGCGAGTGCTGGCTGCAGTAAAAACGATGCAATGGGCATGGCAAGAACTGGCTGTCCAGGGCAACTAGAAGAGAGTATTTCATGGACATGTCGACAGTTATTTATAGCCTAGGTGTTCGTGCCCTACTGAAATGCATGGTAATGCAAGAGAAGAAGTAAGCATTTCTTCCCTGATAAATGACCTGATGAGTACTGTTTGTTATCGGTGGCTTGTTAAGCGAAGGTTCTGCTGTCGTGGCCGTCCTCTATCACATTGCCGTTGAATACTTGGTCTCTCTTTCCACACTTCGTTCACGGTGCATCCATGGTATAACGGCTATCCATGCTCCAGAAAGGAAACTATTCCCAGCTGATGTATTGATCGCTGCTCTTGTGGTGTACTGTGATGCAATGAAGTACAATTGTTCTCTCTCTCTCTCTCTCTCTCTCTCTCTCTCTCTCTATCTCATGAGAGTATAAACTGTGGTATACAAAGTTGTGTTCTATATATCTATAATTTTATAGCAAATGACATGGCATAAGACCAGAGGTCCTCCTGAGCTTTAACAATTACACTGTTTCTGTGTCCCCAACAACAGGAAAGTGCACAGTCACAATGAGGCCCATGGGCTTGGTTCCATTGGGATGAATGACACTGTTAAGAGAGATTCAAAGATGGCCGTCTCACTACCATCGTGTTTTCAGCTGCCTTTCTATCCCGCTAATACCTAAATATCTGGTCTCTGAGCTTTCCCAGGTGTTTTGCTCTCGTCAAATAGTACAACCATATTGCCAATATCGATCTTTTCTCTGCACTCAAAGCTTTTATATATTTTTTTTTTTTTACAGAAGAACATCTTTCTTTTATTCCGATTTTCGGTTCTCTCGTTCCCCGTGGTTTTTCGTCTCAAGGCTCACAGGCAACGCACGGGGACACACTTGAACACAAAGTGACTACTACTTTGTCCTTTTGGCAAGAAAGTGTTGCAAAGAGGATTCCAACTAAAGCACTAAGAGTTCCCGTTCCCTTTCTCCCCATCCATCACTCTCATCTCTCTCGAAAACACACACAAAGACAAACACACAGAGATGGACAAAAACACACACACACACACACACACACACACACACACACACAGACAGCAACAATCCGTAATTACGTGGTTTGTGGTGGAGCAGGTGTTGGGTGTAATTATTCTGTGTACAAGCTGGTGGGAAATGACAACTGGGAGTGAAAGCCCCATCACACAGAGCCCCTCTTTTATGGGCACTGATCACTGAACATGGGTAAATACATTTACACCGACACACACACACACACACACACACACACACACACACACACACACACACACACACACACACACACACACACACACACACACACACACACACACACAAACACACACACACACACCCTTATGATTCCCACGCCGCAGGTTCTTCACGAATCGTACAAACTTGTCCGTACTTTGTTAAGACTCGAACAAGCTTCAGACTTCAGGAATAATTCGATGTAATGTACACCAGAACCACACACGGCACAACATGGCGTTTTGTCATGACAAACAGAGAAGAAACGTGGTGAAATTAAGTTGTAACTTTGTACATGATGTTTGCCAACACAGCTATGTATTTGCATTGGTATTTTTTTGCTGGTGTATTCCCTTTCGGATGCTTTGGACGATGTTGAAGATCAACAAAGCTCCCTATTCGTTGCTCGTAATTTCTCAAAAGCAGCAGCTAAAACCAGCAGAGGTTCTACAGTACGGTACGGTACAGTACCGAGAGCACTAAATCTCGTCAGGATTGTTTTTTAGGTGGTTAGAAGTCTGGCTGTCAACTGACCGGACCAGGAGCCTGCCCGTATGTGCACACACACCAGCGCCACGATTGAGGCAGCAGCAGTGAAAGGTGTCCTCGCATGTGGGATGAGAATACCACGTATGGCGGTGCTTGAAAAAAATTGCCTGTAGCCACGCCCCCTTGTCACACGTCATGGCTCTTCTCCCATCATCAAGATCAAGATCAAGATTGCTACGCCACCACACGAAAGGCAATCTTTTTGATCTCCTACGACTTTCAATCATTTACCAAACCACCTGTGAACATCAGCAATGCATCTTAATCAACTGCCCCGACGTATTCTAAGGCAGGATAAAAGATTAAAAGCAATGAACACGTGACCTGGATTAATAAGGTGGAGAACAAAGAAGACAATCAAATAATGGGGCCGTGCGAATATGTGCTGATTTAACAAAAAATCTCTCTCTATCTCTCCCAATCGCTTCGTCCCTCTTTCTATCAGCTCTGCTTAAATCTAAAGGAATACGCATCAAACCTTTAAATTAAAAAAGGGGGCTGGAGCAGGTGTGGGGACCAAAAGCATTGCTTATTGGACCATGCCAAAAATACATTCAATTACATTACATAAATTACATTACAATAAAAAGGAATATAACCCATGTACATCGAATGAGCCAAGTCTTTTACTTCTCAGAGAGCATGACACAGGTCATTATAAATATCGACCAAATTTGTCTCCTTTTCTTACTGCATTTTCTTGAATTGGATCCATCAGTCTCTCTTAATTTCCCTTCCGATTTTCATTTCAAAATTGGAAGTTTAGTTTTCGTCAGTATTAAATAATAGTATAAATTTCCCTTCTTTTTTTTTGCTACACAGACATGACCTCCATGTGTCAACAGACACCCCCTTCTCTCTCTAGGTCACCGTTCACCACAAATTCCTAACTTCTCATCATCCTTCCCTGTGTGAAGCCTTCGGGCTCATCCATCTCCATCGATAACCAGAACAGCGGTGAATGTGTCTGTGTGGGAACTAATGCACACTGTAAACCTCAGGCAGAGTCCTGAACCAACTTCCATGCGCTGCTCTGTGTCTCTGGTACCATAACCCAGGGAAGACATACACAGAGCGAGGAAACAATGGACCTCATGTGGACAACTGCTTCTCAGTGGAGCTGGGCGGGAAGGTGTGCAGACACAATCCCAGAGGCTTAAGGAAGCTGATGTGGGCGGCTGGAGTGCTCTGTGTGCGACTTGAAGGGGAACAATTTCTGTGGAAATCTCAGGTAAGAGGAGGTCCTGAAGAACCCCCCCCCCCCCCCACCTCCCTGCATGAAGAAAACCAAGACGAAGAATGAATGAATTAAATAAATGCTATCCCCCTCAGCAGCACACAGCAAAACACACACACACACACACACACAAATACACAGTCTTTCTCATCCAAACCTAATCTAGCACACAACACTGCTACATTCACAGACCCTCGATTGAGGTTTCTGCCTCAACAGTTTCCCTTTGTGCAATCTGAACCATTATCTTGAGATGTGAATGATGTATCTTCCCTAAAAAGTAATTTTCCCTGTGAAAATTGGCTTTTAAGTTTGCTCTAAGGTTCCTTTTAGATGCTAATAAACTAAATCCAAGGTGGATACCAAGGAAAAAAGGCTTTTTCTATTTGAGCTTTGTACAAAATTTGTTTCACATCATTTTGTTGTGGAGGATTTGAGAGGCGGTGGGGACGACTAGAAAGAAAGACACTCGAGCATGTGAGGAGGGGAGGGAGATAAAGAGAGAGGTAGAGGTAGTGACCTGTGGACAGTTTTAATGCATTCATATATTTATTGTGTTGTGCGCCCCACACTTCATGAAATGTGAACCATTCTCAAAGTCTTTATCCATCAGTATTCTATCTTTCCATTAGTCTCTGTTTCTTTCAGCCCTGTGTCTTTCGCCCTTTTCCATTCTGACTTCTCAAACTTTAAGCGTGTCCGTTGCTCTCTCGTGTAAATCCACAAACACCAGCACCGGTTCCCTGGAGGGCTGGAAATACATATATTTCAATAATATAACATTTGCATTCGCCCATTGCCATTCATACAGCAGGGAGCGGACAGAATTTAACCAAGCCCCTGCCGCACACGCACGCGCACACACACACACACACACACAACTGTGAAAGTCAATCCACAAAATAATATTTACACTGCATACTACAGCACAGTAAATCACCATAAACCTGTGATTATTCTCAGTGCACCACATTACAGTTTGGCCAGAGTAAGTCAGGAACCCCAAGCCAACTGTAACCATGGACAACTCACCCATATACTCACTCGGACGCAAACAAAAACACATCCTTCACCATTTACAACATGACATACAACCAAATTCATTGCACATGAAGTATGATCACACATACACACACACAGAGGCAGAAACGTGTACCTAAACCTCATACGTGGACCCGTGGACAAACACACAGAAAAGTTGAGCCGTCGACTTATTAATCGCTGATCCCTACTGACCATGATGCAAAAGGATTGAAGAAGATGAACGTCCTACAAAATAAGGCGGCTGAACCCTTCCCCGCTCCCAAAACAGACACAGGGCCCCGGGGGAAAGCAGCGGGCGCACGCCTCTGTGTCGTTCCACCAGGGCGCAGTGCAGAGTGCTAGTAATTGCAGTCACTAATGACTATAATAACATACCTAAGCACTGGGCCGCTTAACTCTGGGCCGCATATGTTGATTGCAATCATAGCTAATTGCCGTGTTTGAGCCAATTAAGGACACCAACAATTTCCACGGTTGCTGCTCTAACTTGGGTCCCATCAATCATTGGTTTAAAAAAATAAAAAATAAAGTTTACTGAATGCATCATCCCAATGGTGACTCTTAACATAACTTGTATGTGTATGGGTTGTCTATAATCATAGTCACTTACCAACTTTCAGTCAATATTTATTTCCATTAACAGAATCACCTAACGTCAATGTCTGTCATAATGCTTCTTTTAGTTCTTTCAGTTTGCACGCTTGTGTGTGTGTGGGGTCTGTGTCGGCCATGGGTTAAACAACACAGTTTCAGATCCACTGGGCTGTAGCAGCCATTGTTTACCATTATCTTCAACAGGAACGAGTAGAGAATGAAAGAGGGGGAACACACACAGATGAGCTAGAAATAGGCCTAGATTGAAATGGAACACACCTATGATGGTAAAACTAATTAATACACACAAAGACACACACGGACACACAGATACATAAGCGTACACCACACTAGTGTTTCATAAGACACACATTAACAAAGAGGTTGGAGTTGCATGGTCAGGGATAATACAATTCCAGGGCCGAGATGGGCGGGATTGGGCGGGTGTGTTGGGCGTGGCCCGCGGTCATAAATAAGAGGCAGCCCGGGGTTGGGCCTGCAGTAATGTGATGTGATTAATGTGATTAATGTGATGTGACTAATGTGATGTGTGTGTGTATCTTTCCTTGTGTACATAATGTGTGAAGATGCTAATATTAAGACAAAATTACTCGGAAGACAGACAGAGAGAGACAAAAACACACACACACACACACACAGATTCAGACACTGACACACATCAGCATGTGCTAGCAAATACTAAGATGGCATTCCAGTGGAACACTAAAACAATCAGAACACCAACATAAAGAAAGCGCCCGGGGTGGTTTGCCCATGCTGGTGAATGGCATTAGTCCTTATGCCACATCTTCTTAGGCGAGGAGCGGGTAACATAAGCAACCTCAGCAGGAGAATATCGCCTTCTGCTTCCCTGCACTTCATCATCCCATCTCTCTCTCTCTCTCTCTCTCTCTCTCTCCCTATTACATCGCTCGCTCTGTCTCTCTCTCCCTACTACATCTCTCTGTCTCTCCCTCTCTCTATCTGTCTCTCCCCCCATCTCTCTCTCTCCGTCTCTCCGTCCATCCCTCTCTCTGTCCACCTCTCTCTCTTGCCCCCTGCTCTCCCCATCTATATTCAATATGTTTAGTTGCCCGGAATAAAGGAAAGGAAGAACAGGAAAAAAAGAGGAGTGTAAGGAAGTGCTGGGAATAGTGGTGGGTTGTGGGCGGTGGAAGTGAGGGGGTGTTGATTGTGAATTCAGCTTTAGCTTGCAATGACCCATCATTTCACACCGGGCCAAATGGCAGGAATTCATAAATATAAATAACGACAAAACTTTCTCCTCCTCCGAATGCTACACAGCTCACGCGGGCAGAGCCCCATTAGAATAAAGCAGTCTTCTTATTCGCTGTCTCCTTCTCTCTCTCTCTCTCCCTCGCTCCCTTTATCTATCTCTCGCCCTCTCTCTCTCTCTCTTTATCTATCTCTCTCCCTCTCTCGCTCCCTTTATCTATCTCTCTCCCTCTCTCTCTCTCGCTCCCTTTATCTCTCTCCCTCTCTCTCTCTCTCTCCCTTTATTGCTCTCTCTCACTCCCTTTATATCTCTCTCTCTCTCTCTCTCTCTCTCTCTCCCTTTATCTATCTCTCTCTCTCTCTCTCTCTCTCCCCCTCTCTCTCTCTCTCTCTCTTGCTCCCTTTATCTCTCTCTCTCTCTCTCTCACTCCCTTTATCTATCTCTCGCCACCTCCAGCAGGGTTCTGCATCTTCTTCGAACTCCACAGCGGGTTTCTCACCAAATATCATTTCTGGCCACAGCCATCTCTCTCATTGACTGTCATCTTCCTGCCGTTGAACCCGTTGCCGGCTCTACCCTCCCGACCTGCCCTCTCTCTCACAGCCATGTGTGGGCGATGGGACGGCGGCCAAGCCTGCAGATTTTGAAATTAAAATACAGTTCTCTGGTTTGCCTCTTTTCAACACCACACCCTATGCTTTCAGTTGTCAGTTTAAGAGTGCACTTGTTTTCCCTGGCATCATCATCTGTGTGTGTGTGTGTGTGTGTGTGTGTGTGTGTGTGTGTGTGTGTGTGTGTGTGTGTGTGTGTGTGTGTGTGTGTGTGTGTGTGTGTGTGTGTGTGTGTGTGCGCACGCGCTTGCGCGTGTGCGTGTGCGTGTTGGGCGGTGGACGGGGGCCAAGTGGAAGGGTACGGGCTGGGTTTGGCCCGATCCGAGCCGCTGACAATCGGGACTGATTAGTAGCGCTGTTCTTATACCATGCCAACACATTCTCAACAAATATTCTGATTCTGAGAGAAGAGAGAGAGAGAGAGAGAGAGAGAGAGAGAGAGAGAGAGAGAGAGAGAGAGAGAGAGAGAGAGAGAGAGAGAGAGAGAGAGAGAGAGGCTTTAAAATGAAATGGAAACCAATTAGAAAAAGGTGTGCTGAATCAGTGAGTGAATTAGAAGGGTCAAACTACATGCTAGTTCTCTCTCTCCCACTATCCCCCTCTCTCTCTCTCCCCCCTCTCTCCCTCTCTCTCCTGGTGGGCTGTGAGAGATCAGGACGACAGATGCACAGGGAACCTGATCGTAAACAACGCTGCGTTGTTTCCGATGTTACGAGGATGTCACTCGTCATTAAGATCACTTCCCGCTGCAGGGAGATAGGTGAGCCACCACCGGGCCGTGTTACCCAAGTGGACCATGGGACCCGTGGCACGGCACCAACATGTCTCCACATCCGCGGTATTCAGAACACTTCCTCAGACCACCGTGGTTCCATTGTTTCTCTGTGTGGTCCGATACCTTAAACGCTTTGTTTACTTCCTCATGGGGTCATTCTTCAACTTGATTTGTCGTCTTAGAATTGGAGCCAACACCGACACCAGAACCACACACACACACACACACACACACACACGAAACACACACATACACACACACACACACAGTAAAGCAGAGATATGCGGCGGCGAATGATTACTCCAACTGCTATAGCTCTCCACACCGCCAACGCTAATGGTCGCCGGGGCGACAGTCGTCGCGAAAGAGGGGACAATCACAGCCAATCACAGGGTAGGTTGGAGTGGCAGGTGAACTAATGGCCGGCATGGAACAGGATGATATAATCTTCTCGGAAAAGGCGGATGGTTATCGGGCTGAGACGCACAAGTGGTTTTCCTCGCATGTCAGTCGGGAGAGCGTGACACCGGCGGCACTCGCCGAGTCTCGCCCACTTCTCTTTTTAACACTCTCAACCTCGCTCTCTCTCGTCTAATCGTTGCAGAGGAGGTCTGGCGTCTGTCTGAAGTACAATACAGAGACCGCGCCAATGCAAATGTAGCGGTTTGACACACACATGATGCGTCGATGTTCACCGCCCACACCATCACGCAGAGGCCGGCTTATCAGAGAGGAAGGTGAGCTGTAAATTAAAGAAATTA
This sequence comes from Pollachius pollachius, assembly GCF_949987615.1. NCBI lineage: Eukaryota > Metazoa > Chordata > Actinopteri > Gadiformes > Gadidae > Pollachius > Pollachius pollachius. The sequence goes on along the minus strand of NC_136934.1, from coordinate 14,792,418 downwards.
CTGAAATGTAATATTAAAGACGCAGTAGAGGGACGGATGGTGTCGCGGTTAGGGTGTTTGAGGTTCTGGGTTTGAACTTTAAAGTCTGCTCCTTAACGTCACGGATCTTAAAAAAAACCTTGGAAGAAAATGTTCCCGACTAAATAGAGGATGAATCAAAAATCGAGGCGAATAAACAGATGCGATATCCCTTCAAACAGCACTGACTTGGGGAGGAAAAGGCCAGTGACGCTAGTTTGTCTGAATAAGTAAATATTTGCCCAGACAGGTTTCATCCCCTTCCCCTTACGCACCCCCCCGCATGCTCCACTTTGTTCCAGAAGGCCGCTGCCTCCTCATGCTTTTATGGAGAAATGGCAACGATACATATCAAGCAAAGGTCAGCCTGTGAGTTAACATTGAGTGTGTACGTGTAATAGCCAAGACGGTGTGTTTGGGTGTTGATATTGATGAATGTATATGTACTTTGGAATATGTGGTGTGTGTGTGTGTGTGTGTGTGTGTGTGTGTGTGTGTGTGTGTGTGTGTTCTGTGGCTCGACAACGCGTACAAACCTACACAGAAATGAAGCCATGTTACATATCAAATAAAAGGTCAGCGTTAGGAGTGTTTAAGTTACAACTCTGTGTCAAAGACCAGGTCAAAAGGTAGCCCAGGTAGCCTGTTCAGTATTGTCCTTGATCTGGATCTGTACAATTCTAGAGAGAAATGATCGGAATGTTTTAGCTTAGCATAATTTGTCTGTGCATTCATCGTACGTTCACAAGTACAAGCCTATGAAGTCATTCATTCATATAAAGAATATGAATACACATATATCAATAGAAAAAAGCAAACATCCAAGGTAGCATGATAGCTGTTTTAGATTAGCAACATGGCTCCAGTCCTTGGGTGACTTTTCTGCCATGTCTTAGGGACAGCCTGGGCCGATCAAAGCCAGACATCTCTGTCTAGTCAATCACAACTGAAGGTCAGACTTAAAACAAAACTAATAATAAGTAAAAAAGCCAATAATTGTATTTGCATCATTATGGAGACTGGTTTAACATAATGAACATGATAGCTGTCTGCACAACCTGGCGAGTCTGCGTGTCTATTTTTGAATAAATGGTGGTTATTATTAACTGATGGTGGATGAGACAGTAAAAAATGGTGTTACATAAATGCAATTAATTGTTATAGGTATTATTACCTTTTCTATAAATGCATTACTGCTAAGAAACAGACGTTTTAATTGAATTTTTAATAACTTCATATTAGAAAATATGAAACAAACAAGTTGCTTGTAACTTCAAACCAAGTGCTAGATATTTGTGTTTCAAATAAAATATAATGTACTCTGTATTTTAATATTATTTTTATTAAATATAAAAAGGTGTAGTAATCACACAACCGACCAATGACTAAAATGAAACTCAGAGTGAAACTTGCTTGTGTAATTTCTCAACAAATGCTGGAGAGTTAGTTTCACACTGAGCAAACGCACATATATCATGCAATTCTGCGTAGATAGAGGTGGAAATCAGCGCTCGCTTTTGTAGCCTATCCATCGAACATCATAAATATTAGAAATCCTGAAACAGGGAACAAATATGAGACCATATATACACCTATTGTTCGATATATGCATACGTGTCCTTTGTATTTCTAAACCATTGATTTCTAAGGTTGTTTTTAGTGTATTCTGAAACGCGAAGGACGGTTGTCCATTCCTAGACTCGACAGAAAACAAGGGCAAAAAACCCGCGGCCCTAGAGAACATCTCCTGATAAGGCGCAGGTAGAGCAGGTAACGCGGCAACACAGAGATAATGGGAAATACACTGGAGCTCAACTTGAACTGGCCCCGCTCACGTTGCTCCAATGACAGCTCCACCTTCCATGCTGTACTCTGTGTTCCTGCAGGGACGTTAAGGGAGGTGGGGGGGAGGAGGGGGGAGAGCAGGGGGGGGAAAGCCTGCACCCTGTGTGTCGCCAGGGGAGGGAGGCGGTTGAATCAAAGACGAGAGCAGAGGGGCCGGCCAAGGGTCTTCAACCCCATCATAAACCAATCTCTGGCTTTCAGACACCGGCGTGCACACACATAGACACACACGTTGACAAAACACACACACACTTATAGACAAATACACACGCTTACACGCACACATAGTCAGATACACACATACACGTATAGACAAATATACACACATAAACACACACACACAGACAGACAAAAACACATATAGACAAATACACACATAAATACACAAACACTACACATACACATAGACAAATACACACACACACACACACACACACACACACACACACACACACAGACTCCCTGCTCTAATACATGCTGGGATCCAACAGCAAACATCAATGTGGTGATTGAGGTAAGGCAAGGAAGACGACAAAGACTTGGCATGTGGAACTGTGTGTGTGTGTGTGTGTGTGTGTGTGTGTGTGTGTGTGTGTGTGTGTGGTGTGTGTGTGTGTGTGTGGGTGTGTGTGTGTTTATGAATTTATATATGTGTGTGTGTGTGTGTTTATGAGTTTATATATGTGTGTGTGTGTGTGTGTGTGTGTGTGTGTGTGTGTGAGAGAGATTGTGTGCGTGCCTGTGTTGGTGTGTGTGTAGAGCAATGACCCATGAGCTTGTAAGGCGCTTCAAAGTAAAGCAAGACGATTGTTCTTGTTTGTTGTCCTCCCCTCTGAGTTTATCTGTCAGACAGAAAAGTGCAGGGATGGAGAGAGAGAGAGACAGAGACAGAGAGAGAGAGAGAGAGAGAGAGACCACGAAAGGAATAAACAGATTCTCGTAGGACAGAGAGAACTTAAAAAAGATATTTAAAGACAAAAACAGAGACAAACCAGACAGACATCTCATGGGGATAATCCCATAAATCCCCCTCCCTCTTACAACTAACTACAAGTAGCACAATAAATATAATACTAAATGAGTACTAGGCTCTTCTGCTGTCTCCTATGTCTTCTGGTCCCTCCCAAAAGTAGAGCAGTTATTATTGAGTTCTTCAGATGTCCTGCTTGTAGGAATAACTACCATGCAAATGGACTCATAAAGTCTGTCCTTCCGACATCTGGGCTTCCACAGACCGGCTTGCTTCGAACGTCATCATAAATGCAATGCGCTATATAAATGCAATTAATTATTATAAATATTACAACCTTGTCTGAGAATACTTTATCGTTCAGAAACACTTCAACAGAAGTTCAAATTAAGTCATGAATAACCTCATATAAGGACATATGGAACAAACAAGTTGCCTGTAATTTCTGTGGTTAGAAGCAAACCAAGTGCTATATATTCATGTAAAAGGTTAAATAAAATTGAATGCTGAAATGCTTGTAGGAATAACTACCATGCTGGTGTTCTCATAAAGTCTGCCTTTTCAACATGTGGGCGTCCACGGACAGCCTGCTCAGAACATCTTCAGGACATATGGACAAGTTGCCTGTAATTTCTGTGGTTAGAAGCAAACCTAGTGCTATATATTCATGTAAAAGGTTCAATAAAGAACATCTTTAGGCCAGCTCTGTTGAATAACCCTGGGTCTAATGTCCTATTTCCAACACTTAGAGATATTTGTTATTTGACTTTCAGGGCCAGCACATATCAGCCAGTGAGACATAAGCTGAAGGGGATTTCCATTGACCGCAACAGCCATTAAGCAGGAGCACAGCCTGGCCAGATCATTAAAGGCATACCTGTTGCTTGGTGCTTTGTTCTCACCCATTTTATAATCACATACAAACGTACACATTAGTAAAAACAAAGTAAAAACCTTTCATGTGTGTGAGGATATGACCTGACCAGGCACATGGCTGGTGCAATTTTCTCAGTTGAGTATTTCCATTTCCAATTTTAGAAAATAAAGGTGCACTCGTTGAACCTGATTAACTTTCCAGTCAAAGCACAGCGCATCCACTGAACCTCCAAACAAACAAGCTAACTCGATTTTTTGTACGTAATAGTTTTGTTTAACTCCATGCAGGAGGGAATATGGGTGTGGTGTTGATGTCATCATTTTCCCTCCAATATGCCTAACAAATTGCTAAATGTATGGAACCCAACTGCTGCCATCTCTGTGGAGACGGAGACGGTTGGTTTTTCCAATCACAGTCAGTAGCAAGAGACGTGGCTTTTAATCAGATGATCTATTCTCCAACTACAGGTGAATCGCTCTGAAAACTGTATCAATAAGAGAATGAAATGTTGGCATCATTTCATTATGGTTTTGTTTTCTGCTGATCAAACAAAACCATTCGGTGGCTGATGCAAAAGAGGGCAAAAAATATTGAAAGGGACATTTGTTTCAACGCAGCAACATTTACAAATAATCAGAAATAAATATACATGAAAATTCAAACACATTTGGGAAATTCAGAATAATTTAGAAAATACAAGGGAAAATATAACTTGGGAAAATATAACTTATAAAATATAACTAACTAAGGTAAATGCTGACATTTCACTAGATTACTTTTACTCACAATATGTGCTTTAGCAGGTTAAGTATAGCAGTTATCTCATCACAAAGCCCCTAATGAACTCTTAAACCAAGATTGGTAATTGAGGCTTCGCCACCACAGTCCTAAGATAATGTAAGCCGCAACACAGGAAATAACTACAGAAAGCAGACAGCTTTAAAGGGAGCGATTCATTTTGTAGCATTGCTCCTTCTGCCGCGGTGTTGATTTCAAAATAAGCGGATATGTATGGCAGTTATAAACAAATAATGAACACATTAGTACAAGCTAGTCAGTAATGCACTGGATTTGTGCTATGACATTCTATATACAGCTTTTTCATGGATGTGTCTAATGGATTTGAGCACATTTTTTATTAAAATGTAAAATAATTTTGTTGTTTTATATTTGAATGTGCTATAGGCATTATTTGTCGTGGGTTTTGCTCATCTATGGATGCATTTTGTTGACATTATTCACGTAATAGAGTATACAGCAGATTTTCATACCAAAAATAGGAAAATGTATATTTTATACTAAAGGAAAAGACACAGTAAAATCATATTGTGCATACCTACAAGGTATGTAGGAAAACGAGAAACTGCACAAAGTTCAGGTAATACCATACAATAAACCAAAATGGTAAAACTTAAAATATGTTGGTGTCACCAACTGAGAAACTCTTTGGCATCTGTAAACAACCTGAATAGTAAAAATAGTTTTGGAAGGAAATAGGAAGTATGACAGAATTGCATTGCATTGCTTTATTGGTCGCCTCAATTGCAAAATCACTTGCCCCCCTCTGCTAACCCATCTTCCTGCAGGCAGCCATGCAGAGCGCATGCTTGATTCCAAAAAATATTGTTTTTTTTTATGACATACCACTTTTTAATCTCAAAGTGAAAAATAATTGTGTTTTCAGACATAAGTGGGTATGAAACTAGGCAAGAGTTTTGCTGTTTGCAATTAATAGTATTGACCTTGTATTGTTGGTGTACAAATATTTCACCCAGAGCATGCCTTAAGAGTGCACAACACACACGACCCCACACACATATACATGTGCACACATACGTACGCATGGGTGCACACACGCACCTCATTATTTCCAAGTGTTTATTCAAACGGTCACCAGAAAATGGTTGTAGGTAGATGAATGCTGTTATTATTGCATTGCTTAAGTCTTGTATTCCCAGGTGGCATTCACAACGCAGGCACGGAGGCACACATCATCATTTTATCTGTAGCCTTTACAGCAGGACCAGGGGTTTGATGGGGCTGCTCCGAGCTCAGCATCTTCAATAATAGATGCCTGAAACACATCATTGTTCTATTGCCGGCTAGTGGGCTGTGGCCTAGAGGGGCTGGGAGGACTTCTTGGAGGGTTATTCATAGGCTGCACACACTCACAGCCGCACACACACACACACGCGCGCACACACACATGCATACAGATACACATTTGCCATTTCACCCACGCAATTCAGCTCTACCCGTCTCTCTCTCGCTCTCTCCCTCTCTGTGTCTCCCTCTATCTCACCCCCACTCCCCCCCTCTCTCCCACCGTCTCCCAGCTGCCCTATTAAACTGAAGAATCTCTGGAAGTGAAATGAAACTAGTAAATCTGGCCCTGTTTTATGATTGACTTGATATGATTTGTATTATAATTTGGACCTGGTGCCCCTCCCTCCTGCTCCCTGCCTGCCTCCCACCCAACTGATTGCCTCACCCCCGTCTCCCCCCTTTCATTACTTAGATTGGCTCTTGTAAAAAGTGCCATAGGGTCCTGCAGTACATGCACTTCCGATGCACAAACTGTGCATACACCCAGACACTCACATAGACGCATACACAAATGCATGCACTCATGCACACAGCTGTAGTGCGCACACACACACACACACACACACACTCACACACCGGGACGGATACACACACAGACACACAAACACACACGTGATTTCATGTCTACTGTCCCTTGCACTTCCAATGAAGTCAAAGGTGGTAGCGGAGAAGGTCACTGGCGCTTCTGATGCAGTTTGACCTCAGCAGCCATCTGAACTACTGGTGGGGAAGGGGTCTATTTAGAGATGAGGGGATCGAATCTTTTCACTTGGATAGATTTATTCATTTATGAGAAGCTCTGAGAAAAAGCCAGTGGGCTTAGTACCTCAGAGAAAAAGACGGAGAGAGAGAGAGAGAGAGAGAGAGAGAGAGAGAGAGAGAGAGAAAAAGAAAGAAAGAGAGAAAATCACAAAATTGGCCAAGTAAATGACTGACGGATAGACAGACTGACTGGGTGGGTGACTGAAATGCTCTTTTGAAATGCAGACAGTTTGAAGTTTGAAATCTCAGGGTCTTTGAGCTGCAGAGATGTGACCGGACAAAGGGGGCTGCAGAGGTCAATGTATTGTACAGTGGCCCTTTAGGCCCTCACTGACTCCATCATAGGACTGATAACTCCTCACTCTGACCACGAGCCCATGGGCCACGTTGGCTCTGTGTGTTTGTATGTGTGTGTGTGTGTGTTATGCATGCATCCGCCTATTTGTTTGACAAGAAAGCGAAGCCCTTAAAATGGTGGACGACCACATTGAAATCAGCGACACGCATCACCTGCACGCAAGCACTCTGAATTGAATCCCTTTTCTTTTTTTCACAGAGGAAAACTAGAACAACACGGGTGCTGGCATTGGCAGGTTTGACCTTGTGCGTGGCACTTAGTACGCCTACGCTGCGCTCAGAAGAGTGGGCTTTCTCCGGAACGTAGAGTTCAACAAAGAGGACATGTACATGCACGTGACTAATCCAACCAAAGTAGCTGCATTGATTCATTTAAAGTTGCAAAATGTATAATTGAGTTCAATCAATGTCCTTTCAACATGGGCTTCAATGTCAGTACAAACACACATTCATCGCTAACATTATGAACTCCTTGTTCCAACATGTGTTTGTATTTTGTATGTATAAGTGGTTGGTCATTGAATGAGCAAACTTTATATGTAAGCAGGAATACACACAATGTGTGTGCTCGCTATAAATAATTTGTCATTCTTATTGAAATAAGAATAACTCTGTTCAAACACTGCCTATGCAAGCAAGCAGTCCAATCACAGGACTGACATGTGCATGCTGTGCTGAACAAATGCAAGAAGCAGAATCACAGCTGAATGATCAGGATAAATGATCGCAATCTCAATATTAAGTAGAAAAGGAAAGAAAATTCTGGTTATAATTTTAACCATGATCCAGCTACTGCAGTTGTTACCATGCTGAATATTACCACATATTTCTGAAGGCATTGAGAGTCACAAAGGCTCTGTAAACGTCTCTCCCTCTTCTTTCCCCTTAAAAAAAAGACTAAACTAAACTCAAAATTGGCCTGGAATCAAGGCCCCGACATCTGTTCCTGAGGCAGAGTATCTTAATAAAGACTGGAACCAAAGGCATGCTGGGATTTCACCTTCCCATCCCAGACAGCGACCACAGGCAAACACACACTGCGCCTTCCGTTCGCCTTTGCGTGCTCGGCACTTGTTCTTTCCACAAGCGCTTCCTGCCAATATCAGCTCTTTCTTTGCGAGAAGCAGTATAGGGCTGCACACTAGGCTACAGCGTATTTCTGCAGTGCAAGGTCCAAAGCAAACTGAAGCCTCTGGAGCCCCGTGGACAAGGTACATAAAGCAGAGAGGAAGGCAGCATAAGGGGAGGAGAGGAGAGGAAGACAGGAGAGGACAGGAGGGGGTGAGTCGACACTGAGATAGGAAAGGAGAGGACAGCATGAGAGTTGAGAAGGAGGGAAGGGGAGAAGAGAGGAGCGGAGGGGATGGAGAGTCAGACAGAAAAGGACAGGAGGAGGTGAGTGGGACAGTGAGAGAGGAAAGGAGAGGACAGCATGAGAGTTGAGAAGGAGGGAAGGGGAGAAGAGAGGAGCGGAGGGGATGGGAGAGTCAGATCGGAGAGAACAGGAAAGGGGTGAGTGGACAGTGAGATAGGAAAGGAGAGGACAGGATGAGGGTTGAGAAGGAGGGAAGGGGAGAAGAGAGAAGTGGAGGGGATGGGAGAGTCAGACAGGAGAGGAATGGAATATATGATGGATGAGAAGGGACAGCGAGAATAGAGGAGGAGAGGAGAGGAGTGAAGGGAAGGCGCAAGAAGAGAACGAGAGGAGAGGAGGCAAGGCGAGAGGAGAGGAAGAGAAGAGAGGAAGGAAGGGAAGGCAAGAGGAGAGGAGGAGAGGAGACTAGGGAAGGGAAGGCGAGAGGAGAGGAAGAGAAGAGACTAGGGAAGGGAAGGAAAGGAAAGGTGAGAGGAAAGGAGGAGAGGAGACTAGGGAAGGGAAGGCGAGAGGAGAGGAAGAGAAGAGACTAGGGAAGGGAAGGTGAGAGGAAAGGAGGAGAGTAGAGGAGGGAAGGGAAGATGAGAGGAGACGAGGAGAGGCGATGAGGGATGGAAGGTGAGAGGTGAGGAAGAGAGGAGACTAGGGAATGGAAGGCGAGAGGAAAGGAGGAGAGGAGAGGAGGGAAGGGAAGGCGAGAGGAGACAAGGAGAGGAGATGAGGGATGGAAGGTAAGAGGTGAGGAAGAGAGGAGACTAGGGAAGGGAAGGCGAGAGGAGAGGAGGAGAGGAAGAGAGGAGGGAAGGTGAGGGGAGAGGAAAAGAGGGGGACGTGAGCTAGGAGAGGATCAGCGAAGAGGAAGGACTGTATCATATGAGCCCATCTGAATGGTAATGCTGTTGCTCTCCCACTGATCTGCATGCTCCCTCCATACTCCATGGCTACCTCCTAGTTTTCATTAGCAACATGAATTATGGATCGCCCTCCCTGCATCTAAATGGTGAGCATTATGCTGTTTGTGATGCTCTTTCTCTCTCTCTCCATCTCCCTCACTGTCTTTTCTCTCTACGGCTCTTCTCAATGGCTGCCAGAGCCCATGATCTGTGCACAACTGTTAGAGGCGTGACGCTGAAACGTATTTCCATACCATCAGCCTATGCCCTCTGAGACACTGATAGGGGAGAACTAGGCAGCTTTGCATACGCATGTGGACACACACACACACACACACACACACACACACACAAACACACAGAAAGCCCCTATGTATGCATGTTATCCCAAATCAAGCCTGGAAAACATACACAGCTGCTGTGTGTGGCTGAATGTAGGATCAAATTGCATCGTGAAATGTGCAAAGGGGGGAAAAAAAGAAACGATGTGGGAGATCAAAAGAAACAGGAATGGCAATTAAACGGAGCAGAATCTAACCTGGCAGTGTAAGGTAGGGACGCGGAGGAGGGCTGGAGTAAGATGGAGAGGAGGAGTCAGACAGGCTGAGAGAGAGACAGAGAGAGAGGGGGATACAGGCTGAGAGGAGGGAAGAGGCTGAGAGGCAGAGGCTGGAACATAGGGACTGAGCGATGGTGGAGAGATACGCTGAGAGATAGAGATACGCTGAGAGATAGAGAGAGACTGAGAGAGAGAGAGAGAGAGGCTGAGAGAGATATAGACTGAGAGAGAGAGGCTGAGAGAGATATAGACTGAGAGAAACAGGCTGAGAGAGAGAGAGAGAGCGAGCAAGAGAGAGAGGAGAGCCTTGACCGCCCGGCGTTGGCTATAAGCGTGGCCACCTCCACCGTTTCTCATGTGGCCGGGTTTTTAGAGGAGACATCAGTGGAGCGATTGAAGCCGGACGCCGCGTAATAACAGCTCACTAAAAACATTACTGCCCCTCATAAAAGGTCCCAACCTCACTTTAATGGCCGCCGGTACGTTTCCTATAGCCTCCGACCAAAGAGAGGGGACACGTTTGGAACATCAGGACGACTTGTGTGCGAGTGTCTGTGTGTGTGTGTGTGTGTGTGTGTGTGTGTGTGTGTGTGTGTGTCTGTGTGTGTGTCTGTGTGTGTGTCTGTGTCTCTTTGTGTGTGTGTGTGTGTGTGTGTGTGTGCATGTCTCTGTGTGTGTGTCTCTCTGTGTATGTGTGTCTCTCTGTGTATGTGTGTCTCTCTGTGTCCGTGTGTGTGTGTCTCTGTGTGTGTGTGTGTGTGTGTGTGTGTGTGTGTGTGTGTGTGTGTGTGTGTTTCTATCGGTCTGTCAGTGAGCTCATGTCTCTGATGCGTGTACGTCATAGAGGTCAGTGGAGATGTCGTAACGCAGATTATCTGTGTGAACATTCGGTCAAAACCGGAGAGTCCCTGCATCCCCCCGTAGCCCCCCCCCCCCGCCCCCCGTCCCACTGGTCTTTGCTTTAAAGTTCAAGTGGCCGTGAGTTAAGAATAGTCTTGCTGTGGCGTACGGGATGACATCAACCTATCATTGGCTGCTTTTACGAGCTCCTCTGACCAGCATGCGGAATCGCTCAGTCAGGGCAATACCAATGGCGATATCCACACACGCACACACACCCACGCACACACAACCACACACACACACACACACACACACACACACACACACACAAAGTAGACCACACGAAATATCCTGTGCAGTCGTTTAGAGTTCCTGACTTTTTACAAGCTGAACTTCTGCTCTCGCGACCATATTTTGGGATATGGTGCCCACCATGACTTTTTAATGCTGTTGTTTTTTCTGCCTCTTTTTCTGAACTCACTCCAAGGCAACCTTTTAAACTGACGACTCAGTGTTATGGTTGGAGTGTGAACAGAGAGCAAACACACATCACAAGGGTCGCTAGCTTTCGGCCCGGGTCTGCTAATACAATGTCTTTAGATCGCAAATAAACAGAGGGGAAGGAAGGAATCTACAGGAAGAAAAAAAAATAGGAAGAAAAACAACCCACTGCTTCAAATGGTTCGGGGAAGATTAAATAAGACAAAAGGCCCTACCGAGACGGGCTTAAGTTTCCTCGGTGAGACAGGAAATCGGACATTTTCGGGGCTTTTCGGCAGGTTGGCAGACTTTATATGCACAAACAATCTAAGTCGACCTGGGTGCATGTGGGCCGCGTACACAGTCAACTGAGGTGAAATTAAGCTTTGTTTACTCTTAACGCTCCTCTTACACCCTCACACCAAGGAGATTGGTTATTAAGTGCACTTGACGGACTGAATACCTGATGGGTGGAGGGAAGCAGACATTAAGAGTAAAAGAGTTCAGCGAATATAACATTTACTCTATAAAACTACCACGGCACTCCTCTTTACGCCCCTGCTAAAGTGAGTGAGGGAGTGAGTAAGTGAGTCTGAGAATCGACAGATTGACAGTAGAGGGTCAATGTCAAGAGGAAACCAGACATTAGGAGGGGACTAAAGAGGAAATGATGAAAATATAACCATACTATTATTGCACATCTCACTACCCTCACAAATCATCTAACCAGTTCCTCGATGCAGAGCGGGCTTGTGAACACGGGGCTATTTTTGGTGGACATTGTTGTGTCATATTTTTTATAATCCTGTCGTTCCATGTTTGATGTTCCTCTCTATGCTCTGTGAACATATCTCCCTACTCTCTGCCCACTAATCGCATTAACTCCTCAGTTTAACTGCACTCTGGGAAATAATCTGCCACAGCAGTGCCAGTGTCCAACTTTGCTATGACCCACCTGGGGTACTGCCTGGAAATGCAACAAACAAAACACTCATACCTGTACACCCTAACTTTCACACACAAGCCCAGGCGTGGACGGACAGACAAACAGCACACACACACACACACACACACACACACACACACAGGTCATCCCCTCAAGCTCAAATATCTGGCATCAGTGGCATGCCTGTCAATTTCCAGTCATGTTTGGCATGTGCTGTGGACAGCTATAGCAGGAGGCCAGCTCTCCTCAGGCCAGGAACGGGGACTACTGCCTACTGATGGGATGTTGGTGGGTGGCCACGGTCTGCACCAGCGGGGATATGGCATCAGCCTCACACCTGACCAGAGCCCTGTGTGACCCTGATAGCTACGAGTGGACTGACATAGGCTGGCTGAGGCAAAAACACCAGTGTGTGTGTGTGTGTGTGTGTGTGTCCACAGATTGTGTTAATAATAACTAAAAATAAAAAGATGTTTAGCCAAATCTGGCACATTGTTTGACCTGAGTTAAGCTGTTAAACGTATGTGTGGCCAATAGATACAAGAGAGGAATTAGAATTAAACCATTACACAGCCACAGTGGGAACAAGCAAAGAGAAGCGGTGCATAAAGAGGAAAGGTTCCGGATTTGCCTAAATAATAGAATCAACAAACTGTTGTTGTCTGACGAAAAACAATTCCTGGTTTGTGTTTTTTAATGAATTCTATCTCTAACTATGATTGTGGCATAAAAATAATACTCAACCTGATGTTATCATACTGTACAGTGCCTTGAAAAATAACTAAAACAGTTTGAAAGGTATTTTTCTTACCTTGAGTGGTCCAAACCAGCGTCACAGACAGCAACATGAAAGACAAACCAAAGGTCTGTTGATTAGCTATTACACATTCACACAATTCAATTACAAAGAATAATCCATCCATAGATTATAGAGTTCAACATCTATACAGAACTGAGTGGATATTTTATTGCTTAGCAACCGTAAGAAATAGATTACCTGGGAGCCCAGTCACTTCATCAAATGGTTATTTGGAAATCCAATAATGCTTTATTTTATTTTTTACAGTCATTTAGTTTAAGCAAACTAATTACTGCACGTACGATAATGTGACCCTTTAATTATTTCCTAATCTGGATGCAAATACATAATTCAATGCACAGCAAAAAAGCCTAGAAAGATTAAAGTGAATTAAAAATGAGTGGAATTATTTTATAAAAGGTCCTTGCGAGCTTTACAAATAAAGCACAATTCAAAAAGCCAGAGACCAATATTCAAATATAAAAAAATACGATTAAACAATTAAAAAACATAGCTTTTTAATTTGAGTAAACACCATTTTGATCCGTGAAGTAAAAAAAAATCTTTCTAAGCACCATTCATAAATCTTTCACCAAGTATTCGGCAATAAAGTAAAAGACCACAAGATGAACAAAAAATGGGTTAAATCTAGTGTCTATTAACGAAAATATAATCACACAAATGAATTGTTGCAAAATTACAACAACAAATTAAAGTTGAAAAACGTTGATTGGTGCTACTGTGTAATGGTGAAGAGATAAAATTGAATAATTTTCCTGCACTGCGGTTTGCCACATCGTGACGTGACAATGCAATAATGAGAAAATCTTTCAGAAACAAGGGCGCATTTACAGCGAGGTGGAGAGCAGAAATTAGCGATGGCTCCGAGTCTCTTTCTAATTCCTGTTGTGCTCGGAGACGGAAAAGGCCCCGCATCAAAAACAACCGGGGACGTGTTCTGAACTCAAACGACACCCTGTGTGTCAACGAGGCCTTTGGGTCAGAAACAAGATGACACACGACAACTTTGACCAGGCGAGCAGAGTGCATCAAATTAATCCAATTTCAAAATAAATCAAGACACACAAACATACTTTTTCAATTACACACATGTACACAGTTACACACACACGCACACACACAATGGAGGATGATGATCTACAGGGACTGGGTTTCAGCTGTCAGAAGCATGGAGAGCATCCATACAGATGACAGCTAGGCAGCTATGAGGCATGAAAACTACTGAGGCACACACATACACACACGACAGACACACATACAAGACGCGCACACACACACACACACACACACACACACACACACAAACACACACAAAGAGGCCGTGGCAGACTCGGAGCACGACGTGCCACGCTCAGAAGCACACAACCGCAAACATTTCACACACACACACACACACACACACACACACACAAGCACGCAAGTACGGAGAGGCAAACAGAAAAATTCTCTGTTGGCTTTCAAAACAGAGGCATTAATCATCATTACACACACACACACACACACACACACACACACACACACACACACTGAGCATGGGTTGGCTTAAACGGGGGTGCCGTCGGGACTCGTCAAAGAGACACACGCTGACACCTCCGCGCAGCCATTACTGTTGCTGTCATAGCAACCAAGGTCAAGTGGTCTTACACTCTGGGTCTGTGCGTGTGGTTTTGTGCGGGGTGCGTGCGTTGTTTGTGTGTGCACCCGTGCGTGCGTGCGTGCGTGCGTGCGAGCATGCGTGTGTCAGATCAGTAGGAGCAGGAGTTGAGTCTCTCTTCCAGAAGTAGTCGGATCTAATGAGCTTGTCTCCGTCGGGGAGACGTGCATAGAGACAACACAACAAGACACTGGCTTCGGAAACGCGGCTCTCATGCAACCGCAGAACTCGCCGGGACAACAAGCGGTGAATCAAGGCAGGGAAATGGAAAAAAATAAATAAAAGCAAGCCTCTAAATAATTAACTTCAAACTGATGCCTTTGGACAGCTGATTGTTTTAGCCTGAACCTACAGACCCCCACTCTGTTATTACTGCGCTCCGTGTATTTGTAGATACATCAACCTTAATACGGTCCTTTTAAATCTGGACAGAGTTTGACCTCAGTTGTCAGGAGGTCTGTTTCTAATATCGGGATGTGGGAGGGGAAACGGTTGAGCGGTACGGATCAGCCCAAGGTCAACTTTCCAATGGTGGACGAGATTGCTTGTGAAGTGTTTGATCAGCAATAGCAATTATAAGACAGTGGGTAAAGAAAGCATCCATCCCATTTAGAAATGTGGGATTGCGAATGCAGAATAAGTGATGCAATCGTTGTTTCTTTAATTTTGTTTATTGCATGTTTGCTTACTGGCCAAAAGCAACACGAACCTATTATCCTTGGGACGAATAATCATTGTTTATGTCAAAGCATCAACTGTCGACAACAGCCGTTTCATTTTCACATGAGATTGTATGTGTTTTAGGCCTTCATTGAGTTTTCCATATTTCTAATGCCGCTTTTAACATTTGACAGAATGCTGCCCTTTCCATGGAGACGTCTCAGTGACATCTCTCTTGATGGAGGATCCTGTTTCACACGGTGACTAGACACCCCCAACTGAGATAGACTCCAAACTTTGCCGGTGACATGTTTGACGCGAGGCCTTTTGAAGTATCAATCTCATGTCGGAAGGCCTTCGAGTCCCCCCCCCCCGCTAGTTCAACACTGTTCCCCGCTTAGACGACGAGGGATACTCCCGAATAGACTCCAAACACGGTCTGTGGTGTCTGTCAGACGTGCTGCGGTGTGTTCACCAGAGTGATGTCAGACATCATCGAGAGCTCGCTACGGAAGCACACTTCTCAAACACGCTTCTCAAACACTCTGTACACAAAGGGGATCTCAACCCATACATTTGATCGCCAAATTATGCATCAAACCACACACACACACACACACACGCCGGCACGCAGACTGACACAAACATACACACAAACACACACACACACACACACACACACATGCACACACGCACACACAAACCCAGCCCTACCCAGACAGTATGTGTCTGTGACTTGGGGCTGACTCGGGTCTGGCGGCTTTGATCCCATTGGCTGCAGACGGGGGTCCTTTTGTGGCCCTACAAATCTCGAAGGCCTCGTAAAGTAACATCAAACAACTCGACAAATAGGATAGGAATCTGCCCCCCCCATCCTACCCTGACACACACACACTATCAATATCGAGTCCCACAGACATCAAGAGAGGGGGAGAGAAAGAGAGAGAGAGGGGGGGGGGTCTTTTAATTAAGCATGCCCTTGGCCCCCCTTGGGCAGTGCTAACAGGATGCATCCATCCATCCAAAAATAATAAACACACATACAAACACAATCCTTCTTCCCTTTTCCTGCTCCTTTCGTTACTCTGGGTTCTCGCAGACATCGTACCCAATGGGGGATTAGTGTGTGTGTGTGTGTGTGTGTGTGTGTGTGGTACTCTTGATAAGTCTACGTCTCAGTTATGAATGAGATCATTAGCCTAACAAGGTCCTCTGGCAGCCACTATGTGCTCCTTCCGCACACCGTCTGTCTGACACTCCATCTTTATATGCGGACACCCTCCGACCAGACGCTAGTGGCAGTGGGAAGGGATTCCTCATGGTACCTAATGCAGCTACAATTAGAATGGATGCAGAGCTCACAGAGCTCTCGGAGGGTCCATGCCCCCGAATGCAAACCTTTAACATGCTTTGTGCCTTCCCATAGAGGGTGGACCAGATGATTCAGCGATGGCCTTGACGTGGGCCAGGATTGTGCAATGCTTCTTAAGACTTAGTTTGGCAGACCCGTCGTTCTTTCGTATTAGTATTCAATTTTTGGGTTCTAACCCAATGCTGTTGGCCTTATTGTTGTGTGCTCTAAGATATGAATAGAATAACTTCATTGTTGTATTATGTCTGTTTAGAATTATGAGATGTTTTGGTGTAATATGTTAAATAATGCCCATTTCATTTTGGTTTATTTTGGTCTGTCCAATTAGTAAAGGGGGAAATATGTGTTTCTCCTAATTGCTTTTATACTGTTGAGAATGGAACATTGTCAACAATATGTTTAACCAAGGTGAGGTGCCCTCCATGTAAAACAGGAAAAGGTTACAAAAGTCATCCTATTAACCAAACCTGCAACTCATGACTGTATCCAATTGACTGAGTCTTAATTGTCTCTGACCAGTGTTTTGTTTTCAAACGTTGCCATTTTCCACATGTCATTTTCATTTGCCCATCCGTCTGAACTGTTAATTGCTGGTGGAAAGAGGTAAAACGGAACTATTCGGAGCAATTGCAACTTTAGCAGCAACACATGCAAGCACAGACACACACACACACACACACACACACACACACCCCTCTCTTTCACACATGCAATCTCTGACTTCTCCCACTCTCACTACTATCTTCCAGAGGTTAAACAAAAAAAGGGGAATGCCAAATGCCCTGAAGGTGTCAATCACTCCATTTCCTCCATCCGCTCCCACCATCTCCTCTTATTCCCTGGGAAAGCCTTCTACCTCCACAACGACTTTGGGAAGACTGCTCCGATTCAGCAGATGCACATAAATTCTAGGCCTCCTACTCCGTGGTTTGGTTGCGATCCACGGACGGCCGTGAGGCCAACTCTACACAAAGAGAGGAGAGTCTGCTCTGAATTACAGGGCAAAGATCACGGCCACGGCTTAGGAAGGAATTGGTAAATTGCTGATCTCTTCGCTACATTTCAGTACCGCATTGTGCATGTGTGTGTGCGTCCGTGTGTGTGCATGTGTGTGGGCGTGTGTTTGTGTGTTCGACGTGTGTGCGCGTGTGTGCGTGGGAGAATTTGCCTTAAGAATGAGAGCAAAATGTGGATATCTAAAAAGATATACACTGAATACAAACATATATACAACACACAACATTGCAATGACATATCTGTTGATTCTTCTTCTGCCTCTCTGGAGGAAGCGAGGCACTAGCGACACTCCAGGCATCCACGACCGCCATCCCTGATCCTCCAAGCGGAGGAGGAAGGAAGTCAGCATGGGTTGAGTGCAGCGCGAGAACATCCATGGCTATGGCCACGATCAAACACCCAGCGAAGGAGTGACAACGCCAGGCACGGCGAGCGGGCCGGCCGCGTGCGACGCCTCACGGAGCCGCCGCTGCAACCGCAGAGCAGCCAGGCTCGCACCAACACGCTCCAGGGCACGTCAAGGGGCCAATTCGTTTTGTGAGTGTGTGTGCATGTGCATAGACTTGAACACAAACACACTCACACACACACACACACACACACACATCTCTTTACATTAGCAGACAGACATCCAGTGATCAGTTAGAGCTGTCCTCGGGCTATTACTGGAGACAGCATGTTACAGATTGCAGCTGGTCTCTTAGCTTTACTCAACCTTGCTGTTTTACCCACTGCTTGCCTCTTATAGAGGAAGCGAATAATTAATAACTGGTATCATTCCAATAAAGCCATTAGCAATCAAGGCATTAGTTAAGCCTCTTACCCTCTCTCCCCCGCCCTCTCATTCACCATATCTCATTCACCATATTTTCCACCGCCCCCCCCATCACATCTCTCTCTCTCTCTCGCTTTCACCTTCTCTCCATCTCCATCCATCTCTAATTATCTCTAATAAATGGATTGCTTCAGAGAGGCTGAATGTAGGGTATTTTTGAAAGTAATGAAAGCTATATATATACTATGACCACTATTACCACGCCTCAATTATTTCCAAACATCAAATTGGGAATTACATTGTGTTACACAATTTGAAGTTATAATTTGTCAGGTGCTAAATAGAATCTGATATAATATAAAGTGCTAAAATAATCTGTAACACTTAATCATTGTTCAGCTAATCGTGTCTCTGTGGTTGTGAGGAATGCTAGCAAATTGTTGTAAACAACTTTTGTATTTCCCCTTGTCCTGAAATCGATGAAAAAACAGTTGTAATGGCAGACCCCTGAAAACAGCCTCGATCTCTCTTGCGTTCTAATAGTTGCGTGTATTGATTCCGGAGGCTGGAGGTATTTATACCAGCGCAATATGGCCGTGAACAAAGAGCTGCTCAATTAAGACCTCATCCATTATTCACATCACGTTCATTTCCCCAACTATGTATGGACAGCCTTGAATTAAGACAGACGGACGAATGGACAGACCAAAGAGATGAACGATTTGAATATTTATTATGTATTGTGAGCAGTATAGCCAAAAGAGAAATGGAAAACAATTAACAAAAGGTGTGCTGATTCAGTCAATGACTCTGCATGGTTCAAAACATCTCAAATACACACACACACACACACACACACACTGTGGACAGTTTGTGAAAGTATACACATACTAATAGTCGACCCTATCATTGCGCTTTTAGGGATAAATTGCAGTCCCTGAGGGGAGTTCGCATAAAACCCTTAGAGGAGCGTTGGGAAAAGCTTCCCAGAAGGACTGGGAGAGAAGACTGAGCCAGTATCTGTGCTCTATTTCTGTACCCACAGGGGCCCCGGCTAACCGTACCACCGCCACACAGGGCAAGTTACCGCTACACTGCGTGTCTCAATCTAGCATAAAAAATCGCTACTTTACAACTGCTTGTTGGAAGGATTGACATATTTCATGGATGCCCAGGGTGAAAGTCTGTCAGATTGGCTTTCCTATGTATTTCCAAATTGTTTTATTTTATCTATATTCAATTTTTATCCCCAAATGTATTTATGGAGGTAAAGCAGGTTTGCGGGCTATCGAAGGTTGCTAGTTCAATACCTAACTCCTCCTAGCGGAGTGTCAAGGTGTCCCTGAGCGAGACACCTAACCCTAACTGCACCCGAAGAGCTGGCTGTTGCCTTGCATGGTTTACAATGCCGTTGGTGTGTGAATTTGTGAATAAATGGCTGAATATAAGCAAGATTGTTGTTTGCTCTGAGTGGCCATGAGTGGCCACTGGTCAGAAAAGCGCTTAATAAATGTGGTCGAACTACCATGTGTATACCATTATGTTATTCTTATTCCCATTACACTTTGGTCGATTTGTGTCTTTATGTGGACTGCAAACCAAAATAACTATTCTGAAAGCAAAAATGAGCTTTTTCAGATTTTAACACACCAGGACAGATCTATTTTTTCAATCAAATAATAATAATCAAGGTCAAAACCTTATGCATTACAATCAAAAGTAATTATAACAAAATAAATAATTGCTTTAAAAGTTTTGAGAGCAAAGGACATGTATTTGAACACAAAAACAACCTTCTGGGCTGCATTTCTTTCCTTGGTCAGGCTGTCTAATGGTTTGCTCTTGGTGCCATTTCTTCCTCTGCGTTTAGGCCATCCTATGAGGGTAAGATTTGTGCATCTTTGTTTGCAAACAAAAATAAGATACTGAGACAAACAAAGCTGAAAAGTTTGAAGAAGAAAGAAAAATGAGATGCAACCAAATATTACATAATCGAGATCAAAAGTATATGCATTTCAATTAAATTATGCAAGAAAACACACAATAGCTTTAAATATTTTTGAGAGGGAAAATGAGCTTAAATTCTGGATGCATATGGTTGTCTAATTGGTTTGATCTCGACGCCATCTTCCGTGCTTTTGCGACGTAAAAGTTTATGGTTGCGAAGTAAAACATTTTGGTTGCAGATACAAGTCAGTGAAAGCATAATTAAGAAAAAAGTCCACAAAAATACAATTGTTGGGACGACTTTTTTCCCTACGAAAGTCAGTAAGAAAAACAAAATAAATTTGCCTTTTTCCTTTCAAATGACTTTCTGTTGAAAAGTCTTCCCTCTCCCTCAGTGTATGAAGACGTCACAGCGGAATGTAAAAAAAAAATATCAAAATTGATTAGGCCCATTAAATCACCACAAATTGGCATTCCCCCCTCCCCGATGTTCAGGGTCGGCCAACCCCCACAGTACAGTGGGTACGCTGCCTGCCAGGCGGTGATGCAACGGCATCTGTTATATCTCAGATCCCGGTGCACGTGGGATTGTTCTTGAGTTACGGCCTGGGAAGGGGCCGCCGCGCTGGGCGGACGTGCCTTTAAAACAGCCGGCGTGAAGCAACGGGGAGAAAGTTTGAGGTAACACGTTTACAGTTTTGTGTTAACAACATGATTGCAGGCCCCCTACCCTAACCCCCCCACAACCCCACCCCGCGCCCTCTTATCGCCCCTTAGAGCCTGACAAACCTCTTAGGCTGATCAATAATTCAAAATGCCTGCTCATAAAACTGTACATTTTGTCATGAGTTATGCAAGATGATGTTATATACCCATCAACGCTCATTAAGCATTGTACACAGGATGGTCTGATGGGTGGCGGTCACATTTCAAAAAAACAAAAAATATCATCAAATGGGTCTAGGTTTTATATGTTGTACAACTCAGATGACTACGCAGCACACAATACACATGCAAATTCTGAAAAAAAAAGGATGTTTAGGAGAAGCAGGCTATATATGCGTAGCTTTTCAACTGTGCCCCTCTAATACAGGCTGGTAGTGTCTCTAATCAGACATCTGGGTCCAGGGAGATAACGCCCCAGGTTTGGGACCAAACTAAAATGCATTTGTCAAACTTTGGACGCCGGGTGATCTTTTCATTAAGAGAAGATCTGCACCCTGACATTTACAATGCCCGTTAAAATGAAGATGTATTACATATTTCACGAGGTGGCAAAAGAGACATCCATCTCACTCCTTGCCCAGTCACTGTCTCTCTCTCGGTCTGTCTCTCTCTCCCTTAATGAAATGGTGTCCAGTTAGAGGTTCACTAATTTCAAGCGCACTGCACCGTCAGCCAGTGAGAGGTATATACTAATCCCCCGTTTTGAGGCCTGATGGAATTTTTTACGAGGAGCGATAAAAGTATTTTGGGGAAGCTCACTCTGTCAGGTTCAATTGCTCAGAGTGACGAATCAGGCAGAACAGTGATATCCCATCTGCTGTGTACCCAGGATGCGCCTTAATGTGCAACGTGAAAAGGATGAAACCAGTCTATTTGATGCTCAATACACCCAATATTTGTTTGCGTGTGTGTTGGACACATTAAACCAAAGCATGTTCATACACAGAAGAATGGACCGATCATCACTCATCAACTTCCACTCAATATTTACGATGTTTAGAAGAAAGAAGCACATGTTTTACACAATGAAATAAGAAAAAAGCTTTTCCCATTAGTTTATTTTTCTCACACTACCCTCTTATATGAGGAATGCCTTTCAACCAGTTTTCACAGCTTAAATAGATCCCATATAAAGTAGAAAAATCTTGTTTTGCGTGTGCTCTAGCCATAAATCACACAAAACGTCCAACACGAGGAAGCTGTGAGAATTGATCTAACAGCTACCACACTGCCAAGTCACTCTTACTCACTGTGACATGTCAAAGAAGACTGAGAGACGACGGCGTGCTAGGCTGGAGGAGATCATGCAGTAGGGAGAGGGCGGGAGGGAGAGGGAAAACAATGAGAGAATAAAACACATTTAAGCTTACCCCACGGCCTGGCAGCACAATGTGACAATACCTCAAGTCACTTTGGCTAACAGTACCGACTCAATCTTTAGCACATGCTGGCTAACCATGCCTCAGCCATTTCCCCCAGACCCCTCACCAGACCCCTGCCCTCTCCCCGCCTTCTACACCTCCTTAACCGCACCCCGAAAGCCTGCCGTCAGCATTTACTTCTTTATGAAAGGCTTTGATAGAAGCGTGATTTGCATGATTGCGTTTTCCATACCTAGCATGAATAGGCCAGCAGGGATGAATAGCTAATAGCCTATCAGAGTTAAGTAGCCATCTCAACTGGCCTTCACATAACAGCTCCTTCAATCGGCTAATGAAACAGCTCTGGCGCTCTCTGTCGTTGTCTATATCCCGGCAACAACACCCCCACCGCCAGTGCCACTTCCTCCTGGCTCATCAGGAGGATAACCAAGAGTATGACAATAAAGAAAATTCCATAATATTCTGAGACTGATGGCTCTGAAACTATTATATATGCTTTCTCAAAACGCTCGGGAAAATATAAAATTGGATGTTTTCATTGTCTCTCTGTTCATTATAAAGTTTGACAGAAAGACTTTTCTAGACCAAACAACAACAATGCTTGTGCCATTTGTACCATTTAGTTTGATACACTTGATCCATAGCAATACAAAACCCTTTGTGGTTGCAAAGGTTATTCTGGATGTGTTGTGTCTCTTCTATTAAACACCTGAAGCTGCTGTATGGTAAGGGCCCTGCTCAGTCCATGCACTGCCATATGGAGAGATCACTAGAAGGTTCAAACCACGACAAACATTGGACCCTTCTTTGACCTCCATTTTGGACCAAGTGAGGTGACGACTACATTTCTCTCTGTGCTGATTCTGGGCACCGCATCTCCTGGTTCCCACCAGCCGGTAACGCCATACGCCTTCCAAGTACTTCATCTGCAGATCTTTTCCCATCTGAACCTTGCACCTTGTGGTGGATTTGTCATGGTCCAAAGGTATTTCCATCTGGTGTACTCTCATGGGTACTGGGCCACCATGCAGTTTAAGTATTGCAAATCAAGAAGTTGGAACTGTACACCTGCAACGAGAACACCCGTAATGACTTTTTATTTTACCCTAATCGCAACATTTCCAATGACCAAATACGACTATATGTGACACATTTCCTATTTAAAAAAATAACCACAGAGCCGTTCTCAGCATGGGCCTTATTTCAGACCTGTGGCCGTGCATTTATCCATGTTCATGTGGTGTTTGTGTGTGGTCCGCAGAGAGAACAGGGCCCATTTGACTGCCTTTCGGTGCATACGTGCGCATTGCTGTGTGTTACAGCAACCGCTTGACTGCTTTTCCCATCTGGCTGAGCCAAAGGAGCGAGGGAGGCAAAGCTTCATACCACAAGGTCAAAAGATCGAAACCACACTCTTTATTCATATTTTTTTTACCCTCCTCGGGTGATATCAAGCCCTTATTTTCCCCACCTTTTTTTACTGCCTCCCGCAAGGCTGAATTTCCGTAATCTTCTGAATCTGCTGCCAATAGATTTCCCACCAGAGTTCCCACTCTTATTGAAGATTCAGCAGAGGAAACCGAAAGTACTCCCTACCCTGATGCAAATACACAAGACATACATACACACACATACACACATTCACTTACCAACATGCGCATGCAGCCACAGAGCCACACACAGTTTCCCTTTCAAAGTGAAATGAAAAAAGATGTCTCTCACACACACACACACACACACACACACACACACACACACACACACACACACACACACACACACAAAGCTCTAGAGACCGTCTTTAATAGTCTTTGGCTTCTAAGGGCCGGGACAGGGGCCTGGAGCAGAGGGGAGTTTAAATAGTGATCACTCTGAAGAAAAGTAGGAGAGCGCGAACCGGGGAAAAAGGGTCCAAGAACGGAGCATATAGGAGCCAACGAGAGAAGTAAAAGACGGTGGGGGGGGCGGGGGATAAGTATGCAGAGAAAGTGGAAGATAGTGAATGAGGAATAAATGAAAGATGCGAGAGGACAGCTGATGGCAAGTGTCGTCCAGTGAATAACAACCCAAAAAAAGGTGGCTAGGAAGGGTAGGAGGCAGGAGGCAGGGGGGTGGGGGGGTTGGGAGGGAGAGAATGTATAAGTCTGAGCAAATAGTTATTACCAGTGTCTGAAGGGCGGAGGCGTGAGCTGAATAGACGGGGCTTTGAGGAGCGGCGCTACCTGCGGTGATCGGGGAGCAGCACTGTACGGCCCGGCAATCTGAGTAAGGCTTAGTGGCTAATGGAAGAGGACCCCTAAGAGCACCGGTATGGGCGGCTCGGGTAGGGGGGAGGGGGATGGAAGAAACACAAAAAATGACACCAAAGGGAAAGAAAATGACAACGTAGGCATTTCAACGTGCCCCAAGATCCGACCTCCTGAGACCGTCGTCCACTCCGACCGACTTCTTGTTCCGACATTTCCCGTCGCTGTTAAAAAGTGTCAAAGCGAACACTTTGTCGGGCCCTGACATTAGATTTGATCATTGCGAGATCATCACATCAAGGATGTGATGATCTCGCAATGATCAAATCTAATGAGGATGCATTTCACCGGGTCCTACGTTCTGGACCAGATGTCACAACGTCAATGAAGTGAACGAAAGACAGTAGTAAAAACTTTTGAGGAATTCACTTGGAAGGACGTCTTTAGCCAGCACTTCTAATGCAGCCCTCATAGCACCATGGGTATAGACAAACTGCCTGGTGAACGCCTACAAACCCTGGAGTACCTGAAGCCCTGCCCTCCTTCTTCTCTGAAGGGGTAAACAGAAGCAGGAATCGATAGAGGATCACAACAGCTGCACTGCAGCGCGAGGTGTGTGTTTGATCAGGGAAGCCCAGCCCTGTCCACCACAGCAGAGGCCGCACCAAACACCAGGCACTGCCAGCAATTATCTGAATGGATTCTGCACCGATATGCGGTCTGTTGCTGAATCACACGGGGAAAGATGAATCCAAATGAAAGTCTGATGTGTGTGTATTAGCATAGAAAAGCGATCGCACACATGCATAACGGAAGAACATAAGGCGATACAGTAAGCGTTACACGTGTGGATACAAATATTGTGCAGATGTGCACGCGCGCACACGCACACGCACACACACGCACACGCGCGCGCACACACACACACACACACACACAAACACACACACACACACATACACTCACCTCTTGAACAAGTTATTGAAGAAATCGGGGGACTTCTCAGGGCCAAAGCGGTTTGGGACCGAAATGAAATGTCATAAAGTTTTAAGGGGAAAGCATGGCTTCTTCCACAGAGTAGGTATCTCAAGGGTCTCTATTCATCATTATGTTCCAGCCCAAGTTTAAATCACAGATTCAGATGGTGAGCTGGCCTTAGCCAATGAGACTGGGTGACTGGATGAGTGCGTGAATGTCTGTCTGTGTAAATATGGGACAGACATAAGTCTGTGTCAAACTATGAGCTGCATGCTACTACCAGTGCTAAGATATAGTCTAATTCACTGAAGTACAAACACGATAATATAGTTAAACAAAGTAACATTCAGAATGAAAGAAAGAGTGATGGATGCAGGCCAAAACACACAAAAAATGACCACGCTACACGCCAAAACAGCAGACACACACAAACGCACGTGATGCGACACACACACACCAATACATAGAGTAGGTGTGACAGTCAGCAGTGTTGATTCCCTGGAGTCTCTAATGTACATCTGGTAAACAACAATGGCTGCTAATAACTACAATTAAATCCTGATTCAACTCCGTCGGGGAGCAGTGTTTAAAATACCAATTTGAAATAGTAAATCAGCCATGCAGCATTAAACCTTTCTCCACGCTTATCTCTGGAGACTTGTCTACTAAATTACACAAAACACACACACAGATACACACACACACACACACACACACACACACAGGTGTGCGCGCCAAACAGACACACACACACACACACAGAGACACACACACCGCACACACAGCAATGTTCCAGTAGCCCCCTGGTTCTCTCCCCCCTGCCGTGATACGTATAATTCCCTTTCTTCTTTCAAATAAAAATTGACCACCCTCCTTTTCTTCTTTCTCTTCGCCACCGAAAAACCACCACCGACTTTATTAATCAGAGCCTCGCTGCTCTGCATTAGCATAAAAGTGTTCCAGCGCTCAGAGTCCCTCCTAACAAGGACGCAAACTCCTGATGCACAATTAGGCTTCTAAACAATGGAAGCTAATTACAGCGCAGGTATAGTGCGACCTGCAGGGAGCGGCTGATCCGGTGGCTGGGGGTCCCAACTGCGGTCCGCGTGGGACCCAGGCGGTGCCTGAGCGGAAAAGCAGTGAATTAATTTAGGCTGGCTTCATTAAACTCTGCTCCGCTGGCCCAGTGTTGCGCCCTTCCTCTGCCGCTCCCAGACCTCTTCCACCGGGGCCGTGGGGACGCATGATGGGGCTAAATCCCGGAAAGGAGGAGGGTGGGGGAGATGGATGGATGGTGCAAAAGGAAGAGAGAATGAAGGAGAGAAATGATGAAAGAAAAAAGGAAAATGATGAACAGACAGACATACATACAGACTGACTGCAAGAAAGAATTTAATTTTTCAATAAACAATGAAAGAAAGACAGAGAGAGGGTGTGACAGACAGAAGACAGAAAGAAAGTAAATGTACGCGAGGAAGAAAGAGGAGGAGGGGACGTTGCGTCAGTGGGTAGTCGGGGATGGGATGAGCGGATGTGGTGAGAAAGCGCATCAATGCGTGGTGAACGTTCAAATTGATTATAATCAATTATAATAACAGTCGCAATTTCAAACTTACAATACGGTATGTAAACACAAATTAGCTGGAAACGTAGTGTGGTGCTCATTGTTTTGATTGTGTGTATGCTAATAATACCGAATCCGTATTTACATAATGAATCGCAGCAAAATAATCAGTGATAAAATGACAGATTGCATAATTGCATTGAGTAGTTTTGTCGATAATTTAAGTTGAATCGTTGTGAGATAAAAGGCTTGCACCCGAATAGAAAGGATACAAATAGAGGGGTGAGACAACGGAAAAAGCCGGAATCCGAGGAAACAAAAAAATAATGGATTTTAATTAAACAACACTCTTGAAGAGCTTAGATATGACCCAGGCAAAGCCACGTTTCCAAGTGTCCATGCATTCCTTTGATGACAAAGGAATGATGGCTCTACAATCCTATAGATTAATTTTCCTTTTTCACACATTGCGGTTAAAGTAACAATGAAGAGATATAGAACGTATAAACTGGTATTCAACCAGAGGCCAGAGGCCAGGTTTCCCTGTAGTGTGAAACAAGGGCAGGCTGGCCCCACGGTCTCTTTACCATTTAGATTAAAACAGCAACTGTCTGACCCTCACTCTGGATAACCATGATAGGCCACACCCCATACTGTGCCCTAGCTGTAAGCACAACCCACACCAAACCAGCAAACAAACACAACGTATACCTAAAAGTCATGTTCACACGAACAAAAGTGGGGCACTTACTGATTAACAAGGAACGTCATTTAACATTTTTCACCTCCAAATAATCCCACGTTATATTCCGATGATAACGGATGGCGTTTTTAGTTTTTTTTTACACAGATACCTCATATTGTTGAGAGTGTGCCGGGGAAGCGCTTATTTACTGTGGCAAGGTAAAATCTGGCAGGAATATAATATCTAATGGAGGCAAACAAATCATAACATTCTGAAGAAGGGTTGTGTTGACGGCTAGCTAAAAAGGCTGAACGAGTAAATTACTAATACTGACGCATCGGGCATCTTGACAGAAGAACCATCAGACACTCCATGGCGTCAGTCCTGCACATTGTCACACTCTCTGCCTTAGGTTCCTCAAGGGTGTGCATCGCCCTCAAGCCAGCAGAAACTCAGAGCAAAGAGCATCTCTTTCTGAAAACATTACCTACTTGCTCTGCAGATCTCAAAGTTTGAGCGACTCAAATCACTTGAGCACATGGCCCATAGATCAAATGTCCATGTCTTTGGAGGAGGACAGCTCATTCACATTAGTTTCCAACTGAAGTCAGAGAGTCTGGAACAGGACGCTCCAAATGGACATTATTAGTGAGAGAGAGGGCGGGACTTCTGACAAAGAGATATCTGGGCTAAACCAATGAAAATTAAACAGAGAGAGAGGGAGAAACTTCTGATGTAGGGATTTTCGTTTCTGATACATATTTTGGATATTGCTTTGTTAATATATATATATTTTTTAAAAACATGTCTTCCCCTTCTCTTAGTTGTTACTCTTGTCAAGTTCATCGGGGGATTGCTAACCGGCATGCACAGTCTGTAGAACACTGTAGCCCCAATTAGGACTTAACAAGCATTAGTCTCAGTTCACTACTCTGATGACCCTGTCTCCTATGTTGATCTAGGGCAAGGTACCAGTAGGCGGAGTCAGGAAACTTGTCAGCTGATGTGGTGCACTGGGCCAGTAGGGCCTGTAGGCATCATAAGGTGTGCCACCATGCCATCAGTAAAGTAGCGTTCCCTTCTCACACACGCAGGTTGAATTCTGGTCCTTCTGTTCTGTTGTGTCCAACCAACACACGTTCCATTCATATGCTACACACACCGCACGACTAAACAGTCTTTGGGTTACAGCATTATACTGTTTAATCAGAGTGAATTCAAACACTACTTTATTTATGAACTAAAATAATGTGAGGACTCTGATTACAGAGCCTGCCCCTAACGCTGCATATCCACAAAGGCTTTCAGAGACAAATATGGAGAGCTAATTTGTGCAATAAAGTGAAAATGCTGATCTTGTTAAAGTGCAATTTGACACGGGGTGAATTATTCATCGTTCTTAGAACAACCGTCTCATTACATGCTCCTGATGACAGAGCTGTTGGTGGATAGAGGAGAATTATAAGGATGAAGAAGATGAGAGAGCTGAGGACGAAGGGTGTATTCTGTTTGTTTGTGGTGTCTGTGATACACAGTAAATGAGTACAATGCATAAATGCATCAATATGTTTCAGAATCAAATTTGTATTTTTTTTTTTGAAATTACACAAATGGTCTGAGCCGAATATTAAAAGACAAATACTAATATTTAAAAAAGTGATTACGACAAAAGGATGGGAAATCGGAGAACAGTCTACCCACACTTAAAAATGGAAAGATGAAAAGGGTTGAGAAAGAAAATTATACAATCACATCGTGTTTCAGTCGCCTTGTTCTTGTTCTGGACATTTCTACAAACCCTTTGGGTAGATACAACCACAGCAAAATCCAATCCAAAGATATTAATGTCTTCTATATCAATTCTAATGTCTCCCCTAATCATCTGCCAGACTGATTATTGTGTTAAATCTTCAGCCATTGCTTGGAAATAGCAGGACAGATTGTGAACATATCAATAGAAAACTTAATAAGAGGGAGGGAGTGATGTCATTGCAGGAAAACGAGACATTTATTTATTGCCATGGTTCAAGAGCCCTGGATTATGTTCAGAACCCATTTATGAGACACTTTTCAGATGGCCGTCTTTGTTCACACAGCAAGTGACAGTATTTCTAAAATCAAATCTCTGTGCAATCCAAGTAATAATGTCACAAGTTTGCCTTCAATCATTTGAAATTAAAAACTTCTCCACTGTACGACTAAACATAGTATTGAGACATTAGTAGTTCCTCAATAAGGAACAAGACCAACATTTACCACCAACAAGATGCTTCTTTAACTTGATTCCCTGGCTCAGAACCCCTGGGTCAGGCAGCCAACTTATATTGTGCTGTGACACGATGCCCTTGAGCAAGATATTAAGAAGCCAGACTGACTCTGCTTCCTCCCAGACCTCTCCCTGAAACGGAGTCAGAGTTACATTAACATTTCCTTGAAATGTGATCCACAAAGCATCAGGTCATGAAACATTTGGAGGCAAGCTACACAGAAAGAATCTACAGTACAACAAAAGTAAGAGCCAAGAAAAAACTAAGCAAAAAAAAATCCCCAAAACCCATAAAGAATCCGGTAGAGACGGGACTCGAGACGGGAAGTATATTTTTTTAAGAACATTTCCTTTAACATTTGATGTTATAAAACGACGACTCAAGCAGGCTGAAGTGGCAGCCTCTTCAGGGGGAGGCGGGAGACGCCGAGGCGTGGCAGGCCTGCGGCGCCGGCGGGCTCCCTGCCGCCGCGCTCTCCCGGATCCAGCTGTTTCGCCTTTCAATGCGTCTCCGCGCCGCGCCGCAAACGTCGCCTCTATCGGCGATGCAGATCAGGGCGCTGGATTCTGACGCCGCCATTACTCAAAATTAATAACCGTGGCAGCCTGTTTATCAGAGCACACTTTTCACCCGTGCCTGCCAGAAATAATCACCTCGGTGTTTGCACGCGTGTGACTGAGAGCGGGCGGCGAGAGTGGACGGACGAGACATGGTGGAGATGGCGAGGAAGAGGCAGAACGTGAGTTTGCCTTGGTTGGTTGGGGGTTGGGGGAGGGGGGCAGAAGTGAATGAGTTTGATTGAGTGCAAACCCAAAAAAAAGAATAAGAGGAAAAAGAATACGAAGATGACAAGATGAAAGCGAAGAAGGCCGGAAAGAAAGTAATCAGGCAAAACAAGGAAATAACTAAATGGAACCCACGGTGATGACAGACAAGCCATTAAATGGCTGGGGGATCTGTTTTATGTGTAGGTGTGGCTCCTTCTTCGCTAATCACTCCTCCGCCATCAGACATTATTACTTTCTGCCTTGGCACCTTTAATTCCTTTCAGATTCTGCACACAAAGCAACACTATAGCTTCTTTTTTTTCTTCCCGCTACCTCCTCCTGTCTCTTGTGCATTCACTCTACTAAGCAGGACTTTAATCTCTGCTGACAGCGGAATCTGCTCCGACAAAGCAGAGCAAATAAAGGGAAAAGCCCCAGGTTTTTGATCTACGAGCCGCACTGAGCGCAGCGTCGAGACCCGCTCTGACTCCCAACAGCTGTATGGGAGGCAGAGCGGCGGAGAAAGACCGCCGTGGTAGAGAGAGA
The DNA here is from genome assembly GCF_949987615.1 of Pollachius pollachius. Taxonomy (NCBI): domain Eukaryota; kingdom Metazoa; phylum Chordata; class Actinopteri; order Gadiformes; family Gadidae; genus Pollachius; species Pollachius pollachius. The sequence goes on along the minus strand of NC_136934.1, from coordinate 14,760,981 downwards.
CAGAGACAGAGAGAGAGTGGGGAGAGAGATAGTGAGTGGGGGGAGAGAGATGAGTGGGGAGAGAGAGAGAGAGAGAGTGGAGAGAGAGAATGAGTGGGGAGAGAGAGAGAGAGTAGGGGGAAAATTAAAGAAAGAAAGAAAGAAAGAAAGAAAGAAAGAAAGAAAGCCAGAGAGAGAGAGAGAGAGAGAGAAAGAGAGACACACATACAGAGGATGAAAGACGGAGAGGGAGAGAGAACAAGAGAGACAGACAGACAGGCAGATAGAGAGGGAAAGAGGGAAAAGTGAGAATGGGTAGTCGTGTCTAGTTGACGGCAAGCACAGAGTGCTGAGGTGTGCCCTGTCTGGTCTGCGTTTATTCAGCCGCAGAGCGCGCGTGTTTGGATACCTCAGCCCACGACAGCTGCCGTCTGCCGGCGGACACAATCAGACCCGGGGATCCTTGGGACTTTGTGGTTCTGTGTGCAGCGCTTGCTCCAGCGACACACACACACACTTTGACGTGTTCAAACCAAAAAATATTCAAGCAGCACCTTGGTTTTGGCTCGGATTGGACGAGGACGCATCAAGACATGGCGCCCTGCTGTACATGAGGACGGAGTGGACAAGGACGGGCCCCAGGGCAGCTGTCCTGAAGATTTGATATGAGATGTCGGAATAAGGAAATGAAGGAAAACAGACCTAGAACAAGAACGAGACAAGGACAAATGTCCATCACTCCCGTGCTCACGCACAGCTGACATTTGTGTTGGCATTTAGAAAACACCGGCCAACAGCAGGATACAAGAGGAAATGTTAAAACAGTGCTCTGGACAGTAATCTAAGGGGTGATGTTCTAGTGTGGTCGCACTCTGCGATTTGACACCTTAAACAACCCCCCCAGGCAGGGGTCCAGCACCTCTCCCACAGGTCTCTGATCTCTCCCACCGTTACACCACTATAATCAGGCCCACAGCTTTAAGCCCAAACCAATTTGTTTCTTGTTTTGTTTTTTTTTTGTACAAAATGAGTTACTGCCAGAGAGTGTTGTAACCACAAGACACAGGGCCGATAGACAGAGCGTGGGTAAATAGGAGAAAATGAAAAGTAATGGTCCGCATTCCACACATCCTGCACTGCAACCAATCAGGTTAAGGCAGCCAGTGGCTCTGCAACACATTATCGATCACGATGATGCATTATATTATCGGAGGGCTCTGGGGTTAAACTCTTTTCCAAGCATCGCTACAGCCGCCAGCTGGCTCAGTAGCACAGGCAGCTGTGAGCGGGCCCCTCGGCATGCGATCCATTCCTCCCGGGGCCCCGGATCGAAGCAGCAAGTGTTTTAGGTATGGAGTGCGTGTGCAAGACATCTTTCAGGGGCGGGAGGGAGAAAGCTTCACCCATTGTTCTGGGTTATTAACAAACGTTGGGAAAGTCAGTGAACCCTCCAGCTCACCGTGCCCCCCGCCCTTCCAGACATTTTTCATCAGTGTTTTTCATAGAGAGGGGAGAGAACAAATGTAGATGAGCCAAATTGGGCTGTGATTTGTTCATGGACAAAGAAGCGAAGATTAAAGGGAGCGAGTGGCAATGGACGAGCTGCCTGAAATGAGAGATAAATTACGGAAAAAGGTGAAAGTAGGGAGATAAAGAAACAACGAGAAAGAGAAGAGAGGATAGAGAGAGAGAGAGAGAGATGCCAGGATATGCAAATTTTTTCCATTTTCAACAATACTTAAAATAAAATAAATGACTCATTGCCATAAAATAAATGACTCACTAAGTACTTACTCCAGCCCCAGTAGACATGAGTGTGATATATGAAATATAATGGTTTTGCAACAAAATAATAATAATTTAAACCATAAATGTGAAAAACATCTGTGAAATCTGTGACATAGAAAGATTTTGAACATGAAAATACATTTTGTGCTATCTTTGAACCTCCATTTTACACTTTGTTCTGAAAACGGAGAGCTGCCCTATCCCACTTTGATTCGGGGAATCTCACACTGCACTTTCAACAGCAATCATCCCAGGAGAAGATACCGAAAATAACATGGCTGCTGTTATTCACCAGGAAAACATCACTACCACTATCCCCCCCCGGAAATGATGATGACCATAAATGGGCATCCTGCTGCCGCAATCAACAAAAGGAAGTCCAAATTCGGTCATCAACATTAAACATCAAGATGCTGGTTTTTGTGTTATTTCTTACGGGTGGCTGGGTGAAAGGGAATATGGTTCAAAAGTGAAAGAGGGAAGAGGCCGAGGGACAAATAGTTCACCTCAGAGAAGAGAGCCGAGGGTCGAGGGAAACGGCCCAAGCTGTTGAACTCCCACTGCGCCTGCTGGCTCCACTAGCCCCTTGTTGAGGGACAAATTGATCCGGGAAATGAGGGGTAATTTCCCCTACCTGTTTACAGCATGTCATCTCTTAACCAATACCCCTTCACACCCACCTCTCCAACATGGTTGCCTTGGATAAAACACTCTGCTCCTCACCGTCTCCCTCACACCCATACACACACACACACACACACACACTCCCCACACACACGCTGTTCCAACCTCTAGTCTTCCTGCGTTCTCACAGCACACACACCTACCCTGCTGTCCTCTCCGTTGGGTCCCACAGTGCGTGTGGTGAGGTATTAAAGCAGCTGTTTCCTAGACTGTATCAACATGGAGGCAGCATAGGGAGCAGCCAGTCGGGGGAGAGAGAGCGAGAGACAGAGCGAGAGAGGCAGGTGTACAGTGGCTGTAACAATGTGGACCGGATCAAACAGAACTACCAAGAATACCTGGGCACTGAAAGGGAGAGAGTTCGAGTGGGAAAGAGGGGCCGATGTTGGGAGATGTAGAGAGAGAGTTTGAGAAAGGGGCTGAGCAGGTGGTACGTAGAGAGAGAAAGAGTGATGATAAGAGTGAGAGAGCTGTAGAGAGAGATATAGACAGATATAGGAAGAGAGAGATGTAGAAGTAGAGCAACAGAGAGCAAGAGAGAGAGAGAGATGGAGAGAGGGAGATAGAGAGAGAGAGAGAGAGAGAGAGAGAGAGAGAGAGAGATTGAATCTCGACGTCTCCCTGTCTTCTGTCTGTCATGCCACAGCTATTATGAAGCTCCGCTAATCTATCGCTCCACAGGGTGGGACACAAGCTTCTCATTGGACCACCTCAGACCAGAGAGGTGTGGTCTGCCTGGGACCGGGGTGGATGAATGCAGGAGCTCCAATGGGCTTGTTGATATGGTTGTGTATTATAATGGCGGCACAGAGACACGCAGACACTGGCGCTCTAATCCAATAACTCTACAAAACAGCCCCATAAATCCAATGAGGACCACATATACACCTCCTGCCCCAAAACATACAGAGTAAATACCATTATTATATCAATGCAGTCTCAAATCACTGCTGTGCTGTGTGTGCGGTTATTTGTGTGCGATTGTGTGTGTGCGATTGCGTGCTTGTGTGTTTGTGTGTGTGTGTGTGTGTGTGTGTGTCTATTCAATGGGAAATGGGAAAAATGTATGCGTGTGCAGCGTTTCTTTTTGGATAACTGTGTCTTTGTGTGTGTGCGTGTGTATTAGTGTGCGTGTGTATTAGTGTGTGTGTATTAGTGTGCATGTGTGTGTATTAGTATGCGTGTGTATTAGTGTGTGTGTGTGTGTGTGTGTGTGTGTGTGTGTGTGTGTGTGTGTGTGTGTGTGTGTGTGTGTGTGTGTGTGTGTGTGCACGCAAGCTCCCGATAAAAGCAAGGACTTGATAACACCAGGCACTCCACTGAGGATTCTCCAGACTCCATGCTTCTTCTGATTGAAGAGAGAGGCTGGGATGGTATTACCATAGCACATGGCAACAGTAAACTCAATAATCCACATGTGTGTAAGCACGCACGCGCACACACACACACACACACACACACACACACACACACACAGACATCCCTGCGTCCATTGTTGCTATGCACTGTGGCGAATCCAATATTGTGTTAACACTCGTAAGTCAGGATGGGAGGGCAGTCGGCTGGGAACCCATAGCCACGGCCATAAATCAATAGATTAAACAGAAACATATGAATAAACCACCATACAATAAATACAAAAAGATGTGGTTTACACTAGCCGTCACACACGGGCCCTCTAGAGGGCCCTACCCCCCCGTGGTCCTGGCAGGGGGAGACGCTGTGACGGCCGCAGAGCGAGCGAGCAGGGGCAGAGCCAGGGACCGAGAGGAATAGCTTCAGTTCTCCTTGTTGCAACCTCTGTCATTTAAGCTGGCGATTGCCCTTGCTCTCCCAGTGTTTTGTGGGCTGTACAAAATGCATAGTATTTTTGTGTTCCTTTTTTCACACTCATTCTATGATGGAGTAATCGGCAATCAGCAATGTTGTCGTACTCTCGATCATCATTACGGGGCTAAAGCACACATGATTTTGTTCAGGTTTTACCTTAAATTAGGTGAAGTTAAGGTCCTGCCTTACAATAATGTACGTGAACCTTACAAAGTATGTGCTGGCACAAAAGGCATTTGAAGGGATACACTAATGTGTGTGTGTGTGTGTGTGTGTGTGTGTGTGTGTGTGTGTGTGTGTGTGTGTGTGTGTGTGTGTGTGTGTGTGTGTGTGTGTGTGTGTGTGTGTGTGTATGTGGCCTATTAGATGTGCTGATGTAATCCGTGTGTGTAACAGCGTGCGTGTGTGTTCGCCTGTGTGCGTTTGCGTGTGTACCTGTCATTGATGCTCCAGTTGAGGCAGAGGTTGAGAGAGCTGAGGTTGTGGCATTTCCTCACCACCTCCATCACCGTCTCATTGTTGAGCTCCGAGATGTGCCGCAGGTCCAGGATGCTCAGACTGCGGAGCTGTGTGGACACAGAGGAAGCACAGGGGGAACACGTTAGAGTCAGGGTAAAAGGGTACCAGTCAAAGACGTGAAAATCAAAATTGGAACGGATATAAAAAGGAGCGAAAAAAAAACGGGGGGAAAGTAGAACTAGTTGTAGTCGTGGTGGTGTTAGAATAAAAAGTAAAAATGAGAGGAGAAACAAAAAACATTTTTTGGAGCAATGGAAAAACTTCTAATAAATGGACTCTGTTCAGCAGAATGCATTAATAATCCATGCATTCTCAAATGTACAACATTAAGCGACAAATGTGTTTTCGCATTATAAAAATAACTAGGAAAGTGTCCCTCGCCTGGGGCCAGTGGTGGAAGATGTGAGATGATCTTTTATCTTTTATTAATCCCTCTTTCCATCCTGGATTCCTCTAAGGAACAGGATTTGATTAATCTTCCTGTAAAAGATATTCACTTCCACACACACAGCACATCTCATTAACTCATACAAGTTACTAGAGAGGTCCCCAGGTATATATTCCAAGACAGACACTTAAAAATACAAATACACACAAATAATTACCGCGAACACACACACCCATACACACAGGCTTTTGCACAACAGACACTCTGTCAATACGTGTGCATACACAAAAACACACACACACACACACACACTCTAGGGATGCAGGATAATAGCGGCGTGACACTGGAGGCGGTCGCCATGGTGAGGGGAGCGGGGGGTGTGATGGTAGATGTCACGGCCGGGGCTAAAGAGCAAACAGAGTCGGTGTTGTGTTTAGATGCGCGGGAGCCTTTTGTCCCGACATACATCTAGCAGCGTGAATACACAGGGAGAGCCAGATCTGAAAAGATCCCTGTGAGCATTAAACACACATGTAAACAGGCAGATTATCTGTCCCCACATACTGGGCCTTAACGCACACTGGCAGATGCTGTGTGGGTGTTTGTGTGTGTGTGAACGTGTGTGTGTGATCTCATGCGCTACTGAAGTGACTGTACTGGATGTAAACAAAGCAGAACAAAAGAGGCACATTGAACCAGAATAAATTGTGCTATCGGAACTAAAGTCAAGCCTGGTTGATTTTGAAGATAATTTCAGGTTTGTGTCATAGATTCCATTATAAATACACTCACGTAGAATTATTAGAATTAGCAGTAGTGATACTGGAGGTTTAATCATGGCCTGTTCTAGTTTAATCTTGGATATATGTATTCATGAATAGATGAATGATCCATAAACTCCTCTGCACTAATAATATATTACTATACTACAATATATTTAGGCAGAAAGTACAATAAAAGACATTGAACAGAGACTTGTAGGTCAAGAATACAGCAGCATTAGCAAGCACAAGTACGGCAAAAGTCCTTAGTTCACTGTACTATCGAATGAAATACAAAACCTTTATATCTATGCATAAACACACACACCCCCACAGTCTGGCAATATCACACACATGCACATAAACTAGCCTTTGCCCCCATGGCCAGTTCCAGATCGAAGTGCTAAATTATTCATAGAGAATGTCACTGATCAGGTTTGTGTGTGTGTGTGTGTGTGTGTGTGTGTGTGTGTGTGTGTGTGTGTGTGTGTGTGTGTGTGTGTGTGTGTGTGTGTGTGTGTGTGTGTGTGTGTGTGGTCGTATTGTTTACAAAACAAAGGAACTGGATCATAATGACAACCTGGATATAGGCGACCATGTCCCCAGGACCTTTGCTATGTCAATTAGAGAGAGACACACACACACACACACACACACACACACACACACACACATACAAACGAGCAGACACACGCGCGCACACACACACAAAAGAAGAAGAAAGAGAGAATCATCAATATTCCGTTTCGATTTAAATTTATCTGGGTAAACAGTCTGGAGCATTTTTTTTAAAAGCTCAACTTCAAGAGTAGAATTTGGTCAAAAAAAACCACCAACACTTATCTCTTCTAAAAAAAGAATTACTTTCTACTACAACCAATGGAAAATCTGCCTTTGGTGTAGGCAACCAATGGGAAACTAGGCCAACAACCCTGAATTTTGATAGGTTGAGATTGTAGCTAGGTTTGGGGGAACTCCGAAAATCTGCAGAGGATTGCATGAATCTAAGCCGAGACATTTTTGAGACCATTAATTTGTGAGTCCATCAGTGAGATCTATGACAGGAAAATGCTACACCATTAAGGAGAAATATATTCTGAGTGAAAACATCTTAACCCTCCACACACACCAGCCTGTCCATGAAATAAAAACAGGAGGGGAACCTATTGGAAATGAGTTATACATCCAACATGTGACAGGTTCTGGGACCCCTTTCTCCTCCTGTTGTTAATCAACCATTAATCAGCCCCTTCATGCGCTGAACGTATTAATGCACTCTGCTTATTAATCATTTCCACTCCTAACACAACAGATTTTCTAGCCATTCATTTCCACATCGGATAGCTCAGAAAGAGGGACCAAACAGGTATGGAAAAATGTGCAGAAAGCATATTTACCAAAAGGGGGAGGGTGGGAGAGAGAGTCGGAGAAGGGAGCGAGAGAGGGAGAAAGAAAGAGGGAGAGGGAGAAAGAGAGAGAGGGGAGAGAGAGAGAAAGATACAAAGCGAGTGAGGAGGGATTGAGAGGAGAGCCAGAGAGAGACGGAAACAGAGAGAGGTACAGGGAGAAACAGAAAGAGAGGGCTAGGGGTAGGGGTGAGGCAGTCTCTGGCAGTTTTTTTTTTCTCGTCTGGTTGGCAGAGGTCTATGGTTAGGCAGAGTTTGTGTCCTCTCTCTCTCGAGCTGGCAGCTGGGTAATTATTCACCCTCTTAAGAAAAACACCCCAAAACTGCAAAACACAGATGCTTCTGGGACTCTTCCTTAGCCCTGTGAATGTGCACGTCTGAGCGCGCGTACACACGCGCACACACACACACACACACACACACACACACACGCACACAGCTAAAAACTAATAAATGAATACGATTAAAGGAATCATGTGTAAACAGATGGGAAAACGTAGGTTAACGCATAGAAGTAAACATGCGCAAGTAGGGAAATACAGTGCCCCTTAAAATGGATCAAACAAAGTGAGATATTAATATTATGTACTATTATTTTTGTGGGACAATTTGTTTTTGTTTGTTGATTACTTGCACGTACAATCTACTCTTCAGCTCCTCAGTTGCTGTGTAGACAACTTGTTTATCAAGCAGTAATAACTTCAGATTTGTGGTTTACCGCAAGTCGTTTTAAAAGAGTTAAAGCCAAAAATACTGTCATGACAGTATACATGACTTAACATATTTGCCAATTAGGACAAATGTATTGCAAACATTGTATCTTTTTGTTTCACTTTCCAGTAAAACTAAAATAATATAACTCGATTTTATTAACTTAATACTTAATAGTATTGCACTTGCATCACGCATCATTAAATCCACCACCACACAATACACACGAGCTGGGTCTTGGTCAGTGGTGTGTCACTGAGCTGGAGAGTGTTGTTGTGTTAAGACGTTTATTTTGGTCGACCACAAGATGAGAGAATCATCTTTTTTAAAAGCCTCCCTTTGATTGAAGGGTCAGGGAGAAAACACTTGAAGGCAGTTTGGATTAAAGAAAACAAAGGCAATGTCTGTCTTCAGAAGGTACACTTCCCTCTCAGCCAAGCGCAAGACGTTGCTGTAAGTTTTGGAAAGGTTCATTTGACAGCTAATTACGTTAATGTGTGTCAAGGTTTGGCTAACACACAAGTGTGTGTGCAAGTGTTGGTGTGTTTCTGTGTGTGTGTCAGTGCTAATTTGTTAGTGTGTGTGTGTGTGTGTGTGTGTGTGTGCTTTTGTCAGTGTTTGCTTATGCCCATGTCCATATTTGTGTTTATAGATGTTTTTGTGTGGGTAAGTGTGTGCTTGTGTGCGTGTGTGTGTGTGTGTGTGGCTGGGTGGGTGGGGATTAGTGTGTGCTAGTGTGGGTTTTTAGTGTGTTTGTGTGGGCTAGTGTGTGCTTGTGTTGGTTTGTGTGCGTGCTTGTGTTCGTATTTGTGTGCTTGTGTTCGTATGTGTATGTTTGTATGTGTGTGTGTGTGCGTGTGTCTGTGTGTATGTCTGTTCATGTGTGTGGGTGAATGCAAGTGTGTTTGCACTTGCATGACACTATAGGAAAACACCTACAGCACGTCAGCAGCACTATGCCAAGGGTACTTTGATATAACGACGTCCCATCATTACACCATGTGTTTACACAACGTCAGGCACGGAGATGCCAGGCAGGAAGTACAGCATTGCTGGACCCTCCCTTATGGGATATGATGTCATGGCGCCCGTCCCCGGGCCGGCAGTGACCTTCCAGCCTCATCGTCCCCCGTGACAGCCTCTTGGACGGGGCCGGGTCAGTGCGAACAGAGCCCCCATTGTTGGGAGTCATTAGTGTCATAAAAGCTGATGAGGGGAAAATATGATTCGCTGTTTCATTGAGGCTTTTAATTCATAACGGCAGAAATAAAGTGAGCGGGTTTGTGGACGGTAACGAGGCTGCTTTCTTAAAGGTGAGAGACACGCAAATGTGCAGACGTGGAACTACCCCACACACACACACACACACACACACACACACAGGCGTTGAAACACTCTGAAGTACTATGCACGCAGACTTAAATTTTGCACACACTCACAACCAAACGCACGCACACAAGTACACACACAAATAATCCAAGACTGCAGGCATTAAAGCACACGCAAATGTGACACATGCACACACACACACAAACACACAGACGGAATGAGAGACATGTCTCGTAAAAATTGCTTCTGGGCAAAAAGAGATTTAATAAACTAATATAATAAAAGAGAGAACGAGAGCCATCCAATAAAGATTGACGTGGACCATATATAAAGAGAGAAACCACCTGTAACTACAGGCCAGAGTCTAGCCACTCCACCTGCCGTACAGTATATATTAAAGCCAATAAAAAAGCCCAATAAGATGTTATCGTAGCGGCAGGATGAACCGGGTGTCATGCAGGATTTGTTCAGGTGCCAGTGTGGCCTTTCCACTTCCTGTCGGCCTGTCAGCCGACACAAGGGAGTGTGTGAGAAACAGTGAAGGTGGAAAGGAAAGGTAACACGGTCTTAAAGTGTCACTCAGAACCAATGCACTCTCACACACACACACACACGGACAAACGGACACCAACGCATACACACACGGAAAAACTCACAAACACACATACTCAGGCTTGTGCACGCACACACATACACAAGTACTGTTCTTTCCATATCTGAGCTACCTAGACAGTCCAGTCAGAAAGGAGAGAGCCATGTTAAGACAAGCCCTCTGGAAAGACCCTAAATCACACACGTCGCACTCCCTCTCTCACACACTCTAATATCAGCACATCCACAAAACACACACCTAACGTTGAGACCAAGGTGCAGCGGCTGGACTGAGCACAGAGCAGGATGAATATGTATTTGAATTGGGGCACAAAGAAGACAGGGCATGGGTCTGATATCACAAATCCATTGTCAGCATCAATCATGGACCAATGCACAGATCCCTCCCTGTGTGTGTGTGTGTGTGTGTGAGAGTCTTTATCTGTTCTGTACTCATCTGCTCTCTGTCATTTATTCTTTCTCTCACACACACACTCCCCCTCTCTCTCTCTCTCGCTCTCTCTAATCCTGCATGTGTTGGTGTTGATAACAAACTCAGCAGGAAGAAAAGGCTGGAGGAGAGAGCGAAAGAGAGCAAGAGCGAGAGAACATCCTTCTCTTCTGCACACTAAGCCAAATGACCACACAGGCAGGGGCGGAGGCTCTGTGGCACAAACAAAGTTGTGTGCAACACAAAAGCACACACACACACACACACACACACACACACACACACACACACACACACACACAGACACACACACACCTGTCTCCAGGGAAAACCTCTCCATTTGTGACTGTCTACGGGTCCTAAGAACGTCTCGGAACCCAAATGAATTCATCTTCAATTACTCTTGCCTATGACATACACCATCCTGAGGCTCACTGCGTGTATTATTCCCAGAAATCCCCCAATCTCACGCATACAGCACGGAGAAATAATGATTATTACAATATCCCCCCCAATCAAGCGAACCCCCCTGACCTCCTCCCCTTTCTTCGCCCTAATCCACCCTTGATGCCCCTCCAATATGGCAATCTCTCCTGCCCCCTCTTTCCCGCCCGGGCTCAGACAGTCTGGAAACATACGCACACACACATTGATGTTCTTAGAGAAAAAAGACGAACGCAGACGCAGCCCAAAGATACACCCTGCTTGTCCCGCTTGTGTCTGGGGTTATCACTTTGACACAGAGGGCAGCGTCATTATGTCTTTTTTTCTGCGAGCTCGAGTAAGTCGGGGGGGCGGGGGCGAGGGGGGTGAGATAAAGGGGCCAGTGGACCCCAGACGGCCCCTCATCCGACTACATGGTGGTGGCGGGGAGCTGGGGGTGAAGACGGCCTATCTTCTCCTTCACCTTGTGTTCCCGCCTCAAGTAGGCAGAGCCTCGGCCTGGGACTCAAAGCGCTATCCTTATTAGTGATGTGTGTGTCTTCTGTGTGTGTGTGTGTGTGTGTGTGTGTGTGTGTGTGTGTGTGTGTGTGTGTGTGTGTATGTGTCTGTGTGTGTGTGTGTGTGTGTGTGTGTGTGTGTGTGTGTGTCTGTCTGTGTGTCTGTGTGCGTGCATGAGTCTGTCTGAGTCTGTCTGTGTCTGATTGAGTGTATTTCTTCTTGTATTCAGAGGCTCAACCACTTTACAGATCACCGCTGGATGGAAGAGATACAAAGGGCACGGTAATGGGCGCATTAGTGACCTAGTTCACCGTTGAAGTCAAACAGACACGAGGTGCCTCACTCTGTCCCCTCAGTGACTCCTGTAAAACACGCGGGCGGTCGACGCCGGCGCCCGCTCTCCGGAGCACGTTTCATCATATTCCAACACACACACAACACACGATCACATCTAGTGTTTGAGTAGACAGGAGGTCACGGAGAAGTTCTCTTTTTTGAAGCGGAGCCGTCGACATGACCTGTATATGGACCATGTATTTATTAAACACCAAGTCACTGAAGTACCGGAATGTGCGGTGTGTGCGTGTGTGTCTGTGTGCGCGTGAGTGTCTGTGTGTGTGTGTGTGCGTGTGTGCATGTGTGCACGTAGGAGCGAACAAGCATGAGGATTACGACACTCATCACCGTACTGTTTTCTCTCCCATCAAAGCCGGCGTAGCGAATGCTGACCCCTGCTCGTCGAGGATGTCTACATATAGCCTCGCTGTCACAAGCCAGACTGTTTTATTTGTTCATAAACATGAGCGCCAGAGAGCTTTACCCACGCTCCAGTTCTGTCAAATCTGCGGAGCGTTTTATCACGCAAAAGCCGCCTCTCCCTCCCACACCACCACAACCACCCCACTGTTTCTCTGGAGAAATAGACCCACCCCCCTCCTCGACCCAAATTAGGACCAGAACGCCGCGGCGGTACTGAACACAGACCTATTACTGTCTCAAAACGTACTGGTCTTTCATCTCTGACACATTCCTGAACAATCTCTCCGTTTGTTTTGTCTCCGGCCTCGGCTTCTACTTCCTCCCGGGGAGAGGGAACTCTCTCACACACACACACGTGAATACGCGTGCGTGCACACACACACACACACACACACACACACACACACACACACACACACACACACACACACACACACGTGAGGAGTAGGGGGCCCTTTCTATGTCGCCGTCGAGTCCCGGGGCACTGATAGGGTGATGCATGAGGAGAGGGGCATTGTGGGTAGTCATGACAAGCAAGGTTGGGAGTGGTGGGATAGGGGTGAGGGGATGGGGTACTTCTAAGGCTAATGGAGTGATGGCTCTCCAGGCACTCAGAGTATTCTGTGAAACAGTGGCGTGGTTGGGATGACGTGTGCCGACCTTGGACTTAATCACTAGCAGAAGAGGAACGCTGCCCGATGCAGACAGAGAGAGAGAGAGAGACGGAGAGAGAGACATAGAGAGAGGGACGAAGACATAGACCGAGAGGGGGAGACAGAGACAGAGAGAGAGAGAGAGAGAAAGAAATAAAGAGAGATAAAGAGAGTGACTAGGATGGAAAAGGGTAGAGAGACAGAGGGCGAGAAAGAAAGAATGAAAAGGGCCGAGAGAGAAACAGAGACCCAGAAACAAAGAGAGACAAAGAGAGAGCCAGAGACAACGAGAGAGAGAGAAAGACGGAGGGCTATTCATATGCGCTCACCTCCCTGCAGACCACCAACCTGGCTGTTAAACCACAGTGACCACAAACCATATGTAGGACAGTGTATAAAATGCTTATATTGTGGACCCTCGGTTTGCACACAATGTAATTTGGGGAAATTACAGGGTGAAATGTAAAACATAAACGCTGTTTAGCAGTTATGTATCTTTTACACCTGGAAATGATATAGTACTTATTTGTCCATCACAGAGTGTTATACATAAATAGTAATTTGGTGTTATACAGGGTTGTAATTCTTCAGTAATATACCGGTAGAAGCAGTCATTTACCAACTATCTAGATGTACTCATGTAATGTTCCATTAGACATTTTACATTCATTAGACACAACGAGAAAGGGGACAATGAGGTTTAACAATGATTGCTTTTTTTTTCTCATGAGCTATCAAACATTTTCTGGTAAAAGAAAGTTTGTTATTTACGAGGAAGTTATTTTTTAACTAATTCAAATGTGTTGTAACTAATTAAGACATAAAATCCACTAAGGGGCTATTTCAAGTAGAAAGTGCAGCTCGGTTTTGAAGAATCCCAGATAACTAATGCTAGGGGGTTCTCTCTCTATTCCCTCTCATGCTTGCCGAGCCAAATACTTAAGTCCACCCCTTACTGTTCACACACACAAACGGTAAAATTGATTGTAGTTCAACCTCAGTGCCTTGTCCCCTGACCTGACCCTAGATAGACCTCCTTGACACTGGATAATGGCAATAACTCACAGGCACACACACACACAAACACACACACAGTATACATGCAGGCACACAACCACTCACCAAGATAGCTCACCCCACACACACACACCGCAGGGGTGATTGTGTATGTGTGGTGGGAGGTGCACACAGACACATATAGACTAACGCACCTTCACACACATACACATACACACACACACACACACACACACACTCAGTGTCAGTCTCCAGATGTCTGCTAACATTTACATAGCCTGAGGATGACAAAGTCACCATGGAGATAACTTTACATTTAAACCTCCAAACATAGGATAAATGGGAGCTTCACTGTAACACATCAAGCTGAAAATAAGGCGATGATGTGATATTAATTATGAAAAATTGCTCCAATATTCAAAAAACTGAATTGTAAAATATAAAATACATCACGATCAGAATATTTGGCAAAGTATCAAAAACGCAGATATGAAGTAGGGTTTATATCATAATAATACGGCCTATGATTAGTTCTGCAATATGATCACGACGGTTTGATGCCCATCATATATGATTGACAACACAGTGAACGTGTCCTTTATGGACTGCCAGACCAATAGAACAGAACAAGCACCACATCTCTGCAATTACTCCACCGGCTGCTCCCACTGTGACCACAGCACGACACCAGTGGCCTATTTTAACTGGCAGCTCACTTGATAAATAATACGAATTCAATTGATTTCCTTCCACCTAATTTCAGTGAAGTCGGTGGAAGAGAAAGACTATCAATCTAAAAATGAGAGGTGTGTAATATGAGAGAAGTTAGTAAAAGTAATGGACTTTACGCAGATTGTGGGCTGATAGCCGAGCAGAGAGCTGGGAGAGGGAGGACTGGGAGGGAGACAGAGAGAGAGAGGATGGGTGGGAAGGGGGGGACGAGAGAGAGAGGGGGTGTGATAATCGAACGAGAGAGGTGCACGGCCGTCCCACGTCGTGCAGATGGGTCCTTGGAGTAATCAGAAATGCAACGATTCTAAACGTCAGAATATGATTTCCAATCGACGCTGGCTGCGAGGGAGGGGCTGAACGATGGGGACGAGAGAGACGGAGATGGAGGGAGAGAATCAACTTCCAAAAGAGATAATTGCTCTCGGAGATTAGGCAGAGAGGGGAGAGCGAGAGAGAGAGAGAAAGACAGTGAGAGGCAGATGAGGAAGAGATGTAGAGATGCTGATATAAAGAGGATGAGAACCTAGAGAGACAGTGTATAGATCTGATCCGTTAAGCTAAACACTATGGACTTATTCTAATAGGTGATTAGAACAGAAATTCAGATGAGATCAGATCAGATAAAGGCCTTTCTTTGGAAAGTGAGACATGTTTGACAAGGCCCTTAATTGCTTCCAAGTACTGCATCCTTTGTATTAAGCGATATTTACAAATACTGACAGAAATAGAGCAAAAATGGGCAGAGAAAGAAAGCGATGGAGATAAAACTGACAGCAAGAGATTTATTTGGAGCAAAAGAGAGATAGAGAAAGAGAAAGTCCTTTTGAGAGAGGTAAAGTGAGAGAAAGGACATCAACCTTGAATGAGTGAAAGATTGAGATAGAGCAAGAACACTAAAGAGGACGGCTTCCATAGATAATCCAATAAAGACTTGATTGTAGACGTACGTGTTGAAGACGAACGTACCCGTACGTGTGCGTGCATGTTGAATGCGTTTATGTTGAATGCGCGTGTGAATGCCATTCTCTGCACATGTCGGCACATAAAGTCAGGTGCTGGTCTGACCGACTGCCTTCATTCCACCCTGTTTGCAGCCGCCGCACCGTGGCAAAGGGCCGAGAGGGGGAGAGTGAGGAGGAGGAGGAGGATGAGGAAGACGGGGAAGAGGAGGAGGAGGAGGAGGAGGAGGAGGAGGAGGAGTGGGGCCAAAGCCAACCAGTTCAAACTAATCTGCTGTTTAATCTAATAATGCAGCGCAGTGCGGAGCATCTCGCTCCTATTAACACAACTGTAATTGCATTTGAAGAGGAAGGGATGCACGCACGAACCCAACCGTGGACGCACGCGTGCAACCGCAATTGCAGGCGTGCACACACACAGACACACATACACAAACATGCACACGCACACCAAAATAACAAAGATTGAGCATCGCCTGCAGCACAGAGAACGCTGCACCGACGCAGGCACACAGAGCGTAACACCCGATGATATCGTTGAACGCTGAAGTAATAGACGAAGCGAACACATATTTAAATATTTCCAGGAAAATTCAGCACGAGTAATAGCGGTTTCTGATTGCCGTCTCTGTCTGAGGGCGCGCGTAAGCGCATGTCCATGTTTCCATGGCATGGTACATCCTCCATCGAGAACCCTTGCTCATTAACATGGTAATATCCAAACAGCAGGGAGCAGCAGGAAGAGCAGTGTTTTACCAGGATTCAACTCATTAGGCTTTCATGAGATTTAAAAGTTAAACACTCGATAACTTTGGCACCAAGTTGCTGATAGAGCCCCGGGAGCGAAGCCGGGAGTTCACTTTAAAAAGAGCTGCGCTTCTCCTTCTCAGAGACACTGCATATCTGCAGAAATACAGATAGGCTAAAGCTGAATTAATACGCTTTTAACACACATTTAAGTACACATTTGACAGCATTTGTCAAAACTACCCCAATTGAAAAAAATAAATAATCACATGTGAAAAACATTGAAGCATACCAAAAGACATATACACTTTCGAGACATAACCTCAGTCAGCACGGCGGCCGTGTCGTGTCATGTGACTCCACCTACCCCGGTGAGGTGGATGACCCCCTGTGACGTCACGGGGCAGCCCATGAAGCCCACAAACTGCAGCTCTGGACAGTGCTCTGCCACGGCCTGCACAGACCGGTCGGTCACCTGCAGGGGAGGAGAAGAGACGTCATGTCTTTGAGTAAGATCCAACGTGGCTTTAACCAAGGAGTGCAATGTGCTCGAGCTCCAGGCACGGGCCAGTGATGGTGAAGGAGCCAGAATGCCAGCTTGCTCCATCACCGCGGGCACATGGCTGACAATGTAAAAAAATCGGATTGCAGACGTAATTGTGGAATAAGTTTAAGGTGAGAACTCACATACAGAATGTGGCTGCACGCTTGTTGCGTGTGTGGGATAATAAAAAGTTGAAATAAATGAATGACCTTTTTCATACCTTGAATTAGAATTTGTTGACTTTATAACCTCAATTGAATTCCAGATCGAATAAAAAAATAAAAGTGTTGATGCAAGTGAAGTATAAAGTGCTGGTGGATTTATTTCCGATTCCACAACCTTAAAAAGCAGGTAAAATGACCGTGAATGAGTAAGGTTAAAAATCTGTCTCAAAACTATATCAGCATACATTCAGAATATGGAGAGAAAACATGAAATACAGTGGTATTTCTGTTCTCAAGCTGGCTGCCAACATCTTTCAATTCTACCGGTGAAACTGCTTGACAAAATCACCCCGTTTTAAGCAACCGATATAAGTCTGATTTCATTATTCCTTCCAGCTTATAGGCCTATCCTACTAACACAAGGTTTTGAAGGCAAGCTTATGCAGGTCATAATTCACCAATAGTCTATTACTCAAAAGGGCCTGGAAGCCTTATACCGGATTTGTTAATGGGTTTGCAAGAAACAAGAATGGGGGAAAACAGTGATTTGCAGACGAATGCTTCCCCCCTGTCGCAGTAGGGAGAGAAGCAGCTCAGGGCACATTGGAAAAACGGTATAAACAGACATCATAAATTAAGTTTTCGCTTAATTAAACAAGAGGCTTTTTTGATGGCATAACCATAAACACACAAGTTTTAGCCTGACGTCAAACCAAAACCCCACTGTCCAAATCAGAACAAACCTGCAAGGTGTACGGACAGGGAAGACAGCCATTTACCAACAACAAGCAGCCATTGATTCTTCCAAATGGTATTTAGCTTCCCGGTAGATTACAGTGTTTTGTTGTTGTTGTTGTTGTTCTTTTTGTGGTGTTTTTTTGTTTGTTTTTTTATGACCGATAATCAGCCTCTCGCCACTCTTCTGCTGCACGTCATCATCTTGTGCGTCAGCATTATGACTAAACCTCCCCAGATTTCTAGGAACGCTCCCGAGAACAGAGAGCAAGAAAGGTGGGTGACACACACACACACACACACACACACACACACACACACACACACACACACACACACACAGGAACAGGAACAGGGGAAGGCAGACAGACAGACAGGCGTCCTGAATAGAGAACTAGGGAATAGACAAGAGACACAGACACAGAGGAGGACAAAGAAAAAGGGCTAGCAAATAGAGGTACAGAGATACGGACGCAGATATAAACGAGCAAGAGGGAGCGAGAGAGAGAGAAGGGGCTAGACGACACAGAGAGAAACAGATAGACCGAGAGGAGGGCTAGAGCAGAGGAATAGGGCTGAAGGAGGACACTGAACTATCGGACATAAAGTTATAAAGTGATGAATGGATTACCCTCACTTATTCATCCACAACACACCGCTAGAATAATGGATCAGATATCAATAGGGTAGGAGAGGGGAACTTTTCCACCGATCGCACCATCGCAGTTTTATTTGGCTTCGGCTTGCCAACTCTCGGCCATCAGTCTAAGACAGGTTACTGAACACAGTCAGGCGCAACACGGTCCGCCTCATTTGTAAGCTTCCTCAGTGCCCTCCGCAGCTTCACATCCATCACCAATAGAGTGAACATAACGCAATACATGACAAGGAGAGATGAGAGAGAGAGAGAGAGAGAGAGAGAGAGAGAGAGAGAGAGAGAGAGAGAGAGAGATGGGAGAGAGAGAGAGACACAGACAAACAGACAGACAGACAGACAGACAGACAGACAGACAGACAGACAGAGACAGTGTCAGACAGAGAGCAAGAGAAGAGACAGAGAGTGAGAGAGACAAAGAGACAGGAGAGAGAACCCACAATGGGATTAACTTAAACAATGTCAAAAACAAGTTGAAAACAAACCTTTTGTAGACAAAATAATACTATAGATAAAATATTAAAGATACATTAACAAGAATAGGGCACCCATTCTAGGCAAGGACCGACTGACAGGCTCATGCTAATGCGCTCGTGTCCTCGAGTAGAACGGTGGAGAAACACCCAGACACACACCCAGACACACACTCAGACACACACCCAGACACACGGTGAAGTGAAACTTGTTTTGGCAAAGTTTGTGCCACATTTGAAACAGTATCCATGAAGAATAAAAAGGCTTTTGGAAAGCCGATAGTGTTTTTAGTTTAAATATACAACGTGCCAGCGCTTTGATGTTTTAATGAAATGTTAGTCTGGTATAATTTGGCTGCATAATTAGGGAAATGCCCAAGAAAAACATTGCTGTACTGAAACTAAAACAACTTATAATAAGTTGTAGATTGAGGAGATAGTGTCTCGCTTGCTCTTTGAGAAAAAGGATTAACTGTATGGGGTACTGGTCCAATTAATATCCCATAGTTTAACGACTATATCTTAATGAGAACAACATATCTTAATACAGAAACAGGAAACATTGAAAGATTTGTCTTCACATGTTAATGACCATGATATAAAATTGCACTATGTTGAAAGAAGCCTTGACAAGTTATAACTAGAATCATAGTCCAGCCAGCATAAATAGAGGTGGTATCTTTTCAAAAGTTTTTATATATATATATATATATATATATATACATATATATATATATATATATATATATCAGTGGCGGCTGGTGGTTTTTTAAGTGAGGGAGGAAGGACTGCGCGCTTGGTTGCCATTGGCCTGCTTGCACTGTTGGTGTATGGTGGCATAAGGATGTGAGACTCAAGTTGTTTCAGGGTGTTTTGGTGAACTACAAAATAGTAGGGAGGGATAGTTATGTGAATAAAATTGATACAAAGCCACTAGTGGCATCAATGTAATTTGAAAGCTGGTGGACAGCATGTCTTTGAAATGGACTATAAGGGCAGAAGGAAAGGATGCAAAGCCCATTAGTCAAATCAGGCCTACTCTTGATTTGTAAAAGTAAATAAAAAAAATCTGGGCCTATTTTTGCCCTCAATGACTGAAGTTATTGGTTGTAATTTAGCCGTTTATTTTCAATTACAATGGTTTTAAGAAAAGACTAAAAAAAACTCAAAAGTGATGCCATTTAAAATGCATCATGCTCTAAATCATTCACCCTTTCCACAATATCAAACAGAACGGTCAGAGTAACGAACTAGTAAAAGAACGAGAACATTATTGCAAACAACCTGGTCTATAGGCATGGTGCCTAGCAAGGAAGTCGCATAGCAGCACCAACGTGAACTTGACACTTGTCGTGGCGTTTGGTTGCCCTGTCAACAGCCCAGGTTGGAGATTTGCCATTATTCATTAGCAAACAGGGCCAGCAATATAGTCGTTTACTAGTAATGCTAACAGTAAGCCATGAGTACCTAGCAAACCATGTAGCACCCACAACACTGACGTTGCCATTACTCTTGGTGATCTCGATTTTGCGAAGTGGTCTACCTTTCTCTTTGGTCGCTAACTTAGCACTGTAACTCAATGAATGGAATGCTTTGTGTAATCAAACATGAACAAATTCCAATGTTTCCATTGTACACTTTATTCGCAAATGTTAGAATCTCGTTATCCTTCAGATGATTTCACCTGCTTTGCGTCTCTTAGACTGACCGCCAATGCAGGCAGAGCGGTTTGTTATCGACAGTGTTGCCAGATTGGGCAGATATCCCGCCCAATGATAATTTTCCCAGCCTAACGTGGTTAAAACTAGCCCAATTGGGTGGGAAATCTGCCCAATCTGGCAACACTGCTCACCAGTCAGGGATCCTGCTTATTGGTTCATAGTGCAGCGCGACTAGATTTTTCCGCGAATCAGACGCCTTAAGGTCCCACACACTCAGAGGAGGACTTTCCTCCTCTCTCCCATTGAAACCCATGTTATTCACCGGCCACCAGTACTTTCGGGGAAATGAATGGGAGTCAAAGGAGGCTGAGGGAGGACCTTCCTCCCTGAAGTAATTGTCAATAGGCGATAGGGGGTGCTAATGTCCCTTTACCCAGGGAAACAAACATTATATATTCAAAGGCATTAAAGTAAGCATATTTAAGGGCATTAATTCATTACAGTAGTTTGGGCAATCAACATTTTTTATTCTTAACAATATTAAGGAGGATCTTCCTCCCTCTCCTCAATGGAGAAGCCTCCACTATATATATATATATATATATATATATATATATATATATATATATATATTACATATTCACCTCGGCCACTGTTGCCTCTGGAAAAGTTCAGTGAGTTCATGCTCAAACAATCATTTACCAGACATACGTTGTTGATTTTGAGTGGACCATAGTACAGTTTAGTTTATGTTTCCTATAAGACTTCAGTTTGTACATAGGATGTTAACCTCGTAGATGGGGCTCCCCACAGATTTTCCTGAACCTCTAAGACGGCGCTCTAAAAACGAATATAAATAATGAGAATGTTCCCAATGCGTTCCCCCATTTTGTCTAACTACCCTTCTGTATCCTAGTATGTATAGTGTCTTTGTCCCTGATTTGCCCTAAAAGAGACACTGTGCTTGCTTATTATAGGTGATTTATTAACATGCCATGGGGAGCAACAAATGTGGCCAGGATTACTGTTCAATTAAAAATGAAAAATACAAAGTCCTGCATCATCTGACTCATAAGACATAAAAAAGTTGGGGAAAGATATGATGCTCTTCGAGGAATAGTGGCCTCTTCGGTCTGCTGCGAACAGAAATAATAACAGGCATTGCATGAAGCATATTGATAGGAGTGTATCAGAGATATTGTATGATAATCAGTTTTTTTCTCCCATAAATGGAAATTGCATCGTCTATAATCTGTCATAACTCAGTCCACATAAGATAATGAAGACATCAACAGGCTCTTTTTTGGGCTAAATAATCATATTTAGCCCAGACTGTTCAGTTATCTACGGTATTCACAGATGGGCTGGCTTACAGGGGACAACTCAGCCATGACAATGTGAACTTAAATGCTTTGTAAAAAAAATAATAATAATAATGCACAATTTCCCCCAAACATTATAATAATCAATAACGCCAGAAGCTATTACTCCATAGAATCTCAATCCAATAACCTTTATATCCACTTATTTTCCAAAGTTCATGCAATTTGGACCAAATCCAGCTGCTCACTACTTGTGGAGTTCATGCAATTTACTTCAAAAGAGCTCTTAATTAGATCACTATTGTATGCTGCTACGGATTCAAAGCCTTTGCACACGGCATTGGAAATGATGTGCAACAAAATTAATTCTTATAGACGCTATACTTAATCTTTAGAAACTATCAACTCTATATATATATATATATATATAGTTCATAGTATATTTAGATAAAGTAAAGCTTACAAGGGTAAATCGACAATGACATTTGGTTTAATGTGTTTTGCTCTTCATTTTGCCTGAATATTACTTGTCTATTTACATCCATCTACACATAATATTCAAAGATCCCTGTCCCCTTTAATGATGAAAGCGACTGAGTGCCAAACTGAGTTGAAAATCTGGCAACCACTGTAAATGCAATCAACTTTTTTGTTATTTTTTGACAGGAATTCAAATGTTTCAGCGCTGTTCCTTAAATATGTTCAGCATGCTACTACTAAAAGGAACCTTATTGTCTGACTAAGTCTATATTGCACTGACTCATTGGCTGTAAAATAAGGCTGGATTTTAGAAACCGACTACCGTGTGTTTAAATTATGTGCATAGTAATTCTGCCGATGTTGGACACAGACATAGCCGAAAGCTAAGGAAGACCTTATGGAGAATCCTGGCTGTAAAGAACATACCACGACCGACAAAGTGACATGAATACCTACTTGACATTGGATTCAGTTTGCATGGTGTCCTTGTGAGTAACACACACACCAGCTTTTAGCATCCAGCCGCACTACTTTAACCAATTGAACCAATCTAACAATCAAAAAATGACTTGCATATATTATAGGGTGGTGGAGTACACACACACACACACACACACACACACACACACACGGGTACAGCTCCATTGGGGGACTTTCCCCAACCACTGGGACAGTAATGGCCTAGCCGAAAGATACGCTGCCAGCTTTGGAGTTCATATTCGCTCGATCAACACCAGCGCGCACCCCACAGACACCCGCTTGGCCCCACGTTCACAGAGCAGGTTAAATATGCGATGCGGTGCCAGAGCGCTTAGCCCTTCAAAGACAACAAGTGCAATCTTAATGAAATAAATAAACCAATCCAGCAGCCACATTTGACTTTGAAACTGTTGACCCCATCGGGGGGCCAGTGTCACGGTCCACTGCGGTTAAGAAGATAGAATGGCCAGCGTCAGCGCCGCACTGAGACACTGATGCATTTGGCGGCCGGCGTGCACAGGTTGCCCGGCGGGAGAGGTTGCAGAACCCATTACTACTTCTCCTTTTCCCACATTACTTTTTTGGGGGTTGGAGAAACTTGGGGACGGCTAGCCAGGAGGACCAGCGACTGGCAGGGAACAGGATCTGGCCGGCACTCCCAAAACAACATGGCCTCTGCCAAACAACCATCAAGGAAAACATTTTCAGGTTGACTAGCGGCAGCATCAAAAAGCCCCACACCCGTGATCCCAAAATCGCCCGTGTCTGGGTTCCAGAGAGACGGAAAAAGAGAAAAGCCACTTGCCGTTGAGCCCTGTGTGTGTATGTGTGTGTGTGCGCGTGCGTGCGTACACTTGAATGAGCTTTGCAGTGTGTCCGTGTGAGAGTGGTCCTACAGTACGTCCCGGCAGGTGAGAGGAGAGACGTGTGAGGTGTGTGTGTGTGTGTGTGTGTGTGTGTGTGTGTGTGTGTGTGTGTGTGAGAGGGAGGATTCCAGTAGAGGTTTAAAAAAAGGGAACAGGGCATGTACCTTGTCAGATAACCTATGCTTGTGCGCATGTGCGCGTGTGTGTGTGTGTGTGTGTGTGTGTGTGTGTGTGTGTGTGTGTGTGTGTGTGTGTGTGTGCTCACCTGCATCCAAGTGTGTGCGCGTGTGTATGTATGTGCGCCCGCAACCATATGGCTTTGTAACCAAAGTTACTTTCCAACCCACCTACACGACCTAAAACCTCCCTCCGATCCCCCCCACTGGGCCATTTCTTCTGCCTTCCTTCTCTCACTCTTTGTACCCCGCTCCCCTCTCCAACCGCTTCCCCCTTGTTACTCCTCTGTGGGCTTTGATATGAAAACATGAAAAGAGCCATGGCAGGGCTTTGGAGCAGAAGAGTGGCTGGCCAAGAGAGGCCTTAAAGCCCTTTTTTAGAGGGGGATTTGGTTTAATGGTCTCAGGGTAAAGGCGGTAAAGACGGACTCTGCTGCTATGGGGGAAAAGGGGGGTGGGGGGAGGGGGGGGTCATAAAGCTGGGGGTTTGGGTTTGTGTCTGCGTATGTGCGTGTGTGTGCGTATGTGTGTGTGTGTGTGTGTGTGTGTGTATCATGGAGTTCGTGTGTGTCTGTAAGTGTGTCAGAGTGTGCAAGTGTGTGTGGGTGTGTGTTAGAGAGTGCATTACTGTGTGTGCCCGAACGTGCATGAGCGTGGGCGTGTGTGTTTGTGTGCGGTGCGTGTACATGCATGCATTAGCATGTTTTCCATGTGATAAAAGTCAAGGGAAGTCGATTATGAAAAAGTGCTGTGACAGCAAAGATGGGCTTTCTGTGGTTATGGCTTCCTATCTTCCGTGCGCCGATCGCTTTGCCTCCCAATCTGCCAGCCGTCTCCCGACCGCAAAAAAAAAAAGGTGGGTAAAGGACAGGAAACAGAAACACACCAGTGTAGTGAGAGTAGTTATCGTTTGTCAATATCCCCTCACCAAAGAGAGAGACTTGTAAAGGTATTGTAGAGCTCCATCAATACCCGCTCCATCAATCTTTCACACACACATACACACACACAAAGGCCTAGCAAATGATAGCGACTAGGAAAATCAAAGAGGCGACAAGCCAACTCTTCCTTCATCCTTCTTTCTCTCTCCTTTGTCCCCAAGTAATCCTCACATCCCTTGGCCTAAGCGAGTGAAGTTGATGAGGGGGGCCGACAGTTGTGTGATGCTTGAGGTATAGTACATGACATGAGGGAACCATCTAGAAAGGACATCTCTCTCACATGCAGACACACACGCATGCATATTAATGAGTAACATATTAAAAAGACGCACGCATGCGCGCACACACATACACCAGACCCAGACAGACGCATGCATATTAATGATTTACATATTAAAAAGACACATGCATGCACCGCACTCAAACACACACACACACACACAAACACACGAGGAGGAGGAGGAGGAGGAGGAGGAAGAATAGGAGGACCCTCAGTGCTTCCTCTGAGAGGTGTGTGGGTGAAAGTAGCCGGATAATTATCCCTCCAGCTATAGGGACCCTCTCTCTCCAACGCTTAGAAAGAGGCGTATATACACACACAGGTTTATTTTGCAACACTTAAAAATAAGCATGGCGCACGTGATCCCGCACCTACAAATGTTGCCCATACGCTCCTTGAGAGCCCGCTATTATCAGAAGGATTTTGTTCAGCTCTATAGATTTCCAATGGCGCCTGTGAACTGGGAAGCGTTCTCTGGCCTGCCACATGCAAATTGAAGTGGGTTGATTTCCATCAAAGTTCTGCATTTTACTAAAGTAATCATTTCTCCATAAACACCCTCCACGGGGCGATAACTGCCTACGATGAGTCTATCTCGCGCAGCAATGGAACACACACACACAAACAGACACCCACACACAGACACAGAGACACACACAGGCAACTAAATCAACAAATTTTACAGAGCTCAGATGGGCTGTATTGACGTGAAGGAGTGGTGATCTGGCAAAAAAAAACTCAATTAATGTTTATCCCCTTTAATACCTGATGCCTGGAGACAAAGCGAGGCTGGAAAGTCGTAAAGTTTAATGGCAGAGATGGAGAGTCTCTTTACTGCACTCTGCACTGGGATGAACAAGGCCTGGGATCTTATCTAATGCAGGCCCATTCAGGTTCCAGGGCCGTGCAAAGGGACAGGTGTGGCACAGAGGAGCGCCACAGAAAGGAGCTGGCTACACACACACACACACACACACACACACACACACACACACACCATAGGCTTGAGGGTGTTATCTAATGTGGGCGCATTTGAACGCCTTTGCGATAAAAAGTGTGGCAGGGGGCTCGAGATACACAAACACACACATGCACGCATACAGACACACACACACACACACACAGTTTAGACAGGTTTAGACAGATGTCCTGCTCTCAGTGATCTGCTAACCCGGTGTTTTCCTTGGCCTGACACACTTCATAATCATCCGTCCACGAGACGTTATGAGACAATAATAATAATGGAAGAGAGGGAGGAGGCAGAGTGTGTGTGTGTGTGTGTGGGGGGGGGGGGGGGTAGAGACAGCAGACGATTGGGGCAATGAGAGATTTGCAATCTATTCATGTTAACATAACATAGCTCCTAGTCTTCAGTGCATCACTGCGGTAAGCCGGGCTGCCTCTTTCATGCCAGTAAATCCTATTTGAATATGGATTTGACAGCCGGCAAGGGAAAGGGAGAGAAAGAAATAAATGGTGAGGGGAGAGTTTTCCAGTTAAATACATAATCAGTTGTTGATGCATTAGCACATGTAGCAAATCCCTATAAATCTTGCTGGGAACTTTTTGTTCCCGGCAACCGATGGTCATCATCACTTTTGGTTTCGGAAATATATCCACGGGTTGCTCTTCCAAAGCTCTGGTGATCTGAGGCCTTAACTCAATCAAACAGCCAATAATAACACAAGACAAGAGAGGGACAAGCACACTAATGCTAGAGGGACAGATAAACAGACGGAACGAAGGAAAGACTGCCGTGACAAATAATCTCTTAAAAATGTTATAACATATCATATCACTTTCTTGACTTTATTGCTAGGGTCATTTAACACAGCAATACATTTATAGATTTCCCTTGCACCTAAAGGGTAGCTCCTTCCGCTCTCCATTTTAAAGTTGTTCTATTAGTTTGAATTTACAACATCACTGTAGCCAAGATGTCCATACGTCAATTAACAAGCCTCAGAGTTCAGAGCGTGAGAACCCCTTTTTGGTTGGAGTTTATTTGTATCCTTTGATGTTTGTGCCAACAATCTGACTATAAAAAGGTCCTGAACATTGTGAACACGATGTTGTCTCATTGAAGATGCTTGGCAAACGCTGCCAGCGTGTCTTCCCATGATCACGTTCCATTAAATAAAATACTCTGCTGTCAGGAAGTGTCTCACCAGGAAGAAGTTCCCATCAAAGACAATAAGGAAAGAAGAGAAAGGAAGACAGAAGCAAAGACAGAATGATAAAAGAGGATGGAAAAAATAATGAAAATCTGATTTTATTAGGGGCCTGCCAGTACAAGGAGCCGTGATGAGTGCTCGGCATCAGCCCCATCTAATCAATCAGTCTAATTAACTAAGCTTTATTAAAACTGGGCCGGGAGACAATCCACCGACACACAGATTAATAATAGCTGCCGAATACACTGCAACACATTCTATTAACCATTTGTCTTCATGCCTTCCCGGCTGCCTGCGAATAAGAAATCTCCCCATTAGTGGTTGTAATGAATGCTCCGTAATGTATGAATAAATGGGCTGTCCTCGTCTCGCAAGTGTTCAAACAAGCACATCTCCAAATTGTGCCAGATAATGAAGTGTAAAGTTAAGTACAAAACTGTCTTCACATGTTTTGAGTGAACCGAAAATAGCTACTTTCTCTTGAGAAGAATAATCTTGTGTTTTTCATTATGGACCAAATTAACTAATTCCCCCAGTGAATCTTGTGCAAGTGTGTTGTCTTTAAGGATGAAGTTATGCTATTTGTTGACAGATTCTCTTTAGAGGACATCTCTCTGGTCTATCAGTCTCATAATTAAAACTTCACTCAGAATAAGAGGCAACACAGTATTCTCCTCACCCTCTGGATAATGTAGTCCTATACATCCCAATGTGTGTGTGTGTCTTTGTCTTTATCTGTGTCTGTGTATAACGGTGTATTCTAGCGCGAATCAAAAGGCTATTGTCAAACAGTGGGTTACATAACCACTTGACAAGCCACGTATCTCCCTGGTGGTAGACTACAGCCAATCTTCTTTTTGTCTTCCTCGGAGACTGCGTCGTCTACATTCCTACATTTCAATTCAGTATCTTCCCCTACCTGTGTCTGACGCTCTGAGTGTCTGTGTTGCAGTTATCTGTATTGTTGGCTCTAAACCTCTATTGCTCAGCCACATTACTCTGGGTGTCAAACCCTGGATAAGAAACGTCCAGCTATCCCCCAGCTTTCTCTGATCAACAAAGACTCTTAGTAACTTTCTTTTAAATCCTACATTTCTAACAACGCTTTTCACCGGAGGCTTTGGCAGTCTTTGAGTTTCTGTGACAAACAAATTCAGAAAAAAAAAAAATGTTTCTTCCACATGAGACCATAAAGCGTTCCTGGAATTTCTGAACCATAAATAATTCTTCAGTATGTCTAAAAAGTACAACACAAAATCAGAAGTTGTACATTAGAAATGGACAGCGATGAAGAAACTATTCGAACCCACAGGAACAAATAATCGTTTCAAGACACTTCAAACCCCACCCGTATCTCCCTAGAAAAAGACTATAGCCTTCCAGACTCGACAAGAAGACTTATGCATCTGAATACCAGAGTCAAAGATTAGCTTTTGAGAGCTGGTGCCTTCTCCAAACATCCATCAGCTGTTTCCTCCACACAATACAAAGGGGGTGAAAGTGAGAGAAGCACATGCTATCTTTTTTTTCATCAAACAATGATACTGTGCAGGGTTGAAGTGTTTCACTTTGAAGATTGAAACTCTCAGGATCAATACGATCTTTTCTTCCCCCATCCCCCGCTGGGGCCGTCTTGGAGGTATGATAGGAAAATCTATGAGGAGAAGGAAAAGAAGACCCAACGACTCACTCCTGACTCCCCATCCCCGACGACGCCACCACCCTTCTTACTTAGCTGGAGTGAGTCGGTAGCATGGACAAAGACAGCGCTTTTCCCCGAGTTGTTCACGGAGGGATCAGTCAATGTCTTTGCCTTCATAAACATGCACCACTTACTCCCAGGCCCTGTGCTCCATTCACACTTGTCAAGTAATCTCGCCCTGCTGTATCAATGTCATCAGCCCTGATGATGCCAGCGAGGACCGGAATCTGCATGGGTGATCGCCATGGTGATTGATCTTGTCACTCTTCTCAACGCTCCGCGCGCACACTGAAAATTGCCTGTCATCTGTGCACTTAGTTCCCTAAAGAGTCTCACTCTCCATTTGTCTCTTGCGTCGATGTGCATGTTGTTTGTGCATATATTTGCCTGTGGGATGTGTATATTGGTCTTTGTGAGTGCTTTGTGTGTGTGTTTTTCTGGGCGGTTTTAAGAGTTTGAGTGTGTGAGTAAGAGTGTCTGTGCGTGACTGCATGTGGTTGTCTTCATGTGTGTGTGTACATATGTTGTTGTGCGGGTCTGCATGTGGGTGTGTGTGTTTGTGTGTGCCTGCGTGTGTTGTTGTGCGTGTCTGCATGTTGTTGTCTGTGTGCATGCCCGTGTGTGCCTGCCTGCCTGCCTGCGTACCATGCAGCCGCACCCAGGCGATCCTCTTCTTCCTCCCTAAGGGATGAGGCGGACGTTTCTTTGCCGAGCCTCCTCTCCCCCAGGATCAATACTACTTAGTGGAGTGTGGGAGGGAAATCAAAAGCTGTTCAGGGAGAGAGCTGTATTTTACACCGCTAAACGCAAAGCACTAGCGCCCGATGCCAATCATCAGCACACTCAAATCTCCAAAACCGCCACGCAGGCTTTTCAGCTCCCGACCATATTCAACCACAATGACTCGTCCTCACTGTTAAATTGCCATAATCGCTAGGTGGCTCTTTGCTTCTGCATGTGATCGGGGCCCTACTGATTGGCACATTGATAAAAGATGATGGCTTTCAGGTTGTAATGATGTACGTTACAATGAAGCATACCTGAGTGGAAATCGACCTTTGCTGGGTTTTTTTGTGCATTGCATATGACAGACATTAGCCTTCGACTAGCGACGAAGCTCCATGAGCCAAACGGAGCGCCGGTCCATAAAAGTCATGTAGAGACACCAGCAGCCTATAACTATAGAGAGACATGGGACCCCAAGTAGGCAAGTTGAAGAAAAGCAGGCCCCTATGCTTTTTCTGCAACTTCACTCTTTACACCATCCATCAGATATATAATGACTAGCCTGAAAGGGGGCCTTAACCACAATGCTCTTCCTCAGAAACGGTTTTATCTGTTGTGCTAATTGCGAGGAAGCTGACCATGAACCAGCATCCGCAAGGCTAGCCCACAGAGCCACGTCTATCGATGCTCAGCGCTCTGGCTGTGGCCCATCTGAAGTGCCCTATTGGATTGTTCTGCTCAGCAGGCTGGGGTGGAAGCCTGCTCCTCCTCCTCCACTTCTACCTATCGATCTCACCTTCAAGCCATAGAAAAGAGAGCCAAGCATGGACTGAAAGAAAATAAAAATCGGAGAGAAAACCGCAGGTCAGAGTGGCTTCTGGGAAAGACCCTGCTTTTAGTCACGTTTTCTTTCATTTTATCACGTTTTCTTTCATTCAAGCATTGTTTTTGAGAGAGTGTTTATATTTGTGTGAGCTGGTTGATCTTTGTTTTGTTTGCCTCAAGAACACAAAAGTTAAAAATGGTGTCGTACCAGAACATGCGCAGCTGGAGAGCAGCTTGCAGCTTTAGCCTATGTGCACTGTGTGTGTGTGTGTGTGTATCCATGTCTGTTCTGTTGATATTGATGATCATGGTGGTTTTTCTGTTGCACGTTCCCTCTGTTCTCCCTCCCCAATTCTTTCATAAAGAAAAGAAGGAAAAGAAGCCAACGTGGGAACGCTCGGAATTCGGTCTCCCCGAGATCACAGAGGGAAACTTCAAGTCCCACCCGGTGATCACACACACATACACACACGAAGAACAGCAGGAGAAAAGGGGAAGCACATGTCTGGAGAACAATAGGAGTGGGAAGGCAGACGGCAGGGAGATGTGTCACAGGGACGGCAAAATGCCGACGCCATATCAAGCCTCGACAAAGGGAAGAGGAGATCCCAGCGAAGGCCTGGTCCTCGTGGTTTGCGGGAGAAATCTGAACTGGGAAAGCACAGTGACTATGTGTTGAAGACATGAGAGAGAGACCGAGACCAACGGACAGATGGATCGAGAATCAAGACACACTCAACTACGTTTTCCCTTTTACTTCAAACTCTAGCACGAGAGAGAGAGAGAGAGAGAGAGAGAGAGAGAGAGAGAGAGAGAGAGAGAGAGAGAGAGAGAGAGAGAGAGAGAGAGAGAGAGAGAGATGAGGCACAGAAAGAGAGAGCAACTGGTCACGCTGATGGCCATAGTTCAGCCCGTTCCCTCATGCTGTTGTCGCACGACGGACAGACATGACTCATTCATTAACCGGATGTCCTTGTGCCAAAAGAAACAAAGCACAATTAAAAAAAGGCCCACAATATAAAGATGAAACCGTGTGGCAGCCAAGTGAAGTTGACACAAAGGACAGAAGAGGGCCAATCTGAACGCTCTCAGAACGAGCTGAAGTCATAGGGACATAACTTTTAATGGAAAGAATAATTATTTTGAAGGTATGAATGCACAATTGTGTTGTATTGGCAGAAGCAAAAGTTATATCTCATGTTAAATCCCACATTGTTGGTGCACCGTGTAGAGCGCGTTACCAAAAAGGCTCAGTTTTGAACGCAGCGCTTGGGTTGGATCCCTGGCCGTGGTACTTTGCTGCATGACCTCCCATCCATCTCCCACCTTCCTAACTATCTCACTCTATAATAAAGCATACAAATGCAAAAATGCATAAATCTTTCAGTCAAAGAATGAAAAGCATGTTTGTCAACTCATGTAAACACATTATATTTCTCAAGGTTTGGTGGTAACACCATCGGAACTGTAGGACACACACACACACACACACACACACACACACACACACACATAATCCCCGGTGGGGCCGACCCACCTTATCACTGTCACTTTGGGCCCCACAGGCCCGGGGGCCAAGCCTGAGGCAGGGAGCCCCCTCCGCCCTCAGCGCCCGTGGCCACCACCACTCTGCCTGCCAGGGTCAGGTGATTAAAGGCGGAGGTGGTGGTGGTCCGAGAGGCGGGGGGACATGCTCAATGTGAACGAGGTACGGGCATGTACACGCACGCATGAATAAACCCTCAGACTGTCCCACACAAGCATGCGCGCACACACACACACACACACAACAATTTTATTCATGCAGCCTGTTGGGTTATGCAGACAAGAGCTGGGCCTTCCCGATGAACCAGAAGATAGAGGAGAGAGATAGAGACATAGATAATGAGAGAGAGAGAGACATAGATAATATGAGAGAGAGAGAGAGAGAGAGAGAGAGAGAGAGAGAGAGAGAGAGAGAGAGAGAGAGAGAGAGAGAGAGAGAGAGAGAGAGAGAGAGAGAGAGAGAGAGAGAGAGAGAGAGAGAGATTTGTCCATGGAGGATTCTCGGTAAGGTGATTCCTCACCGGACAGAAAGGAAATCCCTTTGGGGACATTGAAGAAAGTTATCATGAGTTGTTATGAATATCTTTATGCGGTGGAAATAGGCACTGCTTTGTTTGTGGATGGTATGGAGCTTACATATTATATAGTGTTCATTACATATCTGGCAAGAGGTCGATGCTTATGATGTCCTGGGTTGTTAAATTGGAGGATTGCATTAGGCAATAATGACATTCACCCAACTTACAGAAAGTATTCTGTGATGGATCCAAACATAGCTTCAACTTATAAAAGGGACAATGAGAAACTTACCACAATATGTGTACCAGGAAGTTCATTTTCTAACCACTCATCAAACATAACCAGGTAAGACTGCCAGCAATACAATTTGTAATGATTTCAAATAATCAAAATGTTTGCCATCGGGTCAAGTACCCTGTGGAGGTTGATGGCGCAATTAATCACATGCAGAAACCCATAGCCACAATTACCGGGACATTACCCAATCACTATACATCTTGTCAGCTGTTCCAACCCACTACTTTGCCTTAAACTAAAACAAATGCACACACTGAGTGGCCAGAATTAAAGTATCCCTTTAGCAGATCTAGTCGAGATGAAGTCCAAGAACTACTCTGAAGGGTCCACCGAAACCTCTCTTAGTGGTTAAGAGGTCTGACAGAGAAAGAGAGAGAGAGAGAGAGAGATGGAGAGTGAGAGAAAAACAGAGAGAGTAGGGCAGAGAAATTTGCTTAACCTTTACACAGGTGCCGATGCGGTCACTCTTTGGACTCTGTTCACTGCCCACAATATATACAGAAAAGTCTAGCAACATATCAGGCCCAGAAAGAATAGGCAAAGAAAATCGATAGCGGGGTCAAAGACACATGAAACAAAAGGAAAAAACAGAGTAAATGGCATACCCCCCTTTCCAGGGTTTTCCCAGTGAAATAGCCCAATCGTTGAGCACAACCACATTTGGTCAAGCCTTAATGGAACACAATGACAGGAGGACGATTAAGAGGGATTCTGGATGAGAGGAGGAAGAACGATAGAGACGAAAAGCTGACAGAGTGACCAAAAACAACAAGAACAAAGCGAGAGAAGGCACAAGAGACTTGAAAATTGTTTGCAGCCATGCTGTGGATCATTCTAGAAACACATACTCAATCACCAATTGTGCATGAGTACAGGGAGACACAACTGCAAAAATACCAAATTATAGGCAGAGAAGCAAGCCCTATTTCACAGTGTATAAACAGCTGCTCATTTATACTTTAAGATGGGTCTTGGACATGGACAGCTCCAACCTAAAACACACACACACACACACACACATACACACAGTTCATACACAATATGATACACACGCACACAAACATCTAGTGAGTCATATAACTGAATTATTGGTGTAGAAGCACCCCTGGGCCAGCCAGCCAGCCCTCGCTAAATTGTAACTGTTTAAGGCCAAACAGGCCTTGCATGTTGCTGAAAGACAACTGTGGAAATACCAGTCTGTGTGTCTCCTCTGGGCTGTGCTGTAAATCCAACATATAACAGTTAGGGCTCCACCATCGGTGAGCGCATGTTGCTCAAGTAAACAGCCATCCATCCCGCGTCCAGGCTCCGACCACAGCCGGAGTCAAAGAAGACGACGGGTAGGATGAAATATGTATATGCTTTTCAATATATAGTACCGCTGTGGCGGAAGAGAAAACAACATGTAGCCATCACGTCAGCGTTATGCCTTGTAGGCTGTACGGTGAGTGTAGCAGTCACAATAAAAATGGACACCTTCATTTTGACCAATTGGATTTCTCACTGGAGACTTCGGCCCCGGGGTAATAACGAACTTTGATTAATGGATGTCAAAACCAATCACACAGAGGCAATCAACTAATCAATAAATTAGCCGATGGCTTTGGTGGCCGAAGAAACACGGTTAAGAAACCTAAGCGATTCCTTTATGCCACATTTTCCCCTAATCCTCAATATAGTGGTAACAACTTAACCACTACCTTATCCTCCATTAGCAGTTTAAAGGATTTTTTTCATTCAATTTACAATTAATTAACACCATTGGAGTTCAATTATCCTTTCACTACCAATCCAGGTGTTTGAGTTAAAATTGCCCCAAAGTACAGTATGACTTTAATAAATATATAAAAGATTTAATTAAATATGACTCTGGAAACGTTTTAACTGGCTTAGTCTCCAAGACAAAACACAGACTTCCCAAAGGCAGTGTGTGTGTGTGTGTGCGTGCGCGCGCGTGTGTGTGTGTGTGTGTGTGTGTGTGTGTGTGTGTGTGTGTGTGTGTGTGTGTGTGTGTGTGTGTGTGTGTGTGTGTGTGTGTGTGTGTGTGTGTGTGTGTGTGTGTGTGAGAAAGTGTGTGTGTGTGGGAGTGTGTGTACTACATGTGTGTATCCAGAGCCCCCCCACGAGGTCATGGTAAAAGCTAGCAAAGAGAAACAGATAAAAGTGCACCCTTTTAACAGCAGCATTAGAGAGATGCATATTAATCAGATATTATGGGATGGCCTGCTGCTGAGCCAGCACAGCAGGGGTTGTCACAGAGACCTGAATCCGTCAGCGATCTTCGCAATGTAGCAGGAGGCAGGATCCGCAAGTCCTTGGTGCATTAGTAGCTCATGCGGAGCCACACCACTTCAAACACACATGTAGGTACACTCTCTTCGTCAATCAACACACACGCACACACACACACGTACACTTTCTTCGTCGTTCAACACAAAAACACACACAGACACACATGTATACTCTCTTCATCATTTAACACACGCACACACACTCACACGTTTTTCAGCTGGATGAAGCCAGTCTGAACCAAATCACTATTGACGGGCTGATCTCCGGCCCAAAATGTCTGAAAGCAAGCATGTGCCTGGAGACAGAGAGAGAGTGAGCAGAGGCAGTGAGTCACTCTGCCGGCGGTGTGTGGTACAGTGCTTCAGCAGTTAGCACATAAGCACAGCCAAACCTAGAACTGAAACTTTGTCTTCTTGTAGTGCACATTTCTAGGTTCCCATGTATATTTTATGTATTCATGTGTGCCCCTGCAGTCCGGACAGTGAAGCTAGACCAGGCAGTGGGTTTGAAGAGATGGAAGATGTCTAGCGTAGGATTGCAGGTCGGAATCTAACCTGGGTTGCTACAAGGCCTGTTAACACTAGCGTCTCTAGAGCAACCAAGATTCCTGTGTTTTTTTGCTTTGGTTTTTGCATTCTCTTAGTGCCCTTGTGGGCACACTCTGGGTGCTGCTACTGACATTTCTGCAGGACAGGGTACCTAGCAGCCTGATAAAGAACACTCGAGGCTCAGTGTTAAATAAGCAGCAGCGGTTAATTTTGATGCAATTGTTTTTTTAAATTTAATTCCATAGTGTAGAATTCGAGCTGAAGAAGTGGGTTCCTTAAACATTACGTGGCATCAGCTGATAAAAAAAAAAAGAAGGGAGAAAAACTTTTTCACAAAGGAGGGGGCTGCAAAAACTAACATGCTACCATGTCCACTC
The DNA here is from genome assembly GCF_949987615.1 of Pollachius pollachius. NCBI lineage: Eukaryota > Metazoa > Chordata > Actinopteri > Gadiformes > Gadidae > Pollachius > Pollachius pollachius. Next base: position 14,724,953 of record NC_136934.1, on the reverse strand, counting down.
ACACACGCTGCTACACACACGCCAAGCCTTTTGGGTGCAGAGGTCTTGGATTATTAACAGGTCATGACTTATGTAGAAGGGTTAAGACTTTGATACCCCCTCCACCACCATCCTGCAACCCCTATCCCATGTTCCCTTCTGGGTTTGCTGCTCGCATCCACCTACACTGAACCGCGAGACTTATCCTCAGATAGGACATGTTCACACAAGGCCGAGCCCAGGAGTGCGTCTGCTAGGGTGTTCAGACACAGCGAGAGAGAGAACACAGATAGCCAAAACACCAATATGTCTTGGCCATTTTCGATCTCCCTCCCCCAACTTTTTCCCCCACCTATCTTTAAAGTGGACTCCAGTGCTACTAGGGAAGAGACAACAGGCGTGCAGACTACAGGGTACTGCCCTCCAGGAAGAGGAGGATTTCAAGCCCCTTTAACCAAAGAAAAGAATGGAACAAGACCCTCCACCGACGGGTGAGCAGGTACTTTGGGGATGGCTCACACCTCATATATTCAACATCCTAAATCTGTCCAACACCACATCAGCACATGGCCCCACAGGCACCCAGGAGAAGAAGTGCTGTGTAGTTTTGGTTGTCTCACATTTGTTCCCACTGTTAAAAACATACGATAACTGTGCCTTTTTGAAATCGCCCATTTGTTACCTGTGTATTGATTTTTGTCCCATTCGTCAATTAAAAACCTCAAATGAATGGTTGGTGAAAGAGGTCTTGTAACAGAGTAGGCCGGAGCCATGCCTAGAATGGTGACCGCTTGTAGACCCTGGGTATACGCAATAGAAAAAGACAATGGCAGACGAACAGCAGCACGGAAATGAGTTTACTTCAATTGAATTGACTGGTGAACAAAAGCTTTTCAACACTCCGGCCTTCACAATTGCCCACTAAAAACCAGGGTTTTCATTATTTCTAAAGGCCACTTTGTAATTATTATTTTTTTACCATTTGAAAAGTTCTCATTTGCTTATCAGTGCTTATTAAATATCATGTTTGTCGTACAAACGAAGAGCCAGGTCCCCATCTGCTAATAATGCACATAACAGATTTCAATATCTAGCACAATGTAGGATGAAATGGTATGAACAACTAAAAGTGTGTACATAGACACACGTGCACGTGTGTGTGTGTGTGTGTGTGTGTGTGTGTGTGTGTGTGTGTGTGTGTGTGTGTGTGTGTGTGTGTTTTTATATCTCAGCAAGCATACATTTGCCTTTAACAAATAAATGCTGCCAAACTATTATCTATTAAGAAAAACATCTTTATGTTCATGTAGTGTTTTCTGGGATTCCTAGGGCTAGCGCCCTAATATTGTCAGTTAAAAAGTGCTTTGTGTGACATCCACATCAATACAAGTTCTGACAAATAGATCATGTCTGCATGAACTGCACAAAATGATACAGGCTGTGTTTTATGAATTATTTTATATATTTACCATTGTGCGCGTGTCCTTTTTATCTGATTGTTTAAGTGTATTTTAGTTTTTGGTTTGTTTGCTCTATGAGAAGAAGGGAACAGCAAATGAGTATGACAAATTTAATTATGGGATGTGAGTGAACAACCACCAGCATTCCCAGAGCGACAACAAACAACGATGTTATCACGGGGGGGCAATGTGTGGCATTGAAAATTTTCATAGATAGTTCTGACATCTCAATCACTATGACTATTACCATTATGCTAACACTTTACGATAATGATACATTAATAAAATTATTCAATGAAGTAATAAGCATTACTATACAGCATCAGCATAGGGGTTACAATCAGAGTTAGGTTTAATTAATGAATAACTGAATAACTTGGTAACCATGAATACCATTAGTAAATAATTATTAGACCATTAGTTAAATGTATATTAACTGCAAGTTGATGTTTATTACTGCATTGGCTGATGTTAATTAATGGACAATTAATGTACCCTTATTATAAAGTGTAACCACTATTATTACAACATAATCAATGAGGAAAGTATCTTACTTCACTATAATGTGCAAAATAAATTCACAAAATATTCAAAATATCAGCAAATATGTCATCTTAATTTGTATTGGTTATGTTTGCGTTTCAAAGGTTATAGATATTTAAACTAAATTTAGAAACAAAAAAAACCAAGCATCACATAATTGTGGCAATAAAAGTGGCATAAGCCTTGCAAAAAACAAAGCAGCCATCCAACATCCAGCAGCCATTTTAAAACCACCACTCAGGATAATTAGGCCTTATTGTTAAAAAGGTGTCACCATATTCCAAATGCTCCCCAACATTTTTAATGGAGCATTTTACAACATACAGATGGGAAAACTTCACACAGGTCCCAATCCACATATTGCTATGACTTTCCTGAACAGCTGTTTGAAAGCTGCCAAAGAACGTCCTGTGTGTGTTTCTCTTCAGAACAATGGCTGTGCGGTGTCAAAATAACAAAAATATATTGTCAAATATATCTACTGCAAAAAAGTCACCACTCTTTCACACCCCCAAGTGAGGTTCCTTGGCATACACACACACACACACACACACACACACACACACACACACACACGGGTCGAATTGCCACTAGCAATACACTCTCATCGCTATGGTAACGGGACAGGCAATATAAAATCCTTGGTCCCGCCCGGAGAGTTGGAAATAACAAGTATGTGTGTAAAAAAAAATAGATATATACAAATATACATACATATGGGGGGGGGGGAAAGGAGAGGGTTGTGTAATGAATTATCTATGTACGAAAGGGAAATTACTATTTAACGATGATTGTCTGATGTGTGATCTGCGGTTGTAACAATAAAATATAGATTTCTCTACAAGATAAATATTTGATAGAAATCGGTCCATGGCTTGGCTTTGGTAATTTAAAAAAACAGATAACATGAGGGTGGAAAAGATCCATCACCCTGGAAGAAATGTTCCTTACCGCTCATCAGCCATATCAGCTATTCAATTAAAAAAGCTTCTGATCATTGAAATCTATAACATTTCAAAGGCCATTTGGATGTACATTTTACATGTGGAAAACAACCAGGGGAAAAAGGTCCTTCCCAGGCTTTGAGGAAGTTATCGGAGCAGATTAATGACTTGACTGAAGACATCCACACCGCACTGGATAACCTTGAAAGTCGGCCCAGACTGCGACCCCAATGCCATCGATTGCCTGCCACAGACACAAACCCGCGCACACGTCTGTGTGGGTGTGGGTGTGTGTGTGTGTCCATTCTGAGTCCATAAAATGTACTTTCCCTCTATTTACTTTTCGTGACAAAGTTGCCAGATAATGGATAGATGTCCCTGTTCCTCATGACCATATTTCACCTGGAACAAAAGGGGGATTTTGCGGGACTTCATAACGATGAAAAACCTTTTAGCCTTACGTCTCCCCGGGCCGGCGGCCCGTCTCCGATGATTTGCGGGGTTACAGAACGAGACAGAGAGCCAGCCAAGGAAAGAGTTAGTGTGTGCTTGTGTTTGTGTGCCCTCGTGTACCTTTATCGGCGCTACTCGACTGTTTAAGTACAACCGTCGCTCTCCTTGGGGAACAACAGCACGAAACAAAGAGTAGGAAGAGGAGTTAATAAATAAATAAAAAACTTAAACAACAAAGAGCTGATGCCAACAAGGACAGGAGGATGGAGGGAAGAACAGGGTAAGGAATGGGCCTTGGTGGTGGGTGGAGTCGTGGGGGTGGAGGTGTGGGCGGAGAGGACTAAAACAAGAACACATTACTGTGGAAGGGTAATCACTGGCTAAAAGCCCCCCACTGAGACAAAGTGCCTTTTTGGAAAAAGCTGGGAATGGCGGGAATAAAGAGATGTGAGAAATTAGCGGAGCAACAGCAGGGCCACATGACAGCCATGTCCAACAAAGCGGAGCGAGGAGGGGGGGGGGGGGGGGGGGGGGGGGGGGAGAACGCGGTGAGTGATTGAGACAGAGTGAGAGGGGGGAAAAGACTGAGGGAGCGAGAAAATGAGCTGGGAGAACTCAGGGGAGGAAGCTTTCCGTTCATTTCTGCATCATTCTCTTCTATTAGTGCTACTCTTCCGGCTGTCCAAACACCAATGAAGCCTAATAAAGCCTGAACCCACACAACGGAAGACACTCACACACACAAACACACACATGGATGGTCCTCCGAGGGGCTGGAGGGGGGTATTTCCACAAGGCTTTTAAAAATGACCTCCAAACACAGTGGTCTTCCTCTGCCAAGAGCCGAGAAACTTTAATAGAGACCATTTGGGATTTTTGGGTGATTTGGCAAACAGCCTATTTGGCACCAGCCCTTCCATTTTCCACCAATTTTCAAAAGGAATGGGTGAATCGAAAAGGCCCTCTGTGTGCGAGTGTGAGTGTGTGTGTGCGTGTGTGTGTGTGTGTGTGTGTGTGTGTGTGTGTGTGTGTGTGTGTGTGTGTGTGTGTGTGTGTGTGTGTGTGTGTGTGTGTGTGTGTGTGTGTGTGTCAGGCTTGTGTTCAGACAATTGCAGTCGAAAGATTGATATGCACTTTAAATGGGCATACAGCGGTGCTTAGAAACAAACTCACTTCATGGAACTCCAAACATGTCACTATTGTCTAGTGCTGGGAAAGGAGACTATAAAGTCTGCTTCAATCTATCAAACATTCGGTTAGGGCTGCAGTGATCCTCAAATCAAATGTCACCAAAAAAGTACCAGCATCACGTAAAACCTACTCAGTAAAATACAGGGATGGGTACAACGAGAACAGAAAAAGGGAGAAAATGTAACCAAATATGGATGAAAAGGCTGTGTGTGTGTGTGTGTGTGTGTGTGTGTGTGTGTGTGTGTGTGTGTGTCTGTGTGTCTGTGTGTCTGTGTGTCTGTGTTTTCTGAGTGTGCATGCGGTCCCGTAATCGCTGTTCTCAGCAGCACCCCTTCTTAATTGCTGCATTAACTATTGAGGGGGATCACTGCAGGAGAGGCTGTCGGCAAAATTAATGTTTAACATCAAGGAATCAAAACTCGGCAACAGAACTGTGGTTTCTGCCTTTACTCCATTAGCCTTCACTGTTCTATCAGTGGCAAACACACAATGCTCAGCTCTGACACAAAATTAACGGCTGGGGAGAGGGAGTCAGGAGAAGAGAAAAGAAAAGCGATTGAGTCGGGGGGGGGGGGGGGGGGGGACCTTTATCCCATTGCTCCCGATGGCTCTATCACTCTTCCCTACAGGCAGGGCCTAGAGCTTTAATATCAAACACCACAAGGAGGGAAGGAAGGAGGTGAGGAAGGAGGGAAATCAGTAAAACATTTGATATGTTTGCACCCAAAAAGGCCTTAAACGCTGTTTTGGCCTCGAACGCTGTGGTGTGCACCAGCCAGCGTGTCCACTGGCCCCAACGCACCATCTGCTACAATTAGTCAGCAGTCTCACATGAGTTCTTCCCTTCCTCCGCATGGCTATGTGCTTACGGCTGCCCAGAGTAGCCATCCAGCCTCACCATGTTTAACTATTTAATTCAGCATGAAAATGCTAAAGGCCATTTGTTGTATTGGTGGCCCATTAGGATCCAATGTCACTACAATGAATGCATGTGATTTCAAACTGTGCAGTGTATAACATTGCAATAGCAGCGTTAATTAGCTACACTTAATGCGTGTTGCATATGAGTAGGGAGCAAGGCCATTGTCTCCTTTTTTTTGTTCACACTCCATTTCCAATAGGTTCATTCATCCTTCCAACCTTCCTTTCGGGGTTTGGCCTTCACGGCGACTCTCAAGCTCCCCCGTGTGGCGGGGAGGATCGCTGATCCAACAGGTCAACACACGGTCCCCTCACAGGATCAGTGTAAAGAGACGCTGTGCTCTGCTGTTCATTATCCTATGGGGACACCACCCAACATGGTCTTGTTGCTACCCTAGCCGTTCAACAGCCATTGGCAGTACACTAAAATATGACAATACATTTTCTTGACATACTTGATACTTAATGAGCATTTCGTTTTATAGTCAGTAGTCTGTGACTTTTCTCTCAGCTGCGTATTGCTTTTGTTTTCCTAAGAGGTTAAAGAGGTCTTTAAAAAAATAACACAATTATGAAATCACTAAAACATATCTAGTTTTGGTGAAGGTTTTTGATCATGCCATGAACCACCACCATGAACCAGGACTGGCACTTTCATTTATTCACGCCAACGTTTGCTTTAAAAACACATTGTTGTTTACGGTCCAGATTTTCTTTTACCGCCCTGTGATTTATTTCAAATTACTTTTTATACACACAACCGATACTATGCGTGGCTGTGAATGCCAATTTTTATTTTGCACATAAATACGATTGTTATGACAAAAGAATGTCATAAAAAGATATTTAAAATGAACTGAGGCCGAATACTTCAAACCAGAGCTGCTGTTTGGTCTTTTGTTGGTTGATAATGTTTCTCCTATTGTAGAAAAATGTGTTTACACTCAAAGTAAGGTACCAGAAAACGTATTGAATTTGTATTGGGACCAAAATCCAGGTGTTGGCATTGGAAAAAGAAACAAACCCCAGCCCAAGTTGGAAGAGACCACTCATGGCTCTCCCATGTTGCCGTAATGCACAGCAGGCCAAGAGAAAGTGCCTATCAGCATGGAAATCAATGGGGAAGTACACCGAGGGTTGAGTATGTGCTTGATTCATCAGACTCAACTCTGCAGTCTAACAATAGCAACGTCTCTTGTGAATCCAAAACCTTGCCTGAACACACACCTCAAGTTATCATCAGCGTACCTGGAGGGCCTCGGCTAGATCGTGAGAAGTTTTGAGGTCTCGTTAGTCCATTGTTAACCTGGATAATAGTCAAAATGGTACAGGTCTGTGTGTGCTGTCATCCCAGGCAAAAAAGAAAGGCTAGTCTGTCCGGACCTAGAGGTCAATGTGTTCGAAATACAGGGAATTATTCACAGTGCTTACCCATGCAGCTGTAAATTGTTAATCTAATCAGTTTTCGATGAATGACGCAGGCAAACAAGGACAAAAAAAGAAAATACTAATAATACCCACCTTAGATGATTAATAAAAGGTATTACATTTTCAATGTTGTGCGGCCTTGTGCAGAAAAAGAGAGAAAGCTTTTGTACAAAGAAACCAACATTATAAGGGATTTATCCTCCCTCAAATAAGTGCTAATAACACACAAGGTCCATGAATGCCAGGCAGCGGGAGACACAGAGCAACGGCAGGTAGGACAGAGAGAGAGGAAATGAGGGAAACTATAATAAGAAGAAAGGCTAACGGAGGAACAAAGAAGAGAAAGGGGAAGGCGAGCTTGGACAGAGAATCCGAGGGACAAGTGCAGAAAGAATATAAAAGGAGCGCCGGTGAAAAGGAAGAGGCTGCGAGGAAGTGGGGACACAGAGAAAGAGAGCGATGGCCACAACACTGGGGTGGAAAATGTAGGTGCAGAATCCTATTGTGAGATGAATAATGCAGTACTCGTGAGTCTTGCCTGGCTTTGATACAGCCGTTCCCCACCTAAACCCATTAAAATGTGGCCGGTGCAGGGGGCGCCCATGGCCCTGGGTAGAGAGCCTCTGCAGTGCTTTACGACTTGCGGTGGGCTGGGGATACTGTTTTGTCTGTGGGTATATATTTATACAACCACACACGGGTCTGAGGGAGAAGGGGGTAGAGGGGTAGTAGGTTGGGGGTGCTGGTCACGGAACGCAGCCACCCCCCACCCCCACCAGGAGCCAGGAGGACTTGGTGCCGGTGGACTTTTTGATTTATTCATGCCAACGGTTATTATTTCCAAACACAACATTAGGTCACTTGTAGGTTCATTTGCGAGCCTGTGTTTTCATTTCTTTTTTAACAGCCCAGGGATTATAATTTTTTGTATTTTTAATTACTTTTTATATGCACATTCGATACTATGCGTGGTAGCGAGAAGACCGATTTAGCTTTGCAGAGAAATACGTTTTTTTATGGCAAAAGTCTGTCGGAGAAAGAAATTTAAAACCTGAAATATGTAATTGCAATTTTAATGTTCAACAGTAATATAATTATATATTTTTTCTAGTTTTTATGTGACAGCGGTGGGTGGTTTTCTACGGTATATAGGCACCTATGTGGGCAGCTAGAGTACATGTGGCTTGGATCAGAGATGTTCAATAGACAGAATTCATGAATTGTATCGTCAACCACTCAGAACTCATTTAAATATCATATAGTCAAGACTTGTCAGTAAACAAGTTGAAATATCTGCAGATATAATTGAGCAACCCAATCCTTTTATCACCCACAAATAGAAGAAATAGATAGCATGTTTTCACAATTATGACCGTGTGTGTGTGTGTGTGTGTGTGTGTGTTTGTGTCAAGAAAAAGAAAGAGTGAGGGAACAACAAAAAAGAGAATGGGGAAGAGGGAAAGAGGGGGCATTAGATACAGAGAAAGGGAAGGAGAAATGGCGAGGGAAATAGTGCCAAAAAGCAGCAAGTGCCATGCATGTGATGAGGAACAAAAATTAAAATGACTTGTTTCTCGGCCAAGGTGCCACACACACACACACACACACACACACACACACACACACACACACATACAGAAAGAGGAAAAACATAACGCTGAATAATAAATAATAAAACTACATTCTAAATAATGTTTTCCCTGGCAGAAAGTGGGTCTCCCTGCCTTTGTCAATTAAGTGGGTCCAAACGGCTATTCATTTTCCAGCAGCCGAGCCGGCCGGAGTCCCTGGGAGTGGAGCAAGCCTCAATCAATTAACGCCGCGTAGGGGGGAGGCCTCGGACCTTAATTGCTTTTATCGGGGCAAGATGAGGAATTCATCCAGCGTGGGCACACCGCCTAACCAAGCAGCTGTATGGAAACCATCAGCCAGGGGGGAAAAATGACCGTACACATTGACGCCATACACAGGACTACATGCATGCATGCATACGGTTGCACATAAGTGTTGCTGCATGCTTGTAGAGATGCATGAAATTTTAGCATAGAACATCCTGGAAAATGGGGCTTGTGTTGTTGGACAACTGAATTCTATTGTTACAAGGGCACCGTTGCAGACCAAAGTGTTGGGCTGTTTCTACTGGCGATGAAATAACAATGAAAAGCGGCTGATAGGATATTCCTCTGCTCGGTTCTGCTTGAGAGTCGCAGATTTTTCTCTTCGGTTCAGACAGTGCCAAGTCTAGCTGCTGTTGTTTCAGTTATTTTCCGTCTTTCCATCACTCATTTTTCTTTCCCTACTCTTTTATCCAGTTTGACTATTTTCTCTCTTTTGTTTACTTTTTTTGACACTTTTAACCCACTGCCTAAAACTTAGAAGGTAACTACAAAGAGGCTGCAATACTCAAAATGAATAATCATTCAATCAATAATTATTTCATCAATACTGAATAATACACAAAGACACTACGCCCCTAAAAATGCACCTAAAAATGCAAATCATGTAAAAGCAAGCAGGAAAACATATGGATCCAGACCTCATTTATTTCAATTTGAGCCTTTCAGTCAGTTGCTTCAAGCACTGGAAGGACGGAAAAAAGCCTTTCTTCCAACTCAATGAAACATTCTTTTAAAGGATGCAAGGCTGGCTGGCATCACGCTGCAGTTGGCAGGCAGAGGGAAGAAAGGACCAACCTTTCAAAGAATAATTCAATGTGACAATTTATTATTGTTTGCGTTTTGCTCCCTACACAGCATCTGCTGGAGCCAAGGAGGACGGCTTTAAAGGATTGGATGGAGGGAAGTGAAAGATTATGTGGCTTACTTACAAACGCTTGGCAGCGGAAATCGAAAAGCAAACTAGGAATCTATCATTGGCAGTCAATGGTAATTTCATAATAACAAAGAAACGACAAACATGGAGCGGCGTGGTACAAAACGGCCAAATGGTCCTATAAACAAAACGACGCATTAACATTATCAGACAGGTAGAGCAGCAGGTGACGGAACACAGATTAGTCTGTGTCGCACGCTTCCAGATGGCTGCTGTAATCAAGCACCGAAAGAGATCACAGATCACATTGGACTCCGTGTGCCAATAACATGGATGCATTTGCTCCGCTAAACCGAGGCAAAGATCGGCGATATGCATTGTAAATCAAACCTACATGAGCTCTGTGATTAAAAGAGGGGAATATCCCGAGCAAAGATGGCTTGGCACATGCGTCTGGAACTTCACCCGACAAGTGGCCATTATTCCACTGAGGTGCAGAGAGCAGACTGGCAGACACTTGCGAACAACTTCTTTGTATTTTCACGGCACTTCCCAAGAGCCAAAGTGCATTAGTGTGGAAAGCAAAGGCCCAAACCATCTGGGCTTCCACGCAGAGAGAGACGAAACAGTGCCAGAGGGGAAGAGGGGGAGAGGGGCCGAGGAAGTAGATGACTGAGGGCTGAGAGAGAGAGAGCACTATAGACACAGGTGTTATTCCAACACCTTATAGGAATGCATGGCTAAATTACGCAGAGAACTGTCTAGACATCTGGGTCTCCTCTCAGACCTACAGACATGACTTAAGGACTCTGTGGGTCTGAGGCTCAAGAGACTGGGGCCATTTACAGAGAAACTAAGCAGAATAAAATGAGAAAGAACGGGAAAAAAAATATAAATAATAAAGAACGAAAGACAACAGAATGCAAGAAAGACAGAAAACAAGAAAGGCAGAAAGAAAGAAATAAGGAAATAAATATGGTTCTATGTTTCTGAAACTCGACTTTTTCCTTTATATGTCTTCGTTCTCCGGCTCTTATCCACGGAAACTTCTCTGCCCTATCAATGTTATTGTCAACATGTTTCCATCAGGACCCATCGGATCACAGACACTAAGCTGAACCAGACACGACACCTCAGCCAATGAATGGGGTGCTCCCATGTTCAGCGTGTCCCAGCCTTTTACGATTATTTGAACATGAACCGTACATTATCCGTATTCAGGGATCTGTCCTCCTTACAACTGTAAAGTGCTACCTAGCAATCTGCTGATGGCGTTCGAGCCCAACCCCACGGTGAGGTTTTCATTTCACTTTTACTGCATTGCCGGTCACAGACATAGTCCCTGAGTATTAATGAGCTCGGCCAATATAAATGTAATCACGCCTGAGGAGCGATTACAAATGTAATTGAGCATCTAAACAGAGTATTAAAATGGCGTAAAACTGGTACTCCAATTTAGAAGACACTTAAAAAGCCAAATCCTAGTGCATAAAACAAACACTTTATCACCACAGACTTTTTAAAGGAGGTTAGCAATGGACTGAATCCCACTCAGAGTTGTTCCAGAACACCATAGAAACACCCATTAACTTTGATGACACACACAATTATTTGTCTTTCTTTAGCTCAAAACTGAGCAAGTAATACATGTTACAACGAGACATTGAAGTTTCACAAAGCGATTCCCACAGGACGTCATGCTGAGACTAGGCTTCTATCTCTCTATCCACCTGCATACACACACAAAATATATAATGTAATCACACACGGTTATACTTTCAGCCTCAAATCCAGTGCAGACTCCTAATACACAAAACAAAGAAAAAAAAAAATGCTATCAGAAAAGTTAGCGAACAATGAAAAACTTATATTTGGAAAGATGAAAACAAAGCAGGGACTTATTAAAACGGGTCCCCCATCCCAACCCGTGCCCGCAACCCACACCCCACGGTTATCTCTGCTCGTCAAATAACACCAAAGCAAGGTGAGGGATGCGTCGGAGGAGCAGCAGGGACAGATGACAGAGTTCACAGGCGTCTTTGTGGGTATTGACTTGTGGATGCGCGGCCGGCCCGTGACAGCTTGCCTTCCTGTCTAAGGGCAATAACAAGAGAAGAAGGGGTTTCGGAGAGGCAGAGCAAGGCGAGGAGGAAGCAGAGGAAGAGCCCCACACACACACACACACACACCTCACACAGATCCACAAGCCCTAAGAGAGCCCTGGGGGAAGGTTAGCACTCCTCTCAACTCCTCTGTCTCTGCTGCCCTCCTCTCCCTCGCAGCCACTCCTCATCTCCATGTAGCCATTAGCCAGCAGCTGTGCTCCTCGCGCACCGCACCCCTTCCTGCATATCAACACCCAGGGTTGCCATGGTCCGCAGCGTGGCGCGGGGACCCCATCGGCTTGCTGTGAGGCAGGCACAGGCGCATGCACGCACACATGCACGCACACACGCAAGCAAGCAAGCAAAACCCTGGAGTGGAGGTAGCGTGACAAGGAAGTATGAATGGGATTTTTTAGGCGCTCTAAGGAAATGTGGACTTTAAAGGCTTTTTTTTTGTTTTTATAACCTTCAGTGTAGAGATGATAAATAATTAGTGACTCCGAGGTATTTGGCTCAAATATGGATTCATTTCAATTCTCTTTGTTCACGTGTTTCTTGTTCAGATTGTGAGTGCTATGAGACCATTCCCTTTTTAGTTTGGGCTTGAGGCAGGTGGTCACGAAGGACCGGAAACCAGTCTTTTGGGGGGAAAAGCACAAAAGCAAACAAAAAACAAACATGCACGTGCACTACATTTGTTGACTATTTCAAGGGGTCATTCTTATATTAACCTGCACATTACTGACGGTAGGCAGTTAGTTGGTCAACCCTTTTCTCAGTGAAAACTAAACTATCTAAATCAAACACCAAACTTGACTAAACCCACTTTGGGGATGAGGGTTAAACACACTGTGCCGATGCAATACAAACCAAGCAACAATTAAACAACACAATGGCATTAGTAGGTTTAGAACGCGATATTGCAGATCATTCTAAGCTTACCAACGTGCGCAAAGGCTACTGAGGTACTTAGTGGTGCATGTAGCTTGCAATTTGTCATGCGGTTTAAGAAAAACCTTCACAACTTGTTTACTAGTAACACAATTTCGCTGTCCATCCCCTAATACAACAGGGCCGACAGCAGGTCAGCAACAGCATTGTTTACATTGGGCATGGCCATTTATGTATAGTGTAGCATATTCAACAACCTCCCCCCCCCAGGGCACAACCCAACTGATGATGTTGTGTGCTGTGTAGATTAAGTACAGCCCAGAAGCCCAGCATTTGGAGCTTGATGTAACTATACCAGACCCGTAAGTAGGCTATATTGAAGTGAATGGAGCCCAGCTCCCCTTAAGGGAACGCAAAGAGTAACCACGTATCCAGCATAACAAATAAATCAACCATCACAATGGACCTCGCACAGACCTCAGGAGATGCCTTGATACCACTGTTTATCGATCTCCCTGCATACGTGTATGGGTGTGTATGTGAGTATGTGAGTATATGAGTGTGTGCGTGCGTGCGTGACTGTGTTTTCGTCTGTGCAGGTGTGTGTGCATGCGTGTGTGTCTTTTGTGCGTCCGTGTCTACGTGCGTATGTACGCATTTGGCAGAACCCATTTATTTTGGCAAGAGGTGCTTTCTCTCTGGCGTGTTTGAAAAATGTAATGGGCTTAGTTTTAAATTGAAGACCCAATAAGGGGTGACACTGAGGTGTTCCTGGGCAAAAAGAAGCTTGATTTGAAAAAGGGCGGCAACCCCTGCTGATGAGAAGGATATTGAATTTCTATTGGCACACACACGCACACCTGCATTTACATATAGCCTACATTGCCATGCCTGGGTAAGCAATTTAACACTCCAATTCAAACAGCTGCTCTGACTTATTTACATAACCTAATGGGGGAAATTAATATTCTATTGAAGTTTTTACAACATGTTTTTGTCCCAACATTCCTATTTTTTTTTCAGGGGGGGGGGGGGGGTGGGTGTGAAACCGAGAGGCATAAAAGCAGTGCAGTGCGGTCGTTGCAACGGGTTGGCCCATCTAATTTGTGACTCCCCGGAGAAATTAGGGGTGTTGCCTGTTTTGCCTATATGTAAACAGCAGGTGACTGACAGCTCGCCCCACCATGCAGCTGCACCACTTGCTCTTGTGTCAACGGCACTTACCATTCACCAGACCCGGGGAAGGAGTTATCAGACCTGGCCGGAGCCGGCACACTTTGGCACCCGAACTGGGCCGAGAGCTAGCCTATAAAAGGTAGCCAGTGGCTGGCATTGACGCTCGTCAGAAACGGCCATTCAGTGCCAGAAAAACAAGGAAAACCAATCAACTAGAGAACGAATCATGAGGTCTGAAGAACAGCACCGCAATGCTCAAGAGCACAAAAAAACGTGATTGAACTACATTTGTTTACATGTGAATAACAGAGAATACAAATACAAAAGGAGGCCACTGTTCTCAAATTCAAGTATATAAATATACACCTATTATAAGATTTACGTACATTTTCTGTCATTAAGAGTGTTCCCGGTGTAACAGATTCACAGACTTCCATTGATTGTCGTGCGGAGCTGGTCCATGAAGGCAATGCTAATGATGCGTGCTCCAGAGGAAACAGGGAAACGCGATCTGCTTAAAGGAAGCCTGGGCCTGATCAGGTGTCATTTTAATGTTTCCTGGGGAAAGAAGGAGCCCGGTGCACAGTGAGTTCCTGGTGCAACTACGTGACCTGCGTAGCCACAAGTGCCAGCGGGGTAACGGTATGAGGTTTGGCACCTGCATACACCTGACAAATTATTCACATACAACACCCATCTAAAGAAATTATATTCTGATCTATGCACATTGCCGGATGAGTGTATGTATGTATGCATGCACACACACAATTGAAATAGGATATATTTATTTATTTATTTATATTCACATTCACGCACACATGTGTTTATATAATATATATACTATATATTTATATAGTATATATATACAATGCCGTTCAAAAATTTGAGGTAATTTAGAAATGTCTTATTTTTTAAAGAAAATGAGGATAACATTAAATTATTCAGAAAGATATTTCAGAAAGATATAAGAGAATGATATTTAATGACAACTATTTAGGTGTACAAAGGCCCATTTCCAGCAACCATCACTCCTGTGTTCTAGTGGTACATTGTTTAGCTAATTGTGTTATAAGGCTAATTGATGATTAGAAAACCCCTGAGCAATTATGTTGGTGCAGCTGAAAACTGTTGAATTAAAGTAAGATTTCAAGGAAAACATGAAATTGTCAGGGCCCAAACTTTTGAACAGTAGTGTATATATATATATATATATATATATATATATATATATATGTATATATGTATATATCATACATATCATACATATACATGTGTGGCCACAGACATACGTATATATCCACACACACACTTTATCCTACAAAACCGAATGGTAGCTCTATTCAGGACAAAAACCTAATTTACGTGGCGCTGCCCATGTGGAAGTATTGAGCTTCTACAGGGTCGTACAGTTTCTTAACACCACCTGTACACAGGACCAGGCGCATGTACATATTAAACAGCCAGCTGAATCACCACAAATATCCCTCAGCCACACCTGGACAACACGCCCCCACGGCCTCCTCCCCGGGTAAAGGTGATTGACAACGTCTCGGGGCCGTACAGGCCGCTGCAGGCCGGAGACGCCTGTCTGCCCAAGTACCTTCACGGCGAGGACCGCCTGACGACAGTACAGCAGGGAGCTTGTTACTCACAACTGTTTCAGCTCGGTTCGAATTTGTCCCCGCCCCACCCTGCCGCCAGTCCTGTCGTCTACCACATCACTTCCACCTCCCGGCCCTCATCACCACCCTCCCCTACCCAACCTCTCTGCTCTATCGCATCGCCCCCCTGCTCCACCTCACCGCCCTCCCCGCAATCCCTCCCCCCCGCAACTCCCAACCAGCCTTCCTCCATTAGAAGCATTACTGAACTGTGACTGAGTCATTTCAATATCGCCTCAGGTTGCAACACACAGTGCTTAATTAGCTCGTTAAATAGGGAGGCAATTACGGAAATTCATTTCTCCCCCTCCCTCCGCCCCTCAGTCCGTCCAGTGGTGGTCCCCACAGTACAGCCAGGTGTAGGCCATCACGACGCCGCAAGGGGGGCCGCTGAGCTGTGTTTTCTAGATGTGATTTCAAGATGGGGAGGAAGAGAGAGGGGGGGGGGGGGGGGGGGGGGGGCACGGGTGCATACACATGCTCGGGGCATCTGCTTGTCATCACGGACGCCACGAGTTTACCATAGCCCACACACTAGCGTAGGCAGGGTGTTACGCACGGCACATGAACGGCGTACAATTACATACACACGCCTCACCCCCACGCACACCCATATTCAATCACAGCGCTAGGTAGTCCAGTAGGGACAGCTCCATTCTTCAGAGGCCAGGTTAACTACGACCATTAGTCTTGCTTTGCCGCCTAATTGGTCTGGAGGAGGTATTGCGCCTGTTGTCCATTCTGACTGAGTGCTACAACCCTGCCAGAGGCATGCTCACCAGCCAGTTGGATTATCCAACAAGAGTGCTTTTAAGGGTGGTCTTAAATAAACAAGCATATTGCACAAGACCCCAAAGTCCGCTACAGAGTGGCCTCTGTCGGCAATTAATAATAAGCGGGAAAGATGCGAGATGGCACTTGCTCCAAATGGGACCAGGCAAGTAAACCAAAGAAATTGGCACTACGCTACGAAAAAGAAATAAAACACAGTGCTACGACAAGTATACAGAAAGTACTGTTTGCATCACATTACCCCAACACCATGCGGTGCGATATATTCGGCGAGCTACACAAACGAAAAAAACCAAGACAAAGGCATTTGCATAGTGTAGAGAGTGTGTGTGTGTGTGCCAGTGGACACAAGCTCTCCAAACTAGCCCTCGAATAGGCTGGGTATACCGGACTAAAATTAACCTTGGGAGCCCCGTGGTGCCACACAGCCACAAATCACCACCAGGGCATGTGCACAATAGACTGCCAGACATTAGCACACGCGAGGATTGCTGTCATTCCGGGCCCTGACACACTGCGCCGTTAGCGGGCTCCCATGGCAGCCCACTCAGAGGGAGAGCCAGGTCTCGGCGAATCTCCACTCATCTGTAATACGGCGAGACGTATTAGGAGCTCCAGCGTGGCTCCGCAGAGACGGAGCTATCTGCCGCTAAGTGGCGTCGGATGCTCTTCCTGAGCACCGCGCAGGTCGACACCGCACAGGTAATTGGTAGTCACCGCCTCTTCCGTGGGACCTGTATAAACAAAGCGGCGAGCGCATTTCCCCATTTGTCTTACCTGCTCGCTGAAGTCTGGATGGGTCATGACACATGAAACAGTTGGCACAGTGGTCTAGCGGGGCCTTTTATTTGTCAATAAAATGGAGTACCAAACACTTCGTCCAGATGTTTCTTCCAAATGAACTAGCCTTAAAATGGAACCGTGTGTCGTTAAGTAAAGGCAAAGAGGAAGAAAGGGGAAAGAAAGTGGGGAAATAGTTACCATTACAATCATGGGAGTCTAGCTAAGTTTAATATTGGTCTCCTGAGTTGCAGTGAGTGTTGGCTGTATTCAGAAAAATCCTTTTCAGACTCAAAATGCCAAGCTTGTCACTTTGCATTTTCTCATCCCCCCCCCCCCCCCCCCCCAACCCCTGCACAGCCGATACCGTTTTAGATCACGACAGCCACTTGACATGTGACACCCGACGCTTACAATTTCCAAGCTTTTGCTCTGGGTACGTCTTGTACAGAAAACATTGTCCGACCCTAAAACGGCCGGTCAATGGGGGCTCAGACAAAGGCACGGCGGTGACAATACTGTCTGGGCTAAGGTTAGGAGGCAACAATGGGGCCAACACACAAATGTATACGCAGGAGTACAATGGCCTCAACATGGCGTTTGGTGTGCCAAAAATCGGGGAGCTTTTCTATGGCCCACGTACAGAGGGGCCCTGCAGGGGGTAGCGCGGCGTCTGGCTGGGTGAGTGTGCACGCACGCCCATCACACGCACACACACACACACACACACACACGCACGCACACACACACACACACACACACACACACACACACACACACACACACACACACACACACACACACACACACACACACACACACACACACACACACACACACACACACACACACACACACACACACACCAGGTCTGGCATTTGGGCTGGGCCGGGTCAAACAGGTCATGCATTCACACCCGTTTTTTTAACCACATTGTTGGTGGATTTACATAATTCAAATATTGCTGAATACACGATGCGATGATAACAATTAGCGCTCTGTATCCATATCCGCCTTACCCGGCTGTTTCCCCCGATGCTGCTTTTGATAGGTCCGACGCCATTATAATTACAGCTATGCAGCGTTTGTCCCATGCGCTTGTCTTTAATCCGTTGATCGCTGAGACACCCCCACATGGTGCCAGCCCCCGCTATTGGACCAGGTCAAAGGGGTCACATCTCCAGAGCCTGCATGACACTTTTCCAAGCTACAAATAAAAGTAAATGTTTTAACCAAGCGAAAAGTGAAAAGTACGCACATTTCTCTGCACATTTTATTACGTTTGAGAGGCAGTAAGCCCTTTTATCATATTTACAGCCTAGGGTCCAGAGGCAAGCTCCAAGCGCCGCGGATGACACCTCTCTTCCTGCGGGACCGCAGTTTCTGAAGCAGCACTTTTTGGGGTCAGCACCATCGGAAACTTTGCATTTCTGCCATCAACTTTTCTGACCAAGCTTTTTTTCTGAACTGTACCATAAGGGAACGCACGTCCCTCATCTAGGGCTCTAGACCCAGTTTCCAGTTCCTCTTTCCATTTTGTCCCCCACACAGAGGTAAATAAAAGAGTTCTTCGAGTCTTCCTGTGTGTGTGTGTGTGTGTGTGTGTGTGTGTGTGTGTGTGTGTGTGTGTGTGTGTGTGTGTGTGTGTGTATTATGCATGTCTTGAGTGTGGGGTCAGGGGGGGTCATGCCCCATGAGCCGGACTGCAGCTAGACGCTATGGTGACGGTGAGCAGCTCAGTGTCATCCCACCTCACACCGTGTCAGCTTGATGTGACAGACCCCCCCCCCCCCCCCAAGTTAAGTCTCTTGTTGTTCAGCAGGTGTAGGATGCAGCAGCAGACGGGCCTGAAAGGAGAGTGCTGGACCAGCAGGATGGTAATGAATAGGCCAGCAGGTCAGGGAACAAGGGAACCAGGGAGGCCCCTCCCCTTCCCAGCGGCCCCAGTTCCTGTCTGCTTTGATCAGAGAGGTTTCAGATCTGTTACTACTGCATACCCCCGCCCCCCCTTAACAACCCCGCCCACTGTCTGTCTGGCCCCAAATGTGTAAGATCACATTAACGATAAGACACTGCTCCTTCTTTTAATGAATCTAACTCACTGACAAAGACAGAAACTGGTTAACAGGAAAACAAAAACATGCGGGTCAACCAGCATGACAAACTGGGGGACAAACTCAACAGCAAAAACCATTAAGTCTTCTGAGAGTCCCGTACTAGGAACGAGGAATGAAATACAGGTAATGATCTTAGTCGGCTCTAAACCCCGGTCTTCTGAGAGGATAAAGGCTGTCAAGCTCGCCCCTGAGATGTCAGACACCAGTGACCATGACCTCGTGACCTGTGGGATCAGAGGTTGGTGGGGTGGGGGGGGAGAGCACTGCGATCCGGGCTCCTCCAGAGGCACGGAGATGGGAAAAAGCCACAGGAAGGTGTAGCGAGAAGGCGATTACCAGAGAAATCCCTCCCGTGCTAATCGGGATGACTCCCAATCCGAGAGCCCTCCCAAAGCCGGCGTAGGTGAAAGGCCGGTGGGCCGAGGCAACCCCGCGTGTACCACCCTGACCCCCGGGTAACGCCGCTACATCCTCCCCCTCAACGCCACGACGACAGGAGAGAAGCCTGGGAGCCACGGCAACGGTTTAGTAACGGGGGGATGAGGGAGGAAGGGAAGCACTGTGGGTGAGAGAGGAGGGGGGGGGGGGGGGGGGGGGGGATGGAAAGGAAGTGAAGATCAAAGGAGGAGAAGCAGTGACCCTGACCCCTCACACTCTCCTCCTCTCTGACCCTGTGATCATGGAGAGGAACAAGAGGGGAACTGAGGACATGGGGATAAAGGAGAGAAAACATTCCTTTATCCCCCTCAAGCCTTTCACTTCTTCCTCTCTCCCTATTATTTTGGTGAGATGGTTGGGGATATATTTAAAGGAAATGCCATTGCCTTTCCATTAAATATATTCTAGGTCATATATTCTGCCAGGCAGATGACATTGAGTAGATGAGCAGACCACCCGGGTCAGTCAGAAGCTCTCAGTGAACTCAGGACGGGGGAGGTAAGAGGAAATAATGAGGATGACAGGGCGAGAAGATAGTGATACCGCGTCAGACTAATGTGTAAAATAAATCAAAATCTCTAATTGGCCAAAGGAATTCTACACTTACATTAGCTTTATTTTTCTTTAGTTTATGGTACTTAATGCACCTCTGCTAGTCAATGGGCTCAAACAGCATGCATTTAAAAAGCAAAGGAAAAATAAATCAGAAGAATTTAAACCTGATTTTTTTTACGGATTTCAAAAGGCAGCATTGTGTTTGGATAATCCAAATGCCAGTGTAAAACCTAGACACAATGGCCACTGTGCAGTGGAGCCTGCGGTGCGAGAGTTTCTGTACAGAGATGAGCTCTCTCTGAGATGACCGCTCGCACTTCTCCTTCTGACTCCCTTATCCAGGCCTCAGGGGCTGGGGGTGTCTTTGTGTTTGTGTGTGTGTGTGTGTGTCTTTGTGTGTGTGTGTGTGTGTGTGTGTGTGTGTGTGTGTGTGTGTGTGTGTGTGTGTGTGTGTGTGTGTGTGTGTGTGTGTGTGTGTGTGTGTGTGTGTGTGTGTGTGTCTGTTTGTCTCCCCCCCGTATCTAATCTACTAGACAGTCAGAATCCTCTGAGTGGTCTCTTGCATCACTGCCGGATGGAGCCACACTGGGCCTGGCTATGATGAGGCCCTATGGGATGGACGCAGGAGACCTGCTGCTTTCGGTGGACCACAAATCCACTACAGACTGGCACCGATGTGGACCCCTCCCACCCCCCTGCCGGCCTTAGCCGGACCAACACATGAGTTCGAGCTTCAGTGAATTCAAGCTCTGAAAGAAGGCGGAATCATTAGAGTGTAGTGTGTGTATCCGAGTATGTGTCACAGCCACACTGCGACAAGTGAACAACTGTGCGGCATGTCATGTGCGAAAGGATGTCCCTTCCCTGTTTGACACAAAGCAATGATTGATTCCGAACATGACCTTCACAGGACAGAAATCAATCACTAACAAATAGGCATGCAAAAACAAATGGAAATTTAGGTCACTGAGGTACCAAACGTGCAAATAAACAATGATTTCTCCTGGATTATTTGCGAACTGATGAGCGCAGTCCTCGGGCTTTGAATGTAAATGTAACTATCCATCAGTCGGAAGCCAATGTGTCCCCCCTCTCCACAGCCGATCTGTCAATGATGTCACATCTACATCTTCCTGCTTTCAATCCAGTTAGTGTGTGCGTGTGTATAAATGTGTTTGTTTGGGTGTATGGCTGCATCTTAGTCGTTTAGGAAATGAACTACTGAAGAGTAATAAATGGATATTTATTTTATTATTCACCTGTGTATTCTAATTGTTATTAATTAGTAGTGGTAGCAGTAGTAGTATAATTATGTTTTTATTATTTGTACATTTTATTAGTGATTTGGCCATAGTATAAATCAATCATGCTATTGAAAAACATAAATGATGTTTCAATATTGTCTTGATGTTTTCCCATTTGTTATACTATTGCTGAAGATCAATAAATACAATGGTAAAAAATAAAAACGATAATAAATGCCCTGTGACCAGCACATAAGCACGCTCCCCTACGACATGGGAAGACAGGGGCCCAGTCGGCCCTCACCAGGGACCGAGAGCGGGCCCCTTTTTATTCCAGAGTTAAAAAGAAAACTTGGATCAAACTTATTTCTCCTCATCCATCTCTGACTCTCTCGGCCGGTCATAAATCATCTTCGCCGTGCCAACTGTCATACCCCGTCCCATGGCTGTGAGGAGCCTGAGTCCGGGGGAATCTCTGCCCCCGCTGCCTGAAGCAAAAACACACGCGTGCACACGCACACGCACAGCTTTAACATCCACTCCCAGTTACAGCCCTTCCAGTCAACCTTAAGCTCATTCATTTCCCAGGTAGTCCCATTCATTGTAGAACCGCCGGGGATATGCTCGTCTTTTGTCTGTGAAAAAGGGGAAATTGCACGTCGCGCTTCAATGGCTCGCCTGAACTTTATGACTAATGATTGTCAAATCAAATGACTAATTCAGTACTCGGAATGAATAATTTTGAGTTTGATAATCGCTAGTCGTAAAGTTCACGCAAGCGATTTAAGCATGACGTCTCATTGATTGATATCCAATTTCCCGACAAAAACGATCAAATTTGACTTACTACCAAAAAAGACAACCGGTATAATGTTTCAGTTATTCTATCTTTGCTAACAGTGTTCATTTGATTCCTGCATACCTCGTATTTGACACACAGCTCGGTTTAAATCCTACTCAACAAAAATTACTTTCTATGCAAATATGTAGATCGGTGAGCACACTCTTTAAAGCACGACCCAAGTCTGGTTGACACAAAATGAGACAAACCTTTTTAGCACTGAGGCCTCTTTTGGACCAGTCATAAAATTATTTGCTTGGCTGTGCTGAGTTCTGCCAGAGCGGTTCTGCGATGCTAATAAACCCCATTGGCGCCTGGCAGGTAATAGTGTGCGAGCCTAACTTTTCTACCTAGGCTCAGCACAGCTCAATCAGCCCCCGCCAGTAGGCCCGCGCCGCTACGAGTCCCCACAGCGCCGAATCAGCAACTTGCAACCGCCACGTGTTAGCGCGCGCGAGCACGCAACGGTACGTCGGGGATGGGGGATGAGATGAGCATGTGGCGAACGGCGAGAGAAAGCGAGATGGAGAGAGATAGAGGGAGAGATGATAGGAAGTCAAATACGTGTATGTGTGTGTGAGCGCATGCGCACGCACACACACACACACACACGCACACGCAAACAGAGAAAGACGCACAGAAACACTCACGTGGAGTCTAATATCAGTTTGGTCCCCGGATCCCTTTAAGACACGCAAGAGACAATAGAGTGGTGGGCCGGGGGGGGGGAATAAATACTCTGCTTTATTACGGAGATGCAGAAGACGGAGCAGAGAGAAATGAGCGAGGGGACGCAGCAGAAAGAGAGACTCATGGTGGACCTGTAAGAAGCCGTGCTCCTGTGATCCGTCCATTGTCTGCATTCAAACGCCAGGGACCCCCACAACCCCTAATACTGCGACCCATACAGGACCATGAAGGTAGCCCTCCATGCGAGACTCTTCTCCTCTTATCTCGAAGGCTGCATACACGGCTCTCCCCGGCACGCGGTGCTTTGTTCGTTGTGCTGGCGGGGATCCTGCCGCCGCCCCGGTTATCAACGCGCCAGCCCCGAGACGATGAACCAGCAGATGGCAAAGAGGAGTCGGGCTTAAGCGACTCCAATTACAAAACATATTAGTTTCACACGGTCGTGAGTATTAACAAACGCACAGAGAGATACTATTAAAGAGTGAGATGGGGAGAAGGATCGCTCTCTCTCTCTCGCTCTCTCACTTTAGCTCGCTCTCTCCGCCACTGTCTTAATGCTTTCTCAAGCAGTTCCCCGAAATTCCCCCAAATCAGCAAGCCTCTCACACTGCTCTGCTCTCACATGCAAACATCAGCAGACGGCCTGGAGAGAGGCCTTCGGCACAGGCGTCACATCGTTCTTAAAAACGAAGACGGTTAAAAGATGTTTTATCTTGAGGAGGATAGCATTAGACATTCTTCATATATGGAACTTTAAAATGGACCATGGAAAAATGACCCGTGGAAAAGTATTTAACAGGTGAAGCTGTGATCAGTAGTCATTAGTGTAACCGTTCAGCAGTAACCACCGCCGCTGGGTAAATACCTGGATAAATCCTAAACCTGGCCATTCATAACAGAAACGTATTAGGAACCGCTGGTACGACTAACGGGAAAAGGCCTATGGAAAGACGGCTTATGAACTTAAGTGCTCTCTCTCTCTCTCTCTCTCTCTCTCTCTCTCTCTCTCTCTCTCTCTCTCTCTCTCTCTCTCTCTCTCTCTCTCTCTCTCTCTCTCTCTCTCTCTCTCTCTCTCTCTCTCTCTCTCTCTCTCTCATATTTAGGTCTTGTAATGGAGAGACTGTTGAAATAAGGACGAGCTCGGTGTCTTGGATCGCCCTCACAGATTAGGTTACCTCTGCCGTTGTGTTCAAACCCTATATTCCAGTTTAAAAATATATATGTTAATGCTTTTTATGTGAATTCTATGTTAATGGCTCTCAAAGGGTTTACTCTAACTGTCTTCATGGCCGCAGGCCAACAGGTTTCAAAAGGGAATTTTAAATATAGAAGTTGTTTTTTTCTTTTTAACCATTGACATTTCCATAAGGCTCAAGGTGTGTGTGTGTGTGTGTGTGTGTGTGTGTGTGTGTGTGTGTGTGTGTGTGTGTGTGTGTGTGTGTGTGTGTGTGTGTGTGTGTGTGTGTGCGTGTGGCCTAGCCCCTTGCTCAATGTGCATGACAGTCTGTGTGGCATGCACTGTGTGTGTGCGTCTCCAGTCTCTCCAGAGGCATCTAGTTTCCTCTCCAATAATACTTGTGTCACACTGACAGGATAACAAGACCAGTAGGGATGAACAGCTCACTGCCTGTCTGCCTTTTCCTTTTTTTTCTATCTTCTTCCCTGACCTCCTCCCTTCGATCTCTATAACCTAATTCTCCAAAGTTACCACCCCCCCCAGTAACCCCCCCACCTCATCCCTCCATCCAAGACATCTGCCCTCTTCTTTCTAGAACACACCGTTCCCCCTCTTCTCGGTAAGCAGACGGATATTCTCACGACGACTGTGAGAAAGTCACTGAGAATCAGGTACAGTACAGCTTGTGTGTCTGTTTCTGTGTGTGTTTCTGTGTGTATGTCTGCGTGTCTGCCTGTGTGCGTGTGTGTGTTCAAGCCCCAGTAATCGCACCCTATTCTGGCATGGCTCCGGCAGACATGGGGATACCTGAACAGATAACTAGGAGGAGGGAAGGATTAACAGAGGAAGATGGTGGAGATATCGATGGCGGCCGGCGCACTGTACAGAGGTCATACAGCGATAGGTTTCCCTTAATACCGGCCGGTCTGCATCCGTCCAGAGCACGGACAAGGAACCGTTTGTTTTCCAATGGACGCCTTCGCTTTGTGCCATGAATGCTGTCCCGATAAACCTTACGAAAAATGTATGTCTTTAACTGCGGGCTACTTGTTATTTTAAAAGTCGCAATGTGTAAGATCAACACCAACCAGTTGGTAGGCGGGGGACTTTCAGAAGTCAAACAAAACTCAACCACAGCGTTCTGTCCACGCTAACCGGCTTTGTGACTGTGTGACGCAAGCTAGCGTGTCGTAACTTAGCTGGGTGGCGTGAGAGGGAGGGTGGATATTAAGATTCTTGTAAAATAGAGAGGTAGCATTTATTTGTAGAATTGATCCAAAGGGTGCACGCTATGGTTGCTTTTCAATAGTAATAAGAAGTAATAAATAGTAATAACAAGCTAAATCCTTTATTTTCATTGATTTGTCACAGATTCCTCCATGTTACCTGACGTACAACCATAGGCTCCATTACAGGGTAAACAATGAGCAATAGCGTGAACCTCTGATTTTAGTCCGTAGTACTGAACACACACACACACACACACACACACCCACCCACCCACCCACCCACCCACCCACGGCGGCGACCTTCACCTGTCAGGGAGGAGGCATATTTACAGCCACGGCCGCCCCTCTGCCCATGTTCAGCCATGGCTGTCAATCAGCACCAAACACCCCCCCGGCCACACTCCCCTCCTGCTGCTGATCCATCCAGCGGGCCTCAGGTGGGGGTGCACCAAGGACCCCCGCCACAAACACTGACATCAACAACAAGCCATTCATCATCAGGCCGTTACACTTTGCACCGCTGACAGTGTGCACACGCGGTGGGGACTTTGCGCTGACGCCGTGTCAAATAGGATGCCAATTACATTCATTTAGTTGTGCTGTTGACGGCGTCGACAAAATAAAGGTTATTTGGGCTCACATTCTGTTCATTGTCAAATGAGGTGTCTTTCTGAGCTAACTTTGTATTGTGTGCCCCGTTGAACTCGAACCATGCAGAGGCCCCATTTTCCCCTCAACTGGGGGGGAAACTGTCTAATAAAATTCAGCTCAAGCAAATGAAACGAAGACCTAAGTTGAGGTCCCTGTCATAGATGATAATGCCATTGTGGAAAAATGGCCTGGCAGGTGATGGCAGGACACTTACCACCCAGGATATTGGGGTGGTGGTTAGGGTGTTGAAAGGTACTTGGTTTGACCCCCCAATGGGTCTGCTGACTACGTCCCAGATCACTATGACAATGTCCCATTCAGCAGCCTCCAGACAGGCATCTGAAACCACCATCAGTCCCGATGGATAAAAGCATCTGCTATTAATAACAAAAACAACAAACTAAATCCCTTAGCCACATCAAGTCAAACTCGTGATCACAGAAGGGCGTCTGGCTACTTCATCACTGCTGCTCCGATCCTCAACTTTTTGTTCCACGAGACCAAGTTGTTGCCTTGCATTGCAACTAATGGTGGTTGACACCACCATTAGTACATCATGAATGGGTGAATGACATTCATTGATAATTAGTTGCCCTGTTTTGCCACAGGCTACATCGATAGAATTACAAAAAACGAAGCATTAACATTTCACCTCTGCGCAAAAAATCCTGAACGTGAGGTTACATCCAAATAATTAAGACGAATATTCACGCATGACGGAAGTTTAAAAGGTAAATTTAGTATCAGCTGTACATCTCAGGTAATATATTGGCTGACATCTAAAACATACACAAGATTAATGTTCAAGTTTAAAAATAGAAAGTAGTTGGTATGCAAGCACACAAACACATACATGGCTCATAAGTCCATCTCTTCACTGAAGTCTAGAAAAGTAGGGCAAATGCTGCAGGTAATAGGGCACACACACACACACACATACACACACACACACACACACAGGTCTGATTGGAAGGAGCACTGGATGCAGCCCCCTGCATCTCAATGACAACCATCTATCCACCGGGATTTATCTAAATGCAAATCAGCTGCTTTCACTCAACAACGCACACATAATTCACTCCCCATGCCCCAAAATACACAATGCATAATACAGCCAAGCCAGCCAGCCAGCCAGCCAGCCCTTCAGCACTGCCTTCTCTCCCGTCTGTGCCCTCTAGAGTTCTCTCACTCAGACCAAATTCACTTTTAATTGAGAGAGCTCATTTAGCACGGCCGGAAAGCGTGTGGTGGGGGTGTCTTTCGAGGGCGGTCACATTCGGACGATTGACAATAAAACCAGCCGCCATGTCCTTGAATGACGACCCGAAAAAAGAAAAATAAATAAAAGCACACAGCTATTATTCAGGGCGGGAAAGAGTACGCTTCGCCATGTTCTAATTACGGCCAACAGCTGAACTCCCGGTGATGTGGTGAGAGCGCAATGACCTGCCCAAGAAACTTGGGGGGGGGGGGGGAGGGTGGGCTACATCCTGCAAAGTAAGCAACACAGGAGGGAAGACATTCAGACCGGTCCCGCGGGTTAACTGGGGTCACCCCCCCCCCCCCCCCACCCCCCAGTGCTTCCTGATGCTTTCCTCTTCTACATAGCTGTTAATTAGGCAGGCTGAGTGCACCATCAATCGATTGCTTGTCTCCACGCTATATCTTATAACGCCGTTGCACTTTCCGACGCTACTGCGAGGAAATGCAAGGTTCAGGAAGAGACGCTTCCGCGGCGGTGAGAATGCGTAATGGAGGACGCCGCGGAGGAGGTCTGGGGCAGAGGACGGTTACGGCTTTGCCTTTCGGAGAAACATATGAGTCGCGTGACGCACGCCGAAGCTCTGCACGACAATAACCCAATACATGTGAAGCATGTAACACATGTATTGGATAAACAGTATAACGATGACAAATGACATCACTGGTATAATCAATGTATTTTGTAGTACGGAAAGATGATCAAACGGATAATTGGCGAGCGTCTCTCATGACAACTCTGTTTTTCTGTTTTCTCCGTCTTAGGCACAAACAGAATTGTTTCCATGGGAGGGAGGGGGAGAGAGAGAGAGAGAGAGAGACATTGTCCTGATGCCCTCTGATTTGATCATAGGACGAGCCAACAACTCCTCAGCCCTCGTTCGACATTCACAGCATCGTGCCCGAGTGCACACAACGGCAGCGATGACCACCAAACCCAGGAAGTGACCCCACACACACGACGGCCGTGGCCTTCCCCGTTGGCTGCCGGCCGGGATGCCGAAGTGCTCATTGACACGGAGAGAGAGATCTCATGCCATGAATTGGGAAAATAACATCCAAGTTAGTGCGTTGTAGAAACTCGATCTAAATGACGTGCTGAGAGATGCTGGCCAGCAAATGTTGCGATGAAAAAAGGCTAAACCCGGAGGCTGCCACTGCCAGTTGTGTGCAGCTGAGACTATAGAGTGGTTCCCGGCATCCAGCTCTGTTGAGGAGAGAGCAATGAGGGTTCAGGAGAGAAGCCTGGCAGGCTACAGCGTATGCTGCGTGGCTCCTTCGGTCACAGTGTCCTTGAAAAGACACAGGCCACCGCGAGGGTAGGAAAGAGTGAGATATATGCTGGCATGCTGGGAGGGGGAAAACACAGGAATGGTACCGACCGAGGGAAAAGACGGATACCTAGCAGTCTGACAAAGAGCAGCAGTTCATGAAGAGAGCTGGGTTAAGACCCCTGTGAGTTTCCCCGACCCATATGCAACACATTCCATCAGGGCCATCAGAGATTAGAGATATCATATAAGGTATAAGAGAGAGAGTGCGATATAGTCAGGGGGAAAAAAGGGGGAAATAACCGAGAATAAGAGTATTTATATCTCTCGTCCCTCTCCGCCTGCATGTAGCAGGCGGAGAGGGACAAGAGATATAAATAAACCAGCAACGTAGCACAAGGACAGAGGAGGCACGTGGGGGACAAGAACACAACAAGACACACAAACACACAAACACACACAGAGAACAGGTGAGGGAATCCCGATTGTGGCGTGACCCCGTTAACCCGGGCGTCTCATTAGCGCCTCGTTACCGCCCGCGTTCTGCCGGCCCCCCATCCTCTGTCACACCTTCATTAAGCCCATCGACCCAGCGCGCTTATTAAACACATTCATTACCCCCGGTATTGAACTGGCGTACCGCCGCAAGTGCGGGGCCCAAATGCATTAAGAATGAGGTGGAGAAAAGGGAGGTAGCTGGAGACGGAGGTAGGGGAGGGGGTGTGAGGGGGGAAAGGATATTCAACATGAATGATGGCACTTGGAAGCGCCATCACTGTAAAAAGACTGGGCAAGAACACGACACACAAAAACGACGAGTACCAGTGAGCGCATGTGGATGTGTACAGATGGCTGCGACTCCACAACTGAGCTAAGCCAGGCCAAGTCAAACCGTACCACAACCCTTTGTCCGGCCTCTCTGGCTGTCTGTCACTCGTAATGAAGTCAGGGATTGGACTCACTTTAACCCCTCCATCAGAATAAGACCAGAGCGATAAGGCAGGGAGATGGAGATAAAACCGCGTGTGCGTGTGCGTGTGTGAAGCTTGTACGGGGCAGGATAGGAGCAATTGGGGGAGTTGCAGAGAGATGGGGTACAGAAAATAAGGAGTGAAGAAATAAAGTCACGCCGACAGGCCAGGTAGACTATCTCTCTGGCTCAACTCTTTGTTCATTCTGCACCTCTGTCCTGCGCTGAGCTGCTCTTTGCCTGAAAAGCCTCCCGTCAGCCCTGAACATGATATTTAGTATGGAGCCCACACACACACAGAATGACCTGAGTGGGCCTCTAGGATGAGAACTACTCCTGCCTGTAAACCACTACTTTAGATGATGATATGATTTCTATCCATCTGAAACAAAAAGGTAAAGCCATGAAGTGTGCATGTGTTGTTGCGTGTCTGTGAAGAGCAAGAGAGAGAGACAAAGAGAGAGAGAGCGTGAGCGCAAGAAAGGCAGAACAAGAACGAAAGAGAGAGACCGACACAAAGAAAGAGAGACAGACAGACAGCTAGTGAGAGAGCTAACGTGAGAAACTGAGACAAAGACAGAGAGAGGGACAGAGAGAGAGACACACAGAGCGAGAGGGAGCGGATGAGGGGGGTAAATTAGTAAGCCCAGTCAATGTTTAAGGGGAGTGTATGAAAGGGCCATGAATCAAAGTGCCCCAGCTTGTCAGGTGTTCCCGCTGGGGTCTGCTGCCGGACCAACAGATTCCTTAAACAACTGTCTGGATGGAAAGACAACATCGGCCAAAGCCAGAAGTAGCCGGGACGATCTGATCGAGTACATCAGCCCATTTCCGTATTGACAAGGTCTAATCGCACTGTGTAGAACACAAGACGGCTGAATAAATAGAGCAATACTCATTCAACTTGTAGAAGCGGGGGCCCGACCAGACATGCTCAATCACAGCGCTCAGTGACCGAGAACTCACGTCCTTCCAGTATCTGCCAAAGAATGCTAATGTATCGTGGAGACATTAGCAACCCTTGCTACAGAACTGCTTCATCAAGACTTTGAGGCTTGAACGCAAATGTTCAGCATGTCACCCATATCTCTAGCTGGGGTTAGGTCGATTTGAAGCCCAATCATATCAACGGTGTAACATTTTAGTGTATTTTATGTTCATTCTTGAGTCTGTCCATGTGTGTGGGCAGATACGTCAGACTCATTGGGCATGATTTCAATGATTTAACAATTTTTTGCGTTGGATATTGATCATCAGCATCTAAATCTCAATAAATAACGAATGTTCGTCGCTCAATTACTCCTTTTTTGTAATCTGTGGGTCAGTGGGAGAAGCAAGAAACTGCACTGAAGTAAGTTTCCAGCCGCAACACAAATCATTGACTGGTCTAACATCACCCTCTGCAGGTGAAGAGCAGCATTGCGCCCTTTCGTGAACAAATACACCTTAGACCTCCTATATTAATTAATAAGCAAAGGCCCAAAGCACTGGTTATTTCAGGTTCTTTATTCAACCATAAATAATTAATACACAAGCAATCAGTAAAAGCAGGAGCGCTGATGCAAGGCTAAACTTGAATCCCAGGTCTGTGATAAAACCACGCTGTTCATCAGCACCCTTTGTCTCTAAACTTTCTGTAGGCCCGAGTGAAATTTAAACGCACCACCAGGGAAATCTACTAAATCCAAACATCCGAACGTGAAAAGTACTTTCACACTAATAAGCTCCTTTTTACTACATGCTTTTACAGCTACTGCTACCACTTATGCCGCTGACGGTAATTCCGATACAGCCACCGCGGGCGGAAAGGAAACCCCAGACGACAGTGGAAGCAGAGCCCCGCTTTTAAGAGTCTAACCAGCCCCTCGCTGCCCATACATACTGGGGATTAACAAAGAGCACATGGCTGAAACCGTGGCACAGTCTGAAACACACTAGGATGCATGTATGCATGGGCCTTCTTTATTGAAGTCAATGAGTCCTTCAGCGGTTTCTAGCGCCCTCCGAAGGCTGCCGGGTCATGCTGAATGTTTTCGGTTCATACGGTGCAGGGTTTTCTTATTTTCATAGAACTGCGGTGTTGTCTGGTTTATATTGCACTGTGATGCGATACATGGATGAAAAAGTCAACCAAGTTTCTCCCTACATTCTGAGCAATGTCCAATGATCGATTGTCTTCGTGGCTTAAGAAGACCTTGTGCTGAATTGGCACCGGGAAGGTAATGCTACCAAGAATTTGAGAGACAACACGAACTAGCCCATCTATCCAAAGTGGGACGGTTTGCAGAGATGTTTTGGCTACTTTACTTTTAAAAGGTGCTTGTGTTCCTTGGGAGACAGGGAAGGGAAAACATATCGACACCGCCATTCTCTGCAGTACAAAGTAATGGCAGCGCTCATTAATGCATCGCATTAGTCCTCAGTCAGAGACAGACTGGCCTCTCTGACCCACGCACAGCGCATGCACACACAAACGTTTGCCCACAGAAGCACATGCATGCACACATGCACCCGCACACATGCACCCGCACACACACAGGCTTTTTGTTGAAGCCGATCAATGCGGGGGAATCAGATAACAGCACACAAAACAGGTAAAGCCTCCTTAAGGAACACACTCAACTCTGAGAAGAAAGAAAGAAAAAAAACACTTAACATGATAACAACAACAAGGTGCTTATCAACATCAAAGACCAAGATCGATCAAACGGTATACAAGCAGAAAGGGGGGGGAAATAATGAGCAGGAATAAGGACTGTGGGTGTGGAGTGGGGGGCGAAGGGAGGACCGTCTAACGGGAGAACAAGGGTGGAGAACACGGTGTAATCGAGAGCGAGTGAGTGGCAGTTCCCTGACAGGGAGACAGCTGAGGGCCGAGACGGATGGTGTGGAGCTGCCCGACGCTAAATAATATACATCAAGGTCTAACCTATGGTTACCTTCTAGAGAAGGGCCGATGGGAGTGGGAGAGGGTAAGAGAGAGATGGAGAGTGAGAGAGAGGGACAGAAGTGCTGAGAAGAGAATGGGTGAATAAGCAAGAGAGAGAGCAAAAGAGAGAGAGACACACACAGGGGAGGAAAGAAAGTGTTGGGATAAAGAAGGAAAAAGAGATGGAGAGAGAGAGAGATGGTGAGAGTGAGAGCGAGACCAGAGAGACAGTGTGCCCTGAATCTCTTGAGGCAATGAAGTCTATTGAATCTCCCTCGAAAGATGTTATTATTCGGTGGGAATGGCAGCGAGACGGACAAAATAAACATATGCCATTCAACATCGGAACAGAACCAACCCACTCAATACGGTCTACTTAACTACATGTAACTATTGGGGTGTGTGTGTGTGTGTGTGTGTGTGTGTGTGTGTGTGTGTGTGTGTGTGTGTGTGTGTGTGTGTGTGTGTGTGTGTGTGTGTGTGTGTGTGTGTGTGTGTGTGTGTTTCTATTCATAGAAAATCATAGTCAGCGTGCACAACCCCTCCAGAAGTTTCCAGTCCCCAGAATGCATCTAGCTGCTATTCAATTCAACCTTTCCCATGTGACTCCAGCGAGCGCGTATACCCGCCTGTGCGTCCGTGCGTTGCCGATAAGTCGACTTTATAAAAACCGACTCGCATCAACCATCACCGCTTCCTCCTGCGGGGCTCCCACTTTAATCCGGCTAATTAGATCTGCTCATGTCAATATACATTTCAATTTTAGATTACACTCCGCAGGATCTGAGGAGTCTTTAACATCCAATCAGACCCAGTGGGAGGGGGGGGGGGGGGGGATGGGGTGAGGAACAGAGAGGGACAGAGGGGAAGACAGGGAGGGAGGAAGAGACTGAGGGAGAGAGTAGAGAGACAGAGGGAGGAAGAGAGGGAGGAAGAGAGAGTGATGGGGGAGAGAGGAAGAGACAGAGGGAGGGAGAGAGAAAGAAAGAGGTAGAGACAGCGGGCGAGAGGGAGCAAGAGGGGGGAGGGGCATTTTACCAACCGTTGAGCAAAAATACTTGGTTGGCCTTGACGTCAGCCCACGGCTCCTCCTTTTCCTACATCCTAATTTCAGCTCACGCAAACGCCACCTTTCCGTTCTACATGCCACACATATTAGGAGAGATATGAAGCAAAATAAAGAGGGAAAGCCGAGATGTGGTTTTACAAGCGTAGCTTTGATTAGAGTTAAATTGAGGGCAGGTGGTAATCTATATTAGGTCATCGTTCATCTCCACAATACATCCTCTCGCCCATCGTCTCCAGAATTAAAACGGTAAATAAGGCGGGAGCTTGCCTAACAAACGCATACGTGCCAATTCAGGGAAACAGTAATCTCCTTAATATGCAGTGCAATCGAAAATGTAATCAAACTACATTCTTCGATTTCTCCATGAAGTAGATTCCTTTTTTAAATATTACGGATAAGAGTTATGGATAAAATGAAAAAATTTGCATAAAGAGACAGTGAACCCAAAACCCAATTATTATTTTTTATGTGGTAATTTGTCTTAAATGATCGTCAATTTAGTAATCTATGCCATTATATCACTGTTGTTGAAATATGTCCCCAATTTAGAGAAAAATGATCAAATGTTTTTGCCATCCTAACACTAGGTGATCGCTCCACTCTGCTGCCAATGTAGGTGGCGTTCTTTTCGTGACTTGCCTTTTCTGAGGCACTCTGAAATCACGACCTGCGGCGTGGTTTGTGTGGACTTGTGGAGCTGTCTGGGCAGAGGTCGACTGCGGTGTACGCGAGAAAGTTGAGCCTTTAAAACACTTTTTGAACGCCAACGGTGTGTGTGGACGGTCTCAGAAGCATTTATTTAATACCAGCATCTGAGGGTTAGGATTCCTGGACACAGAGTATAACACTATGGTGTTTGTCGATGGTGATGCTCCGTCTGTGCAGCGATGTTTTTAATGTCCACGCCCCAGTGAGGGTTAGGCTTCCCAGACACCTTTGGTATAACGCTATGGTGTGTGGCAGTTCAAAATGTATACACAGACTGTGCTAAAAAGTATCGTCAAGTTTGCGTGGGTCACAATTATGGGGGTATCACGCCCCCCTCTTTCCGAAAACTCTCTTCCCAAAAGTGATTTATATTAAAGCACATAGTGTTCGAAAACCATGTCAACAGTGGGTTCACTTGCTTTAGGAGAGACGAAAAAGAAAAAACGCCCGCACATCTCGGCGTTTCATTGAAAGTTGATTCACATGGGGAGACAATGCGGCGAGCACTTAGTTGATCCGGTCCACGAACAAGTGTTAAAAAAAAACATAAAAAAAAATAAACAAAGATAAAGAAAAAGATAAACAAAGGCGTTGGCTGCGCTCTGATGGCCGCCTCTGACCCCGCAGCACGCTGAACAGAGAGGTAGCGGGCGGCCAGGAGGGAGGGAAAGAAAGAGAGAAAGAGGGAATTTCGGTATTCCTCGGCGCAGTGGTTTTGCCCCGTGGAGGTGCCGGGAGGGGAAAAGAATATGAATGGGCTGGAAATGAAAACATGGCTTGAAAGGCACCTGGTGAAATCTGTAATTCGGGCATAAATACGGGATGAATGGCAATAAAGAATGCAGGGGGAGATATCAGGGGGAGGCAGGGCGCGGAGGCACTTGACTGTCTTTCACACCGAGCACATGAAGAAGAAGCTTCGCCTCGGGCTGCTGCGCTCCCATGCAACACACACAAACACTAAAGGTCCGACCAAACACACACACACAGGCACATATACACACGTACACACTCACAAACAAACAAGACACGCATATTCGCAAACATTAAAAGATTTAATAAAAACATCATTATGAGAGCGTCGCCACCGGTGAAACCTTCAGCGCTGTTGCGAATCGGCTGGATTAAAAGTTGTCATTTTTGGTCCCCCTTGGACCTCTGAAGCCACGAAGTTCGTGCAGCCTATGTTTCCCCACTAGGGAGGGTTATGAGTTGTAGATCAACAAGCCGGCCTCTGGTCATGGTGAACGTCTGAGCAAAAACATCCACAGGGTATAAAATGTAGAAGAAAATAACGGCACATTGTCTGGCATTAATGGAATGCATACATCCCTTCAGCTCCCCTTCGACCACAACACACAACCATCTCTGATTAGCACGGTAGTTCATCACAACCACAATTAGGAGCAGTTCATGACCGCCCCGCAGAATCAATTGAATGAAGTTGAATAAAGCGTACTTCAAAAATAAGCTGCCTTCCATGGCATACTGTTACAACCAGTAACAGACCTAGTCAAGGTCTTAAAACAAAAGCTAGCCTTCCGGCATGAAGAGTTGGCAACCGCTGCAGCAGGATTACAAGTATGGGAGTGTGTGTGTGTGTGTGTGTGTGTGTGTGTGTGTGTGTGTGTGTGTGTGTGTGTGTGTGTGTGTGTGTGTGTGTAATAATTTAAGAAAGAGAAAACGGGTGAGAGATAGAGAGAAAGGTGAGTGAAAAGACCAGGGTGAAGCGATGAGAGAAAAGGGGTGAGTGAGGGAAAATAGAGCTAGGAAGGGGAGAGGCACTTTTTATAATAAACAGGGTGCTTTGTAATCGTTCAACTTTAGAAGTGGGCTTGGAGGAGTAGAAGGAAGAAGATGAAGATGAAGGCTGAGGCCTCCTTCAGCCTTCTGTAATTGATTGGGAGAGACAAGGGACAGGGCCGCTGCGCCACAGAAGACCACATGCAAGCAGACAATGTATGGGGAATGGGGAAACTTGCCCTGGGGGGGAAGAAACTGAGAAAGGAATGAGGAACGCAGGAGTTCACTCTCAATGACTCCTCTATCATAAACGCATCCTCCGTCAAATAAACATGGTATAAATTATGATTTTTTTCTTTTTCATTAACCGCAACTTTATCATTGGGGAGCCACTGTCAATGCAGAATGAAATTAGAATTTGAATGCAATTACGTAGAGGTTTTAGCTGTACAGTAGAAGCACTCTGTATTTGGGAGGAGTTACTGTTACAGTTTGTTACCCCATGTCATACATAAGGAACATAAACACAATTAAAATAAACTCTATTCTAAATCTCATGCATATTTGAGGTTTTACAAAGAGAGAGAGAGAGAGAGACTACGAAACAGAGATCCTTCAAAATAAAAAGCAAAAACCATGACCACAGTCAAATACTTAATCAAATACATAGACTGTATTTGAAAAGCGCCACTTTGTCTTAATGTGTCCGAAGCAATGAGGGGATTAGAGGTTTTATGCTGGGGTTTTCTAAATTCCCACGGGAAAAAAAAGTAAAACCTTTGCCAAGCAGCTAGACATAACAGTCCCCGGCCCCTCCCCCTGAAACACACTCAACTCAAATCTCTCCATCCTGAAGAAAGGGAGGCAAAGTGACTGAAATGAATACTGTTGCTGCTCCATCAGCAAAAACACCCTAATGGCTAATTTCATAGACTTCTTGGTTGATGAATAGGGGGTTTAAAGACTCAGCTATTGTTAACTTTTCTTAAAGCAATGTCATCACTTATGGATCGAGCAGAAAAGGGGAATGCATTTTGACGAAACTTTGTGTGTTGGAACAAAATCTTTATCTCATATTTCAGT
The DNA here is from genome assembly GCF_949987615.1 of Pollachius pollachius. Classification (NCBI taxonomy): domain Eukaryota; kingdom Metazoa; phylum Chordata; class Actinopteri; order Gadiformes; family Gadidae; genus Pollachius; species Pollachius pollachius. Next base: position 14,687,882 of record NC_136934.1, on the reverse strand, counting down.
TTTCAGAGTAAACAGTGACATCTGCTGGGGATTTTTAAGGATATGGTACAACTGAAGACCCATCATACAATGAATTTAGTGCTGGATTAAGGAATACAATGCAAAGTCCCAAAGACTCTAAATGTGTTGAGCAAGAGTCCTTTTTTACCCATTATATCTTTGACACAATCTTCTAACCTAACAACTATGAGTTTCATTTTGGAGGGGAATTCTGCCACTGCTTAAACTCGTATAACCACATCCTAACCCATGACACAGACCTCACACCATCCCGCACAATTGCACAGCGCGGACACGCACGCACACAGAATAACTGTTTTCATGTGCTTCCAAGGAAGATATAGGATCGATGTAAGAATTATCTCCAATATTGAGCAGTAAATGGGTGGACAGTAACAAAATGCAAGTGATTCGTCACTGTACTTAAGTAACCTTTTAGCGGATCTGTACTTTACTTGAGTATCATTATTTTGTGAGACTTTATACTTTTACTCAACTACATTTCGTAGGGGAAAATCTTACTTTTTACTCCACTACATTCCAAAAACCTTTCATTCCTTTCAACGTTCCATTCCACAACATGCATGCGTGACCATAGACACAGCTAACCATTGCGGACGTTGCGAGCCTAAACAACGTCAATATTTAACCTAGAAACACCATGTCAAGCTTAAACGGTTACGTTAAAATTATTGATCGATTGGAAATATGATTGTTATATATCGGCCGTTTGTCTGTGGGGACCCCCGTTTATATGGCTAGAGGCTAGGTGCTTTCTACATATCCAGGTGTACTCCCGGTAGAAGCTAAATGCTAAAAACAATGCTTGCCTGTCCAATAGTAATTAGGGGCGAGGGAGGGCCATCGGATCTGTCACTCAAACCTCTGTGCCAGTCGTAAGGAGATTCATGATGTTTAGTCGAGCTGGTGTTGACTGCAAGGTTGATATTCTTTAAGTTCTTGTATGATTATTTCAAGTTGAAGTTCTAAATAAATGTAAGATCATTTTATGCATGACTATTTTGAGGGTTGTTTTATTTTAGCTCATGTACCAAACATAATTTTCTGTGGCTGTGTCACGCACACACACACGCACGCACGCACGCACACGCACACACACACCATTTAACATTTCTTCACATCTATGTGGCTTTATTAAAACATATTTTCAACCTCACTTTGTACTACAGCACTCACCGCATTTTCTGCAAGAAATGCATTTTCTAGTTTCAAAGGATATCAGTATCAGTATCAATATCACAAATACAAAACATTGTATTTAGATTGTTGTCAGTGTTTTTTTTTTAACCTTATATGAAGGACATAGCAAGGCATTGGAACTACATTACACCAAATTACTTTTACTTTTGATACTTAAGTACATTTGAAGCCAAGTACTTTTATACTTTTACTTAAGTCGATGTTTAAAGGGAGTACGTGGTCTGAGTACTTCGTCCACCATTTGTTCTTAATAAACTACATAAACGAATAACCTATTATCTAAATTGATCCACCGAAGAACACAAACAGCAAAAAGCCGTAAAGAAAACAAAGCACTGACCTGTTTGTTCTCTTGCATGTAGATTCTCTGCAGCTTGGGGCATCCCATGGCCAGAGCCACCACACCCTCGTCCGTGATGCTGTAACACTGGCCCAGGTGCACGTCCTTCAGCTCACTGCAATGCTCCCCCAGCTGACCAAAACACCAAAAAGAGTCTCATTAGAGTTCGATCACCGACTACTCTAATCCAGGGCTTGCCCACAAGGTCCTTATTTGAAATTCTGTCTCATCGCTTGTGGTCAAATGGATAATGATGATGTATGGATCTGACCCCACACAGTAGTATGGGACTGGCTATACAAGATTGCACTGCAGGTCTCTGGAGCTAAAAGCAAAATACTGTACCACATTTCATATTTGTATATTTAATTGTGCTTGAACTACACACTGTGGTAAAATGAACAACAACTATATATTTATGCTACCTATATGTTTTCGAATTGGCCAACCGAAACCTACCTTTTTCAGCGCGTCGTCGGTTAGTTTGTCTTGGTTGCCAACGTGCACCTTCACCAGCAGGGGGCAATGTGAGGCCAGGGCGGACAGGGACAGGTCTCCCAGCTGCTTGCAGCGATAGGCGGTGTACTTCTGGAGGCCGGGGCAGTGGGACGCCAGTGAGCACACCCCGTGGTCCTGGACGCCCCGACAGTCCGAGATGTTGATCTCGGTCACGTTCTGCCTCCGAGAAGCTATCTTCACAAGCAGGTCGTCATTCACCTGGGACGAACGACAACGGGGAATGGTGAGATTGTGCCAGACGAAGCGATAAAACAACAACAAAAAAACAATACGTGATGAGACCCAACAACCCTTGAACAGATAGAAAAAATAAATAGTCTCTTTACTCCCCATTTTAGCATAAAGTAACCATGTTGTGCCTACTGAATTGACATAACTAACTTGCAATCTTCAGGTCACTGTGATTTCTAAGGTAAAGGTGGAGGTGTGTGTGTGTGTGTGTGTGTGTGTGTGTGTGTGTGTGTGTGTGTGTGTGTGTGTGTGTGTGTGTGTGTGTGTGTGTGTGTGTGTGTGTGTGTGTGTGTGCGCATGTATATGTGTGTCCATGTGTTTGTGCATTTGCACGTGTCTATATATGTGCATGTACATGTACATGTATGTGTGTGCGCACGCATGTATATGTGTGTGTGTGTGTGTGTATCTGTGACCAAGTATCTATGTGTGTGTGTGTATGTGTGTGTGCGTGCATGCATGTGAATCTGTGTCCAAGCATGGGTGTGTTTGTGTGTCTCCTCTGTGCTGACTAACCTGCTGCAGGCCACTGAGGTCAATTTGCTTCCAGAACTGGAAGTCTAAGCAGAGGTCCCTCCAGTACTTACACACCAGAGAGGCACACAGACAGCGTTCCTTAACAGTCAGGTGGGCAAGCACCTAGGGGAATACATTACAGGCCATCAAAGATACACGAACATGTGCATACAAATAGCCAGGGCGGTGTGTGTTTGACTCCCAGCAGAAATGTCTGATCTACACACAAATTCAATGTTAGTCGCTACGGATAAATGCATCTGCTTAATAGTAAATATACAGACACATTTAAAACTATCGTACACCATTATCTTACATAACGGAAAAACCCTAGGGGTGTTAATCTCGAGGTATCTCACATTTTTGATTCTCTAAGAAAGGCAGTGTGGGAAACGATGGCATGAAAGTAAAAAGTTAAAAAAGTTTAAAAATAAGCGGTGTTTAAGAATATGTATTTTTTTAAATATATTATATCAAGTTATTGGAATGTAACAGACGAATGCAAACACACAAAGGGAAACCTATAAGTAAAAAAGCATGTTTATTTTTATTAATTCAGAATCAGAAATTAAAGCAATGCTTCCACTATCCCTGTAAGACATGATATCTTCCGATAATCTGCCGATGCTGGCTAACAATTAGGTTTTTTTTACAAAACACAAACATGAATGACCCTGTTGTGTTTGACGACCGCTGACCTTGAGCAGGATGGAGGAGGGGAGATGGTTGATCCTTAGCGCCTCCACAGCGTCTGGCGCCTTGACGTGGCCGTCCTCGTGATGGTGTTGGCAGCAGGCAGAGTCGGAGCTCTGGGAAGAATCGCCATGGAGTGCCACCCCACCGCAGCCATCGGGTGGTGAGGAGGAGGAAGAGGACGGGGGAGAGGAGGAGGAGCATGCGGGCGAGGAAGGGAGTGGGCAGTGGGGGAGGTGGCAGTGCCCCGTTCCAGCGTCCGAGGAGGCCTCCCCGCCTCCCGACGAGACTCCCAGTCCGTTCTCCAGCCCTCCGTCTGGGCCGGGGAAGGCACAGCGGGGCTGCTTACAGGGGGAACACCTCTGCACCTCTGAACACTTCCTCTTACACACCTGTAACAGGGGGAAACAAGCGAGACAAGCGCACACACGCACACGCACACACACACACACACACACACACACACACACACACACACACACACACGCCTCATGCAAAGCATGAGACATATGGTTTTGATAATTTTATTATCTGTGTTATTATCAGTGTTTCAGTGAGAATGGCTTAATACAGTTAGATATAAACAATCATAATAAGATCTGTATTATGATTCATGGCCTACTTTCTAAATGATTAGAAAATAGGTTTAAATGTTGTAAGATCATCAAGGAATAATAATAAAGTAATAGGGGTTTTACCGGTATCATGATACAGGTAACAACTTAGCATGTTGCCCACAGCCCTGACGTACCATCTCAGTGTAGTGGCTGGTGCTGCCAACAGTAGGTATTGGCACGGCCACAGACACCCCTGCAGACCGGAAGATGGCCGGCGCTGGGATCAGCTTGGTGGGGACCGTCGACAGCAGAGACCTCCCCTGGCCTTCCCAGATAGCCAGGTCCCGGGGCGACAACAGGAACTTGGCGCAGTCCTCGGGGGACGCTAGTACTGCGTAGCGCCCGGCAAGCTTCGAGGCAGCAGCCGCACTGATGTCAACCCCCCCGACGTACGGGACGCTGATACCACCGTTGCCGAGACAGTGTCCGCCGCTGCCGTTGATGGCGGTTTCAAGGTGGTAGCTGTCGTCGTCAACGCTGTTTCCGTTGCCGTGGATGATGAAGCACAGCATGCAGGGCCCCTGCAGGAAGCAGTTCCTCTTCTTCTTCTTTCTGTGGTGTAGCTTGGTGGTTCTTTTCTTCAGGCGGTAACCATTTTTAGAGAGAAGATGGCCCATATAGATGACTCAAAGAGACTCTGTTGGGACACAAGAAGGCAATGGTCATGGTTTACTATTAAAAAGAAAGTACAATGATTCCCTAACAAGAGGATACAGTTTGTACAGCTTTTGGCATTGCTTGCAGTGATAGAGGATTTTCTTGTTATCTTTAAGCAAGGTGAGCAAAATCTCATATTCAGTGTAAGCAATAAGTCACAAGTGGCTGCTTTACCTTGTCATAAAATTAATAACAACAGAGGATGCTACTTATTACATACTTCGCATAGAACTCCACTGGCAAGTGATTTCAATATCCTAGTTCACCAGAAAGTGTCTTTGAATACAGTATTTTAACTATAGCGCTTCAATGTCTATTTCTATATCGCGGCACAAACAATGCAGTGCGACAGAATTTACAATAACGAGTATATGAATTGTACATGTTTCATGTTCCTTAATCGTGCAAATTAATGTTTTAAAAATAATATTATAAATGACACGCTGAAAGGTAATACAAATTCGACTTAACGTTACGATACTACATCATTTTAGTTATATGCTCCAATAGCCCCTGGCTGTTAAGTTAACAAGTGGTGATGAGCATGCATGACTCCAAACTATAAGTTATTCAATGTGTTAGCAGACTATTCTGCTGAGAGGCGCGGAATGCAAACGTGAGAAACGTAGCTTTAGAGGGTGAAACAAAGTATCTAGCAATGGAAAACCATACAAGAACGTCCGCTGTAAAGCTGGGCAGCGTGTTAACCTAAGGATTCACACTGATCTATGCCTAGGTTAGCCCAGTCCATTAGATGCTAGCTGTTTGTAGTGACCACAAGCATTGTGTCTTTCTTTAGCTGCTTACCAGTTCTCTTTTCAAGCCGCTCGCATAATTCACGCGTGTAAAACCGCTCTACACGATCCTATTGAGAGTTGACAAGTCCCTGCAGGATAAACATAAACAGCAGAAAAGTGCAAGTGAAGCAACGACACAAACAGTGGCAGCTCGGGGGAAACACTTCCGCACCGAGGTATAGGGGACGGAAGCCGACATGCGCGATTTGTGGGTCGTCATCCGTGTGGCTACAAAAGCCAGATGTAATTTGGAGGCAGGGTCACTTCTCTTTGGTTATGTAGTCAACAAGCTTTCTTAATGCAGCATTATGACATTCTGTAACCAAAGACCATGAGGAATGAAACCACGTGTATTGCATTGATGTGAGCGTTGTTAACCCTCTTCGGACGCAGTCGCTGCCTGGAGCCTGCAGTAATAGCAAGTCGTTCATTAAAGTGTAATAATCATAATTGTAAACATTGTATACATACCGCTAGCAGAAGTCGTTGAGCCAGAGAACTGAGCAATGTGGAGGGAGAAGCCAGAGATGAATATTATAGCAATATATATTAATATCTTGACTGTAAAAGGTAGTAGCGCTCGTGTGTGTGTGTGTGTGTGTGTGTGTGTGTGTGTGTGTGTGTGTGTGTGTGTTTGTGCCTGCTTGCATGTGTGTGTGTGTGTATACTGTGTGTACTGTGTGTGTAGTGTGTATGTGTTTTTGTGTGTGTGTGTGTGTGTGTGTGTGTGTGTGTGTGTGTGTGTGTGTGTGCGCGTGTGTTTGTTTTTCTGCATATCTTGCGAAATGTTGGTCTATCTATAATAATAATATAAAAGATAATAATAATTATTATTATTATTATTGTTATTATTATTATTATTATTATTAATTAATTGCCAAATTCGTTCATGAGGTGGTTTCAAGACCCTCAATGTGCTTTTCCAAATTGTGTGTGGGGGTAGTGTTGACTTGGTGTGTCACCTACTAAATCTATATAGCTACCTGTCTGTCTGTCTGTCTGTCTTTCTGTCTGTCTGTCTGTCCTCCTGTCTGTTTGTCTATCTTGTATATCTGTTTGTTTGTCTATCTTTTATATCTGTTTATCGCTATCTCTACAGCTCTCCACTCTGCATTAATCTTTGTTTGTGCATATTCACATAATTACATTTTTTAATTTAAATTAATAGGAGTAAAAGCAAAAGTTTTGATTTTTCTTAATCCACTACTTACACTCTTGTTTTTCCTCTTCTCTCCAAGGTCCAGAGTCTATTTGTTCCACCTGGACATGAACCGACAGGATCATGCCTATTGATTAGCGTTTGCAGCTGGCTGTGTACAGCAGAGCCTGGAATTCAGTGACAAAGCTGCAGCTCCTTCATGACTCTGACACTGCCTGTACTGAGCACACAACACAACTAATACAATGCTGCAACATTTACCTTATACTGTTTTGCTGAGGATCCGATTATTTATATATTGTGTAATTCAATATTCTAATCTAATGTAGCTACCATATTCTCAGCAAGAAGATAGCAGCCTATATATTTCCTTTTGGCTGGCCATCATTACTAATAGAGTTATTGAGATGTTATGAACGAGCTGTAGCCGTAATCCACAAAAGGCTTCAGGGTTTTTCTTCAAAGCGGTGGCATGGCTTTGTTTTGCTGCATGTAGCTTACTTTAAACAATGTGTTTATAATAATATTATGTGAATGAAATCCAGTTGTATACATTTATCCATTTGTTATTGTAGTCTCCAATCGCATGTATGTGCTACAGTACCCGGTTATCTCCGCTAGTCTTACTGCCACCTAAGTATGAACAGAGGAGGAGGGAGAATGGTGGTTACTGGACAACTAGACAACTGTAGGCTTGCTACGTCACACGTAGGGATTGGATTCTGAAGGAGAAACTTGCCCGCTCGATACGTCACCGCCAGAGAAGCTGCTATCGCCTCCCTTGGATGACATATCCAGCAGCAGCACAATCGAGAGATGCCCCACTGATGCATAAACAAACTGGGACAGCCTGCCAAACGGACATCTGTGGGATATAATAAGATATGATTAACGTGCATGCTTGACATCGAAAATGAAGCGTAAAGGCGAGAGGAGGCGACCAGAGTCTAGAAAAAAGCGCTGTTCAGCTCACAGCTCAGAGGCGGAGCATAACAAGTCTGATATTTACATTGGGATAACAGGTAAGAGGGTATGTGGGATGAACCCGATGAACTCGAAGATGAAAATTAAACAATATTCCGTAGTAAACCACAGACGTCATACAATATGTGTGTGTTCACGTAGGCCTATCAATATAGGCCTAATAGTGACGCTGTGATTGATATTTTTTGTATCAGTTTTTACTTAAAATGGCGACACCCTCGGTCATTTTGGTTCATGCACCAAACCAGTCTGCAGTAGCAAGGAGGGCATTTGCTTAGCTTTTGCCTCTGTGTGTGTGTGTGTGTGTGTGTGTGTGTGTGTGTGTGTGTGTGTGTGTGTGTGTGTGTATGTGTGTGTGTGTGTGTGTGTGTGTTAGACCACGCGCGTGCGTGTGGAGTTTGGATGGCTGGAGAGTAAAACCATCGGAAGTATATTCATATAGCTTAACTTAACTGTTTTTACCCCAACAATGCAATTTGTGTTGAACTTTCCGTATGGTATCTTTTTCTCTGGAGGCTACTTCGAGGGGAGGTTCGCCCAGTAGAGATCCTGAAATCTATTGGCTAAGCCATTGCCTTAGCAACCGTTTGGGCACGGTTCCCATGGCCTATCATGTGTCTTCCCTGCTGAACTTTAAATTGCAAGGGCGAAGGCGATGGTTGAATGACAGTTTAAACCTCCAATTGGGTGGCGGCCTGTATTTCGTCCAGCCAATAGCATCACGCTGAATGGTCTCTCGGGTGGAGCTTATAGAGTTCATTTTTTTGTAGACTGCGCATTAACAACTCCCTTCTGCACTGGCTTGGAACTTTCTTGGGCGATTCAAAATAGTGTCTGATAAACGACTTTACGACGTCATTTTTACTTGTATTATTTTACGAATATCCAGCAAAGAACATTCCGTGCAGTTTACTCATCGATTGTTGTAGTTATGCTTGCGTCAAAGTAAAGGGAAATCAACATCCTGGCTGGGACTATTCTGCAAGACGTCATGTTTAAAACGGTCGCCAAGAAACCCGTGGACGATGTTTTTTGTGTTGAAATAATCAAGGGTGCGTATGAAAATGAATAATCCTGGAACAAGATCAAGAGTGAACAACAACTAGGAGTATATAATATATTCTGGGGGGATTGGGCATGCCCGCGCGCATGCACGCGTGGTTCAAACGCGCAGGCCATTCAATCGTTTCTCTCTGCGTTCTTTCAGACCAACTCTATTTCGCCGTACTCCAGCAGAAGATTAAAAGCACATCCGAACGACACTCTTTCTGTGTAGACGATGAGCTGGTATACGAGAAGTAAGTTTTGAACTTTTTATGATCGTCATTTTCTTTCCTTTATTCGTGTGGTCATCACAAATGACCACACGACATCTGATATTTAAAAGTGATTTGAGCTCTACTAGTTTTTACTTTAGGTGGAAAAAAATGTGTAAGCCTCCATGGCTTGAGTAAACAATAATGAAAAATACAACAAGTGGCCATTAAAAGTAGGTTGTGTAGGCCATTGCATAATAATTATAATTACTGACTTTGATGTTACTTTTGAGCCAGATTTACCCGAATTTGTCTTCCATCTTCCAAATGGTATATAATAAGACTTTCGAGAGAATCTTTATCAAAACAATATCTTAATTAGTCCTGTCATTTTCCCTTCCCTCCCTCAGCTTCTATGCGGACTTTGGCCCACTTAACCTGGCCATGTTTTATCGTTTCTGTTGCAAACTCACCAAGAAGCTCAAGGTAACGTCCTGCTCACTGAACCCCAACCTTGAATCGGATATTGAAGAAATATCTAATTTTAACAATTGTTAAGAAAGTTGTATACACCATTTCAATTTTTATTCTGTTTAATTTATATAATATTGATACAAGTATTCTTTACAGACGCTTCCAGCATTGCAATTTTGTCATTAATGCTCTTGTTTTACCCTATTGTTGCAGTCCATTACACTCTGTAGGAAGAAGATTCTCTTCTATACCTGTGGAGACCATAAGAAGCAAGCCAATGCTGCTTACCTGATCGGCTCCTATGCTGTAAGTACATTCTAACTTCTGAGGAACTCCAACCCACCACTGGACTGGTCTCCCTAAGCAATAAACAAACAATAATTGAATTGGTCATGCTAACTTCATCCAAATGTATGTGTCCTTGTTCTTCTTGAAGGTATTGCATCTTCACATGACCCCAGAGGAGGCATCCAGTTTACTTGTCTCCAAGAATTCAACATATCTTCCATTTCGGTAATCATATTACCTAAATAGAATATTATCATATTACCTGATGTTTAACTTTTTTTATTTTGAAAACAACCCAAAAAAAATAAATAATAATAATACAAATATATATTATATATTATATATATACAACTTATTGCAGGCAATTGCTACAATGTCTGCCCGCATTGGCCAAAAACAAAAAAAACATGTTGCTCACGTCCTTTTGCTCATGTTGGTAGAATTCTGTACATGTCATCAGTTTAGCATGATAACATTTCCCAAAGCCTTTTGATTAAGGGACAGAGATTCAAGGTGTTGAAGGAAAATAGCACATCATAGTGCTGACTAAAGCAGCTCTGACCTATTTTACTGACAACAACGCAAAGAGAAGTCACCTTCTCTATGCCACTCTCTGTTTGTCAGGGGGCTAAAAACAAAGAACAATGCCTATTCTATTTCATTGTATTCAAATACATATATTATTCAAGATTTAGATGTACCACTATTGCTGAATGTTAGAGAAATGAGAAGCAGAGGTGTCAGTACAAATGCTGGACAGGATGTGAAATTGTTAAAAGAAAGCTGGAAACATCATTAAAATGTTATATCGTCTTTATGTTTTTCAGAGATGCCTCATTTGGAACATGCTTGTACAATCTGAGCATTCTGGACTGCCTTCATGCTATCCAGAAGGTACCGCACCTAAAGTGTATCTACACAAATGATCTAAAGCAAAAGGTCCACCACTATTCTGTAATCTCTTTTTATGAATGTGCTAGGCAGTGGAGTTTCGCTGGCTTGACTTCACCAACTTTGATGTGGAGGAGTATGAACATTACGAGGTCACCAGATATAACATATCCGCACAAATAATGAATAGATTAGAGATATTACTAGAATCTAGAATCGTTTTAATTTTTTTGGGAAAACCTTTCTTGGTCTGTTACAGAGAGCAGAAAATGGGGACTTTAACTGGATTATTCCAGGCAAGTTCCTAGCTTTCAGTGGGCCCCATCCGAAGAGCAAAATAGAGAACGGTGAGTCCAAACTGCGGGTGTCAAACATTTTAGATACCAACGAATACCATGCTATCATGGTCCTTGACTGTTGTTCCAGGTCTGAAATTAAATAAACTTATCAAATTAAAAACACTGATGTTTAGAATGTTCAAGTGGAAAATCAAAGATCTTTGGATAAAGTCTTATACTATTATTATTCATTCAATGCGAAACTGTCTTATCATTTCAGGATACCCGCTCCACGCCCCCGAAGCCTACTTCCCTTACTTCAGGAAGCACAACATTACCACTATCGTACGGCTCAACAAGAAGATGTACGACGCCAGGCGCTTCACCGACTCCGGCTTCGAGCACCACGACCTATTCTTCGTGGACGGCAGCACGCCCACTGATGCCATCGTCAGGAAGTTCCTCAACATCTGTGAGAACGCAGAAGGCGCCATAGCTGTCCACTGCAAAGGTAAGGGAAATTATATATGTATATTTTTTAAACTTTTTCTTTCTTTTTGTTTCCTCCTTTCTTATTCAGCAATTATTTGCATCCAGCGATTGACAAAATGGATGAAGACGTCAAAATAATTAATCTGTTTACAAAGGGATCATCAAATGTAATTCATTGTCCTCAAATGGGATTAGTTTAAAATTGATTATGTCCGGATTTGCCTTTTCACAGGGCAAGTTATTTTCAGTCACTATCTGTTGAAATCGCAGTGTTTTTGTTAACTTGTTTTTTGCATTAACCGCCACTTACTGTACTGGAGAATGTGGAACAGGGTCTATTCTCTGTGCATTTTCCAGGACAATGACCTGCTCTGTTCACACGTGGGCTACAATCTGACTTTGTACTAGGGAGCTGGCCGGGTAGAACTCAGTTTTCTGGGTAGAAAAATGTCTGGTCCGACTGATTCAAACATTTGCCCTGCACAAACAGCTCCTTTGGTAATGTAAGTTCAGGGTTGCAGTGCATGGGCTAAAGTGGTTAAAGTAAAAATATATGTAAATATAAACAATTAAAAAATATTGAGTGTGAGGTGAAGTTTGACTACTATCACAAATCATCAAACAGTTTGCAAGCTAATTTCAAATTGACAATAACAGAAAATGAGAAAAACTACAAATGTTCTGCGGAAAGACCTGCTTCAATTTGCATTTATATTTACTTTGAGAAGGACGGGATGGAATCCGCACAATATCATAAGTTAAAACAGGCGTACAGGCACACACATGGTTTGATTAGTTTTGGGGCTACCTAACGTCTAATGCACTGCATGATCCTGTGTTTTAGCTGGTCTGGGGCGGACGGGCACTCTGATTGCCTGCTACATGATGAAGCATTACCACCTTACAGCAGCAGAGGCCATCGCCTGGATACGAATCTGCCGCCCGGGGTCTGTTATTGGGCCCCAGCAGAACTTTGTCGAAGAGTAAGTTCACACTAAAGAAGGAGAGCTCTTCATCTTCTATCCAAAATATTTTAACAATATGTATGAGCTTAATACCAAGACCTCGGGTATTGACTTTTTTGGCAAGTGTGAGTGCCAATAAAATGCAGATTGTTTTGTGTTTGGGAAAACCCTTTATGATGTTTAATGTCCTATTTCCCCCCCTCAGTAAGCAGGCCGGCATGTGGACAGAAGGGGATGGCTTCAAGGAGAGGATGCTGGGTGAGCAGGAGAACGGCAAGATGGCCGTCACCCGGATCCTGTCTGGGGTGGATGACATCACCATCAACGGCAGCAACAAGAAGAGAACGCCCAAAAATGAGCAGAAAATGGAACTGGTGAGTTTTGCAAAGATTATTCTTTGGGAAAACTGGCAACTAGTTGTCAGTTCACTACCTTTAATTAAAATCTACTTGATGATTTTCAGTATAACGATGAGGAGGAGAGGAATGGTGTGACACAAGGTGACAAACTGCGAGCACTGAAGAGCAAGAGGCAGTCCAGATCATCTACTGGTTCACTATCGTAAGTACCCAAGACTACAACTCCCGTCGTTCACGTGACCTATTTCAAAAGTCCTCTTGAGAATTGGTCAACATTCAAAATAGAGGCTATGTACTATTGTCTATAAATAAGTCATATTTATAAAATATTTTGCCGTATATTAAGTTCTCATGGAGCACAATTCCAGTCTAAGCCTTCCTTGTCAGTGCATTCAGATGTTTGGGAATATCATTTATATATTTATTTCATCCTGATTTGTTGGGACAGCTGTAAGCTGTACAAGAACAGCTTAGTCAAACAAACCTGCCCAATTCTCCTGTTATTCATGACTGCTAAAAATAGACAAGTAGAGTCCTAAGTCCATATACACTAGAACATGAATACTGGTCTGTAGTTGAAGGGAATCATGTGTGAGAGATGTCGATTCTATTTTATTTTGGCACAAACACACACCCAAAGTAGTTTGAGTCCATATTTGTGTTTTTAAAACATTGTATGTAGGTCGAGATATGGACCAGGATCAATCCAAAGCAAAATAAGTTGTTTAGGGTTTGGTTTTCCTTGATAGATTCAGCAGTTATCATAACTTTTAACTATGGAACATTTGTACTATTTTGATTCAAAACGTATATTTCCTTAAAAATATATATACTGCAACGAAAAGGAATTATAATATGAACAGGCAGATTCCTTCGTCCAAAGAAATCACTAATAGTGGATTACAACACTGTGTGTGCATACTTGGCATTGACTGGCCCTGATGGAACTCAAACCACGGCAGTGTTAACGTCACTTTTAATGCCAATTGAGATTCAGAGGATTATGGCACCACAATAGCGAACACAACAGTAATGTCTGTGTAGACCCATGAAGCACTTGACCTCTTCGCCAATGTACCCATACGGCTTTGGCTTTTGTCTCGTGGCAGGCAGATGGTAGTGTTCTGCTGCAGCCTCATGGGGGCGCTGTGGCCCGTGTGTTGCCTGCCGTTCAAAAGATAGCAGTGAGAGACAGAGGGAATGAGGGACATAACAGACAGACAGGCTGGATTGATGGATGGGAGGTTTTGTATGGCGCAGGTAAGTGTCACTTCCCTTTGCTAACTGCCAGCCACTTCCCGTAGAAATAGTTTGCTATGCCGACGGTATGGCTAATGACAAAAAAAAAGAAGTTTTGCCTTGCTGATCACTGCCATTGCTCAGCTAATCATGGCTCTACCAGATGGGAGGCCCTTGATTGGCTGAATCAGATGCCTGTCATGCTTGGCTGGCCATACTGACTGGGACCTACTACGTCTTAAAAGATGAATGTAAACGGTAAAGATTTCTTATAGAACTGACTGGTTGCGATGCTTACAGATTTTAAGCCATTGTGCCTTTTTGGTTTGTCCAAAATGGTACAAAGCAGTTGACCATGAAATTGAGCGAATATTAGGTTAGGCTAGCCGCAATTTAATATTTTTTTTCCTCCTCTAAAATATTCTGATCTTTTGAATTCAGAAGGATTCTATACATTGAGTTCCTGTGCAGGTATATCGGGAAAAGATGCATTTGTATAATTTTGCCAGTGAACGTGTGGAACATGTGGGATATCGAGGCTGATCGTTACCACTTGGCTGCACCGTCTGTTTATCATGCACTCTGCTGGAGTGGATGCCAACGTGCAATGGGGATTAGAATGGGAGGAGAACTGAATGTGTGTTTCTGTTTCCAATGCATGGCAACAAGCCTGAGACACCGGGACGTGCGTGCATGAGCATGCCTCTCTGTGTTTGATCGATGCATTAACTCACATTTAAATCTGCAGAGTTCACTGTTCAACTGTCTGTTGTTGTTCTTTCATCGCTTGGGGGACTAGTGCAGCATTTCCTTTAACACTGTCCCAGTTTACCTGCCGAGTTCAGAATAGAATGAAAACTGCTGTATGTGTTCTGATATGACGGTTCCAACCAACTATGCATGAAATGCAAAAAGAAAAGTGTTGCTTGCAAGACTCCGCAGGAGGCACTACAGCTTATCCAGTTACAGTTGATAGAAGCAAAGCAAAATAACAAAACCAAAAACTAAAGGCTTTCCGTCCTGCCCGGGCGCCCTTTGTCTCTCCTTCCCTCTCTTTTTTCCTTTTTTTGTCTTTTTCCTTTTGCTCCTTTTTTTGGATTTGTCCTCCTTTCAGATGGCTGGTAGCCATGCTGCTCTTGTCCATGTCTAGCCTTGCCCTGTGGTGGATTGTGTTTGGCTTCCCTTCTCCCCTCCTGCATTTCTGTATAGACGGGGGTTAGGATTTCTGTGAACTCTACTGCCCGCCCGCCTGAACCCAATACCTTTGCCCTGCCCCTCCTTTCTGGACTCATAAGTAAGAATGCCGTAGGTGAGCCCCCCTTCATCTCTATCCCCCCTCCCCCAACCCAAAGTTATTTTATAATTAATATCTATTAAAAACTTTCTGCTTGATAAGTACATATGTACCGCATTACATGAATGGAGCTGTTCTGCTGCACTGTCTTTTAAGTTTGATTTATAACAGTGTATTGTAGTGATTATTTTCTAACCCATGTTTAATGATCGGGAGTCAATCAGGGGTTTTCGATTTCCTTTTATTAATGATATATATGTTGGCCATGCAATATGCTCCCTTTTATTTATAAGGATTACCTGTTGGTGGGTTTATTTGTGTTGCTGGTTAAGATCTTCTACAGTCTTCACGTCTCATAGGATATGATGATGTTTTGATATTTGATCATAGTAAAATTTGACCATTGGTCATGGCATATCTCACCTCAAATGCTGGGCGGTTGCCTGACACAAAATCCAGGCTTGCTGTAATAACTCTATAGATTCAGATAATCACGTGCGTGGCTGTCTATGGCCTAAACTGCAAGAAAGACTCGACTGCATTGCAAAGGAGAAAATGACACCGTCTTAAACCGTCTGCTTTCTGCATATTTGATTCTTGGGTAATGTAGTTTTTGTTCACTTCATCCTCGTGTCCCATCATGGTTTACACTCATCGTCTAACCAGGAGTCTGCAAAGTCTATTCCTTGAATGTTTTACTGCTTGTGTTCACAGGCAAGGAGAAAACAAGATTCACACCAGGTCATCCTCCCTCTCTCCAAGGTACTGTGCTGCTACTCTCACTGAGGGGGGTCATTGGTTTTATTTGGAAAATGGAGGCTCTGTGTTTAGCTTTCACTTGAGGAATCAGCTTTAGTCCGGTGGTTTACAACCTTTTTTGGCCTGTGAGTGACTCCATTTGCGCTTTAACACTAAACTTCTGCCTGTCATTTCGACAGCATTTTGAAAGCATCTGCATAGAGCCATGCTAAGTGATTATTAAAAGACTGCGTTAGCCACATAGTTTCTCATGTACCATGTGTCATTTTCTTGCCACTGACTTCAAATATAGTTAAGGTAGTGCAAACACAGGGTTTTGCAAAGTCCATCAAAGTTCTGTAGACATAAAGACCGTTAGCCATGTCATGCATGGAAACTATGATCCTTCCCCTTTCTCAATGATAGTTTTCAAATGTTTTGCTGTTAAGCTTTGGTGTAGCTTTAAGTGGAGTGTGATATCTTTTACAACATGAATAGTCCTCTCCATTAACTGTTGAGATGGGATGCCTGTCTTATACTCCACTTCAGCCGGTGCATCCTGCAGTCTAGCAGCTACAAGGCCAGTGTTAACGCCCCTACTCTGGCTAGCCAATCGGACAGCAGGAAAAGAACCAGAACCTCCCTGCCAGCCAATGGAGTAGCAAACAGGTCAGCACCACACGTTGACAAACTTTTGGCATGTTCAAATTTAAGTTTTCTTTGTGATATAGAACTGTAGTATTTAAAGTACAAGTGACCAAGAAGCTAAAGCCACTCATGGAGTCGTCAGGCAACGAGACATTAACTCCTTCCCCCTTCTCTCTAGCAGCTCCCTGTGCCACAGCAGACTAGGCAGGTCCCTAGGCAACTTGCATGTTCAGACTGGCGACAGAGACCTGCTCTGCTTTGAGCCATGCGGTAAACCTAGAGAAACCAACTGTTCCACGGCCAACAGGGGCACTCTGACCAACCTTAACACGGCACAGGCCCATCACAACCAGGCAAGCTCTCCACAGGCCTATTCATAAGAGATCATGACACTTTGACTTCATCTCCTTGCGACAGATGACGTTTTTTGGATGTGCTGGGATGGATTGAATCTCTTTGGAGTTTATTTTTGAGTTTTTTAACCCTCTGTTTTGAACAGCTATGGACAGACATACTTTGCGGCCCAAGAGTTCTTGCTTTTACAAATCTGTCATGTGTTTGTTTTGTGCATCCATGCCTTCTTGGCCTCTGCTTTTTCATCTCTCTACACTAAAGACAGTTGGCCAGTCAGGACTACTTGCACTAATGCTGTCCATTTTAACTTAAAGCCAGCGGTGAGGAGCCTCTTGTACTTTCCTGTTATAGGGCTTGTACATCGCGACAACGACCGCCTCCATTTTGGAAGCATAGGTGCATTATGTTGCTAGTAATGTTTTTTGGTCATTGTTTACTAATCCTTCCATTGATAAAATTGTGATGAATCCTCATAGATTGTCTTTTAGTTGCATTATCTGCTAGATTGAATTGATTCTACACTCACTAATTTGTATCTTAGATTTGAGTAACACAACTAAAGAAGGGGTTGTATGTCCTTCAGTAAACTAAAAAAGAATAGATTTTGAGCAACAAAACATATAATTTTACTTTCTATGACAAAGCATACAAAAACATGTTGTGGAGCCTTTTTTCAACAGTAGTTTTATGAAAATCATGAATATATTTATTCATCTACATGGCTCAGAAGTGCAATTTTAACTATGTAGCACAAGAACGGTTAAAGGACCACCGATTTTATCATATGAGCCACATGATGGCCTAGTTGTTGAGCTCGACCCTAGAGGCACTATATACAACATTCCGAACACTATCATCCTCCTTCCCTGCCGTCCTTTCCTCTGTTCTCAGGACTGTGTTGTGCTTATCCTGCGCTTTCTTCCCGTGTACTACTGGCTATAGCTTCTCTGGACACTAGTACTGCTTTCCTGCTCCCCCTCTCCTAATATGAAACCCTTCTCTTCCTTTGTTTCCCACTTCTAACAGATGCACTGTGGACAGAGGATGTAAAGCTCGCTACTCTATGCAACCGATGCGCTTTTCCAGACTCTGGTATCCATGTCTTTTCTCTTCTTTCCCCCCTAAATCATTTATCAAACAAATCTCTGTATTGACTATCTTTGTTTCCTCATTTTCATGCTGTAGTTAAAGCAGAGCGGTGTCTACATCAAAGATCAAACATTTTCACCCAATACCTGTTTAATTTAATATTTTGGAAGCAACATTAAAGATTTTGTTTAACACAATGTAGGCTTGGGATTTTCAGGCTGCTAACCATATCGCACTAGTTAGCTAGTGTGTGTGTGTGTGTGTGTATATATATGATTCCTTTGTTTTCATGCATTTTAATGTGTGGATTTCTGTTGACTGAATTTGTGTTTCTTATATTTTGGCAGTCACTCCGTACCCAAAGCTAGAGCCCCTCTACTGCGATGAGCCTGGGATCTGAATAGCATGAGGATTGTGTTTTAAAGACTGGCCGTAGCGGTCAAATCTTTTTTTTTTCGCTTTTAAATGTTTTTAAAGTACAGTGCATTTTGTTATAAAGGAACCATGCAAAATGGTCCGGTCTGGCTTCAATGTTTGTGTGACATGCTCTCATGTGAACTAGTTAAATTGCAATTCTGTAAAGCACTTGGTTTATCATGAAACTATTCCATAAAGCATAATCATAGAATTGTCTCACCTATTAAAGCATGCATTAGTATCGTAAGGTTTACCACGCGAGACTGGCATGTGTCAACCTGGGAGTTTACTTTTAAACAAGCAGTAAAAGTAAAGTTTTGAACAGTATACCAATGGCAGTGCATCCTGCAGAGTTCATGCACATACAGGGTGTTTGTATGGGTCAAGTATTGTGTGCATCAGTCAAGTTCATGTATTACAGTAATGTAAATAAGAAATCATTTGATATACTGAGAACGTCTATTTTGTAAATATTTTGTACGGTTTGATTCAATAGAACTAGAGGAACCAAGCCCTCATGGGGCCCAAACAAGTACTTATGCTTGGTTAAAACTGGCTTTTTAAATAAACCCAATACTCTACCTGTGTTCCAGCTTCATCATTGGCTGCATATCAGTTGACTTTCCCTGCTTTTATCAAGTTCATAAAAGTATTCCAAAGACATCATGTAAGCTTGAACATACATTTGCCCCACCATAGGAAAACGCTCACCAAATATAATTTGCAGATGTTTTATTTTCCAGGAGTCAGTATCAAGCAACATGAACCCCAAACCATGGAACAGCAGAACACAACAGTGAATAAATGGTGTTGGCTCAAGTGCATCCTATTTTCACCACTGGGCAATGGAAGTGACAATCATCGGCCCTTATTATTTTCCAGCCGACAGTGCTGGGAAATCCTCTGGATCATCTGGGTTTGGAGCCAGGATGTCGACCTGAAAATAGATGCACATGTTATGTCATTCTTAATGAGTAACCGGGTTGATTTTACGCATGTGATTAACCGCACCTACCCTCTCAAATTTGGGAGGGAGAACCTCTGGGGTACCCGCTATGGCACCCCGTCTGCCCCGGCCTCGCCCTCCCCGGGCAGGACGTCCAAGACTCCCGAAGTTTATGTCCAGGCGCGAAGTGATGTCATTTACAGACCTGCGCAGAAAGTGGTCTTCCATGTCCTCCTCTTTGATGCCCTGTGAACAAAGTGGAGTAAACTGCTGAACATAGGCAGGTGAAAAACGGTTTCACGCATCAATACAAAAAAGCTAAAGAGCAAAATTCTGGTTCATAAGTGAAGTTGAGGGGTTTGGAAAACATACAATAGTCTAGCGCCACACACTAGTGCATTCCAGTGGCAATTTGCCACGGTTAATTTCTATCACTATTAAATTGTAACCATCAACTCTTAAGAATGACATCTACAGAATATTCAGCTGATTGAAACTCATCGAGATGCCATACAATACAATAAGATGAACAGCATCAGGCATCCCAGCCCTTGTCCTTCATTGAGAGCCAGTAGTGATATGCAAATCGTGGCCACCAGCTGGAGCCACTGAGTCCATGCATGTACTGACCTCACGCAGATTGGACTCGTGAATCACCCTGGCCTTGGACGGCACCTCAGTGTCTGCCTTGCGGAGGTTCAGCTCCGACTTGGGGCGGCTGGACTCCTGCAGTGCCCTCCACTCGTCCAGGCTCATCTCTATGGCCACCTGGACCACCACCTCTCCTTCCAGGTCTGTTCCTCTATCACAAAACGCAAGTAGAAAATAGACACAAAACGCCACATATTAACCGTCAACTAGTAATGTCGTGGACGTTAAACTGATGGCATGGAAAACTAGTGCTTAATGGTAAATAACTTGCTGCTGGTATAACATACTGTTCTTCACCCTCCACTGGGGCCTGGGACTCTGGGTTGGCCGAGGCTGTCACATCCATATCACTGAAAAACCAAATTGACGTTATTCATCTCTGAAAGTTTCCAAAATATAAATAAGGGGGGCGGGGGGTTCAATTTCTATACGGAGTCGTTGAGGGTTCACTTCACCCAATAGTGTCCTGAGCGGTGCCCCAGTTCCACGATCCTCTGCCACCTCTCTTCTCATCAGGACACATGCCTCTGCAACACAGCGTCAAGTTAAAAACAATATTGATATGATATGATTGATTAAGCACAACGATGGTTCAAGCAGAACCGGTGCCATTACGTTCCACTCTGCCGCTCGTATTCCCTCTTTCCACGGGGATTAAAGTTCTCCAAGTTCCTGGGATAGCCGGCTCCCCTTCCTCCTCGACCACCCCTGAAGCCTCCTTGGACCCTGGGGTCAACCTCGCTGTTAAAGGAGGACCTGGGGACCACATTTGAAGATGAGCTCACAGGAGTGCTACACAATGCATTGAGGGAAGTTATGAGCGCATTGGTGTAAAGATATATTCATGTTGTGAAGTATTTAACTCATCCATTTTAAGTTTTTGTTGTGCGAATGCGTCACAAAGAGTGACGAGACACCAGCGCTGCTGGAAACGTGCTAATAGACAACCTTGTGAAAAGGACATCTTGGCACCTCATTGACAACCCCACTCTGCTTTGCAAATCTAAGGGCTTTCATCAGTGTGCCATAGGCTCAATCATGATTGCGTTAACTCATTCGGTGATGGTCACTTATTTACATGAAATAGAGCGTCTCTATAAGCTCCTTCATATTTGTTAAATACCTGGAGATATAGTTTTCCTGGTAGTACTGTTCTGGCTCATACGGTCGCTCCTCAACCGCATTCCTTCTTGGGGCCCTTTGACCCTCCACTGCACCACCTCGGCTCTCACTGGACATGGGCTCCCGTGTTGGGGGCTTTTTCACTGTACATCGGGGCACACAGAAAATACATGGAGAGGAATCAGGGGAACTATAGTTTTTTATTGATAAAGACCTTTTCAGTACCTCTAGAATATTTTTGAATCCCTACCAAACCACTCATTTCAGTTGAGAAGCTGCTAATTTTCTGTTAGTGTTTGAGTCTTTCTGTGTCGGCCAGACACGATAACGTGACCCTGCAGTTACAGCAGCTGAAGCGAAAGGACAACTAAAGTGCGAAAAAAATAAATAGAAACGTCCACTTTCACCCTGCTTTACGTGGCCATGTCTCATCCCAAATGACCTACAAGTCGTCAGCATACCTATAGGAGGAGCAGGCTGCTCGTCGACTCCCGCGCGTCTCTCCTTCTGAGATTCCTTCTGGCCAGGCTTCTTCTGCTTTGGTTTCTTAACGTCTTCCTTCTTTTTCTTTGATTTCTCCGTGCTCTCCGCCATGCTGAGCAGGTCGAAGGGGTCAGCCTCGTCGTCCAAGAGCTCCCCGAATCGGTTTGCCACGACACAGCCATAGGCGTCCGGCAACATTGTGGCCTATGTCAAACAAACCAAGTTCAACTGTTTCTAGTTGTCACACACAGAACAAAACCTACACGATGGTGTCGAATTTCGGGAGATTCCTCTTTGCCCCGTTACAATGCAAACACCCAGACTGGACTGGATGTAGCGGAAAAGCTATCGAGTCATTAAGTGGCTGCACGTGCGAAATCGCGGTACGACGCCCCCTGCGCTAATCAACTAGAGATGCCACGCCTCCTGCGCTCATCAACATTCATCTGACAAAGTGAGAAAGTTGGCTTAGTTTCTTTCTGAAAGAAATATCTACAGTGCGTGGGCAGTGTAGCCATACTTCCCACCTTTTCGTGTCTCTGAAGAGCCAGCTCGTCAAATACGCCGCGCTCAACTTTACCAACGACTGTATGGGCTGTAGTGGGCCAATCAAACGGTGAATTAAATCGAAAAACGCTTGATTGGCTCCGAGCACAATCATAAAACTACAAAGTAATTTCTTTATAGATCATCTGGGTACAAAAAGTATCGATGCATATCGTTTGACCGGAGAAGTTCCGATGCCTCTTGATACTTGGTTGTTTCGGTCGATATCTTAGTAGGCTACCGATACCCAGCCTTACCATACCTGTTATGCCTTCTATCTAGAGCCTACCCAAAGAGATTTTTGTTTCAATTAAAATCGAGCTAAGTTTGACACATAAGAGATGAGTTATGTTAGCCTTCTAACCTTTTTTCTTATCTGAAGTAATAGACGTTGAGGCGCGTCCTCATGAGGAGGAGACGCTGGTGCCTCCATCTTGGCCTTGCGAACAGGGTGCAGCTTCTCGCTTAGATTGTGAATTTAATTCATGTTTGGATAATAATGGCACCATTTTTTGGAGAAATACATTTATTGAAAGTGGCCCCATCTAGGGGGCATAGCCATAATCGGTTGAAAAAAGTGGGGCCTATATTATATAGCCTACATCTACCTCCAGAGCTAGAGAACAAGGCAAAAGATTCTACTTAATAATTGGGAAGATGTATTTCATAAATAGACGATGTTTGGGGATTTGAATATAAACATATAATTGAGATATTTACAGTTTGAATGTCAGGGAAGTGTATCAAACTTGAAAAATAGCTCTCAAATATTTAAAAGGATCCGTCACCTTGGCTGAGGCCTTCATGTCTTCCCAGACATGAATCATGTCTTGAGAGGACATTGCCTCTACAAATATGACTATAGTGCTGGAATATCCCTTGTGAATGACACCGTCATGACCTCAATAGGATATTACACATAGGCTACATTCAAATATTTTCCATAATATATGTACTTTATCTAGATAAATACCGAAACGAATCAAGCCAAGCTAGTTACAAATAGCCTGTATAGTCAACCATATCAACCATTTGTCTTCACTCTTGTCTTTCATTAACATTTTATTAAAGTTAGTTGTTTCCAGATCATTAGGCCTTTATGGTCTCTTAACACATCATGTCGAATGTATTCAAATATGATATTTCAAATGTATAAAATGGTGTTGGCTGAAGAAAATCCTGTTTGTAAAATATTACATATTCATGTCATATTCATATGAAATGAACACAATCGGCTATATTTCCACAAAACATCAAATATCAAAAATCACTTAAGCCCTTGTCGACTCTGTCACACACAGTGCATCCTTTGTCTCAGCATCTTTCCAGTCAACATTGCATAACTTTGGCGCCACTGAGTCAGTGTTTCCTTACCCTTTAAATCGACCCAAAATGTAATAACATAAACAGACGTTGCAGCGCGGGAAAGGACATCTGCTCTAGGAAAATAAAGTTACCCGCCCTTTCTTTTCATTGGTGACATGGCTGCAAGACATACGCTCTATTGGACAGTGCACGAAGGCGCGTAACGAATGTTCAAAGCTCAAGCTCTTGGGCGGAACGCATCCACCAATCACGACTTCCAGTGCGTTTCGGTGCATGTCATTGGCTGCATTCCGCTCCGGTGGGCTTGCTTGTTCTCCTACTGCTCCTGTAATAGGTTATTTCCGACACATGTGGCACCATCCCGTTAACGGATTTGTCGGTGAACCACAACTAGTCAGGCGCGATTTGCAACGCGGGACACAGTCATTTCCGAGGATTCACATACTTCATGCAGTCCGCCGCGAAAGTAGAAATATCGAGTTATAGTTTAGTATATTCATATGTTTCATAGCAGTTAAGTGGACCTGCTTGCTATTCTGCTGCGTTGGAAATGACCGGGTTATTTACTCCCGGCTGAAATACATACTTTGCGTTTGGGACCATATGTGTTGCAGCTCGACTTTTGAGCGGGTTTTTGCCATTCAGTTGACACTTCGATTTTAAGGAGTTTTTTTCTATACACCAGTGATGGCAGAGAATAAGCACCCGCACGTTGTTTTTTGCAACGACTCGCCTAAAAGAGTTTTGGTGTCCGTCATCAAGACCACCCCGATCAAGCCCAGGAAGACAGAGGCCCTGATGCCGACAAGTCCTGGATTCAGCGACTTCATGGTCTACCCCTGGAAGTGGGGAGAAAATGCCCACAATGTATCGCTTAGCCCTGGATCAATGAATGGAGCTTCGTCCCCAACTGGTACTACAACAGCCAGTGAAGCTGACCTAACGTCCTCTCCCGACCAGATGAAGGTACGTCCTTACAACCGTAACTCTCTTATTTCAGAACTCTAGACATTTATTTGTAATATTCCATATCAAATAG
Source organism: Pollachius pollachius (assembly GCF_949987615.1). Taxonomy (NCBI): domain Eukaryota; kingdom Metazoa; phylum Chordata; class Actinopteri; order Gadiformes; family Gadidae; genus Pollachius; species Pollachius pollachius. The sequence continues at coordinate 14,663,253 of NC_136934.1, read as the reverse complement.
TGATGCATGTGTCAATTCAGAGTTAAATGCGTTGACATCACAAAAATACCCAGAGTACTACTAATAAGTAATATAATACGTATTACTGCATAATAACTATTGGATAATAGGGCTGAAAACTTTATGCTCCATGTAATACATACTCCAGCCTAAATGGTATACATGTATTCAACATCATATATCAACTTGGCAGTTTCAATCATCTATACATAATCAAATGTATGCATGAAGTTCATTTTTACAAGGTGTTTTTAAAGATCAGCGCCCGCGCAATTGGGTGTGTCTGGATTTTAAACCCCACATACTTCCTGGTCGGCAGCAGCTGCTCATATGTGACGTCTGGTTCGCGCGCCAAAATATGACCGGAAATGCAGAACTCATGTAGACATGTGTTCCTCTGTAATGTAGCACATCATGTAATGTGTCGTGCACTATTCACCACTGAAGCCCAATGTTACATTATTGAAACTTTTAGATATTGATCCAATATAATATGCATAATGTATTAGTAATTAGGTTGCCTATAAGCCCTATAATACATTGCTTTAGCAATGCCGTTACCTGGCAGTTCAATAATAAAATAATAAACTGATTCTAGATAATTCATAAAAAGTGAGATTATCTGTCAATATGTAAATAGCATTCATTTATCACTGGCAGCACAAAGACACATTGTTTCCCTTCTACTGTTCATCTTCTCTTATCGGAAGACATACAAGTTGAATGATTATAAACTAGTAGTAAAACAATAGCAATAAAGTTCAAAGACATGTTTGATCATCATAAAATCTTCCCAAGAACTAGTGTTATAATAACAACTATCGTCTCGTTCATGTACGGGACGATAGTATGTATGTGCTACCACCATAGAACTAGAGTTAAAATAACATAACTGTCGTCTTATTTCACGTACGGCTTCAATCATACAACCAGACCTGTAATAACATACCGATGGTTCTTTTTCATGAGGTCTACGGCTACAGTCATAGAACTAGAGTCATATTATCATAACCAATTACCTTTTTAATGTGTCATGGAACTAGACCTATTATAACGCAAGTGATTCCTTCCCTCGCAGGATGGTATCCGGCGTGGCAGGCCACGTGCCGACACGGTCCAGGAGCTGATCACAGAGGGAGAGACCTCCTCCAGCCATATCCGCTGTAACATCTGCAACCGGGTTTTCCCCAGGGAAAAGTCCCTGCAGGCCCACAAGAGAACACACACAGGTGAGCAGCGTGAGAGCCCTTATGGGATTTGCATGATTATTTGCATTCAAGAAGGTGTATGTTCCAAGTTCGATTCTGCCCCACCCATTGAGCTGATGGCTGTGGAGACGTAGGACTCCTCTGAACTACATTCACAATTGACAAGTTAATAAGAGAGAAGCATTTAACGAAATAACAGTTGAGTGTCGATAGTTATTGGGTTTCCTTCAGTACTACAGGAAGCCTGTTGAAGCCATTTTTAAGTTCAAAATGTATCCACTGAAGACCTGTTTGTTTCCTCAGGTGAGAGGCCATACCTGTGTGATTACCCCAACTGTGGGAAGGCGTTTGTCCAGAGTGGTCAGCTGAAGACCCACCAGCGACTGCATACGGGCGAGAAGCCGTTTGCCTGTTCAGAGAAAGGTTAGCCTGCTGGATCCATGGCCGTGCCATCACGCTTCAGAATTCCTATTAGGAGTTAGATTTATGCACAACGCATTCATTTATTTACTACTAGGTTTAGTTTTTATAACACTACATACAGGGTTACTATGTTTATATTTATTATAACCATCTTTAAGTAAAGCATTGTCAGTCATAACATATTTCACATATGATTGAAACATACATGCTATTGATTTGAATTAATATCCTAGCATTAATATGAATAATATTTCCTTTCCCAGGATGTGGAAATCGTTTTACACACGCCAACCGCCACTGCCCTAAGCACCCTTTCAGCCGGCTGAAGAGAGAGGAGGCGAAGGACTGCCTGGGCAAGGGTCAGTCTGTAGACAACAAGGCTGTGGCAGAGTGGCTGGCCAAGTGAGTCCAACTCCTATTGCTGTTCATACTGCTATTCATTATAGTGCTGCATCTAATACAACGCAGGAAATCCTTGGTGGGGAAAGTTTGGAATTAGGCTAAAATTCTGCATTTCTGGTAATGGAAAAAGGGAAACAGCTTCCACTGTTGATTGAGTTCAAACTCTCGGGTTCCATGCATTGATGTACATTATAGGCTGTATTGCAAAACAAAAGTCAGGGGGGTTCAAAGGGTATTTCTGCCGTTGATAACCAAAACCACATGTTAGTGCATGTTTCTTGGCAGTAGGTCATAGCTTCGCATGGCCACCACTAGATGGCGTCAGTGTTACCTCCCCTCCCTGAAGAGTAGCGGTGGGAAAGGGAATGACATGAATCCACATCCACCAACCTGGTCTGCTCTGTTCCGTCGATGTGTTGCAGGTACTGGCGAACCCGCGAGCAGCGAGCCCACACCGGGTCCCCCGGGGGCCCCAAGGGGAAGGGCCAGGCCGCCGAGGACCAGGAGCAGCAGGACCCCATGGAGTTTGGCGACTCCGATGAGGAGGAGGAAATGGCGGAGGAGGAGAAGCCCGGAGGTCACGGAGGAGCCGCCAAGCGTTGTCTCCAGGAGCAACGCGAGCGCCTCCACGGCGCCCTCGCTCTCATTGAGCTGGCCAACAACCTCTCGGCCTGAGCACTCACCTGGGCGTCTCTCTCTCGCTAACCCCAGGCCCCCGTCTCCCATCCCCCCTAACTCCCGGTCCTATCCCGTAGTCCCGTTCTGCCTTCCTGTATAGTGTGTGCAGTAGGAACCGCCGATGTGCCAGTACAGGTCTTCTATGTTGGGTCAAAGCAGACGTGGGGGGTGGGAGGGAAAGAAGAAGAAGAAGTGAACAGGCCTCTTTTATAGTCTGTCTGAATAGACGATCACGTTTCTCCTCATTCTCGGCACAACACCAGGAGGAAACAAGCTAAAGCACCTTATTCAGCTTTGATTTTCTATTTCTTTTTTTAAGATAATTTTAGGCTGCTATGATTGTAGGTTTGATGATATGAAGAATGTTTTTGTCTTCTCACCTCTCTAAAAGGGAAAGAGGGAGTACAATTACGTTTTTGTTTTGTTTGCACTTTGGTAACGAGTTATTTTTTATAAATATATTGTGTTTGTTAGGCGGGTGTGTGTACGTGTGCGTGTGTGTATGGTTTAAGGTCAGATGGACAGAACGGTAAAGGGTGTGGTCAGATATAGGATTTTGCAGTTATATCCTTAATCTTTATCCAAAACTTTGTCAAATGGCTTCTGGATCTGCCTCGTTCATCTCCGGCATTGAGGATACAGTGCTGCTGCTACTGATGACGTTGAGTGTGTGTGTGTATATATTTATATATAACAAGGAAGAGTTTTGTACCTTGGTTTGCAGCGTCATTGTTTTTTCTTCAAGAAATAACCGGTGTGGGGCGGATGAATGATTGCTGATCATGAGCAAATTAAGACTTAAAGCAGCCATTGTTTGTGAATGAGAGGATAATATTTCAAGCCTAATCAAATTGTCTTACCAGGTAGATTTTCAAATGTTAAAGAAAACTACATTTTTTTAAATGTTATTTCACCTCGACAACTGCAACTTAAGAAATTCTAATATATATAGATGACCTTAGCACTGAGACCAGGTGGTCTGTAAAGAAAAAAAAAATTCTATAAACCATTTGGAGAGTTGCAAGTCATGCAATCTATGGATCAAGCTTGAAATGGAACACATTTGGCTAATCATCAGACAAGTCGTGACAAATAACATTTGTCACAAACCGATTTGTGGAGCACTCTGGTGTTTTGAGACTTGTCAACAACACTACATTTTCTGGCACTGTATGAGGCCTCAAAATTGGCCAAGTATTGTAGTAGTGTTTTCTTCTTATTCATGAAAGTCGCTTTAATGTTCAAACATTTGATTATTAACACAAGTCCCGAATAATTTGATTTGATTAAATTAATTTGAATAGTTGATCATCAAAACACCAAATAATTACTATTACTCAAAATGTTTTATACAATGGAATTATTCTAACCTATAGTTTATTATGTTGTGTGAGGAACCTGGCATATGATATATATATACAGGTATACAGGGTGCGATTTGTGAAAAAACCAGAGGGGGGGGATAATTTTGAGAAACATTTTAAAATGTTTCAAAATGAAGACGGACCCTGTGTATTTTGGTTGTTAATTATTACGATGTAATGGTGAAAATACTTTGGGTGGGGGGGATAATTTTTATCCCCACCGAGCATAAAAATAATTCAGCAGAGGGTAGGACGTGTAAACCAGAGGGGGGGATAATCCCTACCATCCCCACCGGCAAATCGCACCCTGCATGTATATATATATATATATATACATGTTAGAAAATAGAGTGTACACATTCTATAAAGAGCTCTAAAGTTGACACTTAGAACATTATTAACATCTGGTTTTTCCTTTCTGAATGTATCATTAACATTTGTACATGTTTGGCATATAAAGAGAGTGAAACTGCTTGCTTGGTAGAAATGTTATAACAGGAAGCAAAACTTCTAACAAGCTGTCCACACTGTTTGTGCAAGGTCTTCAATAAAAAAAGAAGTCATATGACTTTGTCTCAGAAGAAAAGTGATTTTCAATGATTGATAGTGGAAAATACGTTTAAAATGGGGAATGACATAAAGAAAGATTTATGTAAATTGTTTATTTTATAAAATAAATTACAATCAGGAAAGTCTTATAATTTTCTTCCATTGAGCACAGTGGAAGGTTAATTATCCCCTACTTTGGCAGACAACGTCAAAGTATCTTCAACTAGAATGCTCTGCGGTTTTTCTGGATCTTTGGTTTGCGCTGTCTTGTAGAAGGTAAAGTAGGAATACACCAGTCCGCCCGACATACTGTAGGCAAAAGAGAAACTCATATACAGGACTTCAAATGTGAACAAAGCTTTTACATTTTGTCTTGTAAAAAACTGAACAATTCAACCACTTTCTTATAATTGAGAGAAAAAAACCTCCATTGTGCACCATGTGGACCATTTGAGGCTGGGAGATAGTGTTTTTGATCTTAGTTTGATTAAAGTATTAACTGGAATTGAAAAAATAAGAGTTATACCATATACTTAGACCCAGGAAATTTGGCCAGGAGAACAGGTAGTCACCACCGACGAACATTCCAATGTAGGCTACTGCAACATTCTGAGGAGACATTTAACATGTATGTTCATTCAACCTTTTGAATACGGCTTGATGTGACTTGTAGATAGGCTACTATGTTTTTTTTTATCATACCTTTATTGCTCCCACTACTGTTGTAGTGAGCGCTGAGTTATAGTGGCTGCAGAGAACTATGGAATACATAAGAACAAAGCTGGGGGAACACAGCAGGCATTAAAACACGCATTATTTAACAAAGAAGAGTATATGCATTACTGTTGATGATAATTCTAGCAAGCAGTTTTATCAACAGATTATTTTCAAAACAAGTGTAATCAAATATAGGGGATATCTGCATGTACATTTTAATTAGAAAAAGTACAAAATCCCCACTGTAATCATGTAATGGTGTTTTTGTATTACAGTTTTTCTCAGTCGCTTTGGTACATTTCTCAGAGCAGACTTGAAATTCTCAAAACTACCTGTTCAGTCTTCACATCATTGTGTCACTTGTGCACCTCAAAAAAGCAGTTTCTCTTTGAACAAGTGGCAAATGCTTTGGTGCATTCATTCAAATGATTATGTACATTTCTCTGCTCTTTCCTACATTATTAATTGCTTATGTCATGTTGATCAAAATGTATTGTAATGGGTCTCACCCCCACAACAATTAGGCATTAGTTCATTGCATAAGTCTTTACATGCAAAATGGTTGAACAAGTTGTCGTAATATGTCAACCATATTTCTATACATTTCCATTAGTAGACTTTTTTTCTAAATCTGTCCTGAATTGGTAAATTGCTCCCAGCTGATTCTTGACTTTCTCTAAAGAAGGGAAATGGGTGAAGCGTTAGATCAACCAACGATCAACCAGTTTACTGAAATAGTTCAAAGGTGCATCTCATGAACCATGAACTGGCAAGTATATATATAGTTGGAGCACAACACAATGTTACATTGTCTGACAATGGAAGGACAAGGAATTGGAAGGGGTCAACAGCCAGAGAGAAGAAGATGAGGAAGAGGAGTGAGGCTGCGTGAGAATGAGAATTTGTGGCCCAACAGACAGGAATGTCAGGAGGTGTAGGAAGACAGTTTACCCTAAGGGGATTGTCCTATGTTCACATTTCTAGCAATGACATGGTCTGTCAACAAATTACACTACAATGTGTAATACAACAGTCAAAGCTTAAATGTGAATCTTGTCCAGTTTCTTGCAATCCATCTCCCCCATACACTTGTAATACATACAAGTTGTAACTTACAATTTACAGTAATTGTCTTCAAAACTTTAGCCATAGTTTACATCAGAACATCCCTCCAGAGTACAGTTATATTGACAACATGACTAAGCAATTTGACTGTCTTATCCGTACACAATGACACAAGGACTTGTCATTCTGATGGCACTGACATGTTCATTGACACAGATATTTACTTTTGAGAGATGAACTAGGGATTTTGAGCAAGAGACTGGCTTTTGCAGGTAATCCATCCATTGTACAAATTGTTTTGAGAAATGCATTTACTGTTTTGCAAATGTTGAGGATGATTCGAGACATGTACCAAAGCGACTGAGAAAAACTGTAACCGCATAGACATTGTACAGAAAAAAATAAATCACGAGCGTACCCCATTATGCAGGTCAGAAGGAAACAAATAGTGAAAATGGGGTTCCCCCAATTTTCAAAGGCTATTGCCTGTGGAACCAATTAATAATTATGAATGGTTATTAATAAAGCACTTTTCAAGTGAATAAACAAATTGTTAAGTAGATACAACTAGGAATCAGGAATAATTATGGTTGTCCCTCAGTACTGAACAGTACTATTCAGTTAATTGATGGGTATTCTATAGGGATTCACAGTGATGTAGATTTTTACCTTGTTTAAGTCCCCTGTTAGAACACTTGCCAAGATTGTAGGGATGACGATGATCACCGCATTGTAATACAACACACCGTATTTCCCAAGACCCTTTGAAGTGGGAAATAGACACATAGAAAATGCTTACAATAAAATGTAATTCTTGAAAAACTTTCTCTCATTGCATGGTATAATTGTAGTGAAATTGCAAGTTAGGCATTCAAAGTTATTTACTTTTAATATTTGATTATTTATTTTCTGTTAACTTAACTGCACAAATATTTGTAAATTACAGCAAAGAAAATATTCAGTTGTTTTTAGAATGTGCATTGGAATCTATGGGACCTTGGCTATTGTATTATTGAAAAGGTTCATAGTAAGCACAACTCCCATCGCATAGTCTTACATTTCTTTACTTTAACAGGGTGTGTTAAATAGCATAATAAACCCCCAAAATGTAATTATATATATTAATAGCAAAGAGGGGTACTAACACCCACTAAGACCCACACGTGTTGTGTGAGGGGAAGGTAAATATAAAAGTAATAGAAGCCAAGCATGGTTTCATTTGGCAGGGGTTTGCCCACCAAAAGTTTAAACTGCCATCCCCCAGAACCAAAGAACAAGGTAGAAAATTTTGAAAAGTCACAGCGAATAGATAGCATAGCTGATTCAAAGCCCATTACTCATTTTGAAAATGTCCTCCCCCTGTCCCCACACAATAACACAAAGAACCAACAAATAATTGAAACATTTTTAGATTCAGCTATGATAAACAGGCCTAACAAGAAATTACTTTTCTCTTGCTGTTCATACTATTTTGCTGCCTGGTTGCACGGCAAGTGTTTATGTTTAACCCTTAGCCAAAATCGAGTCAAAATCTATCTCTATCCATCGCTCGCTTGTGCTCTCTTACTGCCATTCACTACCATTATGCACCGTTTCCCTCAATCAAATTCCACCCCTCAACCCTCCGATCTACGTGCCCTAGTGGCTCATCTACAAGCACAGATTCATCATCCCCGTAACCCACCCCCCCCCCCCCCCCACACCCAAGCAGAGCAGGGTAGTTTCAGACCTGAATAGAAGGGCTGAACAGAAGCTTACATCGCTGCCCAGCTTCTTCTTGGTGTACACATTGTTGGCAGCTGTGCAGAAGTCATTGAGGAGGATGAAGGTGTAGGCCTCTATATCGAAGGCCAGGTCAGAGCTACATGGAAAATATAGAAGATTTACGTTTGATGGAGTTGAAATAACAATACTTTTGAGTTATTACTAATATTGGGCAGCAGAAAAAGTGGAGTGGCAATAGGGTGAAAAACTCCAAGCCAGCAGGTGAGCGGGTTCCATTCGCAATGTCAATAGCCTAACTAGGCATCTTTGAGCAAGATGGCCCCACCGGCTCATTAATGAAATGTATCTGATTCCAAGTCACTTTGGATGAACGTCAGCTAAAGGACAAAATAGTAATTAATAGTAATAGTAACATCCAGCATGGCTCTATCTACCAAATAAATAATATATTAGGCCTATCTGACCCAGGCTTAGCTACAATAGATGATATTCATATTGCATACAGAGCTGTAAGATGCAAATATCCACATACCGATGAGAAAGATTGCTATCATACAAAATAACCATAAACACACTCTCTTGTTAAGTAGTAATACATGTAAATGTGGGCTGTATTTGGTGGCTTGTTTCCACTGTCACACTGACGGAAGTAGGGCAGTTGCTCTGCCACATTTCAACTCAGTCACACAAGACACAGGTAGAACTTGCAAACCAAAGTGTGTTGGGAGACTTGGTCAAATTTTGTGGCCAGAGTAGGTGATTAATTCTGCCATGTCAGAGCTCATTGGGTTAGTTTATTGAGTTAATTGATCATTCCAGTTGAGCATCCATGCTATCATAACACACACCTGGCAGCAATCAAGGAACCGACAACTATAGTCACCACACTGTAGACCAGGTTCTGAGAAAAGGTTTTTCTGAAAGACAAAAAAACAATAGACTTTCACTGGAAATGAAAGCAGATGCAGACCAACACCAATACCCCCTCAAAGTCTCACTACTTTCCAGAACATTTCTCTTCATTTTTCATGTAGCTGTT